>NC_051311.1:134403535-135603535 GCF_015220235.1 Choloepus didactylus | reverse complement strand
TTTATCCACTGTATGAGTAGATGAGCAATAAAATAAAGACAAAAATTAATAAATAGTGGGGGGGTAAGGGGTATGGGATGTTTTGGTTGGTTTTTCTATTTTTAAATTTTTTCTTGGAGTAATGAAAATGTTCTACAATTGATTGTGGTGATGAATGCACAACTATATGGTGATACTGTGAGCCATTGATTGTATACTTCGGTTGGATTATTTGGTGAGTATCTCAATAAAATTACATTAAAAATAATTAAAAAATAAAAATAAAAATAAGGGCCGTGGGTCAGCCCAGAACTAACCCACCTCAATTCCAAAGATATCTTGATAATCAAAACTGGATCTAACCAAAATGGGCCCACCTGACATGTGCAGTAGCTTAGACCTTAGCCTCCAAGTCACCTATACCTCATTATAATAGTAAAAATCATACCCATCATCATATTAAGGTTGCCATTTTCTTACATATATTCTGTGACTAAGCATGTAATCAATCTGCACATGCTTAATAATTAAAGCACCTCTAATTACATCATTTTGAGCCATTGTGCTCATTATCCTAAAACCTGGCCATCTTTTCATACTATAAAACTATCAGAATTACTGCAGTTCTGGGAGACAGATTTTTAGGCCAGTAGGCCATCTGATCTCCTGCTTCATGCCTAGTAATAGACTCTTTCTCTCTGTGAAACCCCAGTGTCTCAGGAATTGGTCATTTGAGTGCATCAGGCAGAGAATCCACTGCCTTTGTCAGTATCAATTATTTGACTTCTCCTTTGAATTGATTGTAACATCAAACTGGTTCCTTTGCTTAATTAATGAGCTAAATAAAATTTTTGAAATGTGTTAATTTTATATTTTTATGAGTCATGATTTTACCTTTTATGGAAAATCATTTTTTAATCTACATTATACTATACAACTTTTGTTTTTCATTTTAAAACTAAAACATTTTTTTTCAATTATTTCCTTATCATGAAATATCACATATATACACAAAGGTAATATCTTTCAAAGTATGATTTAACAAGTAGATATACAGGAAATTTCCAAAGTTGTTATGAGTTATAGTACCATAGTTTCAGTTATTTCCTTATTGTGAAATATAACATGTATACAAAAAGATATAGCTTTCAAACTACAATTTAACAAGTAGCTATACAACAAATTTCAAAAGGTGCTATGTTACAGTTCCACCATTTCAATTCTTTCCTTCTAGCTATAAAAAATATTTTTAAATGATAAAAGTGATATTATGCATTATAGAAAAATTGAAAAATGTAGAAAAGAATGCAGAAAAAAATTTAAATCACCTGAAATTCTAACGTTTTGTATTATTTCTCTCTATTTTTTCTAAATTAAAAGTTGTTTTTATAAAAGTAGCACATATATGTGGTTTTAAAAAACCAAATAGTACTAAAAGGTGTCTAATGAAACCTAAGTGTCTCCTGCCCCACTCTTCCCCACCCACAGTCCCACTTCTCAGGAAATCACCTCAACTCTTCCCCAGGTGTTTACCTCCATGTTTTGAAATAATACGCTTATCTTGCTATTTCTTTATTTTTCAGTTTTATATATTAACTATTGATTTCCCATCTTGGTAACTGAGGACTTAACTCTCTCCACTGCATGCTGCCTATTTCCCCTCTCCCTAATTTTATTATACCACAATTTTCGGTTAAATCAAGTACATCAAGGATTAGGACTTACATTCTTTTGATGATACAAATATTATTTGCTAATGAGCAAGCAATGACTACAACCATATCCTCTTTCTTATACACCTTTTGTTTTTCCTGGAGTTAAAAAGCTGCCTTTTTTTATCTGCCTGATTTTCTGTGTATTTATCATTCCCCCCACCCAATGCTCCATATATTTATCACATGCCTATCAATAATGTTTTCCATATATTCAGGCACATCGATTCCACTTTCTTTCCCTGGAGGTCTGTCTCTTGGAGCCCACTTTTTAGTCTGGACTGGATGCCTGATGTACAGGTGGCATCCTGGAACTTCCTTTTACTATTATCTTGGGAATTCTTTTCTCTTTTTTTGTGTGTTGAATCCTCTGTTATCTGGATTCTATGTCTTCAACTTTCTTGGCTTACTCCCCTGTTCTGTTTAAACAAACAGTCTCTTCTTGCAAAATTCTATATGGGCAATAAAATTCTGAAAATATCTTTGTTCTCCCCTCACATTTGATTTGGTATAGATTCTAGATTTGAAAATATGTTCTGTCAACTTTTTGAAGATGCTACTGCATGGTTTTCTAGCATCCAATGTTGCTGTTGAGAATTCTGAAAATACTACTACTGCAATAGCATTTATATATCATTTCTATGAGCCAGGATCTATTTTAAGTGTTTTATATCTATCATCTCATATGTAATGGGGTATTCTTGTTATCTCTAGTTCAGAGACGGAGAAACTGAGGCAAGAGAGGTTAAGTAAGTTACCCAAAGTCACACAACTGATAAGTTGGGTTACACACCCAGGTGGTTGGTTCTAGAGTTCATGCTCTTAACTGCTCTACTATCTTACCTTCAATATGCCTCTCTCTCCCAACACTTTCTGCCCGACCTGTGTTGTCTTTCTGGGAGCATTTAGGCCTTCTCTTTAGTCCTGCGTTCTCAAATTTCACAATGATGAACCTCTGTGTGTCTTCTTTCATTCATCATGCTAGGTTCTCAATGGACCCTTCATCCAGAGACATGCTTCCCTCAGTTCCAGAAATGTTTCTTTTATCATTATTATCATTATAATATAATTTGCTTCCATCCATTTCTTTTATCTCTATTTTGCAACCCCTATTATTCATATGGTCTTTCTAAATTGATCTTTTAATTTTTTTCTCTTTTTACCTATTGTCTAACACTTGGACATTTCGTTTTACTTTCTGAAAGATTTTTCTCTCTTTATTTTCTAATGTTCTGATCAGTTTTAATTTTTCATGCTTTTTCATTGCAAAGAGGATATTCTTGCTCTCTGATTATTTGCTTTTCACACAATTACATTCTTTCTTATCTCTTTGAAGAATATTAGTTGCAGATTTTTAAAATGTTCTTTGGATCCCTTCATTTCTGATTCCTCTGGGTCCTTTTTGTTTGTTCAGTCTTTAGGTCATAGGCTTTCTTCACGTATTTGGTGCTTCTCGACCAACTTTTCTTATTTAAGAGTCACTGGAGGTACTGTACACACGGGCCAAGCTTGTCGACTGGCAGGAATCACTCACTCTCTGTCGGGTGACTAGGTAGGGAGCCAGACTTTTGTTGGGGAAGCTCGGATAATCATTATGGCAAGACATTCCCCTGGGGCTGTTTGGGTCTCCAGTGTAGAACCTTCCATCCTCTTGTCTTTTGTCTCCATATTCACAGCTGTGGATGTTCTGAGTAGGGGAAAGGGGCTTGCCCGTAATATCCTTGGTTTCAGCTTTGTGCCTACCCCCTACCTCAGCCCTCTTATAAGCCTGGTGTCCTCTGGGTTGGGCCTCTGTATTCAATCTCTCTAAAAAATAACTCTCCAGATTATTTTAGGAGATTGGGAAAACACAATCGTCTGGCTGTGTGGAGTGGGCCAGAATGTGAAACCAGTGCCTGGGCCAAACCTCCTGCCTGAGCCCTGCCTCACCTGACAACCGGTGCCTTCCGACGCGAGGGCTCTGCAATTCTATGGAGCAGAGTAGGGGAACTTTCCTCGGTGTCCCCCTCTGTTGGTCCTGGGTGGCAACTTCATTCTTTCCTGCTGCGTTAGTTACCTCTCCTCCCCCTGCTCTCCATCCTTCATTTCTGTGTACTCTTGTCTTCCTTGGAGCCTCTTTCTGGTGGAGATTAATACATTTTTATTGTAACTTTATTATTTTGTGAGGTTTGGGGAGAGTGCATCGATAAATGTCTGTTTTAGTCTGCTGGTAATTCCCTCCATGCTTTCTTTATTTTTACTTTTTAAATCTTATTTTGATGGAAATATTTTTATAGCTCCTCTCAAATATTTTTTTGGGGGGGGGAACGAAAGTGAAGAATAAATAAATAAACACTATAAATTGAAGTTCTGATTACATCCAACAGCAGTTTCTTAAGTGTGGCCTGTGGATTACCTGAGGGTCTGCTAGGATAGTGTGGAGACTTTTTTGTAGCTTAGCTTATTTCCTGGAACTGAGTCTGTGTTCAATATATTTTAGGGGTTGCTGTTATTAGTAATTAAGTATACCCTGTGGTTTTCAATCTATTTCAGTATTTAATTCAGAGAATTGTCATTACATCTCTGATGAGGCCATTTCATTCAACAAACATTTTTAAGAGTTTCTGTCAAGCAGGCACTGGGCTAGGTTCTTGGAGATGGGAAAGGGAACTTAGGAGAAATATTAAAAAGGAGTGGTTCTTTCTCTCAAAATTCTGAGTAGCATTGCCTTCTTTTTGGTTTTGTTAAGGACTTCACTCTTGTCCTGGCCCAGGTGAGGGATCCTAAGGATGCAATACAAACTAGACAAGGGTCATATGTTGCTGTTCTTTCCATTAAAGCACCCCTCTGAAGGAGAAGTTTTGGTACACTCACAGATAAAGGAGTGTTTGCATTTTTCAGCTGCTAAAATAAATACCATACAATGGGTTGGCTTAACAACAGGAATTTATTGGCTCACGATTTCAGAGGCCAGAGGCTTGCTTCCTCCCGGGGTAGGTATCTTCTGGCCGGCCAGCAATCTTTGGGATTCCTTGGCTTTTCTGTCACATGGCCATGACATGGTAGTGTCTTCTCCTTACTCCTCCAGGTTCCATTGACTTCCGGCTCTAGATGCTCCTGTGGCTTCTTTTCCTCATCCAACTTCCTTTGCTTATAAGGACTTCAGCCATATTGGATTATGGCCCACCGCCATTCAGTTTGGACACACCATAACTTAATAACATCTTCAAAGGTCCCAATTACAAATGGGCTCATGCCCACAGGACCAGGGGTTGGGACTTGAGCATGTCTTTTGTGAGGGACATGATTCAATTCCCAACCAGAGGCATATTAAAAATTCCTCAATTAAAGATGCTATACATTACCTAACAAGTCTACATGTTGGTCATTTCTTAATGCCTTTTTGAAACCAGCCCGGGGTTGGGACACTTTCATAGATGGGTAATAATTGAAGCACAAGTCTCTAAAGGGTAAACCCTTCTGGAGTTGCCTTCAAAAAGCCTTAATAGAGTGCTGACACTCCCAGCTTCTGGCGGAGTTCACACTGGTGGGCATCCCCATGAGCTGGGGGATGGCTGGGAAGAATTGGGTGCTCAAAAGTGTGTTCTGCACTGAGAACACGTCCCAGGTCTTTGCCATGCAGCTGTGACAATTTGCATAGAGCTCTGCTATTTATGACTCTGCATATTTGCTCAAAAAGAACCATCTCATTTTCTGACTGCAGCTGCCCACGCTGGTCTGGCTGCTGCTGGGGTTTTCCAGCCAGCCACCATGCTGCCACTTCACTTCAGAACAGCATCCGTGGGTTCCACATGGCTCTTCAGCTCTCCTTATTCACTGTGGTTTCACTTCAGCTTGTTCTTTCATCTAACGACTGTGTATTGGACACCTACCATGTGCCAGACACTGCTCAAGGCCTTGGGAATGCCAAGACAAATAAGGTGCAAACTCTTCCCTGGAGTACCTTGCAGCCTATGGGGGAGACAGGCAGGCAATTTATTATGCGAGTACTTGGCCTTTGGTATTAATTCTCTCCTTTCCCTTTACTGTGTTTTCAAACCAGATCTTCTGTTGAAACCTGCGGCCCTGCAAACTCAATGTCAAACTTTACAACGTGACTGCACCTCGTCTTTCCATGCCCTGCACTCTGGCTTCTGGCCTAGGGAAGGGATCCCTGTAAGTCATGGGTCACTCACTGTGCCCCTCCCCCATTGAGAAGTCTAATGACTTTCCTCCAGTTTCACTTATATTTTGGCTGCAATGTTGTGTTTGGCTAGTAAAGCACCTGCATATCTCCACAGAGCACACCATGTCTGAACCTGCTCCCTCCTGCCAGTCTCCTCCTCCTCTGCTCCCTTCTCATGTCCAGTTCTGTCACCAACCTCTTCCCTCAGGCCCCCAGAGCCTTGGTTTCATCCTGATCTTCCTTTTCTCTAGTTCCCACATCCAGTCACTTCCAAGCCATGGCATTTTTTCCCCTATCTGACCATGCATTTGGCAGATGCCATGACATCTTTCATATTGTTGTCTGGTAGTGTTACTTTTGTTGTCTCATAATTTGACTTTTCATGTAGAGAGTGCATGGTCCTTGTTCTCAGACCTAATAAGCAACCCTTTCCTGTTGAATCTGCAGAGGACTGGATTATGTTTTTTCCTTCTTATTAGTTAGATGGTTAACTATTGTGCCAGGCCTGGTTCATGAGCCCTCAGATCCATTCCTTGCCCTTCCCCTGCTCTGCTCTCTGTTGCAGGATACTGACCCCTGGAAGCTGAATTTCTCACACTCCTGAGCCAGCTGGTTTCTGGCTGGTTTTGACCAATGGAAGTATCAATCATGCAGGCAAGAAGAGAGAGGAGACACCATCATCCCTATCTTGGACAACATCTGTGGCAGCTCCTCCATGGTTCTAGCCTTGACTGGACAAGCCCCACGAGTCTAGCTCCTGCAGAGAAATCTGGCTTCTAGATTCTGGTAACACTACTTCCTCCTTTTGACTCTCCATCTTAGGGGTGGTAGTGGCTTCCTGTGGCCTCAAATTTCTGGGATGACCTCTCCATCTCATAGCAGCTGCTCAGCTCTTTCATCTGAGAAACCAAAATACTCAAGGTGGTTTCTGTTTCTCAATTGGACCATGGCTGATATAGTTAGTCCTCTCCTCCTTCTCCCTTCTTTCTTTCTTTCCTTCCTTCAAAATTAGTTATCTATTGCTACATTAAAAATTACCCTAAAATTTTGTGGTTTAAATAATAAACATTTATTATCTTGCAGCTTCTGTGTACCAGGGATATGGATGTGGCTTAGCTGGGTGGCTCCAGCTCCAGATCTCTCATGAGATTGCTATGAAGCTGTTGGTTGGGGCTGTGAGTCGCATCTGCAGGTGTGCCTGGTGAGGAGGAGGCCTTCCCAGGCTCACCTGCCTGGCAGGCCTTGGTCCTTTTCTATGTGGGCCTGTCCACAGGGCTGCCTCAGGACACGACAGCTGACTTCCTTCACAACAAGTGATCTGTGAGGGAGTGAGACAGAAAGCCCAAGGTGGAAATCTCAGTCTTCTAATAACCTTCTTTTAGAAACCATCACTTCTGCTGTATTCTGATCATTAGAAGTGAGTTGATAAGTCCAGTCTTCAATCAAGGGGAGGAGATCTCACAAAGGTGTAAATACCAGGAGGTATTCCTTCCTTCCTTCCTTCCTTCCTCCTTCCCTGCTTCTCTTTCTTCCCCTTCCTTCCATTTTTCCTCTCTTTCTTCCTAACTTACTCCCCTCCCCCACTCCTTTTGTTTTGGAGGTTGTAGAAACCATAGCATAGTTTTTGGAATTTGTGCCACAGATTCATCTCCCCAAAGCAGACTCCTAACTCTGAATCCTGTATACTTCTCTCCAACACAATCAGCCCTGTATAAACTAAATAGACATCTGTGGGCTGATATAGGAACCCATCATTTGTAATACTGCATGTATGGGAACCTGTACTTGACACTCCAAATTCCAAATATACGAGTGAATTTTTTGGACATAATCTGTCTGTAAATGACCAACTTGCTGGAGTAACAACAGTCACAAGTCTGCTTTGTGGAGGACTGTTGACTATTAAAATCAGAGAGATTGTTGTGCTCTTCCTGGTTGGTTTAATTTCATCTGGTACTGGTGTTAAATGAAGCATATTGTTCACATTGTGGATGCAGGTTCTTTGTTGCCCCTATCTGTTGGAGATGAATTGGAACATGAAAGTCAAAGAAAGGGTAATATTATTTCTTCAAAGGAACCTATGCCTTTGGAAATGGTACTCAATTCTTTTTTTTTTTTTAATGTCACTGATTTGGTGGTGTCATTCCAAAGCAAATCCAGCTTATGGAACTCCCCATGCTAGCAGTCATTCCTATGAAATGCCACCTCCTTGATAATATTAAGTTGGGGGGGGGGGGGCTGCTGCTACATTACATCCCTCAGAGAGAAGATGAGAAATGAAGCAAACGTTACAATATCATCCTTCACCCAGCTGCAAGAGTTGGTGTTCTGTTTTCTTCTGAGGATTGATTATTCTCCATCTCACATAAATTTTTATGTCAATCTTTGAAAAGAAGTAAAACAATATAATGAGAGGGAAAAGATGATTTGTAATTGTTGTTCTCTACACTGACACTGGTATGGATTAAATTCTGACATATTTGCTATAAATGCGGATATGGAAGCCACCTATTGTAAGAGCCATCTGTGTGTCTGCCAAAGCAAACATAGTTTGGCACTATTTAAGATGTCTGTCTTTAGAAAGCATAGGAATATTCCAATTAAAAAAAAATTGATTTTCAAAGGTTATAGTCAAGTCTTGTGATCTATTCTTCCAGCCCCCAGAGAAGGAATAACTTCTTAAGCAGTTGCCCCAGAAGTTAGGGCTTGGAACAGGCACTACATTTGCTGTGTTATGCTGTGAAAGAAGGTAACCCAAGAGGGAGCTAATGCTGATGGTGGGTTTTATGGAAAGGAATTGCATAGCTTGGAAAATGATCCAGAAACCCACACTCCAAGGCAATTTCATAATGCTCACAGCAGGAATTTTGGTGGTAATTTTGCATATATAACTTTCATACCTAATTTTCAGTGCTTCTGCACATATGGTCCATATGTTTGCCCCAAAGCGTTTTGCCTCCAGCTGGAACATGCTGGGAAATGGCCGGTGACATTTTCACATTCATGAGCTAAAAGTACCAATTGCTATCCCTCAGCATATCCCCGTTTACTCTCCTGTCATTTTCTTTCTGTTGCCATTTCATGAGAATATGTTGAAAGGTGCCCCTAAGGTCATCTTCATGCATCCCAGCAAAGTGAAGTAAGCCAATGTAGAGACAGAGGCCAATTGTTGTAAAAGGTCATAGCTGCTTTCATCAGCTGACACATGAACCGTTGAACAGGTACCATATCAATGAAAAAAAAAAAAAAAACAGGCAAAATCAGGCACACTGCATCCTCAGTTCCTGATTGTGTGTGGGTTTGAGACCAGGCTTGCTGTTGGTGAGAGAGAGACAGAGATGCTATTTGTTTTGGCCACAGCAGACTTTTTTTTACAGGATGAAAATAGGTGGAACAGGAAGGCATACATGCCTTTATTGAAGGAAAGTGTGCTGGTTGCTGAAGTTTAGGGCTAAATTTTTAAAGACCAGCTTGTCTTCATGGAAATATTACTCTTATCAAGGTAGCAAGGTCAGACTAAGCTGCAGTTATCATGGATGCAGCCCCTGAGTGCAAACATCTCAGAATAATGGGCTCTGTGGTTGCTGAACTTTGCTGAGAATGTTCTAGATTCACACTATTGCTGGATGGCTCTTTATCCCAAATGCATCCCACCCTAATATTCTTAGCTTGGAAGAATCCCCTAGCATATAACTCAGCCCCCTTTGATCACAAAGGTGCCCGCTGGCCCCTTGGAAGAACTTTTTTGCTCAGGTTTTTTTTTTTTTAAATTGCATTATAGACGTCAGTAAAGAGAAGTTTGCCTGAACAACACACACACACACACACATACACACATACACACACCACATACACACAGAGAAAGAGAGAGACTTAATGTTTTGGACACTACAGTTTTGAGACTGAAAATGATACGTGGGAGATGACTGTCTATTCAGTTCTTCTTTGACTTCAATTTTCTATCATTAAAAAAACTATAACAGCATGTACCCTTTACAGTACTAGCACAGCATTTGTTCACTGTTTTGCAAGAAGAGTGTTTATTATTAATAATTAGCTAAGTTAGATGACTTCTCTACCTGAGTTTTGATCCTGCCTCTGCCACCAGACAGTTGCTGTGTGCCTTGGCCAGGTCACTTAACCTTTCTTGACTTTGGCCTCCTGCTCTATAACATAAAGAGGTTGAAATAGATCAGTTATTCTTAAAGTGTAGGCCTTGACCTATCAGTTGATTATGAAACCAATTTAGAGAGTTGTGATCAGCATTTAAAAAAAGAAGGGACAGAATAGAAAATATTAGAATGTATTACATATTGTAAAACTAAATATTGTTTCCAAAACCTTTTGTTTCAGTTAAATCTGTGTTTATATAACTGTGAGTGTAATGGGTAGCAATATGAAATGTTTTTGTTGCTGTGGGTTGAGGTCAAAAAAGTTTGAAAACACTGGAATAGATTATCTCTAGGGGCCCTTCAGGTTTAAAACCTAAAACTCCCAGAAACAGAGAAACAGGTACTCTTATTTTTCTTTCTTATTCTTGTTCTTTTTTTTTTTTTTTTTTTTGCAATTTTATTGGGGTATAGTCATATAACATACAATCATTCAAAGTGTACAGTCAGTGTTTCACAGTATTGTCATATAGTTGTGCTTTCATCACCACAATCAAACTTTTAACATTTTCATTACTCCAAAAAATAGAATTAAAATTAAAATTAAAAATAACATCCAAAACATCCCATTCCCCTCCTCCTCTCATGGTTCATTTACTTGTTTTAATACAGTTTAACTAAGATATATTCACATGCCATATAATCATGCACAATGTACAATCAACTGTTCACAGCACCATCATACAGTTGTGCATTCATCACCAGAATGACTTTTTGAACCTAGAAACAGGTACTCTTAGCCATACTCACCAGTATATATATAGTCAAAGTGCCTGGAGCATGATCCAGAAAACGAGAGTGGAGGAGAATGTGTTGGCTTGACCCACATCAGGCTCACACGAGCCTTTATCCTGCTGAGAAGGGGACACTCCACAGGGGGACTGTGCACCCCATCAGCATTGTTGGCCAAAACCAGAGAGGAAAGCTGCCAGTTCTCAGTTATCCAGATTGGGCTCACCAGATATTGCTGAGATTCCAATAGCAATAGCCCCTCACCCCCACCTCACACCACTTTTCCTTCCCTCTCCTCCTCTGTTGTCTCCCTCCTACCCAGAATAGCATGTGCGAAGGACAAACGGTCCAGGTTACTTTTGGAGTGGTGTCAGGCACAAGAAGAAAGCACCATTCCATTATTCCTCTTGCTCTCTGTGAAAATTTAGAAGATAAGACCATCCTTAAAAATGTAAGCAATTATTGAACGGCTGACAACCTGCAAAGCTTCCACTTGAAAATCAAGTATCTTGTCTCTAAAAAGCCTTTTTCAGACAAAATGTTCATCTGGTTCCATTTATACTGGAAAGGATTCAGTCTTTATAAGAAATCTCTCACTAGTGTTAGCGAGGTATATCTTACAATGAACTAAACAGCAAAAACTTTTGTCAGCAAATCCCTCATTGTTATGTGGTAAAGATGTGGGATGAGCAAAAGGGAAGAAGATAATTGCCTTCCCCTAACATAATTTTCTCCCTGAATTTTAAAAATAGTCAGTTATCCCATCTTTCTCTGATCCACCCAAGGGAAGGGGTATCTTTCTTTATGGAAATGTCACACATGAGCTAGCTGTGGTCCTGGATGTAAATTACTGATTGCAAAACTCTGTGATAGGTGTTACAGAGAGATTGGTTGAATGTGTGACTGAAGCATAAAGGATGGTGTCTGGTAATTAATAAGAAAGTTGGAATTCCAGGCAGAAGGAAGAGAACACAGAAACATCTGGTGTTCTGCACCATGCAAAAGGCTTTCCTCCACTGGTTGGAGTGTTGATGTCACTGAGCTTTTCAATCAAAATCCCCTCAGTGAGTAGAAATAAGCCTGAGGCTCAGACTCTGATAACACATCTCATATTTAATAAGCAAAACTGAATCCAGACCAGAGTTATCCCTGTTGTATAGGTTGACAAATTTGAACTAAGCTGCATTTATAATGAATTCATCAGATTTTGACTTAACAAGAGATTCTTTGATCCTGAGTAAATCAAATACTTTACTGTGACATTGACAATATTAAGGAAATACAATATTATAAAAAGTGAATCATTCTGTAAGATTAAATAAGTTTATAGCACATTATCCATCCTCTCTTCTTTCATATTTTTTAGAGAAACAAACTTTTTGACTAGTTCAGAATCTTTTAGAAAGTATTACATGATTTTGTAGCCAACATTTTAAAGGATATTGCTTAGAAAGGCATTTGTGCTCTTTATATAGTTCTTTAGTGAAGGTGACTTTTCTCCAGAAAGATAGTCAAATTATTTTAAAAGGTATGTTGAGTTGGTGGTAGTTGATGCAAACAAAAAAAGGAAAAATCATTGAATTTAATCATATGACTCAGGATTTCATATGTTTTAAATAAGGTTTTGCATACTTGTCTAACAGATTGTTTCTTTAAAAAATAAAAAAAAATCCACAAAGAACATTAGCTCACAATATACACCTGAAAGAAAAAGTAAGCTTTTTCTTAGTATACTGAGGTGCATTTCAGAATGTTTTCGACAGTTTTAAAACCCTTGGGTAATTCTATAACCTTTAACAGATACTTACTACACTGTTACATGAAGAAGTATTAGAGAAGTTGATTGAAGCAAGTTTGTTCTTTACTCTCTTTGTTTATATAGTCCAATCTAGGCACATTTATTCATTCATTCATTCAAATATTTATAGAATGTCTATAATGTGTATATATTTTGTTCTGGGGACACAATGATGAAAAACAAGGTCCCTACCCTCACAGACCTTACCATCTTGAAAACTGAGTAAATTTACACCATGTTAGATGGTAAGAAGTGAGGTAAGGGCAATGGGGCCTGCACTGGGGTGGGTGTGTTTTTTCATCTGGTTCCAGGCAGAGTTCCAGAGTGGTAGCTGTACCACATTATGTTATTCCTAAAGAAGAAGAAAAATCTCTTTGGAGCAAAGAGGAACAAGAGTGGGGTGGGGGGCTGGGGGAAGCTATAAAGTCTGTGAAAATAAGCACTTGTTCAGATCTCTTAGCCCTAGTGGACATCAAACAGGAAATGAGGCACCAGGTAGACTAAAAATCAGGGGAGAGTGATCAAGAGCATTGTATTTGTTTCTCCTTTTTGACGTCTGTGGTAAGTGGCTTTCTCATGAGTCGGTGGGGGTTTCTGAGGTTTCCCTACCGGACGGGTGCTGGAGAAAATGACTGTCCTGTCACTGGTGGAGGGGTAGCTGTCCTTTGGGGTGGCACAGAAGAGCCTCCCTGTTTTCTCTAGAGTGCTCCTGGAGCTGCCTTCCCTTATGCTGGAGCAGGAGGAACAGAAGGGAGGAGAGCAAGGGAGAGGAAGAGGAAGCAAGTGGGGAGCTGGGCAGGGGCCACCCCACTCTATGGGATCCCAAGCAGCTGGAGCAGAAGACACCACAGACATCTGAGCTTGAAGAATCCATTCTCTGCATCTCTTTTCCCTCCTAAGGAAAACTTAAGAATTGACAGAATGTAGAGTAAAGAGCAATTCTCTTGGGAATGCATTATTATTTCCAGGGATCCAGAATTGAGTGATTTAAAGAGGGATTAGGGGTGTGTGCCAGTTTGAATGTATTGTGTCCCCCAAAAGCCATTATCTTTGATGTAGTCTTGTGGGGCAGACGTTTTGGTGCTGATGAGATTTGCTTGGAAGGTGCCGCACCCAGCTGTGGGTGATGACTCTGATGAGATGTTCCCATGGAGGCATGGCCCCACCCATTCAGGGTGGGCCTTGATCAGTGGAGCCATATAAATGAGCTGACTCAAAGAGAAGGAACTCAGTGCAGCTGTGAGTGACGTTTTGAAGAGGAGCAAGCTTGCTAGAGAGGAACGTCCTGGGAGAAAGCCATTTTGAAACCAGATCTTGGAGCAGATGCCAGCCACGTGCCTTCCCAGCTAACAGAGGTTTTCCGGACACCATTGGCCATCCTCCAGTGAAGGTACCCGATCACTGATGTGTTACCTTGGACACTTTATGGCCTTAAGACTGTAACTGTGTAGCCAAATAAACCCCCTTTTTATAAAAGCCAATCCATCTCTGGTGTTTTGGATTCCGCAACATTAGCAAACTAGAACAGGGTGCCTGTGTCCTTTGGGGGCAGAAGGTAGAAGGAAATATGTCTTCAAAAGGTGTTGGGAAGGGCACATGTTCATTCTTAGCAGAGTATTAAAAAGCCACACTAGATTCTGTTTTATAAGATCAGCATCTAAGGGGTAACATCAGAACTTATTGTGAAGTTTAAAGATTGGAAGCTGGGATTTTTCTGACTATGGTGTTAGAAATAGCTTGAGATAGTTAAGTAGCTTGAGGTTTGTAACAATTTTCCAGTGATTGTAAATATATGATACATCTGTGCCATTTGATCAATATTTTTTTCATTTAGTGAAAAATTTTGCGCTTTCGATTTGTTCTTCACTGATCTTCCTTGAGAGTGGGCACTTTTTATGTGCAAACCAAAAGCCATGTGAATTACATATCCAGTCTGGCTCCTCTATTTCCTCCAGCTTGGAAATATTGATCTCTATAGAATATTTAGTTTAGAGCACTTTGGCTTGAAAATAATCTTTAGGAAAAATACTTCCCTATAGTAGGGTACAGGTTTGTTTCAGGAGGGAGCAAACAACAAGTCGGTCTGAGCTCCTTTCAGGAATAAACTGTCTTTTTGAATCCCTTGTTGCATTAAACTAAACAAACATACCGAATAAAGACAGACTTGTTGGGCAGGATTTTGGTTTTCAATCGACTTTAAATTCTCATTCTCCTTGAATTGTGAACCTTGTATACTTGCAAAGACTCCTCTCTGGAAGTTTGGGGTGATTTCAAAGTCTGCTCTGCAGTGACACACTTCACAATGCTGCCTGGCTCATTAGTTTGCTTCCTTTGGCTAAGCTGCACAGGTGATGGCCAACTTTTGGGATTTAGCTTTGACCCTTGACCCTCCATGGAAGCAGCCATGAGCTCCATGGACAGATCTCTTCTGTTTTAGGAGGGACATTGACATCAGTGTGTCTTCTTCCTTTGATTGCGCCAAGTTCAGAGCCCTTAGTGTGGCATTCGAAGCTCTTCGTGGTCTGGCCTTAGCCTACCTTTCCCACATTATTCCTCTTCCCTGTAGAAATATCTCTGTTTTCCCATCTGTTTCTGCTGCTCCTTCCTCCTGGGATGTTCTTTCCTCCCACTTCAAAGGCAGTTGAGTGTAGCGGCCCAGAATGTGGGTGCTTGGTTCATATTACCCGGGTTCAAATCCCAGCTCTCCACTTATTAGCTTTGTAACTGCCCACAAATTATTTGAGCTCTGGGTGCCTCAATTTATTCACCTATAAAATAGGGATGCCAGCGCAACTCCTAGGACTGTTGTGTGGGTAAAAGAATTTATTACATGTAAAGCACTCAATAAATGTTATTTATTATGATGTTTTCTGCATGTCTGAATCTCTCTCATCTTTCAAGGCTCAAGGCAAGGACCACCTTCTCCCCGAGGACTCCTCCAGTGGAGATCCCTAATTGAAATTTCTCTTTTTTCCTCTGGTTTCCCAAAGCACATCTGTAATGTTGCCAGATACTTTAAATGTTGTTTTTATAAGCATTTTTGCCTTACCTCCTCTATTAACATAGGTTTTGAAGGTGGGATTCATTATTAAATCCCCTTCAGCATCTAGTACAATACCTCATACATAGTTGATGTTCAAATTTATTTAAAAAATGGGCTTTAGGATGCTTTAGGGAGATATCCTTAGTAATTTATGTAGGATAGATTGTAGATTAGAGAGACCAATTAAGACTATTGTAATACACCTGATATTATTTCACTTATTCAATATTCTGTTCATGGTGAGACTGAGGAAATATAGATTCTAAAAAAATTAAATTATTCCGTTGCTGCCCCTTCCCCTATATTTCCCATATGTTGAATTTATCCAGGAAAGCTCTCCACTGGGAAGTTAAAGGTAGTTTTATGTGTGAAGAACTTTGACCTTCTCTTATTTATTTAATTGATTAAAATAAAGTTTGTAATAATGTTGCAAAGAGACTGTACTCAGTATTGCCAGGAGCTCTGAGAGTGTTTATCACAATGATCCATTCACAACATTTGCAATTCATGATATTGGGGATTTGCTTCAAAATAATTCTAGGAGGGAGTAAGGGAGGGGGTATAGATGAAACAAGATTGGCTGTGAGTTGATAATTATTGAAACTGAATGATGAATGATGGATTTCTTTATACTCTGCTTATCTATTTCATAGAGTATATTAATACTCTATATTCTTTTTCCTTTTGTATATTTTTGTATAAAAAGGAAAAAAAATCCATATCTCCAAAACTGAATACCTTATGCCAAGTGGTACGTAACGAATTGGGGGCCATTCTGCTTTGGTATTGATCTTAAAAACCAGTCCTCCACCCAACTGGTGGACGCAGGTGGTGAGGCCTGGATGCCAGGTGTCCCTGCTGCCCTGAAGACTGCTCTCATCCTTCCTCCTCCAAATGCTTAGCACCAACTATATTTGGTAAACCCAGTGCAAGCAAATCCCCTCGTCGGAAACAATGATATTTAAGGCACCCCTGAGCTCTGATAATTGCTTCCAAATGCTTCACTTAGAGTCAAGGAAATAGACAACCAAATCAACACAGCCGATTAACGCTTTGGAAGATTCTGGAATCAAAGATTGAACTCAAAAGTAACACTAATATCAGGCTTGTTGCAGGAATGTGAGACCAAGTCACTCTGGACAATATCTTGGCTGCATGGTCAAACTTCATGAAACAACAGAAGACAAATTAGGAAAACAAGGAATGTGATTCTTGAGTATTGAAGTCATAACTGCAATGAATCAGAGCAGTAACAAATAACCCAGGCTGTGCTGGGTGTTTGTGAATCGTGTATTCTCAGCCCCTGTTGCAGAAGGTGCCAGAATGGTTGGTTATAGGCAAGATGAGCCAAGGGCTCCGTGAAAATCAGAAGGTAAGCTGCATGAAAGTTTGGAGATGCTGCTCCCCTGGGGGTGTGGATCTCAGAGAAGATGAGGTTTATTTGGAGAATAAACTGAAAACAACTGTTGTACAAGCCCAGATGTAGGTGGCTATTATGAAGACTGTTTAACTAGCAGGACTGCAAATAGCAAATTGGCAATAAAGAGCTCGCTTTTATGAGTTTGAAGGGAATCAAAGTGATTAGCATTCACTACAGGAAATAAAGCATCCTGGATTAGAATACAGAAGTCCCAAAACAGTAGTCTTTAAAAAAAAAAAATCATTTTAATCTAATGTCTGATACATACAAAAAATAGATATATATGCAATGGAGGAAGCCTAACAAAATGAACACTTTGGGGACTACAGTCCAATTTAAGAACTAGAACATTACCACTTGCACCCAGCTTTGGGCTCCCTCCCCAACCTCCTTACCCCTATCCCCACATCTTACTGGTAACCACTATCTCGAATTTTGTTTATTTCCTGGATTTTTAATCACTTATTATGAATCCTTAAAAAAACATATTGTTGAGTTTTCCTTATGTTTGAGCTTTATAAAAATGGCATCATAATATTTGTAGTCTCTTAGGATTTGCTTTTTTTCACTAAACATTATGTTGCCAAGCTTTATTGATTGCCTTGTAGGGAGCTTTAGTTCATTTGTTTTCACTGCTATGCAATAATCCATCGTGTGAATAAGCCACAATTGCTCCCTTCTCCTGTGGATGGAAATGTGAGCTGTTTTCAGTGTCTGGATAGTATGAACAGTGTTGCTTGGGATCATTCTTGTACATTCCTCCTGGTGCACATTTGCGGAAGTTTGTCTAGGCAGAAATGCTGGACCCAGGGTATGGGCATCTTCAACTTTACATAGCAGACAGTGCAATGTCAATTGTCAAATTACTTTCCAAAGTAGTTGCACCAACTTATACTCCCTGCAGCATTGTGTAAGCATTCCCATTGATTTACAGCACCTCCAATTGTTTATGCTGTCAGACTTCTGAATTTTTGCCAACCTAATGGGCATAAAATGATATCTTATTGAAGTCTCAAATTGCATTTCCTTATTATTAATGAAGCTGAACACCTTTTTCCTATGGGTATCTATCATTTGTTTTTCTTCTTGTGAAGTGCTTGTTTGTGCCCTTTGCCCACTTTTTCCCTAGAGGGTTGTCTTTTTTCTTACTGATTTCTAAGGAGCTCTTTATATATTGAGCTGTGTTCTTTATGTTTTTCTTTAAAATTTTAGACTTATAGCATTTAGAACTGAGAGGACCCTTAGAAATGTGAAGTACCCCTTCTTCACATTACCTACGAGGAAAAATGAAGTGTGGGAAGGTGAAGTGACTTGCCCAATATCACAAATTGTGTTAGCATCAGTGTGGAGATGAGTACTTGGAACTTTTAACCCCAAATTAAATGATTTTCCCAGTATACTATCATGACTCCTTTATTGGTTTATCTAGCTTTTATTTAAATTTTTAAAAAGTGACCAGTAATACATGTTCATTGCAGAAAAAGACAAAAAACCCAACAAATATTAGCAAAATGAAGAAAATGAGTATCAGTTTTAATCCCACCATCCATATGCAGTTACAGTTTACATTCTATATTTTCTGTCCAGATAATAACTATAATAGATAATCATTAAGGCATGCTTACTATATACCAGGCACTGTTCTAAACATTTGACAGATACAGATTCTTTAAATCTTCCCCACAACTCTATGATATAGATTATCACTATTATCTCTAGGGTGGTAGACAGAATAATGGCCCCCCAAAGATGTCCATTTTCTAAACCCTGGAACCTGTGAATATGTTACATTACATGGAAAAGGGGAATTAAATCAGCAGAAGGAATTAAGGTTGTTAATCAGCTGACTAAATTAGGGAGATTATCCTAGATTAGCTGGGTAGGCTCAATGTAATCACAAGCCTACTTAAATGTGGAAGAGCAAGGCAGAAGAGCGGTATCAGAGTCATGTGATGTGAGAAAGACTCAGTTGGCCATTGCTGGCTTTGAAGATAGAACGAGGCCATGAGCCAAGGAATGTGGGCACCTACTGGGAGCTGGAGAGGTGAAGGAAGTGGGTTCTTCCATAGAGCCTCCAGAAAGGAATGCAGCCCTGTCAACACCAGTGTGGCACACAGAATAATGATCCAAAAGATGTCTACATCCTAATTTCCAGAATTTATGAATATTTTACCTTATATGTCTGAAGAAACTTTGCAGAGGTGATTAACTTGAGGATCTTGAGATGGGGAGATTTTCCTGGATTATCCAGATGTGCCCAATGTAATCACAAGCGTCATTATAAGAGGGAGATAGAAGAGTGAAAGTCACAGAGGAGATGTGATGATGCAAGCAGAAGTTGGAGTTAGGAGCTTTGACGATGGAGGAAGGGGACACAAGCCAAAGAATGCAGGTAGCCTCTGGAAAAAGCAGGGAAATGGATTCTCCCCTTGGACCTCTGGAGGGAGAATGGCCTTGTGGGCACATTGATTTTGACCCAGTGAAACCTATTTCAGACTTCTGACCTCCAGAACTCTCAGAGAATACATTTGTGTTGTTTTAAGCCACTAAGTTTGTGATAATTTGTTACAGCAGTAATAGGAAATGAATGCACCTAGTTTATAGCTGACCAAAGCCACATGGCTAGTTAGTGATAGATAGGATTTGAACCCAGATCCCATGTCCTTTACTACTATGAGATATAGCTAGATATATTAGAGATTTAAATAGTACATATATTATGATAAATGCAAATATTCCACATTATTCTAATAGCCATTCATCAACACCATATTAAATGGTTGTGTTCCATTAAATAAATATACAGCTACCATATTTTATTTAATAAATCCCCTATTAGTGGCTACATAGCCTCTTTCTAATGTTGTAATATTATAAAATTGATAGTGATAAACACCCTTCTAGTTATATTAATTATTCCCTTCAGGAAACTCTTGCAATTAGAAATCCTGGGTCAAAAGAGCTGAATTTAAAATAATGGTCAAATTACCCTCTGTGATGGTTTGTAGCTGCTACATACCCCAGAAAAGTATGTCCTTAAAGTTAATTCATTTCTGTGGGTGTGAACCCATTGTAAGTAGATCTTTTGGTGAGTAGGCTCTTAAGTTAAGATGTGAACCACCTCATACATGATGGGTCTTAATCCTCTTACTGGAGTCTTCTATAAGAGAATGGAATTCAGACAAAGAGAGAGAAAATCATGGAAGCACGATGCTGAAAGCAACAAAGCCAGGAAGAGAAGGGAGAGACCAACAGACACCACCATGTGCCTTGCCAGGTGATAGAGGAGTCCAGGATCACTGGCAGCCAGTCTTCAGGAAGAAAACATCATCTTGATGATGACTTGGTTTGGACATTTTCAAGGCTTCAAAACTGTAAAGCTAATAAAGTTCCATAGTTAAAGCTGATGCATTTTAAGGTATCTGCTTTCAGCAGCTCACCAAACTAGAATACCCTCCAAAAAAATTGCCTTGGATTATAATTTCAAACATAATGAAACATACAACTAGAGTAGGAATCTATCTATCTTGTGTTTTTGCAACACCTCTGGTATTAATCTGTTCTTCTTACCCATGGTACACACTTCACTTCATTGTATTTTTGTTTTTGAAAGTTTTAGCTATAATATTATTTCTCAAGTACAATTATAGGTGTTAGAACTAAGGGGCATTTAGAAGTCACTGAGTCTCACCCTTTAATTTATAGGGAAAGCCCTTGAGGCCCAGAGAGGTGAGCAGACTTGACCAAAGGCTTATCTAGTGGGGGGTGGCTGGTTAGAATGTAAGTCCAGAGTTTGTTCCACATCTGCAGCAAATGTCATGAGGAGAGCTCCCAAGTTGGGACCACTATTGATTAATTTTTCTTCAAATGGTGCCAGATATCTCCCACCCTCATTAACTAGAAGCAGCATATTTTAGGGGATGTAGAGTAATACGCATTCACGAATCCAGTATTGCACAATAAACCATAACATTTCCTGGTGCAAGCCTATTTTATTTTCTTCCTGAGAAATCTGGTAGGATTGATGGCAGGCAATGACTTTTCCCCCTTCCCTCTAACATTTTATTTTAGAGTTATTAAAATGCATAATCTGAGGTTTTCCATCATCACTTTTTTGCCTACCTGTATTGTTCTGTAACTTGGTTCATGCATTACCCAGCAGCATCAAGGTTACTTTGTCCTGGAATCTGACGTACACAACGGTATGCAAACTCCTTCACTCCCTCTGAAGCAAACAATGCGATAGGAAAACATGCTGCCATTTTCTGACTGACCTCAATCGCTGAGGGTGGACCCCGCACGTTACATCAGCAGGCCGGCTCCATTACACTGCCCTGCACTGTGCTCGAGCTACTGAAATATTGATTTTTACAGAGCCGGCGCACACACACTGAAAAATCAATATTCCAGCGCACACAACAGAACAGGCGGCAGAGCCGAGAGCAACTCTGAGGCCCAGCAAGCAGTCAGCCAAGGCCTGCCGAGGACAGGACGGGGTGGGGGGCTGGAGGAGACCGTGCCTGGGAGAGGCCTCTGCAAACCCGGGAAGGGTCAGATAAACAACCAAGTGTTGTCAGGGAAGAGAAAGGAGAGTGGAGAGAGAGATCCTTGAGGATAACAGTTGGAAGGAGCAATGATTTATCTTTCCATAGGGGGAAAAGGGGAGAAGGAAAGAGTAAATTAAGAAGAGAGGATGGGAAGAATTTTACAGGTAAGGATCTTCCCATGAAAATTTATCTTGTGTTTTTCTGTATCATTTGGCCAGACTTGTGATGGAAAAATTAAAAAGATGATACAGATACTTTCTTACATGAAGGGAAAAAAGACCAGTTCTGAGAAATATTTATATTTAAAAATGCAGCCCCCTTCTTTTGTCTTGGTGACCAGAGGGTGGCATATCTTACAATAACTACCAGAGAGGCAACATTTATAATGTGAGTTCTACCTTTGCAATGCTATTACTTTCTTTTCCTTGGGGAGAGGGGTGAAGAGGAAGACAGCCTGGTCATATAACATTCACCGATTCCCTTTCTTTCTGGAAAAGCACCTTCTTTGGCGTACTTAGGGAACCACGTGAAGACTTGATTCCTTTTACATGCTCCATGACTTCGTAGGGAATTCTGAGTTCCCCTGAGTCACATCTCCATCCAGACGTGGAAAGGAAAATGTGTCCCCGGGTTCCACTCTCGGGTCCCCAGTACCCAAAAGAGGTCTGGGTGGAGACGGCTCGGTCTTTCCATTTGCCCCTATAGACGTATATATTTTAAAAAAATCAGAGCTGGCATTTTTGCTGCTTTTAGTTAGCTCTTCCGCGTCTTTTGACTTGAGAGGTGAGGTGGTGGACAGTTAATTAAAAGGAAGATTTTAACCCGATGGATTCCTGATTTTTGCTTTGCCCTAGAATTCTCTTACCGGGAATCTCGCTATTAGTTTTCTCAACTCCCTGCCAGGGGAGGAAATTGTCTTCCCATAGGTTTCCATTTGGTACTCTGCCCTGGAGGCAGCATCGCTGCCCCTTCTTCCCCGGCCCAGTGGAGACCCGGGGCCCAATCTGGGCTCGGGCCGGTTCTGGTCGAGGAGACACCGGGGGCAGCGGGCCATCAGGAGCACCTTGCAAAACGCGGGTTCCTTGGGCCCATGGGGGCTGGCCGGGGAGAGAGTGCGACGAGACTGTCGCTGGCGGTAGAACGGGCAGGGTGGCAGAAAGGGTGGGCAGGAGGGCGGGGCAGGAGGTCGAGCCAGGTGGCCACCTGGAGCGTCCCGCCCCTCTCAGTGGCTCTCCGGGCTCCGCCAGCCAGCGGCGCCCCCGCCCCCCGCGCGCCCCCGCCCACCCCCGCCCACACGCGTCCCCGCCCCCCTCAGCCGCGCGCGCCCCCGTCTCGCGCGGCCGGTCTATTTGCATAAGGAGGCGTCTCCAGGGCCCGCCCGGGGCGCACGTGACCCCTGGGGAGGCGGAGGGAACCTGCTGACTTGACAGGAGCCGCTGTGCGGCTCCCCTTGGCGCGGAATAGCGAGAGCAGCCGTGACCTCCGACCCCGCCCGCCGGCAGCCAATAAGAGCACAGGTCGTCTCCAAACCCAAAATTTCCACGTCGGCAAAAGTCAAGATGGAAGGGAGCGGAGCGGAGCGGAGCGCTAGGGGGGGAGCCCGCCCGGGAATGCCTGGCCGCCGGCGCTGGAGAGGCAGGGTGGGGAGTCTGCGGCGGGCGCCGAAGGGGCTACACGGGAGGGCGCCCCAGTCGCGAGAGGCCAGAGCGCGACCACCCGCTCCCAGCCCGGGGAGCCTCCTGGAGCCCCTCACTTTGCCTGCCGTCTGTGCACCCCGACCCGGGGGTCACAGTCCACTGCACCCGCGGCCCTGGGTCGTGGGGGATGGGACGGTGAGGGGGTTTGGGGGGAAAAGGTGGAGAAGGCACTTTGCAGACCTGTTGCACGAGCGCAACAGCTGTTCAGGTGAGGTATGGGGGGAGGGGGTCTGTCGAGGTCGGGAGGGAAGGTTGTGGCTTGTGCTGCTGGCGTCAGGGGCTGCAGGGCGGGGGCTAAAAGCAAGGGGACGATCTTGGGAGACTGTGCGCCAGCGGGGGAAGGTTATGGGCAGACTGGGTACGCGGGAAGCTCTCCGTCTAACGGGGCAGGGAGAATCCCAAAGAGTGGGTGGATGGAGCGGAGGGGAGAGGATTGCATAGACAAGGCTTTCCGGGGCTGGGCGCAGGCTGCTGGAAGACTTGGGATAGAGGGGTGGGAGTGGCTGGGGGAAGGAGAGGCGCAGTGGAGGCCCCACTAAGCCACGCTTTCCTGGGCCGCCCTATCTGCGGGGCACTTCCCGGGCCTATATTCACCCCTCTCGAACACTTCCAGCTCTGGGAATTCGTCATCGTGCAGCCCCCCTCCCCCACCAACTTTCCAGACGGGAAGGTAAAAAGTTGCCATAAGTTAGAGTGGAGTGAGTGAGCTGCTTGCAAAAGTTTAAACAGGACTGCGGAGGTGGGGTTCAACAGAGAATGGGTTCTGATCGGGGGCTGGGCGGGAAGGAGGAGGGTGTGGGATTCCTGCAGCCAGTTTGCTGTGACATTGCGACCAGAATTTGTCGAACCGGGCTGTTAAAGCTCCATTTCTGTTGGGCAGTTGCTCCTCCTGACTGCGGCAGTAACTTTCCATAATTAATGACCCGTTCCATTATCGGTCGCATCCTGAGCTAAATTGCTTTTAACGAGTTATTCTTCTTTGTCTTAGCTGAGGGTGGGGGAGCACACCTGCAGGAAGAAACTTCTGGAGGAAGACAGCCTGATTGGTCTTTTGAGGCAAAGTTCTGAGACACTCCGACTCTGAGTATGATAGAAGTCAGTGCACTACAGAACTTTGTCTCCAGAGGCTGTGGTCGCCGCCGCGAGGGCTCCGGACGCCGGGGCCAGTGGCCACGTCGCTGCGCCTTTCCCCTGGGGGAGGGGCGAGGCCAGAGGGGTCCAAGTGCTGCGCGAGGACCTTGGCCAATTCCGCAAGCCGGTGGGTTAAACCACGGTAAAGGGAACAAAATCCCCCCTTTCCCAAATCTCAACTGACCCTGGCAGACTTGTGGCTGCAGACTTCTTAGGTTTTTGTTTGTTTGTTAAAAAAAAAAAAAAAAGCTTTGAGCTTTTCAAGGTTATTAAAAAGGAAAGAGGGGCTTCACTTATTGAGGGAGGAGAGGCACAGGCTTATTAATGGGTGTGTTGGTGTGCAATACCTTACAAGAATTGAAAGTCTCTACCCTTGAAGAAGGAAATGTATTTGTACAAAAGCCAGGGATAATGGTCCTTTTACTCAAGTGACCTGCTAGGTAAATGAGATCCTGCAAGGTTTGAATTTGGAGATCTGTTCTCCATTCTGTTTTTGATTTAGGTCAAAGTCACTTTTATTTTATTTAAATAGGTTTTTATTAACGGAAAGGAAGGGCTTTTTGCAAGAAAGTGTTTTGAAAGGAGCAGTGGGTACCTTTGGGGTTTCCCCCTTGGGCATTGGGCATTGGAGGTACTTTACCTGGAGACCCTGGTCTTCTCATGCCTCATAGACTGTAGGTTTCGGTTGGTGAGTTCCTCTCGGTAGCCTGCTCTGTGCAGTGGTCCAGGGACTGGCACTCAATTCTAGACCTGTTCCATTGACGTGGCTTTACTTTGGTTTTATGAGCTTTTGGCTGGAGAGCAGATCGATCCAAGGAATTACAAAGTGCTTTATTAACAAAGGCATTTATCCAGCAATTAAGTGTAGAGTGCCTGCTGGGTGCCAGGCCCAGGGCGTGGGGTGGTGAGCACAAGGGGAATGGTCCAGTGAGGGAAGGACTCCCTGATATAATTGGTGGGGTACTCCAGAGGCCTTGGGGTTACCCATTTGTGTCTACATGATCCTTAATTTTAAAAAGCCACCATCTTTTACTTGGGTATGTTTGGCTCTACTAGAGGTGGATAGTAGCTTATCATGGGGGTGATAATAGAGGAAGGAACAATGGGGAGATTATTCATTTGCTTGATATTAGAGCTTAACAGTAGAACTGATAGTTGTTTTGATAGCAATACTGTGTCATGATCCTCAGGTAGCCTGTCCTCTCTTTTCTGCGACTAGTGTACATTCTCCTGCTTCCTAATCAGAGTGTCTATTTTGCCCCAGTTCCTTAACCCTTTACCCAAAAGATGGTTGAATTATTTTTTGTGTGTGGTAAAATAAAGTAATTCAAACTCATGTACTTCTTGTATTTATTTGAGATATAGGTATGCTTACTTGTGAAGAGGATTCCCTTCTCTGATTTTTGTGTCAGTTGATATGTGTCCATGGGATATTCTGAAAATACTGAACTCCAGTAAAAATTAAACCCAACTTTGTAAGAGAATATGTGTGGCTCTTTGAGGGCATGGGATAGAGTAGCTGACTGGGAGACTGGTCAACCAAGCAAAGAAATAGTTTTAGGGTCTCACCTTCAAAGAAGGAAAAGTTTGGAGTCTCTGATATGATTAGGTCTGGTTTGACTTTTTGCTTAAATGACTTGCTTAGAAATCTTTTGCTTTGTCTCCAGCCTGTGACTACTGGTGAGTTAACGGTCACACTGGACAGGGTGGCTGTGCTTTACTCTGGTGTTGAGGGTAGGAGCGGGAACTAGAAAATTGGCACTTTGGATATGTTTGCTCTAAACCTGGCATTGTTTCGCAGACTTTGGTCATCAGTGTATCGTCACCTGCTGAGCATCAGGCACTATTCTAGGTGCTAAGGCTACAGCAAAAACAACATAGACCCAAGTCCCTGCCCTCTTGGGGGGCAATTCTTGTGCAGGAGATAGACAATGAATATATAAATTAAACAGCAGAAGGCGGTAAGCCTGATGGAGACAAGGTGGGGAAGTGGAAACAGGGAGCTCTGGGAGGCTGAGGTGCTCTTTTAACCTGGGTGTCCGGGCTGAAGGAAGCATTGCCCTCAGCCTACTTTGCATGGCCAGGTCCCCATGTCTTTATTTTAGACATTTCAAGTAAATAAACTGAACAGTGGGCACAACTGAAACTATTGCTGAACTTTGGCAGCCTTTTTTAAAGAAGAGTTTCAGACCCAGGTCTCATGATTCTGATCTGTGAATTTATTAAGTGGACGCTCAGAGATCTAGCAGTGGCTTCACCACAGCAAAAAAGCCACTCTTGAAATGAATCTCCACTTCTCATATATGCCACTCTCCTTGTCAGTTAATAGGGAAAATTTAGATATATGTTACTATGCAGTACTTAATTTGTGCCAGACACTATTCTAAGCATTCACTTAATGTTAAGTTATTTAATCTTTGCAATTACTCTAAGAAGTCAGTAGTGTTGATATCACCCCATTTTACAGATAATGAAACTGAGGCACAGAGAGGTTAAGTAATTTGCCCAAGTTGCATAGCTGGTCAGTGGCTGAAGCAAGATTCAAACCCTGGCAATCTGGCCCAGAGTCTGTGCTTCTAGCTGCTGTGCTGTATTGGGATTGCTAGGAGTCTAGGTTCAAAGTTAAATCTTCTGAAGATAATTAGGGTTTAGTTCAGTCCAAATCCTCAGTCTGTCTTTAACATGTGAGGTTGGTTTCCAGAGCCCTGGGTAGCACTGCCTTGGGGGTTATTTTAGTATTTTGAGTGTACTGGTCATTTTCACCACAGGGCAGAAATTAATGCTGAGGAAAAAAAAAATAGTTTCTTTAAAAAGTGTCTTGGCTAAGAACAATATTAGAAAAATAATAGAAACAGGAAATAACTAAATTGTACTAATGCATTTATTCAAAAATCTTTGATTCCTACCATGTGTAATCTCCTGGATATAAGTGGTTTTGGTGTGATATACACAGAGACCTGGGCAAATGAAGATTATCTACTGCTAAATCAACCTGGGATAACCAGGAAGGCTTCCCAGAGGAGGTGATAAACTGAGTTCAATAGTGAAGGATAAGTGGGAGGTAGCTTTATGGCAGATTGGAAAATTTACTCTATTTCATCAAATCTAACAAGCCATAATTGTAAGATATACCATTATTTATGTACCGCTAAGAAACAGAAAGTGTTACCAATTAAACTAGGACAAAGTGCTGATATATCATTATATCCCTTTTATAAAAAGGTCTTTCAGATTTAGTAAATCATAGATTTCTTTTTTTATCCAGTCAGAATCCCAGCAAAAAACAAAGAGCACAGTCAAAAGAAAGAGGAGGTTGGGGCTGAAGAGAGTTTTGTGAAAGGGATGTTTACAAAGGGTGTGGGCAGGGTTGAGGGAAACCAACCAGGAAGTGTGTAGCACTGTGGGGCTGGCAGCAGTGGGAAGCATTTACCATTCCTGGGCCTCAGTGGGTGAAGGAAGGAACAATTCCTGGAGGGAGTCGGCCTAGGAGAGAGGTGCCTGACAGGAGGCGCCTTTAATAGAGGAATGCAGCCTTTGCCAGCTGTGGTGGTTTGAAGCTGTATGCACCCCAGAAAAACATGTTCTTAAATCTAATCCATTCCTGTGGGTGTGAACCCATTGTAAGTGAGACCTGATGAGGTTACTTCAGTTAGGGTGTGACCCACCTCAATCAGGATGGGTCTTAATCCCATTGCTGGAGTCCTTTATAAACAGAATGAAACAGATACACACACGGATTAAAACCACAGGAAGCAAGAGGATGGGTATCAACAGAACCCAGAAAAGAAGGGAAAGATCAGTAGATGCCACCATGTGACTTGCCATATGACAGAGGAGCCAAGGATCACTGGCAACCAGCCCCAGAATGCCAGTCTTCAGGGAGAAACTATCACCTTGGTGATGCCTTGATTTGGGCATTTTCCCTGTCTCAAAACCATAAGCAAATAAATTCCTGCTTAACCTGACCCATTTTATGGTATTTGCTTAAGCAGCTAGGAAACTAAAACATTTTGGTACCAGGAGTGGGGTGCTATATTGCAAATACAAAAACCGTGGAAACGGCTTTGGAATTGGGTTATGGGTAGAGGCTGGAAGAATTGTGAGGCCCTTGATAGAAAAGGCCTAGGTTGCTATGAAGAGACCATGGAGAGAAACATGGATGCTAAAGGTGCTTCTAGTGAGGCCTTAGAAGAAAATGATGAATGTGTTCTTGGAAACTGGAGGAGAGGCAGTCCTTGTTTTAAGGATCAATGGGTGAAATTGAGTTTGGATGTCAATAGAGAGCAGAACTTGAAAGTGATGGACTTGGATATTTGACTGAGGAGATATCTAAGCTAAGCGTGGAACGTGCAGCCTGGTTTATCCTTGCAGCTTATAGCAAGATGAGAGAGGAAAAGGATAAGCTAAGAACTGAACTTCTGAGTACAAAGAAACCAGAAATTGATGGTTGGAAAATTCTGAGCTTCCGGAAAGCAAGTCCTCAGAGACTAGTGCTCCATGTGAGGGTTTAACTGAACATGGAACCAGTCAGCAATTTCCACAGAAGTTGGGATTGGAAATGCAGTTATCCTGGAAAAATCTGTGGGAAGTTCTTTGGTCTGATAGTTTGGACCCCTGTGAACTACATGAAAAACCAACAAATTTTTTTGTGTAATTTGTATTAATGGAACCACTGCCAGCCTGGACTAAAAGAGACAGAAAAGTCACAGATTGAAGGAAAAATCACTTAAGGGCAGAACCATCAAAGCTGAAGTCTGGACCAAAGACAACTTCTTGGGCCAGAAGAGTGGGCCCACCCACGTGTGTGGAAAGGGTGAGTCTGCCCTGTCCCTTTGAGAAGGGTGGGCCTTCCACCCCATTGTTCTGGAAGAGTGCTGCTGCCCCAGTGCTCTGAGAAAGTGGAGTCTGTGCCCCAGCATTCTCTCACTGTGTGACAGAAGAGTTGGGGATCACCCGCAGCCAACCCCAGAATGCCACAGTCTGGGGAGAAAGTACTGGCTTGGTGATGCCTTGATTTGGACATTTTCCCAGCCTCAAAACTGAGCAAATAAATTCCCCTTGTTTAATCTGACCCATTTCATGGTAGTTGCTTAAGCAGTCTAGGAAACCCAAACACCAACCTATAGCTGGCAGGGAGGGAGCCAGGGGAACAAACACCCTGGACTTTCCTCCTGCCCTTCAGTGTCCTGCCATTGCTTCCCACTTATCCAACCCAACCAGAAGCCAGAGACAAGGGTCCCAGCTGGTACAGTCCATAGAAGTCAGCCTCCAGGGTTGGAGAGTGGATTTGGAGGGTCAAGAAAGCCCCAGCATCAAACCTTGCAGAAAGGGTGTCAATGACTGGGACAAAGAGATCACAGTTCAGCACATGCCTCTTCTGTGCACGCATAACCAGGAAATTAAATTGGTTGAAGTTTTCCTAATATCTCTTCTTATACCAGATCCATTTCTCAATTCAGAATATTTGTGTTTTTTTCACATAGTCTTGTCTTCCGTGCCATTAAGAGCATTGGTGGTGCAGCCTTTCTGAAATGGGGAATGGGGTGCTAATGCTTGATTGGTACAGAGTTTCTGTTTGGGGAGATGGAAAGGTTGTAGTAATGGATGGTGGTGATGGTAGCACAACATTATCAGTGTAATTAACACCACTGAATTGTATACTTGAAAATGGTTAAAATGGGAAATTAGGTTGTGTATGTTACCATATTATAAAAGAAACCATAGAGCAGTAAAATACAAAGAGTGGACACTAATGTAAACTCTGAATATGGTTAATAATATAATAATATTGTTTCATCAGTTGCAACAATTGGCACACCAATGCAAAATGCTAATAACAGGGAAATTGAGGGGGGGGGTATATGGAAACTCTGTGCTTTCCACATAATCTTTCAGTAAACCTACAACTGCCCTAATTTAAAAAAATATATTTAAAAAAAAGAGTGCTCCACTATTGTCTGCATCCAAGTCATTGACACCCTTTCTGCAAAGTTTGATGCTGGGGCTTCTTTATGTTACCACAAAGGCCAACAGATTTTCAGACTGAATTTGTGCAAATGTAGGGAAGGTCAATACCATGATGCCTGAAGCTTGGCTGATAGCACTTACAAGAAGGTATTATCAATCGTAAGATGCAGACTCATTTCAGAGATGTTAAAATGTGAGAAAAAAAGTGTTGCTTAGAAAATCCATGACATATCATGAATCCCTCTAGAGCAGAGCTCCCAATCAGTGTATTGTGAGTGGGTTTCAGGTGGGTCCAAATATTGTTCTCCTCTGCTCCAGGGAGGCCAGGCAGGACATGGGGCAGCCAGAGTCCTTGGGCTGGAAACCCTTGACTTTGAGTAACCTTAGCCATTTACCTCCAATGTGCCTTAGAATATTGTGATTTTCTATGTGTCACATGGTATGAAAAAGGCTAGGATGCACTGCCCTGAGAGATCCTTTAGTCTGGTTGGATTTCTGACTTTATATTTAATACAGTATTATCCATGTGCATCAGAAGGAAGGGATGCCCCTGGGAGAGCTGCTCAAATATGCTTGGACTAATGTAACAATAAAGCTGCTCTTCCTTACGTTCATGCCATGAAAAGTTTAAGCAGAAGTGACTTTAAATTTTTACTTCAGAGTTTCAAAGTGTAAGAATAAAACCTGGGCATTCCCTCTGCTGCAACAATTCCATTTTTACTGGTTAGGATAGTTTTGGCTCCAAGTAATATAAAGCCAAACTCAACTATATTAAAAGAAAAATAGTTTATATCACTTTACAAGAAACCCAGAGATAGAGAAGCCCCAGAGTTGGTTAATTCAGTGGCTTAAGAGTGACTTAAAGATCTGAGGTGTTTCCATCTTTCCATCTTTTCCCGCTGCAATCCTCAGCTACTTTGCCTCATCTTCAGAGTAGGTTGCCTTATGGCTGTGTGATAGCTGCAGCAACTCCCGGTGTGACTTCCTCACAGAAGGATGTCCCTGTGCCTTTTATTTTCTTAAGGAGAAAATGTCTCCTCAAGGAGAATGTCCCTTCTTTGCCCTACTCTTATTTCCCATTGGCCAGAATCTGGTTGCCCAGGCATAAACTAATCACTGCCAATGTGATTGGGACCATCCAACTGGCCTGAGCCAATTAACACATAATTCTGAGTCATGAGGGGTTGGGGTGGACCTTGAACCAAATCCATTCTGTTAGCAAAGAATTGGAGGGGATGTCTTTTGAAGGCAAGCAACAGTGTTTGCTGAACTACTTTTGGGAGCAGTCTTACAAAACTGCAACTTCAAGATGAATGTACACTTATTGCAGTTTTATTTTGAAACTAATTTTGGAGTTGATCAAAATATCCATCAATAGAGGGTCCTTATAATTACCTGTGGTACAATACATGGTTACAAATACAAAATAAATACAAGTACAAAAAGGTTATTTCCCTCAAATCCACTGAACTGGGACAGAACAGTCTCTTCAACAAATGGGGCTGGGAGAACTGGATACCCATATTTAAAAGAATGAAAGAGGACATCTACCTCACACCCTATACAGAAATTAACTCTAAGTGGATCAAAGACCTCAATAGAAGAGACAGTACCATAAAACTCCTAGAAGATAATGTAGGGAAACATATTCAAGACCTAGTATTAGGAGGTAGCTTCTTAGACTTTATACCCAAAGCACAAACAATGAAAGAAAAAATAGATAAATGGGAACTCCTCAAAATCAAAAGCTTCTGTACCTCAAAGGAACTTGTCAGAAAAGTGAAGAGGCAGTCAATGCAATGGGAGAAAATATTTGGCAACCATGTATCTGATAAGAGACTGATATCTTGCATATATAAAGAAATCCTACAACTCAATGACAATAGTACAAACAGCCCAATTATAAAATGGGCAAAAGATACAAAAAGACATTTCTCTGAAGAGGAAATACAAATGGCTAAAAAACACATGAAAAAATATTCATATTCACTAGCTATTAAGGAAATACAAATCCAGACCACAATGAGATATCATCTCACACCAATAAGAATGGCTGCCATTGAGCCCTGCTGAGGAGCTGGGGGGAAATGCAGAGGTGTGTTGGGTTTCCTCACCTGGATGGTTGCTGATGTTCTCACAAACATTAAGAACTGGCAGTTTGATGTGCCGAGCCCTCTATCGTGGGACTTGCACTTATGAAGCTTGTTACTGCAAAGGAGAGGCCAGGTCTGCCTATAATTGTGCCTAAGAGTCTCTCCCTGAGTACCTCTTTGCTGCTCAGATGTGGCCCTCTCTCTTCTCTAGCTAAGCCAACTTGGTGGATAAACTCACTGCCCTCCCCCTACGTGGGATCTGACACCCAAGGGTGTAAATCTCCTTGGCAATGTGGGATATGACTCCCAGGGATGAATCTGGACCTGACATGTGGGACTGAGAACATCTTGACCAAAAGGGGGATGTGAAATGAAATGAAACAAAGTTTCAATGGCTGAGAGTTTCCAAATGGAGTCGAGAGGTCCCTCTGGTGGGAACTCTTATGCACTATGTAGATAACCATTTTTAGGTTTTAATGTATTGGAATAGCTGGAAGTAAATATCTGAAACTATCAAACTGCAACCCAGTAGCCTTGACTTTTGAAGATGTATAACAATGTAGCTTACAAGAGATGGCAATGTGATTGTGAAAGCCTTGTGGATCACACTCCCCTTTATCCAGTGTATGGATGGATGAGTGGGAAAATGGGGGCAAAAAAACTAAAGGAAAAATAGGGCAGTGAGGGGGAGGGGAGGATTTGGGTGTTCTTTTTTTGCTCTTATTTTTTTATTCTTATTTTTTCTGGTACAAGGAAAATGTTCAAAAAATAGATCGGGGTGATGAATGAACAACATATGGTAATGTGAACAATTGATTGTACACTTTGGATGATTGTATGGTATATGAATGTATCTTGATGAAATTGAATAAATTGGGGAAAAAAAAAAAGAATGGCTGCCATTAAACAAACAGGAAACTAGAAATGCTGGAGAGGATGTAGAAAAATTGGAACTCTCATTCATTCCCAGTGGGACTGTATAATGGTACAGGCACTGTGGAAGACAGGTTGGCAGTTCCTTAGAAAACTAAATATTGAGTTACCCTATGATCCAGCAATTTCACTTCTCAGTATATACCCAGAAGATGTGAAAGCAGTGACAAGAACAGACATTTGAACACTGATGTTCACATTGTTCACAATTGCCAAGAGATAGAAACAATCCAAGTGTCCTTCAACAGAAGAGTGGATAAACAAAATGTGGTATATAATACGATGGAATAGTATGCAGCAGTAAGAAGGAATGAGGTCCTGAAACACATGACAACATGGATGAACCTTTAAGACATAATGCTGAGTGAAATAAGTCAGACACAGAAGGAGAGAGATTGTATGTTACCACCAATGTGAACTCCGTAAACAGTGTAAAATTAGTGTCTTATAATGTAGAATACAGGGGACCTAGAGATAGAAGCTAGTGAAGGGGGAATGATAATCTAATATGTACAGACATGATAATGAGGGTGAACTTAATGGTATGGGAATGGACAGGTGTGATTCTGGTTCGTTAATGGAATTATAAGTATCAGAGGTGCATTGAAGGGGAACATGTTCAAAAGTGGTTGTTTAGAGGCATGTAACCCACAGAGTAGCACTATAAATGTACATAAGTGTTAGCATGAGATACTTATAAGGTATGACACTGGTACCAAGAGTTAACAATAGAGTGGTATATGAAAAAACTATCCATTACATGTTATAGACTATATTTAATAGGAATATCTTACCAGCACTACACTAATACTAGGGATGAATAATTAGCAGCTGTTAAAAGCTCTGGGATGTTTTTATGTTATGATAATTGTTGAAAATTGAGAGTGATGATTGTACAACTAAGTGAAGATAATTTGAGAAACTGTTTATCTAGGGACAGAATATATGTTATGTGAAATTAGGAAACCACTACTTAATAAATCAGGCCCTTGAACTTGAGGCTTGCTCTTGTGAAACTTAAGGCTGTAAATGGGAGGCTAAGCCTTCCTATAATTAGGCCTAAGCGGCACCTCCAGAGAACCTCTTTTGTTGCTCAGATGTGGCCTTTCTAAGCCCAAATTGGCAAATAAAGTCATTAACCTCCTCCAAATGTGGAGCATGACTATCAGGGGAATGAATCTCCCTGGAGATGTGCGACATGACTCCCAGGAATGAGCCTGGCCCTGGCATTGAGGGATTGGAAATGCCTACTTGACCAAAAGGGGGAAAAGAAAGGAAACAAAAAAATGCTATAGTGCCTGTGAGATCTCAAATAGAGTTGAGAGGCTATCCTGGAGGTTTGTCTTATGCAAGCTCCAGCCAGATATCCCAAATAACCACAGTATGCCATGCCCTTACCAACAGTAGTCCTGAAATACCTAGGTCCCTATCTGAGACTCTTATTATAAAAAATTCACTCACTAAGTTTATCTCTCAGAAACTTAAATCCATCGGAGTGTTCCTACACCCGACAAGTCCTAAAACCCAGAGGCAACAGTCTCTTTAAGAACAACAATCAGATGCAGCCCCCTTCCCCATACTGTTGACACCCCCTTTCAATATGTACAAGTTAGGGTGGTCACTGCCTAGACACCCCTGAAGATCAAGAAAATGATTAAACGAGAAGAAGGAGTAGTAACAAACAAGATAGGATTTAACAAAGGATTACAAATACTGAAACTTGATATATGTGTGTGTATATATATATATATATATTAGTTGCTAGGGTATTAGAATAGCTAGAAGGAAATAACTGAAATGGTGGAACTGTAACCTATAACATTCTTTGAATTTTGCTCTATAGCTATTCGTTGGATTGTGCTTTGAAAGTTATCACCTTTCTTATATATCTTGTATTTCACAATAAGGAAAGAACTGAAACTGTGAAACTGTAACCCATAACATTCTTTGAAATTTTCTGCCTAACTACTTGTTAAATCGTACTTTGAAAGTTATCACTGTTATATGTATGTTAAAGTTCACAATAAAAATGCATAAAATAAAAAAAATGTTATTAGGAAAGAGTGAGGTAGATAGGTATATCCTCAACGTGGAGGATGACTGAGAAGCATTTTTGAGTAAATGGAATTGGATACCATTTTGGTCCCTCTGTGTGCACACATACACATACACTCAAAATAGACATGGAGTCTGTGTGCTGTGGTCTAAAAGGGGTTAGGATGGCTTGGGAGTGTGGAGAGAGGAAACTTCTCTTTATAAGTTGTATGCTTTTGAATGATTTTTTAAACAACGTTTTACTTTTGTGATTAAGAAAAAAACTTGTTTGCCACATGGAAAGAAGGTAAATAAAATATGACCTTGGCAATATTAGATTGCTAGTAATGAGACAATACTTCTCTCCTGCATTATAGCCATACATAAATAAGTCTCTATTTTATTATTGTTACTTTTAAAATCTCATGCCTACACTGGTTGCACAAAATCTTTAGTGGTTACCAGTGTAGCCTCTTGAGCTGTGCTTCCAATATGGTCACCACTAGCCAAGCGTGGCTATATAATTAAAATTAAATGAAATTTAAAATTCAGCTTCTCAAGTCACATTAGCCACATTGCAAATGCTCAACAGCCACATGTGGCTAGTGGTTCCAATGTTGGATGGCACAGATCAAAGAACATTTCCATCACTTCAGAAAGGCCAATTAGACAGTGCTGCTCTCAGCCTGGCTGCTTGAGTACCAAGGTTTAGTCTCTTAGTAGCTGAGTTGCTTTGGGCAAGTTACTGAACCTCTTTGTTCCTTAGCTTTCTAGTCTTTAAAATAGAGGTAATAATAGTACTTATCTCATAGAATTAATGAGCAGATTAAAAATCTTACTTAGTACTTGGTACATGGTATATCATCAATAAAGTTATCTGATGTTACTGTTATAATTAGTACCTGATGTTACTGTTAGGAACATTTCTACCAGCATCGATTGAGCACTTACTAAATGCTGGGCATTGTCCTCATACCGCTCCATTTTATGGGTAAAACTGAGGCTTGGTAAGTGAAGGAAAGTTTCCTGAACGCACTAGATGAGGCAGGGAGCAGCATCAGAGCCAGGTCTAATTCCAAGGCTGTAAATGACCTTATTTGGGGTGGGGGGAAGGGGAGGGCTATGTAATTGACTTTCCCTCTGGCATCCTTGCTCCCCACCCTGCCCCTTCCCTTCCCTTCCACACAAGAGTCATCTGATTCAAAAGGACTCTAAGATTTCAGATTCTGATTAACTTTCTCTTTTTTTGATGGGAGCTGGGGTTGAAGATGAGAGAACAAGGATATTTATTAGCAGCCTGGTGCCCAGCTTTCTGTGGTGTGTGAATTTTCCCAATTTTCTTCTCGTGGGTTTTCCAAAAGCTGAGTAGTCCTTTAAAAAGGAAACCATTTTGCCACCAAATTAAAGAAGAGGAGCTCTTGCCAGAGGACGAAACAGGAAGAGACAATTATCTTTAAGGGCTTCTAATCAGAGTTAAAAATCATCATATGTCTCTGCTTGAGGTTTAGTTACGCATCCCTCTTGCTTGGGGGTGGGAGGAGTTCTATGGGAAAGGATGTGAATAACCGGAGGCGTTTGTTATGGGGTCTCCATTTTTTTCACTCACACATTGGGTCTGTCAGATACTTCTTGGGCTAGACCTGGGTTCATTTTCTTGGGTGGTAATGGTGCTCTTAATTAGAGCGACTTTAGGAAATGTTTTTCCTGATTGTGTTGCATTTTGTGAAAAAGATGTGTTCTAACTCAATGGTGAGGATAAACCCCTGCAGCAACCCAGAAAAAGAACTGATATCTGCAGATAAGCTCTTGCCTTGTATTTCATGTCTTAAGTTACAACTCCAGTTGGCTGCTATTTTCCTATGAGTCAACATTTATGTTGAAGTTATTACTGTGAGCTAAAGTGCTATTGAAAATACGCCTTCAGTCCTTTCAGTCTTCCTAAGCATGAGTGTGTGTGTGTGCATTAGGGGAGAAGGAAGACAACTAATGCAGCTTTTGAAAGGCCATTGAGAATTGGCTTGATAGGGTATCTCGATGTCCTGTCTGGGGATTAGAGAAAAGGAAGGGGATGGTTAAGCAAGACCAGCTCCGGCTCTTCAGCTGCCAAATGTTAACAGTTGATCAGGACTTATCTGCACCCTGTGAAGACCAGAAATTGAATTCAGTTCACCTTTCTAGTCTCCAATAGTGAATCTGAAACCATTTGAGGTACCCCACTGTATAATGGGTTATATAATTTACCTTGAAAAAACTACATTTGAACACAAAAAAATAGTAGGAATCTTTTTACTCTCTCATATGTTTTCTTCCTCTCCATTCCAAATCAAGAGGTTTCCTTTTGTTTCTGAAATATGATTTATTGAAATTGTAGCACAATGCCTATAACGTTGGCCACACTGGCTTCAATGCTAAGCTCCATGAGGGCGGGGTCCATTTGTGCTTAATTTGTTGCTATATTTCAACATCCCAGTGCTGCGCCTGGTACAGAGTGATCATTCCATAAATATCTGACTGTTTGAATGAGAACCTGGGTCTTAACCTTTGAGTGTGTATATGTGTGTGCATGTGTGCGAATCTATGCTTGACAGTTGACCCTTAATTTCTATTTATTTTCACTGATGTTCGCTCCTTACATTTTTGATACAAAGTTGAGGTCTGCATAACTCCTTTCCAAGTCTTTCTTCTCTGGAATTGAGTTGTACAGGTTGGTGTGAAATACTGATACATCCCAAAGTAATTTGGGCAGAGAATAAAAAATGTATTTGCAGGGCCCCCCTGAGGAACTGGGGAAAAATGCTGAAATATTAAATTTCCCCACCTGGGTTATTACTGATACTCTCACAAACATTGAGAACTACCAATTTTGTAGGCCGAGCCCTCAGTCTTGGGGTGTGCCCTTATGAAGCTTGTTACTGCAAAGGAGAGGCTAAACCTACTTACAATTGTGCCTAAGAGTCTCCCCCAGAGTACCTCTTTGTTGCTCAGATGTAGCCACTCTCTCTCTAAGACAACTCGGTGGGTAAACTCACTGCCCTACCCCCTACGTGGGACATGACTCCTGGGGATGATCCTGGACCTAGCATTGTGGGATTGAGAAAATCTTCTTGACCAGAAGGAGGAAGTGAAATGAAATAAAATAAAGTTTCAATGTCTGAGAGATTTCAAATGAAGTCAAGAGGTCACTCTGGAGGGTATTCTTACATGCTATATAGATATCCCTTTTTAGTATTTAGTATGTTAGAATAGCTAGAAGGAAATAGCTGAAACTGTTGAACTGCAACCCGGTAGCCTTGATTCTTGAAGACGATTGTATAACTCTGCAGCTTACATGGTGTGACTGTGTGATTATGAAAACCTTGTGGCTCACATTCCCTTTATCCAGTATATGGACAGATAAGTAGAAAAATTGGGACAAAAATTAAATGAAAAATATGGTGGGTTAAGGGGAATAGAATGTTCTAGGTGTTCTTTTTTATTTTTGTTTTTGTTTTTTTTGAAGTAAGGAAAATGTTCAAAAATTGTGATGATGAGTATTCAACTATATGATGGTACTGTGAACAATTGATTGTACACTGTGGATGATTGTATGGTATGTGAATATATCTCAATAAAACTGAATTTTTAAAAAATTTTAAAAATGATTATTTACCGTTGCCCACCTCTTCTTTTCCCATCCTCCTTCTCCCACTTTACAAAAGAAATGCACACCCCTCATGCACCCCAAATCCTATTAGGGTGCTTTGCCTCGGGTGTAAAAACCTTTGAGCTGTCAAGTAAAGGCACAATTTCATTTGATAACAAGTATTTATTGAATACCTACTGTATGTAGGTATAGTTTTAGATGATGGGCTAGAGTCGTTAACAAAACAGTTAAAAGTCTCTGTCCTCATGGAGCTTCCATCTTAGCAAGTTAAGATGAACGAGGAACTAAAAGGTGTTTTCTGTGCTGCTTCCTTTAACTGAATCCTAGGCCCTGTAACCTTTCCATTAACCTCATGAAGAAATGTGCTTCCTGAAAACTTTTCTTTCTTATTTAATAGTTCTTGATCAAAAAAATATACTATATTTACTTTTTTTGCTTAATTGTATACTAATAACTGTAATGAAGAATCAATCTAGAAAAATTATTTAACACTTGGAACCTCACAGTTATGGGAAATTAAAACAAATTTAAACCACAATTCATGTATGTATTTTGACTGCAGAGAAGTATGATAGAGCAGCCAATAAAAACCTTTAAGTATAAAAAAATTACATCATGAATAAAAATTGTATGGGAAAAGCGCAATAGATTGTAGTTTCAAGAAAAAGGGAACATTATTAGATAAGAGCTTGTTCAAATCTTTTTAAAGTGGATAATGGTTGGCATCAAATTTCTACGACATTTAAATTTCATTGAATACATATAAAAGAGTAATGTAATAATTTTATTTTAAAATTTCAGTATTTACAATTACCAGAAATTAGATCCTGTGCAACTATTTGAACTTATAATGAAAATAGTAAGTGCCTACATAAAAATGTGCTGAGAGCGCATAGCTTTTCAAAGTTCTTATGTGGAGGGGCTCTGAAAACAAACATTTGAAGACAAAACCTATAGGTTATATTTTCTAGAAACAGAGATTTTGGATGGAGTAGCAGAATATATATGGGACAATGTTGCCTGTTTGATATTCTATGGAATCATATTGAAGATTTTCCTGGAGGGATAGGGAAAAAAGTATGAAGACCACTTATAAAGTATTGACTTAATAATCATTGGTTTTAAGTGACCAACACATAAATATGAGTGGTTATATCTTGCAACATTTTGCATTGTCAACTCTAGACACCAAGAAGTTATGATAACAAACTGCTACAGATTTCTGAGCCACTCTGCAGCTGTAATATTGAAACGATGCACACTCAAGCACTAGCATAGATGGATGCAGGGCCCTCCTTCACACGAACTTGCACTTACACAAGTTGAAATTTAATAGATTCTTGATCTAGGAACAGCATGATCATCATACAGGCTTCTGTTGTTGTGCACCATGGCAGCCCTGTTGTACTTTATTTAAAACAAATATTTATTGGGCACCTGCTTACTATGTGCTAGATGTCATGCTAACTGATGGGTATGTACAAGTCAGTGAAACAATATAGCCCCTGTCCGCATGGAGCATGCAATGCAATGCAAAGGTTTACTTAAAGTGTGGCGTAAGGGAATGTATGATTAAAATTGTAATACGTGCTTTGTAGAAAAACAGTAAGGTTACAAAAAAGACTGAAGGGGAGTAATTCATTTAGAATAAACAGGTATTGTGGGAGTTAAGGGTGGATGGGAAGGGGTTTCTGGAAGCCAGTCTGAGAATGAAACATTTAGGCTAACATCAGCTAGGTTCCTTAGCTGAGATCAGTGTCAACCTCCTGGGGAGGATCAGGTGAGCTTTGGGGGAAGATAGGTGTAAAACTAATGAGTAGTCCCCGGAAGACCATCCTCACTTCTGATACCAAATGCAAATTTGGAAATCCTCAAGACCACCCATGGGTTTTATAATTTACTAGAAAGATTCACAGAACTTAATGAAAACTGTTATACTTATTCTTAGGGTTTATTATAGCAAAAGGACAGAGATTAAAATCACCCAAGGGAAGAGACACATGGGGCAGAGTCTAGGAGAGTTTGAGATATGGAGCTTCCATTTGTCCTCTCCCAGTGGAATCATGGGCAATGTTAACTGCTCTTGCAACACTGTGTGACAACAAGCACAGAGTATTGCCAACCAGGGAAGTTCACTCAGGTCTTGGTGTCCAGATTCTTTACTGGGGCTCACCACATAGAACATGGTCAATGGCTCATGGGGCTGACCTCAGTCTCCTGACATCAGTCTCCAGCTGCACCAGATGTCGAGCTGATACATGTGACCCAAAATCTCCACCATAAATTGTTAGACTCTCTGGAACAATCCAAGCCCCTCAGGTTAACAAAGACACTTTTATCAGGTAGGACATTCTAAGGGTTTAGCGATTTCCTTCTAGAAGCCAATATGAAAGGCCAGAACTGTTTTGGGGCAAGGTTAAATTCTTTATTACATAATCGGTAAGGAGGAGAGTTCATTCATTTTGTGTGCCAACATAGAGCAAGCATTTAGTAAATGTTAACCATTACTAATTAGTAAAAAGTAATGCTGCTGCTGCTGCAACTGCTACTACTATTACTAATACTATTAATGTTAACTCTAACCCTGATTTTTACCACCAGTATTGCCACCCAGATCCTATATATCTTATTTCCAAAGGCATGATTGGAAAAAAGCACCAATCTGTAGGCAGTCTTTTTAATGTGCCAGGCATTCTTCTAAACATGGTTACATACTTCGCTTTATTTATTCTTTATGCTAACCTAATAACTCCATTTTACAGATGAGGTAATTGGGCACAGAGAAGTTAAATAACCTGCTCAAGGAAACACAGCTATGAAATGGTGGTGCCGGGATGTGATCCTAGGCAGTCTGGCTCTATGATACTTTCTCTCATCTCTTAATCAGTAGAATTAAGTTAATATTTGTGAAGCACTTAACCTGGATCAGACATTGTACTAACCACTTTACATGAATTATCTAACTTAATTTTCACAATAAAGTGTCTCCTATATATTATCCCCAATTTATAAAGAAGTGGGTGCATAGAGCAGTTAAGTAAGTTGCCCAACATTGCAAAGCTGGAAAATGACAAAGCCAGGATATGGAGCTGGGATTCCAATCCAGATCCCCTGAAGACCGTTTTGTAGAGTTCAGTAGCAGACTTGGGACCGGACCCCACAAATGGCCATGCCACAGTCAGCAGTCCTGTATGTCTTCCTCAGGGTCTCCCTCGTCCCCTCTCACTTGATCTCCTGCCCACCACCAGGAACTGCCACATCTTAACACACCATTTAAGTAATTTCAAACCACCTCCCCCTAAAAACTTTAGTCCCACCATCGCTGAATGGACTGAAAAAGTGCCATCGTTGCTTTAATGATGGGAAGACGGGGGTGGGGTGGGACAGCAGAATTTACTTAGAATCCGGATCTTAATCTCAGAAATCATGAATTTTGGTATGTTGATGTTAACCCAATAGTACATTTTAGGTGCGGTCCCCATAAAACTACACGTTGAGAACTGAAGCCAGCTCTTTCATCCACAAGGGTCATAATTTGACTTTGAAACATTTAGTATGAAATGGTGGCTTTTGGCCTGCCTGTTTTACAAACGAATGTGTATAGTAAATGGATGTGCCCTCAAACAGCTGTCTCTGAGGCCAGGCCCCTGGCCAAGTAGTGCATGGCATAGTTCAGAGTTGAGATTCTTGCCAGAGGCACCAGCCAAACTGCCCCTCTGGAGCAGAGAGACACGGCTGTGCAGGGGGACTGATGTGCTGCAAAGGCCTCGGTGCTCAGACAGCATCTCCTCCTCAGTGAAGGGTTTGTTTATTTAATGAACATTTAAGGAGGGCCTGTTACTCAGCAGGTACTGGGGATACTAGTTCTATAGAGATGAGTAAGTAGCGGTTCTTGTCTTGCAGAAACTCAGAACCTGGTATGAGCGATAAATGTGTAAACAGATTGTCACAACACACTGTGGCAGTTGTGTACATACAAGGTTCAGGTGGCACCAGTGAGGGAGTGCTCATTTGGTTCAAGGAGTGAGGGTCAAGGAATACTTCCTGAGGTTGGATTTGCTAGACCTGGGTCTTGGAGGATGAACAGGAACCCCTAGATGGAAAGGGCAGAAAAAAGCATTCCAGTTAGCACAATATGTGGAGATGTAGGGAGTCACTGAACTGCACAGTGGGTTCGTATGGCTCTTCTTATGCACTTGTCTGTGTAGGAATCAGAAGACATGAGAAGAGAGGCAAACAGGGGCCACACATCATGGAGGACCTTATATGCCATGCCAGTGTATTTTGACTTTATACTGAAGGACATGGGGAGCTCCTGAAGGGCTCTTGATAGGAAAGGACTTGGTTAAATGAGCATTTTGGAATGATTTGGTTCTAATACAGAGACGAACATGAACTGGAATGGGTCTGTGGGTGTTATAGAGTGGATGGGCAGTAAGTTGAGAGGATGGTAGACCAGATGGACCTTATGGTAGTAACCCATAAGTGAAATTGCTCAAGAGAAATTTAAGACATAGAATAAACCAGGCTTAGTTTTGTCCTGAATATGGAGAGAAAAAGAAAAGGTGAAGCTTAATATGATACTCAGATTTCTAGCTTGAAAAGTTTCTGCGGTGCGCTTTTGGAGGTGGTGGTGGTGGAATAAAAGAGAAGGGGATATGGAAGGATAGGTGACAGAAAGTAAATGTAGAATGCTGTGCTGGACCATTAGTTATCATCCAAATCCATTCTTTTATTCTTTCAGAGTGATAGAGCCCTTGGTTTTTAGCTGAGCTAAATGCCAGCTACATTTCCTAGGGTTCATTGCACCCACCTGTGGCCATGTAACTAAGTTTTGGCCAGTGGGATAAAACTGAAGTGTCATGTGATAATTTGGGGAATTTCTTTAAAAGACAACTGGAGTACACCTCATATTTTCTTATTCTTTGTTTCTTCTTCCATCCTGCTGCCTGGAATGTAGTTGTCGCCATCTTGGATAATGAGGACCAAAAGAGGATCTAGGACACAGCTCAGCCTGAGCTCAAAGGAACCTGTGTGTCTGAGGACTTAGCAGAGCGCCATTCCAACCCTGCACTGCCTCCTTCCAGGCTTCATTTGCATGAGAAAGACAAAACATTTATCTTATATAGGTCATTGTTAATTTGCTTTTCTGTCACATGTAGCCAAACCTAACTCTAATTAATTGATGACTTATCAGATTGATATGTACTCTAATTTAGGGACTTCCCAGTACGACCAACTTTAAGAAATGGTTTTATGGTTATTCAATGGAAGGTCTTAGATAAGAAAGTTTTAATTTCCATTACTCAGGTTTCCATTTGTACCAAATTCTCAGCAAGAATATTCCTGAGTCCAGGAATAGTACAGGGATTAGTGAAGTGCACATTTGCATATTACCCATCTTCCTATATAACTCAAGAAAATTATAGTTAGCTGTATGCCTTGAGTTTCCTAGCTCAAAAACAGGGGAGGCTTACATCTCTTCAGCAAGACACAAAATAAAGTATTTTGGAAGAGGGAAAGATGCAAGAAGGAGAGGACCCAATAAAAATGATGTTCATTCATATTCATGGCATTTGGTTTACCAAAGTGATAATTCAGCCCCGCTGAGCATTCATGTTTTACATTTGATGCAAAATTAGCTATTAGTAAAGGAGTGTTATTTAATCCATAGAGTAAGTATCTAATCCTGTAGGTCCTTACTGTTTCTTTTCTCTGAATATTTGTTTCATTAATTCATGTTTATGCAACACTTATAAACTGCATGTGGTACTTTTACAAAGGTAAATTATATGCTCAATAAGAAATAAAATGTCTGCCCCTGGGAGCTTGTAGTTAAGCAAGCCATGTTATTTGGAATTAATATAACATACGAGATGGTTATGACTAAGACTGCCTTTCATTTAAAAAAAGGCTAAACTCTCTTGCCGAGTGCCACCATAGAGTGTGTGTCAGTCCTGAATGAGTCATTTTCAGGCACCGTTTTGAAGATCTGATCCATTGCCTCCCTTCGTGTTACCAATTACTGCTGCCAAAGCAATCATGCCTCGAGAACAGCAGTTTGTTAGCTGAAGTGGAGGAATAAATTACTCCAGGAGCCCATTCATTTCAAGTCTATAGACAATTCAAGCCAACCCAGGATATAAAAATCTGGGCTTATACAATGGATAGGTTAAGGATAATAATTCACTTTTCCAAAGAATTTACCACTTAATGCCCTTAAAAAATGAACTAACCCTATATGTTTAAAATATGATTTGATTTTTTAAAAGGTCTGTTTTATAACCAATTTTGGAGAGGTAGAATCATTTGTATACATGAGTAAGTCGGGGGAGATAAGATATACATATGGAACGTGGCAGTTTCTCTTTAGTTCATTTGTGACTTTTTCTTCATATTCCATCAACTGCTAAGTTGAGACATTTTTAGAAAGAGTCATGGTGTATGGAGATTGAGGGTGTATTGCAAACTATTAAAAGATGAATATATAAGTCCTAGCATTCCTTAATATAATGTAACTGCTAGCAATCTTTCCAAGGGTCTAAACAACTCTGCCTTCCCTGCAGTAGTTTATAGCTTTCTGAGCATATTTTATGCATTAGCTCATTTGCTCTTCATAACAACCCTATGGGGTAGGCAAAAAGATGTGTGTTTTTTGTTTGTTTGTTTGTTTGTTTTTTCCATTTTACTGACTGGAGTCCAAAGTCACATGGATCAGAAGAGGTGGAGCTGGGAGTAGAAGACAAGTCTTCCCCAGTCCATGGTGCTTCCTTTCCTCTGGGAGCACCCGCTCTGTGGTAGGTTTTAAAGAGAACCAGTAGCCCCTGATTTGTCATTTCAGCTCCCTAAATTTCATATATTTGTCATCCCTGCAAGAAAGCCAGTCTTCCTTCTTACTTCATTGGTGTGTTTTAATCAGCTTTGAAATGAGGATCTAGTGATTCCTGGATTTCATTTCTGACTGTAGATCTTGAGAGTGGAAAATATTTACTCCTGAAGCCCTGAGGGAAAGTCATATGGTATTTTTTGCTTTCCTGCCAAACACCCATTAACTTCCTCATAGTAAGAAGGAGAATTGTTGAGGAATGCATTTATTTATTTGTGGTGGTGGATGCGTATGTAGAATGGAAATCAAAAAATGACTTGGATAATAATCCAAATATTTAGAGAAGTTAGATTGATAGTAATACATGGGAAATACTGTTTTAGAAGTTGAAAATTAAATGCAAGCATTATAAAATAACTCTGCTATAATAAAACATCTTTAAAAGAAAGACTTTTAAAAGTCTGAAAACACACAAGTTAGAGTAGGCTCTTTGGAAGGATCAGCTTGGCCTAGAGTGAGACTTCAGGGAAGTTTCCACTTTGTATGTCCCACAGTGACTTCTCCCCTGAGTCATGGAGAGGCACTCAACTCAAATCAATTTGACTCAAATACAGGTAATAGCATTTACCCATGGGAAGCCAGCTCCTTTTGTGGTTTTGCTTTTTAAACAAGAAGGGCTCCCCTGGGATGAGCTGAACTGCTTGCCAAATGCCTGACACCTCAAAGAGTGCCATGTTCTACCTGACCTGGTGCAGAGGGGAAAAAATGTGACTACTGTGGTGAACATCTGTTTCTCAGAACAAGGTAGAAATCCCATCATTTCTCTGGTCCCATCAGAAGTTTTCAAGACCAACAATTATATGAGATGTATCACCTTCATATTGCCTGAACTTTGTTGAGTTTTATGCATAAAATATGCTTAGGATGGGGCCATGTACTTTCAGCCTGTTTTTTGACTTTGTGAACATTTTTGATTTTAAGAGCAATTTTCTTGACTTCTTGGCCATATTCACTCTAAATACAAAATGAAACAGTAAAATTAATACCTACTATATAATTAACTGGTACAATGTGGTGGCAATATAATATTGTAGAACAGTCACAGGCATTCAAATCCTCTCTTTGCTTTTTTCTGACCTTGTGATCTTGGACAGATGACTTAGACATTTGTGTCATACTTTCCTCATCAGGTAAACAGGAGGATGCCTGATTTGCTAGGTGGTTGTGAGTACCTGAGGCAAAGTGTGTATGGTGTGTACTGGAGACTTGGTATATAGTAGATATTCAAAAATTTAAACTTGCAGAAGCTGGAAGTATGCTTTAGCTTGAGAAGACCCATTCTTGATCTACCTGTGTATTGTAACTTTCAGTCATGAACTCCTTAGGTCTGACAAGTAGCAAAGCTTTTATTTACATATTCAACATGGTTTGGCCAAAGCATGCAAAATGTTACTTTCTAGGTTAGGGATATTAAACAGGGTTCACTTCATGTACCAGATCGATTCATTGCTTGTACTTGCTTGAAAGCTGGATTGAGGATACCAAGACTGCATGCAGCCTCAGAGGGAAGGAGTACCAAGACTGATTAGTCAATCCTACCATGGAGTTCAGAGTAGGGAGTGGTGGCATGTGTGCAAGCATTTTCCTTGCCTGGCCTAAGATGCTCCTCCTCATGTCTTCTACCCAACACTAGAGAGACATACATACCTGGTTCTACTTTTTGGCTGAATTGGGTACAAGATGCCCAGAGATAACTCTTCATTAGTGGAAAGGCAGCTTGTTTGAGAATACAGAAGGGCAGAGGGGAGAAAAACTGTTCTCCTTGTCTTTGTGCTTCCACCCTCCATGCCATACACCAAGCCCTCCAGCCACAATGAAATGTCCCCTGTGTTCTTGCACAACTACGCCCCTTGGCACATACTCTACTTCCAAGAGTGCCACTCCCCATCTTTTGCTCCTTGGCAAACTTCTACTGACCCTTTAAAATCTAGCTCAAGTAAGGAGGACTGGTAGATTTTACTGTAAGGAGGCCTGGTAGATTCAACACCAGATCCTCCTTGTATCCTTGGTGACTGACACATAGTAGGCCCTCAATAAGTGTTGGGTGAACAGATTACATGGATATAAAGAGGGAGATGTCAATAAGTTGAAATAAATTTCTCAGGAAATTTCCTGAGAAGACAATCCAGGTGTGGGCACTACAGTGCATCCCTCTGGACTTTGTAAAACTGTGTTGTTTAGGCTCCTTCACATTTTAAAAGGATGCTAGCTTTGATTTAAAAAAAAACAAAAACAAAAACAAAGTAAAACATTCAGAATGGATTTCTTGAATCATTGTGATAGAGTCTTAACAGAATTAAGATCAGCAAGATTCGAATGTTTTTAGACAGATCCCCCACATGTTTTTATCCTGATAACCTTGCATAGAGAACCAGTGAGGATTTGGCGATACTTCAGCCCAGGTGAGGTGCATTCATTGAACATCTTCCCACTGTTCGAATTCCACTTTCAGAGATCCATACAATTTTTGTATCTGAGACTTTGGAAGGGTTCTTCCTATTTAGATAACCTCGTCAAGTTTGCACTAGCCAATTTATTTTGGACCTAAATCATTTTTTTTTTTTTTTGGTGATTAAAACTGTCTTAGTTTGCCAGAGCTGCTATGACAAATACCATGCAATGGGTTGGCTTCAACAACAAGCATTTATTGGCTCACAGTTTCAGAGGCCAGATATAAATCAAGACAACAGTAAGGGCTGCTTTCTCTCAAAGTCTGTGGTGTTCTGATGATGCATTGTTGCAAACCTTGGGGTTCCTTGAATGCCTGTCTGCCTCCTTCACATGTTTCACTCCTGTGGGCTTTCTCTGACTTCTGGCTTCCATGTCTTTTTCCAGTGTTTGGTTTCTACTGACTTCTGGCTTCTCTCACTGCATCTAAATTTCCTCTCTTTATAAGGCCTCGAGTTATATGAATTAAGGCCCATCCTGATTCACTTTGGACCACGCCTAAATAAGATCTTTGAAGATCCTATTCACAAATGAGTCCACATCTTAACTGATAATAACATCTTCAAAGGTCCTATTTACAAACGGGTTCACATACCTAGGAACTTGGATTAAGACTTGAAGATATCTTTTATGGGGTACATCATTCAAAAACCCAACAATATCTGAATCCAAGGATGGACTCATTTTGTCTTGAAACACAGTGCTTAGAGGAAATGAGTCTTCTTGTGCTCCTAAAATATTTAATATAAAGTGCCACCTTACCTTTGTTGGAATAGACAGACTGTAGTAGCATTCAAACGAGTAAAACCAGTAGTCCTTTATTATGGAGTTTGCCCAACACTGGATCCCTCTCCATAAAATATCTACTGTAGGTTACTCATCATCATGTGGTCTCTTCCAGTTCTTTTGAAGTGTCATCCAGACCTGCTTCATAATCATCTGAGGAGCTTGTGTAAATGCAGATTCCAGGGCCCCTCATCAAAGCTACTGAATCAGGATCTCTGGGGGTGAGGCATAGGAATCTACCTTTATAACAAGTTCTCCAGGTGAACCCCATGCTCACCAAAGCCCAAGGGCTTCTGAGATTCCTACAGAGAGAGTGGGTACGGACAGATGTGGAAGGGGCCCCCTTTTCAGGGTGGATCCTCGAGAGGCTTCGGTCATAAGTGGGAGAAATGGGCATCTCTCAATTTCTGCAAGGCATGAGGGGCTAGTGTCTGGTGGACTGAGGAACAATGGTGGTGGCCACCATGCCCAGAGGTGTGGCAGGGAAGGGCTGGGGAGCTGTAGGGCACATTGTGAAACTTTTATCATTCCCAGAGAGCCCAAGGGCTGAGTCTGTTCTGTGGAGTGGAGATGAACAAAGAAAGCTCCAGACTGACAACCTCACTTCCACGTGTGCAAAGGAGTCTACTTCAGCAGGAGGATTCAGCCTCTAATCTTCAGGCTTCTCCCCTGCAATTCCTTCCATCTAAGAAGACTTTGGAATGGGCTGCAGTACCAGGCAGTAACCTGGAGCTTCAGAACTTCAGCCTTCTAGGAAGCGGAGGCTCCTGGCAGAGCAAGTCCACAGATACAGTGTATGTGTGGATGGAGGGTCACTGGGAAGCATGGAGCCCATGAGATCCGGAGCTCTCCTTGGCCCAGAAGGGTCTTCACCTTTGAAGAAACTTCTCTCTCAATCTAGAAGGCCAGCTCTCTCTGGGTACTCTGACATTTTAGCCTTCAGTAACATTGGTAGACATATTCCTGTCTATCCTTTATTGATTTTAGCTGTGAATAACACTTTTTATTTTATTAAAATTCAATTGCCAGACTGTTGAACTCACTGCCCTCCCCCCTTCGTGGTACCTGACTCCCAGGGGTGTAAATCTCCCTGGCAATGCAGGGTGTAACTGCCGGGGATGAATCTGGACCCGGCATCATGGGATTGAGAACATCTTCTTGACCAAAAGGGGGATATGAAATGAAACAAAATAGTTTCACTGGCCGAGAGATTTCAAATGGAGACAAGAGACCACTCTGATGGATATTCTTAAGTACTATACAGATAACCCTTCTTAGGTTTTAATGTATTGGAATTGCTAGAAGTAAATACCTGAAACTATCAGACTCCAACCCAGTAGCCTTGACTCTTGAAGACGATTGTATAAAAATGTAGCTTACAAGGGGTGACAGTGTGATTGTGAAAACCTTGTGGATCGCACTCCCTTTATCCAGTATATGGATGGATGAGTAGAAAAATGGGGACAAAAACTAAATGAAAAATAGGGTGGGATGGGAGAGATGATTTGAGTTTTCTTTTTTTACTGTTATTTTTAATTCTCATTCTTATTCTTTCTGGTGTAAGGAAACTGTTCAAAAATAGATTGGGGTGATGAATGTACAACTATATGATGATACTGTTAATAGTTGATTCTATATCATGAATGATTGAATGGTAGGTGAATATATCTCAATAAAACTGAATTTAATTAAAATAAATTCAATCACCAGATAACAGCTTGGTATCCTCTAGGTATAAAATGCAAAAACAGCCTCAGTTTGGACTTGTAAGGCAGCTCGGGGCCACCATTTTTCTCAGGTTATGTGCAATAGAAGGTAGGGGATTTATTCTGCAATTGAAATGTGTAAGAGTTATTATTTTCCCCAAGGAGCATGTTTGTTTCTTTTTGACATTATTTCAGGTTATAGACTCTTATTTCTATTTGAAGAAAGAACAATATACAATAAATTCTTGTGACATTAGACTGAATAAAACCAAATGTACTCATTCTCTTTTAGATGAAGACACCCATTTCAATAGCTGAAGGAACTGAAAAATTTTTACCATTCTGAGAACACGCTAAGCTGAAGTTAAGTGAAAGATGATCCCTGGGTCTTTCATTCTTGCTTTAAAAATAAACTATATAATTAAATGGCCATAGATACTTCTGTGGGGAGGAAAACAGCAGTGGGATTCTTTGCAATCTTGCCATCAGGGCAGTAGGTTTTCTAACCTTTTGGCAAAATAGAGAACCAATACCAATCAGAAAAAAAATGCTAACAAAAGGGAAAATCTCCTGGGAGCCACAGGCGATAAAAGATTCAAAACGTGAATAAAATATCACAGGTCAGCATTAAAATAGATGAAAACATTTCTTCTCCAAGGCAAGGTCTTTAACCAGAGGCACAAAACAGACCTAACTGCATCGAGGGGCCAAAGAGAAAGCCCCAGCGCACCCCTTCATCTCCCTGTGCAGGTAGGAATCACCTCTCACTGAGAGACAATCATTCCAGGAGCCGCATTTGGGGGTCAGACATTTCACATTTTTTGAAGGTAAAAATCTCCAGACGTATAAACTTTGCCCATGCATAATTTCTAGGATTATTATATCTGGAATTTTAGAACAGAGAGAGCAGATTTACTCAAAAAAAAAAAAAAATAGGGAAAGACGATTACTTGTCAATGACTTGTGAATGAACAGAAGTCAAATTCTATCTTAGGGCCACAATGAGAAAGAAAATGTAAATTTTACTAACCGGATTTTAGACTGGAAACCCACACACAGATTTTATAACCCTTTAAATTTAAATGCAGAATTTAGAACACTCTAAAAATGGTTCACAGATCCAAATTTTTGTGCTTGCATTAAAAGGAGCTACAGAATCCATTGCAGTTGTTTCTCACCTGGGCATCTGGCTTTTCTTAATCTTTTGACATTTGTGTAATAATGGCCACTACTTATCGAGCACATACTAATGTGTGAGGCACTGTGCTGAACCCTGTATTTACATGGTGTTCCACATTCAATTTTCATAGCATCCCTGTAGAAGCTGTTCCATTTTATAGATAAGGAAGCCAAAGCTTGGAGAATTTGGCCAAGGCCCAACTCAGTACAGCTCAACCACCCAAACCAAGGCAAGGCAGTTTGTTGCCACTCAACAGGCAGAGTTCAGGCAATGTGGACTTGTGTTAGTGCACACATGCAGCTCACCTTTTTGCTCAGCCAACACTACTGTACCGAAACTGCAGGTATTTTTGGTTTTGGTGAATTTCATTCAATTTTCTTCCTTTTCATCTTGCCTCACCCACTCATTTCCCATTTCCAGAAGTATTTGTCTAGCACAATATGTAGTTATCTGGAAACACTTGTTTTCTCAGTGTTAAATGAAACTCATATCATTATTTGATTTATTGTCCTTGCTGTTGGAGCTTGCCTATCTTCAGTGTGATAGTTTTTTAACTTCAATTTAGAGGCAGCCTGCAGAAGAAATAACTCAGGATCTGTTATTTACGTATTGATGTGTGAGATCTGCAGATTATAAAAGCAGCGTCTGATAATGCAGTATCTGCACTGTGCTTTTCCTTATTCTTTCTGAAATGGTGACACAAACTTCCATGATCTGGCTTGATCTTTTCCTGGAGCAATCTGATGTTTGTAAAAAGACCTAAACACAGTGTTTCTTGCTATTTTATTTATTTCTTTTTATGCATAGTCTTCCTTCAGATGAACTTGCTGTACAACTCTTCTCCACTTGGGAACATTATAATTAAGAATTTAATGGCACAAAATACATTTATGAACAATGAAGTAAAAATTTGTTTTATGTTCATTGTAGCATTATTTAGAATAGTGAAAAATTGAAAATAATGTAATTGTACCCAAATAAGGGGTTGGGAGGATAAATTATATGCCATTCGTATGTTGGAATATTATGCTACCTTACCAAGTCCTTTTTAGAACAGATTTTAAAGGTATGGGAGAAATGTTTTTGATACATTATTGTGACAAAAGCAATTGATAAAGTAGTATGATTTGTTCTTGAATTCATAATTTAGTTTTTTTCATTTCCAAATATATTAGTTTTTATTTTTGCTTTCATTTTTGTTGCTGGTTTATAAATTTATATAGTCTGTATATCACTTCTTTGGAATTTGTTGAATTTTCCTTTTATTTTGGTACAGGTTTGATTTCTGTAAATGTAGATTCCTTATGATGGGCATCTGTGTGTTCTGTTTGTTTGGTTCAGGATTCTATAGATTTAAATGTACATATAATATTATATACACATTATATAACAATATACATATACAAATATATAGGCCTTCATCTTTATATGCACACACATAAACATATATGTATATATTTATACATATATATTACATATGCATACCAACTAATATTTATGTGCATGTATTTGTGTGTGTGTGTACACCATAGACTAAGCCTGTCAGTAGTGTTATTCACACCATCTAAGGCTTCACATGTGTTTCTACCTGCTCAATTTCTCTGGGAGCAGTGTTTTAAAATCTCCCAGTACTGCTGTGGGTTTGTCAATTTCTCCTGATAACTCTATCCATTTTCGTTTTATGAATTTCAAGTACATTTGTTAGGAAAATCAAAGCTAATGGTTGGTAGATTTTTTTTTTTGATGGACTGCTCCTTTTAGTACTGTCTTTCTCATTAACCATTGGTTGTTTCTCTCCTTGTTATATTTTTACATATTAATATTGCTAGATCATCTCTCTGTGGGTTACTATTTGCCTAGATTTTCTTTTTCTATCCCCCTATTTTCAGCCTTTTTGGATCATTTTATTTGGAGCATGCCTCTTATAAACAGCACAGAGCTGAATTTTGGTTTTAAATGTTATCTGACAATCTTTGTGTTTTAACCTATCATTTATTTTAATTTTTGTTTTATAGTTTCCATCTCTTCATCTCTCTGGGCTATCTTCAGGATAATTTTCTCAATTTCCTCTTCCAGTTCATGAATTTTCTCTTGTGTCTAGCCTCCTGTTAACTCATCTATTGAGTTTTTTTATTTAAATTATTATTTTAAAATATTAAGGTCTTTTCCCCCTGAACTCTTCCTGTTCTGATTTCATAATATCATATTCTCTTTTATACTCTATTTATCTCCTTAAATGCTTTAAAATACTTATTTAAATTTTTAAAAATGAGAAAATTTAAAGGTCCTCAGAAAGTTAAACATAGAATTACCATATGACCTGGCAATTCCCCAAACAAATATATGAACACTGATGTTCATAGCAGCATATTCACAATAGCCCAAAGAGGAAACAATTCAAGTGTCCATCAATAGATGAACAGATAAACAAGAAGTGGTAATACATACATACAAAGGAACATTCTTCAGTCATACAAAGAAATGAAGTCCTGATGCGTGCTACAACATGGATGAAACTTGAAGACATGTTGGGTGAAACAATCAGACACTAAAGGACGAATATAATGTGATTCCACTTATATGAAATATCTAGAATAGCAAATTTATAGCGACAGAAAGTAGATTAGAGGTAACCAGGGGCTGTGAGTGGGGGAAGGAGAGAATAGGGAGCTATCGTTTAATGTGTAGAACATTTCTTTTTTGGGTGATAAAAAATTTTTTTTGTAAAGATGGTGGTAATGGTAGTACACCATTGTAAAAGCAATTAATGCCATTAAATTGTATCGTTAAAAATGGTTAATTGCTAAATTTATGATGTATGTATGAAACCACAGTAAAAATTAACTTTAAAAGAGTGAAAAAGATTAGAAATGTTGCTCTTTTTGTTCTAGTTCCTCAGGTTTGAATTTTACTACTTCTTGAGTCTGCAGAGGATCTCCCTTGTCATTTGATCAGCTCTCATGGTTTAAAAACGTAGTCTCATCTTGCATAGGAATCAGGTGCACAGGCCTTGTGCGTGTGCTCTGTGCTGTGGAGATCTCCCCGTGAAGCTTCATGCATGCCTCTTTCCAGGCGCTGGGGACAGCCAGTTTTTATACTGGTGTACTGGCTCGATTTTCATTTCACATGATAGCTCAAAGTTAACTCCTACACACAAATTGGGTTTGGCATCCCTTTCTCAGATATCTCTCAATGCAAGGTATATGGTCTTGGTATTAGTGCTGGATTCTTGTCTGGATTTTGGAATGTAACTTCGGCTGTTTTTGGTATAGAATGTAATGTCAGATCCTATGGGATTAACCATTTTCTTTTATGGGTTTGACATTTTATAACTTAAGGAAAAACCAACAAATGATGACCTATTGGTTGACCTTGGCTGTAGAGCAGAATATCTCAACCTTGGAGCTATCGACATTTTGAGCTGGATAATTCTTTGCTGTGGGGGCATCCCTGGCTTCTACTCACTGGATGCCAGTAGCACCCCTCCCCAGTTGTGACAATCAGAAATGTCTCCAGACATCACCGAGGGTCCCCTTGGTTGCAAAATCACCCCCACTTGAGAACCACTACTATAGAGAAATAGTTTTTTTTTAAGGAGATAAAAGATTAGTAATTGTAATGGTGGTTGAGACACAAGAAATACAGTTATACAATGTTACAACCTGAAACTCAAATGAATAAGGAGATAAACAAAAGTTTAATAATTGCAATGGTGATTGAGACATAAGAAATACTTGCCATGTCGCCAGATGAGTGATTCTTACCTTCCTTGGGTCTCTTGTGAATTCAGTGAAGCTATAGACATGCTCATCAGAAAATTACACATGTAATCAACAGTTTACATATAATTTCAAGAGATTCACAAATACCCCTTTAAAACGAATGACTATGTGTGAGTTTCACTGAGTCAGCAAGTACATTTATTGAGTCTGTAATGTATGCAAGACATTGTGCTTTTACAGGAACAATTTTATTTAAGAATGGAGAAAAAAGATGTAGCCCACCTCATTCTCCTGGCTTCAGTCTGTACAATGGACACAATCTCTCTGATCTCATAGAGTCCTTGTGAAAATGTGTGCAAAATGGTCAGCTGCTGCTGGCACGTGGCTGGCACTCACTAAATTGTAGCATTAACTATCATTATATTCAAACTAAGCTCATGAGTATAGACATAGGCAAAGTCACAATGGGGATTAAACAGAAGTTCATTATTTTGTGTTCTCTTTCCAGGGCCCATTAACCAGCTTGACTAGTCTGGCCCTTGAGCTCATAATACATGCCACACCCCCATGTCTTTCTGGAATATTTCTATCAGAACAACCTCAGTGTCTAAGAACAAACAAGCAAGCACAAATATTAAAAAAAAAATAGTGTGAAGCAAACAAGTGCTTGGCCAATGGTTAAAGTTCATGCTCCAAGGTCTGTCCTTGCCTCTGGGGGGCCGTGGCCTCCACATATGTGTATGGCCCATGCACACTCTTTGTCTTGGGTGGCACGCAGATTTTACTGCTGGGGATGAACGGTTGTTAGTAAATTTCTTCAACCTGGTTTATTATCTGGTTAAAAATATCAGGGCTTCATCTGAGCAGACCAACAGGAAAACTGCTTTTGATTTAACAGTGCTCTGAGCAAGCTTCTTCTACGGCTTTCCAAGAATTAATTACAGAGCTTAGGAAAGGCTCCTGCCGCAGAGTCCCACGGATGACTTTATGAGCAATCACAGCAGCTGTTTTTGATGCCAACAGAATAAGAATTTCCTTGGAGGACTGCTTGGAAAGAGAGGACTGCCTTATGGAAGTAGAGGCACATGGGTTTCCCCATCTATAGCTTACAGGGGAATTTAAATTTGAGAAGGGAGAAGAGACTGATACTCCCTCACACAATATCTGTGTTATTGGGCATTTGTAGATATAGGCTTGTTTGATAAGACCAAAAAAAAAAAAAAAAAAGAAAAGAAAGAAAAGTTTGTTTTAATATATAGCAAATGTTGGGGGGTGGGGGATGAAAACAGTAAAGTGCTCATCAGGGAAGGTGCAAAACCAAGACTGCTGGCCATGCAGTGTAGAGTTGCTCAGACTACAGTATTTTCACTCTGGAGGATAAAGCAAAGACATAGAGTGGTGACACTCATCTGCAGCAATGAAGCCAGTTCTGGGACAGCACCTTCACTTTAGCAGGGCAAGCCAAATTTTGCTGGATTCCTTCCCAAAAAGTTTCAGTTGGTTGTGTCAGGATGGGACAGCAGGGGGTAGAGGGCAGGCCAGCAGGAAGAAGGCTGTGAGAAGGTGGGTCTCTGCTAAGCAAAGATTTAGGCTCCTCCCAGGAACAGGGGCTTCCTGAAGGTCAAGCTCACTTCTTATTTGTATGTGGATGGAGCCGAAATGGCTTGCAATAGCTACTTAATGAATTTGGCATAGATACCTTATAGTCCAAACATTTTTACCCATTTTTGAGCTTCCTGTTCATGGTGGAAAAGTTGCAGAGGTGATGCCCAAAGAGCAGAAATTCTTGTGTAAATATTCACCAGTGCAATGGGGGTTACACAAGGGTCCATCAGGAGCCCGTCTCACCGAGGTCCCCCATGGGGCTCTGGGCCAGCTCTGCAGACATGAAACTTCATCTCCCAGTGACAGCAATCAAGAGCACAGCCTCTGGGAATCTGCTGTTCTTTCTGGTTTGTCTGGTGCCAATATTTTCAGGCACACAAGAAATTCCATGCTTCCTCTTCTCCCAAACATTTATGACTTTTCTCTACAGAACCCCGGGGCTCCTGGCCAAAAGTTGTTACCGTAATTCAGATAAATAAATTAAAAAATTGGATTTGCTTTCCTAGTTTTTGTTTTTCTTTCTGAGGCCTTTACAAAAAATAAGTAATCGTCAAACAATCCTTTTGCCCCTTATCCTTTCTTTGTGGTCTTAGATCTTTGGGAAATAAAATTCTCCATCTGCATGAGCGCGTCATTTTCACCAGTGTTTGCCAGATGGCACAAGCCCCTTAGTAGTCTCATCCAGTCTCTGGCTTTTGCATCTACAGGGGGATAACTCCCAAATTCACATCTCCAGCCCAGCCCTCCCTGCCAGCCTCCAGGCTCACCTCTCTACCTGCTTACTCAACCGCTTCACCTGGGCAGCTAATAGACATTTCAAACACCCAAACTCCTGCATTCACTGCCCTCAAATATGCTGCGCCCTCAGCCCTCCCCGTCCCCCAAAGTGGCAGTCAGCCTTCCAGCTGCCCAGGCCCGAAGCCCTGGAGTCATTCTCGACTTCCCTCTTTCATCACCCCTCTTCCCCTGGTTCAATCTGCCAGAAAAACCTGTGGTTCCTTCTTCAAAATATCTCCAGAATCCAACCTTTTCTCATACCTCTTCTGCCACCACCTGATCCGGGCCGTTAGCTCTTAGCTGGATACTTCACGTAGATCCTTCAGTATCTCCTAATTGGCCTCTGTATTTGTATCCTGTGGCTGCTGTAACAAATGACCACAGACTTGATGACTTAAAACAACCAAAATGTGTTCTCTCACAGTCTGGAGACCAGGAGGCTGAAATCAGGATCCCTGGGCTGATATCAAGGTGTCGTCAGGTCCCCGCTCCCGCGGAAGGTCTCGGGGAGAATCCATTCCTTGCCTCTCCAGCTTCTGGTGGCCTCCAGCCTTCCTTGGCTTTTGGCCACAACCCTCCAATGTCTGCCCCTGTGGTCACGTTGCCTTCTCCCCTCTGTCTGTGTCAAATCTCCCTCTGCCTCCCTCTCATATGGATAATGGTTGTTGTATTTAAGATCCACCTGGATGATCCATGATAAATCTCCCATCTCAAAATCCTTCATTTAATCACACCTGCAGAGTTTTTGCCATATAGGGTAACATTCTGGGGATTCCAGGGGTCAGGATCCGGAGTCTGTGGGGGCTGTTATCCATCTGACTGCAGTCCTCTGCCTGTATCTTTCCTCCTGAAGTCTTCACACAGCAGCCAGAGCGATCCTTTTAAACCTAAGTCTCATCATATCACTCCTCTGCTCTAAATCTTTAGTGACTCCCGGTTTTCCATAGAGTAAAGCCTTACAAAGGATAAGAGCCTTTGGGATCTGCAAACAACCCTACTCCCTATCCCTTATCTTTCTGACCTTATTCCCTGCTGCTTTTCCTCTTGCTCACTCTGCTTCAGCCACACTGGCCTCCTTACTGTTCCTACCTTATGGCCTTGCACTGGCTCTTCGCTCAGCTGGAATGTTCTTCCCTTAGATACCCACGGTGCTAACTGCTTCACCTTCAAGTATGCTCAAAGATTCTCACCGAGACCCGCTCTGGCCTATTTAAAATTGCAATCTGCAGTTTCCCTTCTGAACTTCAAATCCCTCTTACCCTTTGATGTTTTCTTTTTCTCTAACTGCCATCATCTTCTAACATATGCTTTGATTTACTTACCGATGACAGTTATTTCTTATTGCCTGTCTCTGCCAATTAGAATATAACCTCCATGAAGGGATTGTAGGGTTGGAATTCCACAGCCTTGAGTCTCACAGGGCCCCATGGCCTAACTGCGAGTTCCCCTGCTCTCACCAGATGTATAGAAAGCATACTATTACAATAATCAATATTTTGGATCAGCTTCACTTTGCTCCCTCTTGATCCATGCTGTGTGAGAGAAAAATCAAATCCACTAAATCATGAGATTCAATAGACTGGAATTCCCCATGCGACAGGGACCAATCAGACAAGCTTCTGCTATATCCCTGCTCCCGACACAGAGCTGGGGAGTGCACATGGTAGACATTATAAAATGTCGGTGAATGGACAAATATAGGGGCTGGCCTTTCCATGCCACACGAATGCATATGACTGACTGCTATACTGGGTCATGGAAACAATTAAAATGATTTACATATTTGATTACTAAGATAAATTCAGTAATGTCAGTTTTTAAAATGTTGGTGGCAGTGTGCTAAGGTAGAAAGAGTGTGCCTGGGAGTTGGAAGTCCTGGTAGTTTCCAGATCCAACCTACTATGTTATATGTGCTCTGTGACCTCCTAAAAGTCTTTTCCTCTATCTGAGCATCTCTTTCCTTTTCTGAAAAGTATGGAAAGTGGCTGGAAAATCTGGAGAGTTGTTTCCAGCTTTCACATTCTTTCTTTCTGAGACAAAGAAGCAGTGGCAACCTTGGTTCACTTCCTGCCCATTCTTTTCCTCCACCATCCAAGGAAGTTATGGAAATAGGTATATTGATTATGGAAAGAGGCATATTAGTATAGGGTTAACAGCTCAGACTGGGGGAGCAGCTAGACTGGGTTCTGCTTCATACTAGCTGTGTGACTTAGAGTAAGTTACGTAGCTTCTCTGAGCATTATTTTCTCATCTTAAAAATGGAAGAAATAATTCCTACTCTTTACAGGACTATCATATTCATTACATGAGATCACATTAATTGCATTGTACAAAATCTGGCACAAAGTAAGCATTTGGTAAATGGTAGTAGCTATTATGAGAGAAATAAGTGGGAAGGGGGGAGAGTGCATTGGTCTGGCACTGGAGAGTTGGAATAACTCAGAGTTGAAGCATTAGTGTGATGCAAACTGACCTGTAGGGTAGAACTTCTCATACTCGTTTATTTTATGGCACACATAGAAGATAATGAGAATTCTATCACTATATATATATATTTTTTTAAGTTGAAAACTATTCTTTCCAAAAAACTGTCCCTGCCTTTTCCCTTCTTACTCTTTTACCCATAGAAACTACAGAGAAGAACGTGTTCTCTCCATGGTGGGTGGATATGTTTGAACAAATGCTTTCTTTCCTGCTCTAGAGAACAAAATTCCCACCTTCATTAGAAAGTGAATGCCTGTCCCTTCAGACCCAGGCCAGGGCTTGGGCTAATATAGGGCCATGATTTGCTAAATCAAAGTAATTTTTCTAAAAATCCCAATTGAGTTTTTCTTCCTCCAAAGCAGAATTCATGAATAAAACTTATGGCCTTAAGACGGCATCATTCATAGCGTCCAACAAAGCCCCCTCTATATAGGCCATCATTAGCTCCTCTGTGAGATCCAAGTCCTCCATGTGTTTAATTAGATGTAATTTTTGGAGATGAAGGAGAAATGATTAAATGATCTGGACTCCAGAAAAACAAAAGATCCTTATTTCAGTCATCCATCAAGCCTTGACATCTAGAGTATTACACGCTATAACTCAAATGAAAATATTTCACTTAAAAGTACAGAGCCCCTGTCCATGATATCATTAAAGGAAATCATTAAGCATTTATGCAGCACTTTGTGCCGGAAAAGTGCTTTATGGTTATTTTTATTGCTCACCAAAACCCTCTGAGGCAGATCTTTCTGTACATCTTAAAACCAAAGAAGAGAGAAGAGATTAAATTACTTAGACACTTAGGGAGAATAAATGACTGGATCAGAATGAGATCTTTGAGTTCTAAAGTCAGTTGTTTCAATCCACTGAACCATTAGGTTAGAAGTTTATTCACTGTCTAAAGCATTATCTGATTTGGAATTGACCCTTTTTTCCCCTTTAATACCTAGATCATTGATGGTATAGACCTAGCACAAGAACTATACCATTTACAATCACTTCCTTTCATCATGAGTAGCACTGAAGGGCACTAAGTTAATTTTTTAAAAAGTTGGTGTATTTTAAAAGATAGGCTTCCTTATGCTTTGGTATTAAGTAAATCTCCATGGCTTAGCCACTACACTAAGTTCTGTATTCAAGGTGAGAGGACCATTCTAGCTGGGAGGACCTCCAGCCAGTGACTCAGGGATCCAGGCTCCCTCCATCTCAACGCAGGAGGTGAGCAAATGTGAGGAACTCATCCCTGCTCCTGAGGCCTCTGGACCAAAGTGATACTCAGCCCTTCAGCCCTTCTGCTCACAGAGGTAGCCACATGGGCCCAGCCTATCTATCTGTGAAGGAAGCTGGAAATGCTAGTGAGGACATGGACCATCAGGAGAGCACTTTTTCCTCTTCCACAGACTGATTTTGGTTTGACTTTGATTCTCTGTTTTGAACTTTGAGTTAAAAATGTTAATGATCATATTTATTCAACATGTGTCTGAAGTAGCTGATAATATCTCTTATAATACTTCTGCTGCCTCACATTTCCTTAGTATTATTTCCAAAGCCCTTTCATGTGTTTTAGCTCATTTGGTTCTAGAAGGAAGAGCGTTTCTGATAGGGGGAAGGCTTGCTTCCCTTTCATTTTCTCAGTTTTAACAACGGCAGTACCCAGGAAGTGATATCTGTAATTTAAGGAAGATATACTCTGTTAGCTCAACCACCAGAACTGGGCTACTACATGGGATGAAAGTCAGAAGTGTTATTTGTTTCATTATTTGATAGACTATTACCTCGTCTTAAATCAGTAATGAGGCTCAGCTTTATCCTGTCTGTGTGTGTGGCAGCTGAGAAGATTGCAAGTTGGAGGGAGGTAGGTGGGATGGGGCAGATGTGACCCATTTTGGGAGCCAGGGTAAAGCTACACCATTACAAAAAACCATGGAAAACATGGTGTTGAAAGCTCTTCATGGCCCCATCTACTATCTTTCTCCTGTAGTTACGAGATGATTCCAAAATTAAAAGGAAGTTAAAGTGGAAATGAAATATGAAATGGCAGGGAAAGATGTGAGTGGTTGAAAGTTCTGGATTATGGAATGATTTCCTTTCAGGGTGGGGAGGAAAGCCAAATTTAGATTTCAACTTTCCCCTTTAATAAACTTCCTTCAAACATACTTGACAATGGGGCAGATAAATCCCATGGAATGGTTTCCAAAAGCCAATAATGAATTTGCTCACATCTTGCTTGCTCAGTTCTCTGATTTTAGCCTCCAAGACCTCAGCTTATGTTGACAACTTTGACCTAATTTTGGGAGATTATATTTGGCTGGGTTACGGAGCTCTTTCTCAGAACCTCTTGTCAGGACGGTTGCCAAATGCTCTTTTTGTAAGTATGTTGTAAAGTCTGAAGAAAGTTGTCTTGGCTCATCCCCCAGGTCCCAATGTCCCAGCTGTAGACATACATGGTTACAGTCTTTATATCTTCGATAACTTTAGAGCTGAAACCAGGCATCGTCTATCTTCTCCCACAGCTCTCAATTACTCGAGAGGTTCTCTAAACCCTACCAGTTGCCCAATGAGAAGCAAAGAAATTTTACCTCTCTATCATGACAGCAGTTCCCTAATCTACCACAGTCCTTCGCAATGCTTTAAAATCAGTGTTCTCTTTTACAAATCATAAAGGATCTCATCCCTAGTGTGTGCAAAGGCTGGTGTAGTTCCCTGAATGTCTATTTTATCCTTTGACTTGAGTAATTTGTGTAGGTTTATGTTTCTTGCAACCAAACATGCCCTGACTAAGCCTCTGGAAATCAAAAAGGATCTAGAGTTGTCGCCAAAGCTTAATCAAGTTCCACCTCTCTGAGATGTTCAGTGAATTTGACATTGTCGCCCTCATAATGATAATATTTCTTTGGGGAATCATAATTATACCGAAACGCAGGCTCTTCTATAGTTTTTGTTTTATAAAATGGTGACATTTAATCAGAAAGGAGAGACACATTTGGCAAGGAGGGAGGAAGGTGACTCAGGAGGAGAAAGGTGAGGGAAAAAATGAGGAGAGACCAAAATTGTCCACATTAGCCTTGGCCTCTGGATTATGAGGGTTGTCAACACAGTTAATGAGGGAAAAATAGTCCTTAGAAGAAATGTGGCTGGAGGCACTGAACTGCCCTCCATCCTCCTAACGCCAAGAGGGTCAAGATCCAGAGAAAGTTTCCCCAGTGGGAATTGCTGGGAAAACGACTCCTTGGCCCCGGTTAAAACTTTATCAACATTCAAAGCAAGTTAATTAAGGGCCGAGAGTGTGCCCAGAGCTGCAGATGCAAAGGAAGGATCTCTCTCCTCAAATAGTTTGCTTAGAAAGCTGGACGAAAGGACCACAGCAAGCAGTGAGTGACCGACCCAGAGCTGGCCTGTGGATTCACAGGTAAGAACCCAGAGACGGGACAGCCTCTACTCTGTGGGAGTTGGGGAAGACTCCATGAGAAAGCAGATCCTAGGTAAGCCTCAAAGGAAACAATGGTTACACCTGGGTGGGGAGAGGGGGGAAAGAATATGGATGGAGTAGAGCATGTGGGAGTGACAGAAACTTGGGGTCTGATTGGAGGAAAGGCTTTGTATTGGGTCGTGGCCATTAAAATCAGAAAGTTTCTTGGGCTTATGCCACATCCACCTGATGTTAATTACACCTGAATCCACCCTCCACAGAAGTGCCATTGAGTTAGTCTGCATAATCCAAGAGAATATCCAACTTTACTTTGTGCATTACGTTAAGCAGGCTCACCTGGGATTTCAGATGCTATATAACTTTTTTTGGTGAGTTGAGGAAGAGATGCGAGAAAATATGCTGGTAGGAAAGCCACTTTCCCCTTATTTTTTAAAAGGAAACCTTAAGTCATTATTTCCATAAAACTTCCTTTTTTATTTATAACATACGTACCCAATTCCTGATTTTTCTTAGGTACCAGTAGCAAAGGGTATGCATTTACATTTACATTTGCAAAGCATTCTCACATTCATGATCCCATTTGGACAATCAATACTACTCAAATTTTTATCCTTGTTGCTAAGAGTTTTCCACATTGTCACAGAACTGTATGATGGAAGAGCCCAAGTTCAAGCTCAGTTCTCCTGACTCCCATTCTAAAGCCCTCCCCACCACAGCCACACCACCTGCTTCAACAGCAGAAGTGCTCGTTGAGATGGCAAAGCTGCAAACACGGCCATCCCTGATGAGGATGAGGATGCAGTCAGCCAGGGCAGCTCACTTACTGCTGATCGGAGTGTAAATCAATAAACATCCTTTATTAAAAAGCAATTTGGCAAAACGTATTAAGAAGTAATTTTACTTCTAGGAATCTAGCCTAAGGAATTAATGAAAGATGTGGTCAAAGGTTTACATAGAAATATGTTTATTAATAGTAGGAGATGAGTTCAGAACATTACAGTGCATTCCAATGATGGATTCTTATCAAAGTCACTAAAAATCACAGCTTTGAAGATTATTTATTGATAATAAATAAATATTGAGAAAAAATTTGTGATATAAAATCAAATGAAAAAAAAATCAGCATCCAGATAGTATAGCTAGCAGAGCAAAAAAGAAACATATGGTACCAAAATGTTAAGAATGCTTAACTGTGGGTGATGAAATTACAAATAAAATTTTTAATTTTATACCCATTCCCCAGCTTTCTATAATGAGGATGCAGTGATCATCAGAAAAAAAAGGTTATTAAAAAAAAAAACTGTAAAAGTATCCTGTTAGGGTGAACACTACAAATAAGGAGTAATGAGGGGATTTTAAAACATCATTTTACATAGGTTGGTGTATAAGCTGTGTGCCGTATGTTGGGAAAAAACAAACAAATAAACTTAGTACTACTTTCTTATTTTTCCAAGGAGAAGATTGAAGTTTATTGATTTAAAGATAAAAACTGCAACTTCAGTAGAGCATGGGGCAAATATTTCAAACTAGAAAGATTTGGCTTTAAATAGTTGAGTCCCTTGCATGCTCTAAGCAATTTTTGCTAACTGTGTAGGAGCCGGGTTCTAGGAAGCCTTGCGACAGGACCCTCTGGAAATTTATCCCTACTTTGGAGCTGTTTCTGACACAAACTCAGGTTTCTTCCTTCAGAGGTTTCTTCCCTTGGCTCTGGATTGTTCTGAGTGACAAAGAGGACAGACTCCTCGGACACCAACCTAAACAGCAAGCAAAGGCCCTGGGTATTTTGGAAATTTATAGGTGGGCCAGAAAGCAGCACAGAACCGGTGGGAAAGCAGCCGAAGGATCCAAGGTTAACGCTTTGCTTTTTGGGGAGACTTCGGTCCTTGGAGGGCTTCCAGTTGAAGCTGGAGCCTTCATCAACAGGAAAATAAATAGCTGGCACACTCTGTATTTACTTTGCCTTTCTCAAGGTTGCAACATAGCTTTCCCAACTTCAAAAGCTGTTAAGGCAGAAGAGACATTTTGTGAGTTCAGAGCCTTTCCTCTAGTCTGTGTTAACCACTCTTGCCCACATTTTGGGAAAACATTAGCATCAGCCCACAGGGTGCTGCTGAAGACAGTGGGGGCACTGTCTGACTCTCACAGCCAGACTGGGGAAATGAGGGCTGGAAAACTTGACTTCTCCAGATGAGAAATGCTTGGCTGCTGTGGAAAAAATCCACTTATGCCACGGGAGCACAAGCCCTGAGAAGTTCTCACTGGATGAGTTAATAGCAGGCTTGCCCTGCAAAATACCGAATTATGTTACAGTGCTGCGGTGACTGAATTGCAATATCATAGATCAATTCTGGAAGCACCCTTCTTCAACACCACTGGAATATTTGTGTTCTTGCTCCCAACATTTCCAATTAGCCGAGAAGCTAATGCTGGAAACTACCACATATAATCCAGGAAAACTGTCAATGTAACATTATAAAAATTGAATATGTGTCAGAAGTGGATTTAGACTCTTTAGGTTAATATTATTTTTGCTATTAGGTAATGAACTGTCATTAATTTACTTGCACTGTGTGATTAGCTTAATATACTCCAGAATAATATTGCATTTTAAAAATTTAAAATGGTAGCTGTATCTTCTCGTTATCAATCAAAGTAGCAGTAGCACCACAGAAATATTGCTATTTTGTACTCACTTGGCTCTTATAGGCAGTCAAAAAGCACTAAAAATGACAAATTACCATGCTTGAATAGATCTTCATGTTTAAATACCTACAAATAACTGTCCATTTGTGAATGGTTAAACCTAATCAATGATTTTTCCTATATGCAAGATGACCTCTTTCATAAACAGAAATCTACCAATAATACTTAGAGCCACTTAAATCTTATATATAATAATGCCACAACATGTAGAAAACAAAACAGACTCACAAAAATAAAAGAAAGCTAAATAGTTTATCCCTTTTTTTGACCTTCACAAATACAAATTCTCCATCTACGGCTCTATAAATGGTTTAAATCTTTTAATGATTCAAACGTGCTGATAATGTCACTACATTTGCTGGAACTACGGTTCTGTTAATAATTTGAAAATTACTTTAATTAACCTTATTTCCTCTTATAGTAGTTAAAGAACACTTTTATATTTTTAACTATGCATTAATTTGTTTCATCATTAACCTTGGATTTTACCTTGGGTAATTGTGGTAATTTGTAATTTGGGTTGAGTCAGGGGCTAGTGTGTTGGAACAGTGCTTATTGTAGGTCCCTGTCTTAGCTTTAGCAGGTGGGATTCTTTTGTTTACAAGGGCAGAAAACCAACTTGGATGGCTGGGGGTATTGGGGGCAAGGCTCACCAGAATATTCCCGGGGGTGTGTTTGGATTGGTCAGTGACTACGATAGGGGAGAGGAGACTGAACCGCCAAGCCTGGGCGAGGCACCGTCTATTCCAGAAGAAGTGGGAAGGAGGGAAAACAATGGGCACCCCAAGGAGTGTCTGCCACAACAGTTCTTCAAATCTGTTTTAATTCCACCGGCATGTATTATGCCCCTATTCTGCTGATAGACACATCCAGACAGCCAAATGCTGATCGCCATATGCACTGAGGCCTGGGATTTCTTTCTTTTATGCAATTTTATTGAGATATATTCACAAACTATACAAACCGTCTGAAGAATACAATCACTGGCTCACAGTATCATCACATAGTTTTGCAGACATCACCATGATAAATTTTAGAACATTTTCATTACTCCAGAAAAGAAATAAAAATAAAAAAGAAAACCCAAACCCTTCCCCACTCTTTATTCCCCCTATTTTTGACCCATAGTATCGGTGTGGTACATTTGTTACTGTTGACGAAAGAATATTAAGATTTAATGTTAAGCTTCAGTGGCAGAGAGATTCCAACAGGAGCCGAGAGGTCACTCTGGTGGGCACTCTTATGCACAATATAGACAACCCTTATTAGTTTCTAATGAATTGGAATAGCTAGCAGTAAATGCCTGAAACTAACAAACTACAATCCAGAACCCTTGAATCTTGAAGACGATTGTATAAAAATGTAGCTTATGAGGGGTGACAATGTGATTGGGAAAGCCATATGGACCACACCCCCCTTTGTCCAGTGTATGGATGGATGGGTAGAAAAATGGGGGCAAAAAAAAAGGCACCCAAGTGTTCCTATTTACTTAAATTGTTCTTTTTCACTTTGATTCTTATTATTTTTGTGTGTGTGGTAATGAAAATGTTCAAAAATTAATTTTGGTGATGAACTTACAACTATATAATAGAACTGTGAACAACTGAATGTACACTTTGTATGACTGCATAGTATGTGAATATATCTCAATAAAATTGAATTAAAAAAACAAAAAAAGAAAAAAAGAGATTTAATGTTGACTATAGTCCATTGTTTGTGATAGGTACATTTTTCCCATATACCCCTGTATTATTAACTCCTTAATATGTCGTATATTTGTTCTAATTAATGAAAGAACCTCTTAATATTTGTACAGTTCATCACAGTCATCGTCCACAGCAAGATTCACTGTGTTACACATTCCCATGTTTTAACCTCCAGATTTCCTTCTGGTGACATACATGACTCTAAACTTCCCCTTTTCCACCACATTCACACACCATTCAGCATTATTAGCTATACTCACAATAACATGCTACCATCATCTCTGTCTATTTCCAAACATTTAAGTTCAGCCTAGTTAAACATTCTGCAAATATTAAGCAACCATTTCCCATAAGGCCTGAATTTTACTTCTGTATCCCAAATTTGCCTTGAAAATTCTGTACTCAACCCTTACTAGCTTTTCTAGAAATCCCAGTAGTATCCAAGACAACAAACTTCTGCCATGGCACTGTGAGGGCTACAGGGATGAAAGAGCCACGTTCCCTGCCTTCCAGAAGTTCACCTGCCCTCAGGGAGCAGATGGCAGGCAGACGCTCAGGTGCAAACCGCAAAAAGCAGGGTAGGCAGTGACAGGAGCCGTTTGCCAGCATTCACAACACAGGTTATTTTCCCTGCAGGTGCCACGGGAGTCCAGAAGAGGGAGGAATTGATTTCAGCATAGGGGGCTCAGCTGGAGTCAAATGCTACAAAAAGCACAATCCTGATTCTGTCAGGAGTCTGTGCAATCAAAAAAATCTCTGTTCTGCTTTTCTGTATATTAACATTGTCTTCATTTTGAACACATCATAGTCAGTAAGCAGAAAATGATATCACGTGAGCCACAAAATGAACAGTAATAATAGCAAGGACTTCACAACTCTTATGTGTTTATTTCTAAAGCCTTTTCTCTAAGGGGATCTTGTTTTAATGTCCATCCATGCCGCCACCCTATAAGAGTTGAAGGAAGATGCTGTAGTTCCCATTTGTTATGAGTTGAATTGCATCTTCCCAAAAGACATGTTCAAGTCCTAACTCCAGGTCCTTATGTAACTTTATTTAGAAATAGGGTCTTTGTTTAAAGATATGATTCGTTAAGATGAGGCTAAATAGGATTAGGGTTGGCCCGGGTTGAACATTACTTGTGTTCTTATAAGAAGAGGGAAATAGACATGGGTAGAGGCCCGGGGAAAGACACAGGCAGAGATTTGAGTGATGTGTGTACAAGCCAAGGAGCACCAAGGATTGCCAGCAATTGTCAGAAGCTACTAAAGGCAAGGAAGGGTTCTCCCAAGGAAGGGTTCTCCCCTACGTGGTCCAGAGGGAGCAGGGCCCTGCTGACACCTTGACTTCAGACGTCTGGCCTCCAGAACTGGGAGAGAAGAAATTTCTGTTGGGTTAAGCCCCCGGGTTTGTAGTACTTTGTTACAGTGGCTCTAGGAAACTAAGACACCATCCTATGGATGAGCTATCTGAGGCTTTGAGGGATTATAAAGGCAACCCTAGGTGAGATTCCATCCCAGGTCTTGCATGTTTTCCCTGCATCTGTGTGCTCAACCAGTGTGACAGGCCCCAGGATAAACTTGGCCATTTTTCCGAGCTTCATTTTCACCCCTGCTTGGGGGAACAGCACTATTTTTGAATTGAGGGAAAGCACATCCTTTATGGAATAGAACGTAAAGTTCAATTAATATTTTAGGTAGAGCATAACATCAAAGAAATGTTTCTCTTGCAGTAGGCTGCCTCATCTTCAGATCTTCCCAGGCCTGGCAGGTGGAAGCTTCTGGGGAAGTGAGAGGATAGGGGAGCCATTCAGTGCCAACAGGTCACCTTTGCTAGAGCCATAGCTGCCCCCAGAGGGAACTTCTGGTTCATATGGAATCAACCATAGGTCAAACAGGCACCAAAGATAACTTTCCAAATCACCTCTAAACCCAGACACACAGAAACACACATGCACACACACGTACACACTTACCGTGGCATTTTGTCCTTTCCTCTCCTTTTCTCCAAGAGCTCAGCCCCGAGATCACGACTCTTCTTTTGCCCTGCTCCTTAGCAGAAATAAAGCCCAGTTCCAGCCACGGCCTCTTTAAGGTGAAAACATGGTTCACTTTCTACAGTGTCTTAGGAATTTCTTGACTTGCTCTGAGTCCTTCTCCTCATTAGCCCCAATTCTTTCTAATCTGCAGTCAAATATTACTGGAAGAAATGAAAGAAAAAATTATAATATCTTGTGTTTAATGTTTTATTGGTGTCAGAATGATATCATTTGAAGAAGCAGTGCTGTCAAAGAGCAGAATTCCTTCTATTTATTCTTTTGATGCCAAAAGTTTTCCAGGTCTTGGTATATGCTCAGCCCTACGCTTGGTGGAAGATGCTCATATTCCCACCCAAACCACCAAGGGGATGGGAGTGGGGCAGGGGAGGTAACGAGATGCTGGGGCAGAGCCACTGGGAAACACCCCCCTCCTGACGGGAGCATCTTCAACATGCTGTCATGGCTGACATGGGGTTAACAGCCTCCAGGTGCACGGCAGAGCGGAGGAAAGTGCAATGTAAAAAGCAAAATTCTTGGGTGGGCAAGAATTTGGACCAAGACCTTCCTGGTCCCGGCAACTTTGCTGCAGGAACTGCGGTGGGTGAGGGGGACACCACAGGATTTTTTCAGGTAAGAGAAAGACGTTAGCGATCACTTGGTTCCATGTTCTTTTAACGAGGCCCAGAAAGATCATGACAAGCTCACTGTCACGAAACGGGAGCAGGGTCCCAGGGCTCCTGGGTAGGCAAATGGAAGACTTTCTGATTGCCATCATCTTTCCTTGTGTATTCGTTATAGAAGGCTGTTTAACAAACAACCCCATGTTAAAGGGGCTGAACACAATAGTTTATATCGTGCTTGTAAAGCCACTAAATATCAGTGTTTGGTGGGCACGTTCTATGCAGTGATTCAGGGATCTAAGCTTCTTTCGTTTTCTGGCTTTAGGGCTCCAAAGTTCTTTGCTGGCTCCTCTGCATCTGGCTGAGACAGGTGAAGAGACGGAGAGTGGTGGATTGTACAGGAGAATTTTGTGGGTGCCTTGCTTCTACTTATGTTCTACTCAGATGGCCACATGCACGTGCAAGGGGGTTCTGGGGGCTATAGTCCAGCTGTGTGCACAGGCAGAAGATGGGATGGGTTTGGACAAGCACGTAGCAGTGTTGGCCACATCTGTCTTCAAACAGAACATTGAAGTAAGTAAGTTGATGGCTGTTCATTTTTAATTCGTTGGGTTCTTTGGGAGGTTTGCATTGAGCAGCAGAGGACACATGACCTTTAAAGATGGACAGACTTGTGTTTGATATCTGGTTGGACAAAGTATTAACCACTTTGAGCCTCAGTTTGCTCAGCTGGGAAATGGGGACAATTTACAAGGTCTCTATCAGCAGTAAATGAGATAATGGATATAAAATGAATATACTGCAGAATGTTCTCACCTCGTTTTCACAAAACACTGGGATTAGCTCAGAGGAGGGGAGGCAAGGAAAGAAACTGACTTCCTGTCTCCCGTTTTCACCAGCCCTGTGTGCCAGAACTGCCCAGCAGGAGAGAGTTAGGTAAAGAGAACATGCTCCGTCAGATGCCAAAAGTGAGGGTGCGTCCCTCTCCTTGCTAAATTTCAACATAATTGATTCCAATCAACATGGGAATTAGAAAGGAAAAAAAAAATCCAGAACTTCCTCAAGCATTAATTTTATTTGATTAATAAAAATCCAGTCACTTAGCAAGCAGCTCCAGCAAGAGTTTTAATCCTCCATGCTCAGTCTGAGACCACCACATGTAGAAAGCTGTGAATTTACCATTTGCTTTTGAAAAATATATATTTCTGGAGATACGTGAAAACAGAAATGATCCAGACAGACGTGTCACCGTTCACTTAACAGATTCGGTGCTTTCAGACTTAAGCTGGCTCGCAGGAGTGAAGAGAACTGTGTCCTCACCAGGTTAAGAGGCTGAGTGGCAGACAGTGGCTCAGTTATCGTGATTTCTCCAGGGCCTAGCACAGGTCCTGGCACATACATCAGTCAATAAATATTTACTGATTGAGTTAATAAATGAATGAAGACAGCTCTACAATTAACAGCAATGAAAACAGTTCTTTTGCCTGAAACAGTAAGGTTTGGGGAGAGGGGGAGGCGTTTTAATTTTTGAGTCCCTGGATGGTTACTTCCATTGTAAAGGTTTGCTAACAACAAAACGTCAGTGCACACACACACACACACACACACACACACACACACACACAGCGCGACGTTCAGGGAGGTATAAGGAAGTGGAAGCCTGATTGTGTCTCTCTTTTCAGAGCATTGTCCTTTAAAATAACCTCCAAGCCAGGCTTGCTAAGATTTGTAGAGATAGCATATTGAAAGTAATAAATAAAATTATGCCCGGGGCCCAGAAGGTTAACAGTTTTTTCAGGAAAATAGTTTCTAAATCTGCGGGTAAAATGGCGTCTAAAATCACAAAACGTGATCCTGTAGTGCCCCCTGTTGTTCGTTCTCTGGTATTGTCAAGACCTGAAATTGCGTCCCACTCTAGTTATTAGCATAATTCTTGATTTATTTATGAGTATGGGACTTCCGGGGCCAGGTTTATTTGGAGGAGGAGTAAGGGAAAGAGGGAACCGGGACCCTTTTCTTTCAGCCTTTGATCAAATGGGTTTCTGCAACTACGTCAAAATAATCAGTACCTTCACCCTGGTACAAGATTTCAAAATGGAAATTATGCGTTATCTTGAAAACAGGCTCTTTCACCTCCCCCCCAAAATTATTGGCTTTTTATTCTCTAGAAAGCAGATTATTAAGCCATTTCTCTTGCCAATTAAGACGTTCTTTGTAAATCAGTTGGACAAAGGACAGTTTTTAATTTCAGAGATTAATTATCACCCATAATAATTGAGTCATTCTTTATTTTTTCTTGAGACCCATTCATTTAAATAAAAGATATACAGAGCTTGTCTATGAAATGAGAATGAATGGTGTGGATAAAAGACAATATTTTGTAATTGGAAATTGTTGAAATTTATTCCAATAAATGTATTAGTATTCCTAGGAAAAGGAAACTAGTTAATTGTATATATTTGGCAAGTGAAAATGGTGAAATACATCCAATGAGAACTTTGGATTGTTAGTATCTATTGATAAATTTGGCTTAACTCTGAACATTGCAGCCCGAATTGTGGAATGTTATGGTAAAGAGAAGGGCATTTTCTTCTTCCGCCCCCTCTATGATGCTGCAAGTCAGTTTAGTTCAGTTCGCAGACATTTAATGGGTGGCTTCTGAGCGCCAGGTACTCTGCCCTGAGACAGGAGGTGTGCCTGACCTTCAGGAGCTCCAGGTTTTGGAGGAAACAACGCTAGTCATTCCCTATCAGTGGGCTGGAGCTGGCTCAGAGCAGGAAGCTTGCAAAGGAGCGTCTCAGGGAGGCCGTGGTGGGTGGAGAGATCAGGGGAGACTTCCCTGGAGGACCTGAGCTGAACCTGGACACTGGAAGACAGTCAGGGATTAGCCAGGCAAGAAAGAGGGGCAAGGGCACTATGGGAAGAGGGACTGGCTTAGGCAAAGGGAACAGCCAGTGCTTCTGTCTAGCAAGAGTGTGTGGAGGTAGGTGGGGTGGAGGGATGAACCTAGAGAAGTGGAGACCCAGGCTGGACTCAGCTGAGGAGTTTTGTGCCCTGGGGTAAGAGAAAGGCATGAGAAGCCTGGCAGCCCGTGGAGGGTGGGTTAGAGGGGAATCAGCTGAAGCAGATGCAGTATGGTATCCAACCTGATCGCTCTTGGCTCTGTGAGAGCAGCCACCGAAGCCATTCCAACATGAGAAAGCAACATGGGTAAAATAAAGGCACGTGCTTTGGAGCTTGACAGGGCCTCATCCAACCCCCAGCTTGGCCACTGCCAACCCTGGGCAGTTACTTAACCTCTCTCAGCCTCAGCGTTTTCACCTGTACATTGGGCATAATGATACCCATCTGTATTATTGGAAAAGGCATGTAGAATGTGCTTGGTGAAGGAGCTGTTACATTGTGAGTGCTCTGTAAATGGTACTTAATTTTTATTAATGTGAAAGTGACTCTCATAAAAGCTTCAGAGCAGTCCAGGTCGCTTGTGAGCTCACAGCATCTCCAAACCATTCCCTGGTGCGTGATTATGAGATTTTATACAAACATACAATTAATGCCTGCTCTTCTCTAGCCTGTAAGCCCCACAGGGGCAGGGGCTGGGTCTAGTCCGTCACCATGGTTCACCTGCACTACTGGGGCTAAAAAAATAAGTGTGAAATGAAGGACAAAAGAGCATGGCTGTGGAAGGCTCTTCCAAACATCTTATCAGGATGATGACAAAAGTAAAACAATATCAGAGGAGCCCTATGGTGGGACAATACTTCCCAGAACGCTGTGATTCTGGGGCTGATAATAAGTGCAGTTGGTTTTGTAATCAAAAAGGCCTGGGTTGGAGCTCCAGTTGCATCACCAACTTCACTCCTTGGTTTCCTCGTCTGCAAAATAGGGTCAAGATGCTTTGTTTGTAGAGTCCTTGTGAGGATCAAACAAGATCATCCATGCAAAGCCAATAGCACACACTCAACACCTGTTATTAGGGGTTATTACTGATAATTGAAATTTCTGGTGAAAAAAGAAATTCACAAATTCTGTTTCACTGCATATCCCCCCAGCAGTTCCGTAAGGCAGAAAAGACACGTAGCAGTACTAACATTTATTCTGGGCAGTAAAGACAAATTATCCTGCATTCAGCCTAAAATTTATAAAAACAAAACTTAAAAACAAAAACTCCCCTTGCACTACTAAATTCCCATCAGAACTTGACAGTGAAGAGACATAAGTTGCATATAGCTACTAGTTCACACTTACTCTGTGCTGTTTTCAGGTTTGCCACAGCATTCTTTGAATATATGTGTGTATGTGTGTGTATGTGCTTGAAATAAAACAATACATTTCTCTTTATATATCTATATTTCTTTATTTATTTCTCTACAAACATAAGAACAATGAGGGACTGGGTGAGCTTGCCCACATTCCCAGGCCAATGTAGTGCTGGTGCCAGGACTAAAACCCCGGTTTCCCAGGATATTTTGTGAACAACTTTTGGTTCAGGTTAATTCTTGCACAATGTCCTCCTTCCTTCCTCCCCGCCTCACTTCATCAATCAGGGCTCGGGGCAGACTGCGCCAGGGGCTGTGAATCAAACACATGTCCCCGTTCTGAGGGCGCTGGGGCCTGCGGCAGTGACTCTCGCTGGGGGCACCAACACACCGGGGAGTTTTGGGAACCTGGACGGATGCTTCCAGTTGTCACAAAGGTGGGAAGGGCGAGCCCTGAGGCTGGTGCTGCGGGGTGTCCGGTGATGCCTGGGACAGCATGTCCTGCAAAAAGGCCCTCCTGCTTCTGCACGATGGTCCTGGCCCCGCCATTCATCGATCGGTGGAAACTTTTTGACAGTGGCCTGAGCCTGGGTCCAATCTTGTTTTATATTTAAACATAAATATATTTTTGTATTTAAAATTTATATTCAAATTACAAAATTTTTTTTGGCACTTTGTGTATTCCAGGAATGTAGCCACAATGCACATCAAGAGAAAGTAGCAGTTGATTGTGTTTGGGGCTTTCCCAGGCGTTGTTCTCCTTGACGGGAAAAACGCCGCCATGGCCGCGCGTCTCGATGGGCCTGTAGCCGCAGCAGCCACAGGGCTCCAGGCCCAAAGCAAACAGCCTCCTTTTCTGGCTAGCTGCGCGGCAACATTTCCTTGTTGGAATACATAAATTTTATCATAGATTACTTTCTTTTATGTCTCCTTCATATTACAGGTAATGCATTATATTGATTTTTAAAATGATTTGCTTATGTAGGTTATCTTATCCATGAATTTCATTTCTGGAGAGAAAAGGGAGGTGTTATAGACTATTTGTCCTAAGAGGGAGTGATGCACCTGAGAGGGGTAAGGAGAGAAGAGAGGTAAAAACCACAGATCTGGGACCTGGACACAGAAAAGGGTGAGGGCCACACAGGGGGCTGGGTGGGAGCAGGTCCCTGGCTGGGACCCAGCGTGGAGACGTTGAACGAGAATAGACTAAAACACAGTTTGTTTCACATGCTGCCAGGGCTGACATACGTATTGACCAGAAAGAAAACAATAATTAGCGTTCAAACCCAAATGTCTCTAGCATCGGAGAGTGGTGACAGCGCAGGGCTGGGAGGGAGCCCCTATCCGGCCTGAACTTGAGTCGTCCAGGCCTCTGAACCCTGGTTCCCACACCTGTGAAACAATGGGGCTGGGTCGGTGGACCGCCTGTGTGCCTTTCTTTGCTAAATCTCTAAGAATTATCCACAGGAGCCCTTCTTACAGTCCCTCTGTCTTGTTTTCTTAGAGTCAGATAATAAACCTCATAAGGGGTCATGGATTTTTTTAATATTATTTTGCAGTAAAGATTTTAAGACCATATTAGAAGATAAAGATGAGGCAGAAGTGAAGCAAAAATCTGCATTTTCCTTAAAAAGGCAATCTTATGGAATTTTTACTTGGCGTAAAACTGTAAGGCAGAGTTTAATGAAGATTTATGAGTTTCAGATAGAGCCCTGCCAATCATTAGCTGTGTGATCTTGAGCTTGTGTTTTAACTTCTTATCTCAAAGTGGGAATAATATTTAACCCCACCTTATAAAGCACTTGAAATATACCATGTCATGCACTAAGTGCTTAAAAATAGTGCTGTACTTATTATTCTACTTATTTTTCTTGTCATATGGGTTGCCAGCCTGCCTCTACATTCATTCTTCATATGGGGACTGAGTGCCTGGGGTGAGACCCTGGGCCGAGCACGGCAGGTACCGAGAGGACGTCATCACCAGCTCCAAGGAGCCAAGGGTCCAGAAGGAAGACAGAGGAGTAAACCACTGCCACCGAGGGTATAATGGCAGAATTGTGAGCCAGCAGGGTATGGAAACTTTGAGAAACAGAGTTGAACGCTCTGTACTTATTGTGGAGAGACCCTTGGTGTAGGGGTAGAGCACCAATAAAAGAAGGGAGCCTTCAGATGAGAACTTCTGGAATGTTTGGAGCCTGAGCTGAGTCTTGGGAACAGAATGGAGCTGGCCAGGCAGAGAAGATGCCCCTCTGCCTTCTCTGACTTGGTGTCTGGAGGATGCTGGTTCCACATCTGCCATTGAGGTAGTTGCAATGGGGTTAGATTTCTTTCCTTCTCTCTTTCTTTTCTTTTTCTCTCTCTCCCTTTGGCTCTGGGCTGGGGGCATGTGTGTGTCCACCCTGTGTGTGCTGCCAGGCAGGGGCTTTGTCTGGTGTTCTTGCACACCTGTGGCCTGGTGACCATGTGGCCTGGGACCGATGTAGCACGGCGTTCCACCTTTGTGCAGGGTGCCAGCCAAGGCAGCTCAACCAGCCTCTGTCCCACTGCCACCCTCTTGCCTCCCACAGGACTTGAGTTAATCTCTAGCTGGGCCTCATGGATCGACAAATTATATTGTGCATTCGCTTTATTGCATACTAGTGGCTATAATAAAATTAGTTCTATTCTACAATATTGGTTCATAATTAGAATTACATGAACAAAACAGATAAATCGCAACAAGTCTTATATGGCTGAACAATTGAATCACTGCACAAATTCTTCTCTCTCTCTTTTTTTTTTTTCCACTCCTCCGGTTTTATCTGCAGGCTGTTTGCAAAGCCCTTAAGAGAAGAAGACCTGTTGGATTTTCTCATAGCTCTAAGGTAGGGGGACTGCATAATTTAGCAAATTTATCAAAACTGGGACAGTTGTGAGCGTGAAAGGGAGGCTGTTGAAGATTAAGCCAGGACAATGACATAAGCCAAATGAGCCATCAGGCAAACAGAAACTGGTGGTGACTCTACTTTTAGGGGCAAATGGACCCCTCTCCCCTGGACATAAATTAATCTTGCTAGTCAATGCTGCTTTCCAAAATTGTTTTAAATTATTAATTCAAGACAATAATCTTTCTAAATTGAATTTTTGTCTTGCTATATGGATTGTGTTTTGTAAACTCGGAATAAAAATGAGAAGTTAAAATGACAAGAAGCAAGACACATACCTACATAAAGACATGCTATTGCTTGGAACTTTCTTCGACTTAACTACTGTTAAGTGTAAGGGGAAATGTAGGCTGGCGTTTCTTTACTGTAAACTTGTGGTCTGGACCGAAATATGGAAACCTACTTATCTTCACCCAAGGCACAGGGGACTTTGCACAAAATAATATAATAGTCTCTTTCCAGTCCACAAAAGTCAGATCCAGGCAAATGAAAAGATCCCACTTTGTCTTGAAAATGGAATATACGTCAGTAAATATGAGAACATGTTTTTCTGGGAGATAAGCCTCATTTAGAAAGATTCAGGTGGCATCCAGAGATGACAACCTCGACTCCAGGTTGACTCGAGTGACCCTGCCTTCAGGGTCACCACCAGCCAAGGAATGACTTTCCATAGTCAAGCATGGGAGTTTCTGTGCTGGTTTCTCCAGTGATCCCAAAGCACATGAACCTGAGGCTCAAAGTAAAGTTCCTTAGGCCCTACAAGCAGCAGTGACTTCTACGAGTGCAAAGGTTACATTTAAGATTGTGCCCTAACTGCTCCCTCACCCATCACCCAGGTTTGTGTGAAGACCAAATGTGACAATACATAATATATGGACATAGTTCTTAAATGAAAACACTCTATCAAAGTGAGATAGTATTCTCATTTCAGTGTTTTCTGGATGGTGTTGAAATATTTTAGTCATCTCAGATTGAACTGTAGCATATCCAAATCCATACACGATAAATGATGTTTTAATAGGGTTATGTTCCACTGAAAATAGAGTTTACGTATTTCTCTGTCAGAACCAACTTGCACTTAGCAAGGTAGCTGGTGGCCTTCAGTTAAGACATATATGAAATCTTGGTGAACTCTAGAGAATACATGACTGCCAAGGAAGGAAAGAAAGAAGGTGGGAGGGAAAAGAGAGACGGACAGACATACAGACAAAGAGGCAGACAGAGAGGGAGAAAAGAAAGACTTAGTAAGAGCCCATGAACATTTCAACAGAACATTTCCGCAGTTCATCATGTGACTCCGCACAACCACCCACATGATCATCCAAAGGAAAATCAAATTAGAAGGAAGTCATATTTTCCCTCAAAACAATAAGATAGAAAGTGGCAGGTGAGTTGGAATTGCACTTCCACCTTAGAATATGTGGTAGGCTTTGATTTCTCTCCACCAACTCCTGGGAACTGGTGTCCATGCCAAAGTGGGCAGAGCTCCTAAGAGGGGCAGTGAAAGCCCAGGAACTAGACGCCTCCTCAAAGAACTGCTGTTAAAAAAAAAAAAAAATTAACCAACTTACATATTGTCATGTTTTACCAAGATTTTTCTCTCTGTAGCTCATAATAAACCTGTCGTGTTGCGTGTATGTGTGAGTGTGTGTGTTTGATATCTCGTCTGGTGTGATTAAGGGAAGAAATGGGAAGCCTGTTCTTTGTTTATTTTGCAGATAAATCTCATCTCTAATCCGGCTGCACAGCAATGTCTTTTTGCAAAGGAAAGGAAGCCCCCACACCACCCCGATGGCATCCATATAAATCACAGCTTTTATTTCTCTGCTGTGAGGGCGTGCTGCAGATCCAAGCAACGTTGCAGACTCTCATTGGGTGATGCTTCATTACTTGCGGAAAAATCCCCAGGGCCAAAACATTATTTAAATGTGCTATGAAAATAAATGTGATTTATATGTGTGTCATCTGCAGAGATGTCCCTCTCCGTGACTGCAGGTGCTGTCGTGCGTGAGGATTAGTGCCTCAATTTATTGCCAGTTCAAGCTACACACATGCTCAGTGATAGGCACATCCCCAAAAGTTACAGAAAAAGATGGTGTTTGCTGAGTGGTGGGTTTTAGATATTCAGTGGTATGGCTGATTTTTACGGGCAGAGAGAGAGAGAGAGAGTGAGAAAGTGAGAGAATCAGAGCTAGTGCATGTGCTTGTGATGAGCCTGACGCACGTTTGTTTGAAGAGCTCAGGGAACAGACACTTTGTCTCAGATGCATCAATTTCCAATGGTAGGAGAATGATGTTCCTGGTCAGAAAGAGAAAGAAGAAAGCTCAATTTTCACTTCGGTTCGGGGCTGGGACCCACATGTTTAGCTCAGTGTGAGTGGAAACCTCTGAAAATCAGGTTGGACTAATACCTGTCAGCAGGCCTTCAGCCCAATGGGATTTGATTAGCGGGAAGGAGTGTGGTCGGGATGTTTCCATTACCAAAGAAAGATATAGAGGAAAAGGCTTGTCTGAAGGGGGTGAAGAAGGCACCTGCAGCAGCACAAGTAGAGCTTTGGAGATCATGACCTTCCCTGTGGGCTTTCACAGGCATTCAGAGAGCATGCTGTTGACTTTGACCCCCACCCATTCCAGTGGGTGCCACCCCACACCGCCAGACAAGGAAGCTGAGGTTGGGAGACTAGAAATGACTGATGAAGCCCTCATCGGGGCCAGGCGCTTTCAAAGCAGAACAGCCCACATGCTGTTGTGCCCTAATTTTAAAGATGAGGAGCCTGAGGTCCCCAGAGCGAAATATCCCATAGTTTGGAATTCTGCAGGCCTGGAGAGGCCAGCTCTCCTGCTTCCAGATCTCTCTTCTCTATTCACTTAATGGATGGCGACTCACATTTGGCCAATCATGTCACTGCCCCTCTGTCTTCCATCAAGATTAAGGGTTGCAAATGAGGTCTAAAGTAGTAAGAACCTACATCAAATCTTTTATAGATTGATGTGGGGAAGCAAACAAAGGAACTTTTAAGTACAGACTATTAGATTTTATGGAAGAGTTGGTAATTCTGAGGACCTATATGGGATGCCCTGTAAAAAAAAAAAAAGTTTTATTTTGAAATAATTTCAGATCCACATAAAAGTTACAAAAATAGTACCAAGAGTTCTCATATACCCTTCACCCAGCTCCCCCAAATCCCCCAAATGTTAAAACTTTGCCATGTTGCTTTATCATTCTGCATGTGTGCATATGTGTGTGTGTATCATTTTTTCGTGAATGGTTTAGAAGTAAAGGCAGATGTGCTGCCCTTTTATTCCTAAATGCTTCAGTGTGTATTTCCTAAATTCATTTACATAGCCACAGCACAATTATCAAATGTGAACAATTAACATTGATACAATATTATCTAACTTACAGATCACAGATCTTATCTTTTAGTAATTGTCCTACTAATAATATATTTCATAGCAAAAAAGAAAAATTGTACCTACTTTGGGATTTGGAGACTTGCGTGAGTTAGCTGAAGTTTTAGGCTAAACTAAACTAAAAACTAAACCTTACCTTTAATATATATATATATTTCTTTGCCTTGACAATTCTTCCCTAGTTATAATTAAATGGCCATAACTGGCAAATTTAAAACCATTTTCCGAGTTCCTCCCTGCCTTTCTTTACATGCGGTTGGTTCATCTGGGTTGCTGCACCTCTCCCTTTGCCTGATTAAAAAGTTTCCGAGAGTCTCAGGGATGGCTTCGGCTCTGAAGCCAGAGTGGAGAAAACAGAAGTCTACCCGTGGACATGGCAAAGGGTGGCGAAAAAGGGCAATTTGGTGTATAAGTCGGTGTCAGCGAGGCTCAGTTCCTGGTGAAGCTGCAGTTCTGTCCCTGCCGCTCCTTCCAGCTGCTGACAGTCAGCTTCTGGCTGCCGGGGTCCAGCTGTGCCTCCTAAGACCCAGTGATGGGTAAGCCACAGAACAAAAAGGCAGCATTGCTCACAGATTTAGTATTGTCCGCCGAGGAGGATTAGGGAAACGCCTTTATAATGCTGGTGTTGACAGACAGGACTAACGTCTGTTTTATAGGCTATTGGCTGAGTTATATCAGACTTCTACTGTGGGTAGCGGTTGTGTTTTAGTCGGCACGATTTAACCTGTGGTTTATCCAAATCGGTGTAATAATAAGCTAGGTTATAAGGGCATTTACTTTGCCGTATATATGCAAGTCTAGTAAACCTGCTATAAAACCAAGCAAATAAGGACTTCTGTTTCTCTCGCTCGTACACAGGGAGGGTGTGGGAGTAATCAACTTGTTCCCCTCCAAGACATGGCCATCCAGAAAGTTTGTAATGCTCTTTAGTTCTCATAGGGAAATGATTTTAGCCTTAGGAAGGAAACACATGGCTTTCTTCTTACAGCTCCGAACTCCCTCTTGCCAGCTGCATTTAGTTCCCTTGGTCTGGCACCAATGAAAGGAAACTTTGATGAGCTGTGCAAGTGGTACCTCCAGAGACAGCGGTGCAGAAAGGCTCGACTTTTGGAAAGGTGGTATTTGAGAGTATTTCTCCCTTATCACTGACACATGTCCCGGAGAGACATCATTGGCTTTCACTGAAAAGCCCGTGGGCCTGATTTTCCAGCCAGAATGGCTTTCTATGGGTTGAGTTCCTTGGAAAAGTGGTTTCGAGGAGGCAAATCCAGCTGCCATGTTTGGACGACTTGTGTCTCTCCCAGTCTCTACTGGGCCTGGCATATTTTAAAGCAAATGCCTGCCTTTTTGTGTTTAAGTGTTTTTTTTTTTTTTTTTTTTTTTTAAGGTGTTAGCAATCTGTCTTACGTTCTCCAACTCCTGCTGGGATTTATGATCCAGTTTGTATTTTACTACATGATCATGGCAGGCTCCCCTCGTTGAAATTCAAACCCAAGCAACTTGATGGGGGAACAGACATAAAAATATTAATTTGGTGGATATTAAAAAAAATCACACTGGTTATAAATCAGGGGCTGTCCCCTGGTTCCTTTCATCATCTAAATGGTCCTTCTAACCAGACCACAAATCTTCCTGGGGAGGAGGAGGGGATTTGGAAGGTGGGGGTTCCCTTCCTGAGCTTTTGGAGACAGCTTACATCCAACACTTCCTCAAACCTGGCTTTGTTTTCTGAAGGTAATAAAAATGAGTACTTCTGGTACTGGCGGGCTAATTAGCTGGCCTCCCAGAACAGACCTGGGGCTTAAAAGAAAGTTGGTTTGGTCTGAAAGAAATCAGGTTGTGGGAATGTCTAAATGTTGATTGAAAATAGGATTTGGAGGCTCAGGAAGAGTGCTCTGTTGCTCCAAGGCAGTGGAACCCATTTTGTCATGATGATGGGTGGCAGATGGAGTCTGGATGAAGCAGGGATGGGGTATGGGGGTGTGGTACAAAGTTTGGGGGCATCAGACCGCAGCAGGTATGTCTCCATAGCCAAGGCTGAGGGTTACGACTGCTTGACTCTGTCCCTGCTCACAGCTCCTGCAGAAGATCTCAGATTTTGATAGGAAGCCATAACTAGATATATCCAGGAAAGGCAGGCAAGTTACATTCCTGTTGGGTAGGATTAAGAAAGAGTGGCACAACTGTAGAATGGTACTGTGAACAATTGAATGTATGCTTTGTATGACTGCATGGTATGTGAATATATCTCAATAAAACTGAATTTAAAAAAAGAGTGGCAGAGAATTTCTCTTCCTGTAATGATATTTTAATGGACTCTTTCATTCCCATCTTACAGTTGATCTTTACAGTTAAAAGACTCTTGATAAGTACTTTAAAATTTCATAAAAACTTGGGGAATTGTTTTTTTTTTAAAACTGGGAATAGTTGGAAGGCTGAATACTTCTATAAGAAGATGCTAATAAAAATGTGAAGTTATCACTATCACAAATACCCACATAAACAGAAGGGTAGGTAGTAATAGTGGAAAATTCATCAGCATTCTAGAAGTCAACAGTGTTATTTAGTGACACAAAATCTCATAAAGCAAACAAACCCAAAATTCAACCCAACCAGACTCACAGCTGAAGTGAATGCTGTATTGAAGTGCCAAACACATTTGGATCTTGAGATTACAGAGGAATAGAATCCAGAAGCTGAAGGAGGGGAGGGGGAAGTCAGTTTTCTACAAAATAAAAGCAAGTTCTTGATTCAGAATACTAACATGATAGCATGGAGGGAGAAATAAAAGGGATTGTAAACCAATGTTAGTTTTTTTTTTTCTAATAGAAAACATTTTTAAGCAACAGTTGGCTCATATTAGTATTCTAACATTTTTATAGGGAGCATTACAGAAGGGGTCTCATTTCTGCCTGAAGAGTATAATGATGAGAATAATTTCATCACAAATAGAGATTTTCTACTTGATTGCCATGTGTGCCAGTTTGAATGTATTATGTCCCCCAAAATGCCATTATCTTTGATGTAATCTTGTGTGGGCAGATGTATCAGTGTTGATTAGACTGTAATTCTTTGAGTGTTTCCATGGAGATGCGCCCCACCCAACTGTGGGTGATGACTCTGATTGGATAATTTCCATGGAGGTGTTACCCCACTAATTCAGGGTGGGTCTAAATTAAATCACTGGAACCATATAAATGAGCTGACAGACAGAAGGAACTCAGTGCAGCTGAGAGTGACATTTTGAAGAGGAGTTACAGCCAAGAGGGACACCTTGAAGAAAGCACAGGAGCTGCAGATGAGAGACAGTTTGAAGATGGCCATTGAAAGCAGACTCTTGATCTGGAGAAGCTAAGAGAGGACAGACACCCCAAGTGCAACTAAGAGTGACATTTTGAGGAATTGCAGCCTAGAGAGGAATGTCCTGGGAGAAAGCCATTTTGAAGCCAGAACTTTGGAGCAGACACCAGCTACGTGCCTTCCCAGCTAACAGAGGTTTTCCGGATTCCATTGGCCATCCTCCAGTGAGGGTACCTGATTGCTGATGCATTACCTTGGACACTTTATGGCCTTAAGACTGTAACTGTGTAACCAAATAAATCCCCTTTTATAAAAGCCAATCCATCTCTGATGTTTTGCATTCCGGCAGCATTAGCAAACTAGAACACCATGTAATCTAATACTGACAGTGCCTTGGACTGGGAAAATGATATTCTCATGCTTAAGAAATGGAAGGCAGGAGAAGACAGTCATTCTGAGCTTCACTCTAAAGTAGTAATGAGCGCATCACAATTCTAAGACAAGAACTGATTTTTATTTTTAGATTATTAAGTTATAGGTAGAAGGATGTCAGGACACGTGACCTAGTTTTGATCTTGTAGATTGAATTCTTCTCAAATTGATTTAATATTGAAAAGGAAAACCATTTAAAAAAAAGCGTTTCTGCCTTATAGTCTCCCAAATTTACTTTTCTTTCCCTTTACCAAATCCTTCACTCTCATAAAGACAGATGAATAAACAGGATAGTATGTGCAGGAATTTGGAATAGAATATGAAAATATCTGAATTAATTGCAATGTTCTAAAGAAAAAATAAAGGTAAAAATAAGGTAAAAACCCCAAAGGTAATAATTTCTATTGGATGTCTTTGATGCCATCATTGGCACACTTCCTCTCCTACATCCAGAACACAAAGGTGTCTAGCTTTTATAGTCACATAGTCAGCAGCCATGTTGCTAATTGATTTTGGAACTAATGGTGCTTAAATATGCATTTTCGTGCTGAATTTAATTGCCCTGGTAGGCTCTAAAGTGTCCTCTGGCTAGATCAAGCCTCCCTACCCCCAAGGGGCAGCAGGACCCAGTGCACCCGTGTCCGGGTGTGTTACCACGTTTCCTTCTTTGGTCGACTTGACATTTGTTCATCTGAACAGCTTAGAAATGTGCCCAGAATGTGCCAACTTCCGATTTTCAGTGCAATCTGGAATGTGTGTTCTGGAGCCAACCAGAGCCTTCCCAGCCCAAAGTGAGCCTTTAATCAGACCAATACTTCTCTGCTCCTTGAAAACACGTGTTCACACCTTCCTTTCCTGTCTTGGATTCTCTTATTGAACGTTCTCTCTCTGTTTTCCAGCTCTTCCCCAAGTCTTCTGGGTGCTTCCCCTGACCAGTCATCCCAGCTCTGGCTCATCTTCCTCTCTTTCCAGCCCCAACTGCATTTCTGGAAGGGATTGCCTGGCCAGGCCTTTAATAATAGCATGTGTTCTTCAACTACGTTTCTTCTTCTCTGGGTTTAATTTCACTTCTTTGAGCCTCAGATTCCTCATCTGCAAAACAATAACATATGCAGGGTGGTTGTAAAGATGAAGCAGGTCAGTGCACAGGCCCGGCCCAGTGTGTAGGCTTAATAACTATTAGTAGCCTCTCCTTCTACCTATGGGACCATATCCTGTTTCAACTGTACCTTCCTCTACATCCAATGTAGTGTAAAATAAAGTTTTGTGTGTGTGTTGCTGTGGTTGTTATTGTTGAATGATTAAGCAAAACTTGAGCCACTATACTGTATTCTACTTTATAATAGGCAGACTACATTTTCCTTGATTTTCAGACAGGGAATGATCAATGCTTGGATGGTGATGACAAGGTCTGCTGTGGATTAGCCTAGAGAAGTGATGCTTGAAAGGGAAGTGATGGAAAGCAATTTACTCATGGTAAAACATCCCAAAATACTGGATCCCAAGGTTAAAAGGGACATTGTTGGTAAGGCAATACAAACTTTTCATACTCCTGAACTCAAAAAGACTCATAGACAATTGAAAGGGGTAAAGGTGCTTTCAGGGCCCATGTCAACCACTATTTTCAAAATCAGGTGACTAAATGCACTTTTTCCTTTGTAAGAAGTGAAGACTCTGATTTAAAAAAAAAAAAAATTAGGCTAATGGGGGTACCAGAAGCTACTACCTATACCCTATGGCAGTGTCTATTAATAATTTCCTGTTTTTAATTTTCACTGAGGCCTCTTAGCTCATCCAGGTCTAATTAGCAGCATCTGCAGAAAAACAGGTTTCTAGGCTTAAAAGATGAAAGATCAGTTAGACTTTTCAGAATCCAGCCATTTGAGGTGGTTCCCTTCTCCAGGAACAGTCAGAATACACCACGTAAGAACAAAAGCAAGTCACTTAGGTAGCGCCAAAACAAACAAGGGAAAGCTCTAGCATTAGAAACAACACAACACTGGTCTGCTCCCAGCTGTCAGCTCTTTCCTAGGACGCAGTCTACAAGTATGATCGTGGACGCTGGGTCCATCTCTCATGTCCCTTTGCTCCAACTTGACCACAGGTGCAACTCTTGTTACTGTGAACACAATGCTTTGGGGCAGCATAGGAACGAAAGTAACAAGAGTACTAATTAATCATTTCTTGTTTAAAAAAAAAAGGAGTTTGGGGCAGGGCTGTGTAGCTGTCACTCTACCACTGTCTATCCGCCTCCCTCCTTGCTAGTGACTGAGCCTCACCATGTCTCTCTGTCTGCTAGGCATCCCCCAAATCAGAGAGCCGCCAGATGAGCAGTGGGCACCTGAAGATGTGCCCAGCATGGGATAATTGTGCCATAAATATAATTAAAGTCAGCAGGAAGACCATTATGGAGAAAACCAAACTTAAAAAAAAAATTGGTACTAGTGAAGAAAATAGCATACATTCTTTTTATTTCAGCCTAATTTTGTTTACATGATTCATACAGTTTCCAAGAGTATCCCTGGAGAACATTAGGTCGGCACCACATGCATAAACATTAATATATAACATGTAAATTAGAAACAATCTCAGGATTTATACAGAAATTACAGCCACTTCTAGCAAATTAATTCAATGACAAAAAAAGGGTTACTGTCTCTCTTCAAATCAAGAAGGGGCAATATTGAGCAAAGCAGATTTATTTATTTAAGAGGCTTGCTTCTTGCCAGGAGCTGATGTACCTTTGGCCTGGAGATTTACATTTTTTTTATTGGATATGTGTTGGTGATTGAATTTACTTTGAATACAAGAATAGTCAATGAGGACTATAATGGGCTGTTTTAAGTTATAGCATTGCTAATATAGTCATAAAGTCGATTAGCCTAGAAGAGTTTGCTGTAAGGAAGAGATGGAAGAAGGCAACTTTCTTGAGTTAAAATATTCAAGAATATTGAATCTTAGAGACACAAGGCCCAAAGAGTGCAAACTAACCATTTTAAAGATGAAGAAAGTGAGCCCAAGAGAAGAAGTGTTCTGCCCAAAAATACAAACAAAATTATTTATGAAATTCAACCTAGAACCCAGGTCTTCTCCCCCATAGTTATAGTCTCTAAATACTTCATCAAGCCTCTCCTCTTATGTATTTGGATAGAATGGGCAATCATCATTTGAGTATATTTTCTTGTTGGATATTGTGCCTACATCTTTTGGTGGTGATTTGGCCATTGGTGGCTGTGGTAGATTGTTGTAAAAATGGCCCCAAATTTTCACCTTCCTTGTATCCATGTCCTTCTCAGTGTGAATTTCCTGGATCTGGGTTGGGCCTCATGACTTGCTTTGGCCAACTGAATGCAGCGGAAGTGCCAGTTCTGAGTCTAAACCTTAAGAGACCACGCAGGCTTTACTCTTTCCCCTTGCTTGCCATGGGAACATGCCTGGCTAGCCTGCTAGAGAGAGATGAGAGACATGCCCTAGGGTTGTCAGATTTAGCAAACTATTTTGGGACATACTATTAAAAAATTATTTGTTATTATCTGAAATTTTAATTTGACTGAGTGTTCTGTATTTCATCTGGCAACTCTATACATGGAGCGGGTCCCAGATGAGGCCACCCTATACATTCAGCTGACCCTGAAATATCTGAGAGAGCCCAGCCAAGATCGGCAGAGCTGCCTACTCAACCCAGAGCTGACCACAGACGCATGAATGAGCCTAGCCAGACCATCAGAATTGCTCTTAGACTCATAAACAAAAACAAATATTTATTGCTGTACAGCACTGAGGTTTGGTTGCTTGTTGTTAAGCAGTATTATGCGACAGTTGCTGATGGATATAGCAACTGTCAGTAAAAATGTCTAGGAAAAGGGAATTAGGTTTGTTATTCAGATGAGGATGATCTGATTGTTGTGATATCTTCTACACAAGCAGAAATAGCAAGAAAGAAATATCTTAAGGTCATTGTGACATACATTCCAAGGCTACAGAATCTAAACATAAACACACATTAACAGAACATGTGTCTTATGAATATTTCTGCTTTTCTGGGTTCTTGCCATTGTTCTGGTGTTTTGTTTTAAATGACCCACTTTGAGGTTATGTCTTTGTCACAGAAGGAAATGTCAGAATGAGACAATGTGGCTTTATCCACTTCGTCTAGACCCTTGATATAATCTCTCTGGACTAGCACTTGTTTGTGCTGTTTCGATCCTGACTTCATGTGTGTCGTTCCTTGACCTTCAGGGAGGAAGTGATTTAAGTGATGGTTCATCTCTGAGGCTAGTAACTGTGCCTCGTCTCTACTCAGTTACATTTTCCAAGGATTATACTCACCTGTTAAGGGCCCTGCACTATATACCTTGCCCTTGTGTAATACACAGTACTTTTCAAAGGCCTTGCACATTCGTTACTTCACAGGTTCCTCACAATCTCCCTGTGAGCACAGTCAGAGCTGGCAGTTCTCGCTGAGCCTGAGAGATCTCAAGAAACTTTCCCAAGGCCATACAACCTAGTTAACAGCAGAATTAAACTGGAACTCAGATTCTTGTCTGCTAACACAGGCTTCTTTCTATTACATTCTGCTCTCTCCCTCATCCTGGGGCCATCGATGCCATAGCCAGGTGCTCAGTGGGCACCTGAATAACGCTTCTGTCTAGGACCCAAGTGGAAACAGGACGTGCTTAAAGAGGCCATTAGAAATCCCCAGACCTTCACTAAAGCAGGTTTTGGTACAGACGACTGAAAACTGTATAAATGCCTTCACCTTGTGACAACCAGACTCAGCCTCCAGAACAGAGTCTTACATTGTGGAGTAATCACTTCATATCTGTTTTAAAATCGTGTTACAGTCTTTTAAAAGTATGTTTTAAAATGTAATGTTCTGCAGGGAGGCATGGCCCACTTAAAAGTAGGGCTGCCAGCAGGTTGCTGGTTGATGAGAACAATTGAATGCAGATGAAGGAAAAATACCAGAGTGTTTCCCCTGGAGAATTCTTCTTTCTCCAAATCTGTAGGGCAAAAAGCATGAGCCACCAACCAAGTGCAGTACTTGCCTGTATTCTTAGCTTTGTCTGGATTCTGGAAGATCAGTGATGTTATCATTGTCTACCAGTGACCAACTATCCTGATTTTCCCAAGGCTGAGGGATTTTTAGGAATGTGGGACATTCAGAACCAAAACTGGGACAATTCTGGGTAAAACTGGGATGGCTGGTCACCCTAGTTGGTCTTTCATATGGTCTTTTGAGATGAGCTGACAAATACTCCCTCCTCCACCAACAGGAAACTCACTCCTCCCACCCTATCAACCCTGTACACCAGGATCCTTGCGCAAAGGAAACACACCATATACATGTATTGAATGAATGAACGAAAGAATGGCTTGTCCTGGCAGGTAAGAGGGCTGGCTTAGGACTAAGCAGACTGACTCAGTTACTAATAGATGTTTTAACTTTGCCAAGCCATGAATTCACTGTTCCTCCCTCAGTTTTCTTTATCTGTAAAAAGAGGCAGTAGACTAGGGGTCTCTAAGGTCCCTTTCTAGTTAAATAGTCTATGGTTTTATTGTAAGGGGCCAATGAGGATGCTGGTACAGTGAGAGACGATTGCAGATGCAGACTCTTTATAAATGTGCTCCCACTCTGCCTCAGCTACTTTTATCCTGATGCTCCCAGATAAACAAAACAAAACAAAACAAAACAAGACCCACTTGAAGGCCTCTCTTTTACTTCAGCCCAAATAATGAAGCCCAGCTCAAGGTCAAACTGGGGATAAAGTCTCAAGACTCTTGCTAAGGGTTGACTGTTCAGATCAACGCTGTCCAATGAACATTTCTCTGAAGATGAAAATGTGTATATGGAGTTGTCCACTATGGTAGCCACCGGCCACAAGTGATTATTTACATTTAAATTTAGTTTAAATAAAGTAAAATTTAAAATTTAGTCCCTGAATTACAATAACCACATTTCAAGTGTTCAGTAGCCACATATGGCCAATGGCTTCCATTTTGGACAGCACAGATACAGAACACTCCCATCATTGCCAAAAGCTGAATTGGACAACACAGCTCAGAAGGCCGTCTTGAGCATTTTCTCAGTAGCCTATGAGGTAGGCAGGGGAGGAGAGCGGTGAGAGAGAGGGGAGGATGTAGAGGGGTACTGGCCTTGATCACTAATAAATTTTATCTATTGGTATGGAAGCATAAGAAAGATAATAGCCAGCTTACTGGAGATGGACCATCTTAAGACATCACTGGCAATGATCTTTTAAAAGTCAATAAAAAGACATGAAAATTTGTCTTTCACTTACACCAAGGCAGAAAGGTCTAGTAACTTTCACTAATTAGCCTGACTGGGCTAATTCTTTGGTCAACTATAGTAAGCACCAGGAAATAAAATTTATTAGCTAATTGTAAAAGTTGTTGAAAATTCTTCTTTCAAGTATCACAATTGAAAATTTTCCAAGCATATGTAGCATGAAAGAATACGTGAAGACAGTTTTGTTTATCTTTGAAATTAGGTGAAAATCAAAATGCATGGTTAGATGTTCAACTCTTCAAAGCAGAATTGTTTTGTGGAATGGAGCCCCAATGAGGATTTTGGCATCAAAACATTGGAATTCCAGGAGTAGATTTTCAGATCCACCTGTGCCACTGCATGCTGTGTGATCTTGGGCAAATGACATAACCTCTCTGAGCCTCAGTTTTCATGTTCAGTTGGAGACAAGGGGCATCTGACTAGGTCCCTGGTAACTCTAACATTCTGGGATTACTTTTGTGACCATGTTCCTGGCTTCTGCCCTACACTCTAGAGCTCATATCCTTTATCATAGCCTAAACATCCCATTTTTAACACTCACAGATGACCAGGATTGCCTTCACTGAAGGCTCCCATAATCAAACATCTTAGGCCTGGCAAACCTCTGGGTTTTCTGGAACCCTCACACATGAGAATGTTCAGCATTTAGCTACTGTGCTCAGATCCAGGAGGAAACACCTCTCATTGAAGTAGAAGCCCCTGCCCTCCCAGATTTACCAAGACCTGAGAACTTGTCCCTACTCATAAGTACAGCAGTGGCATCAAGGAAATGAGGATGACTGGGAGCTAGATCTAGTTCTGGCACTCATCAGCTGCATGATGAGGGACAAATCCTTTTACTTCTCTGAACCTCAGTTTCCTAATCTATAAAACAAGGATAAAATATGGTTCTGGGCAAGGCAGGTTTACCAGAAGCTAATGAAGCTTAACCTTCAGGGCCCTTCACTTACATGGGCCCCTTTCAAAGCCCTGTGCCTCACTTTGATTTTTTATAATGTAATATTCTTTTCCTCAAAAAGGGGTATGCAAAGAGAACTAAATACTCTTCTAAGGTCTTTAGAATTGACTGTGGAGAAATGTTTGATGTAATGCTTGTACCCTGATTTTATTTAACTATTCTCCTATTGTTAAATAAATGGTACTTCCAAGTTTGCATATTATAAAAAAGGGGGGTATGCAAACTGTATAAGCTTCAAGTCCTGAAAAACCTGGTAATAGTGATTAAAAAGAAGATGGCACCTGGATAGACTGCTGTCTCCATAGATATTACCAAGATTACCAGGCACTTGAGTGGTGATATCATCAAGATGATGGCATAAGACATACCCAAGAATGTTTCCCCTTACAGACAGCCAAATAAAAGGGAGACACAACTCTCTTGGAATTCTGGAGGACATTAGAGACTGGAAAAAGACTCCACAAATGCTGAATCAAAGGGGGAAAAAACACCCAATGCCTACATGGACAATCAGGTGTTTTTGAACACTGACTCTGTGAGTCAAGATCTTCTAATGTACAAATTACTTGAGGCAGAAAAGCAGCACAAATAGTGGAAACTGAACATTCTAAGGCAGGACAGATCAAGGGCTGAAAGCTGGAATGAAAATGTAGCCCAGAGCTCAGGAGAGGAATTGAGTAAATCATAGCTGATGGGGAGGAAAATTTGTATGAAAATAATGAGGACAATCCAGAAGTCTCAGAGAAGGAGTAGCAAAAAGGAAATCCTTTCCTGGAGGGGAAATAGTCACACATAATAGGGTACTCTTAAAAATTACTGCACATACACAAGGAAAGAAGCAGGTGCAGAAAGACCTGAGAAGACTGGAATTGCTAAATATGGGCTGCTCTAAAGATTCAGTATAAACTGGACTAAGCATTAAAGAAGAGCGTTAACACACAGCCAATCTACACTAATACTCTAGGCAAGAGGGAGAAACTAACTTCCAGAGTTAGCACATCAAAACAATCAAATGCCCAGACATCAACAAAAGATCACAAGCCATATAAAGAAACAGGAAGAGATAGCTCATTCAAGAAATTAAAACATAAGATGAATACAGACATTAGAACTAATCATAGGTATTCAGTCAAATCTCCTAAATCAACTTAAACAGCTAAAAGAAAATATGAATAGAAATAAACCACAGATGGATACAGAACTAAAGAATATAAGGAAGATGATGTATGGACCAAAAGAAGAATTAGAAAGTTTAAAAAGGAATATAACAGCACTTGTGGAGGTGAAAAAGACAACAGTAAAGATAAAAAATATACCCAAGGTGTTTCAACAGCAGATTTGAATAATAATAAAAAAGAATGAGCAAACTAGAAGACACATTAATCAAAATATTATAGATGGAAGAGCAGATAGTGAAAACAATGAAAAAAGTGAGCAGAGCCTAAATGACCTGTGAAACAATATGAAGTGAACCAACATGTGTATTATGGGAGTTCCAGAAGGAGAAGAGAAGGAAAAAGAGGCAGAAAGAATATTTGAGGAAATAATGGCCAAACATTTCCCAAATCTTATGATAGACATAAATATACATGTCCAAGAAGTGCAACAAACTCCAAACAGAATAAACCTTAATAGACCTCCCCCAAGACACCTACTGGACAAAATGTCAAATCCGCAAAATAAAGAGAGAATTCTGAGAGCATCAGGAGAAAAACAACTCATCACAAACAAAGGAGACTCAATAAGACTAAGTGCTGATTTCTCATCAGAAAGCATGGAGGCAAGAAGGTGGTGGAATGGCATATTTAAGGTACTGAAAAAGAAAAACTGCCAGCCCTGAATTCTTTATCTGGCAAAACTATCTGTCAAAAATGAGCTAGTTTAAGATTGTCACCAATTCTAACAGAAACTGAGAGAGTTTGTCACTAGGAGACTTGCCCTACAAGAAATGCTTAAAGGAGGTCTTCAGGTTGAAAGAAAAGGACACGGTATGGTATCTTGGAGCAATAAGAAGTGAAGATGATGAAAGCACAACTATATGGTGTTACTGTGAACAATTGATTGTACACAGTGGATGATAGTTTATGTGAATATATCTCAATAAAACTGAATAAAACAAACAAATAAAAAACAATGATACACGACAGAAAAAAAGTCAGTTGGCCTAGATGTAAGGGTTTCTTTCTGGACTTAAAGCTAATCAAATCATGTGGATTAGGACCAACTGTAAGTAAGGTCTTTCTATGAGTAGGATCTTAAGTTAAGACGTGACCCACCTCATTCAGAGTGGTTCTTAATCCTCCTACTGGAGTACTTTATAAGGGGATGAAATTCAGATAAAGAGAGAAATAAGCCATGAAAGCAAAAAGCTGAAAACATCAGAACACAGAGGAGAAGGGAGAGACTGGCAGATGCCATTGTGTACCTTGCCATTTGACAGAGGAATACAGGATAACCAGCAGCTGTTCTTAAGAACGGATGCATTGTCTTGATGATGCCTTGATTTGGACATTTTCACAGCCTCAGAAATGTAAACTTGTAAACTAATAAATTCCCATTGTAAAAGCCAATCCATCATAGGGTATCTGCAATTCGGCAGCTTTAGCAAACTAGAACAATCATGGTGTATAATTCTTTTAATATGCTTTTGGATTTGGTTTGTTAGTATTGTAACTAAATGCTAATAAATATAATTATAGTTACAGAAAAAAAATAAGTGAAGATCTCCAGTAAAGGTAATTACATGGGTAAATGAAAAACTCAGTAGCATGATATCCTCAGTATGTAACTATACTCTTAATTTTCTATAACATTTAGAATAAAACTGAATAAGAAATAATCATATTTTCATGTTATGAACACAAAAATATAAAGAAATATGAGAAAATAACGCAAAGAAGGGAAACTGGGGTATAGGAGAAGAGACTGTGTATGCTTTTGAAGTTAAATTGGTGTCTTTTCAAACTAGTGGGTTATAGATGTGGGTTATTTAATACAAAGCCCAGGTAACCACAAAGAGAGTATTTAAATTAAAGCAAAAACGAGAAAAGGATCAGTTACATTACAAAATATCACCTATACACAAAAGAAGGCTGCAATAAAGGAAAAGAGGTACAACAAAGTTATAAGATGTATAAGAAACAAAGGACAAAATGGCTTAAGTAGTCCTGCCTTATCAGAAATTAGACTGAATGTAAATGGGTTAAACTCCCCAATCAAAAGATTGGCAGAATAGATAAAGAAGCATGACCCAACTATTTGTTGTTACAAGAGACCCACCTTAGATGCAAACACACAAATGTGTTAAAGTGAAAGGATGGGAAAAATACTCCATGTGAATAGTAACCAATAGAAAGCTGGGATAGCTATACTCATATCAGACAAAATAGACTTTAAGTAAAAAACTGTTACCAGAGACAAAGAAAGACACTATATATTGATAAAAGGGTCAATCTACTAAGAAGAAATAACAATCATCAACATTTATGCTCCTAACTATAGTGTCCTGAAATATAAGGCAACCAATGACAAAACTGAAGGGAGAAATAGAAATCTCTACAATAGTAGCCGGAGTCTTCAATGCACTATTTTCATTAGTAAATAGAACATCTAGAGAAAAGATCCACAAGGAAATGGAGAAATTGAACAATACAATAGATAAACTAGGCTTAACAGACATACACCGAACACTGTACCCCAAAATAGCAGAATACACATTCTTCTCAAGAGCACATGGATCATACTCCAGAACAGAAAACATGTCACATAACAAGTCTCAATAAATTTAAAAAGAATGAAATTATACAAAGCACTTCATCTGTCCAAAATGAAATGAAGCTACATATCAATAGCAGAAGCAGAACTGTGCACAAATATATGGACTTTAAACAATACACTCTTGAACGATTAACAGGTCAAAGAAAAAAATCACATGAGATATCAGGAAATTTCTTGAGATGAATGAAAATGAAAACACAACATATCAAAACTTATGGGATGCAGAAAAGGCAATGCTCAGAAGGAACTTTATAGTTCTAAATGTTTTCATCTGAAAAGAAGAAAGAGCTCAAATCAGACTCCTTCCTAACTTCATACCTGAAAGGACTAGGAAAAGAAAAAAAAAAAGAGCAAACAAAACCCAAAGTGAGTAGAAGGAAGGAACAGAGGTAATGAAATAGAGAATTAAAAAAAAAAAAATAGAGAGAATAAACAAAACCAAAATTTGATTCCCTGAAAAGATTAATAAAATTGACAAACCTTCAGCTAGACTGAAAAAGAAAAAAAAAAAAAGATGTGAATAACTAAAATCAGGCAGGAGAGGGACATTACTACTGACCCCATAGGAAAAGAAAGGAATATAAGATGATACTATGAATAATTGTATGCTAACAAATTAGAAAATCTAGATGAAATGAACAAATTCCTAGAAGTACACAAACTACCTATGCTGACTCAAGAAAAAAGAAGAAGACCTCAACAAACAGATAACAAGTAAAGAGATTGAATCAGGAATCAAAAACTTCCCAAAAAAGGAAAGCCCTGAACAAGAAGCCTTCAGTGGGAAATTTTCCCAAACATTCCAAGAATTAACACAAATACTGCTCAAAATCTTCCAAAAATTTGAAGAGGAGGGAATACTTCCCAACTCCTATGAGGTCAGCATCACCTTAATTTCAAAGCCAGATAAAGACATCATGAAAAGAGAAAATTACAGAACGATATCCCTCATGAACAGAGACAACAAAACTCCTAAGCAAAATACTAGCAAACCAAATCCAAAAGCACATTAAAAGAATTATACACCATGATCAAGTGGGATATATCCAAGTTATGCAAGGGTGATTCAACACAAGAAAATAAATGCACCACATTAACACAATTAAGGAAAAAATAACGCATGATCATCTCAATGCAGAAAAGGCATTTGACAAAATTTAGCACCCTTTCCTGATAAAAACATTCAGAAAACTAGGACTAGAAAGAAACTTCCTCAATGTGATAAAGGGCATATATGCAAAACCCACAGCTAAGATCATATTCAATGGTAAAATACTGAAAGCTTTTCCCTCTAAGATCAGGAACAAGACAAGGATGTCCACCATCACCATTGTTATTCCACATCATATTGGAAGTTGTAGTCTAAGCAATAAGGCAAGAAAAAGAAATAAAAGGCATCCAAATTGGAAAAAAAGAAGTAAAATTCTCCCTATTTGCAGATGATATGAAACCACACATAGAAAATTCTGAAAAATCCACAACAAACCACTAGAGCTAATAAACAAATTTAGCACATTGGCTGGGTACAAAATCAACACACAAAACTCAATGGTGTTTGTATCTACTAATAACAAACAAACCAAAGAGGAAATCAAGAAAAAAATTCCATTTACAGCAGTAACTATAAGAATCAAATATTTAGGAATAAATTTAAGCAAGGATGAAAGGGCTTGTACATGGAAAAATACATAATGTCATTGAAAGAAATTGAAGAAGTCCTAAATAAATGGAAGGACATTCTGTGTTCATGGATTGGAATATTAAATATTGTCAAGATGTCAATTCTATCCAAAGAAATATACAGATTCAATGCAATCCCAATCTAAATTTCAACAGACTTCTTCACAGAAATGGAAAAATCAATCATTAAATTCATATGGAAGGGTAAGCAGACCTGAATAGCCAAAACCACCTTGAAGAAGAATAAAATTGTAGGACTCACACTTCCTAATTTTAAAACTTATCACAAAGTCACAGTAATTAAAATGGCTTAGTGCTGACGTGTGGACAGACATGTAGACCAATGGAATCGAAATGAGAGTTCAGAAATAAACCCTCACACCTTTGGCCAGTGATCTTTGACAAGAGACCAGATGCCCTCAGTGAAGAAAGAATACTCTCTTCAACAAATTGAATGTCCATAAGCAACAAATTGTGAAGAAATAGGAACACTCATACATTATTGGTGGGAATGCAAAATGCTGCAGCCACTGTTGGAAATAGTTTGGCTATTCCTCAAAAAGTTAAGTATAGAATCACCATATGACCTGGCTACTCCATTTCTAGGTATATACCCAGAAGAATTGAAAGCAGGGATACTGATGTTCATACCAGCATTTTTCTGTTCACAGTTGCCAAAAGATGGAAACAACCAAAATGTCCATTAACAGATGAATGGATAAACAAAACATGGTATATACATACAATGAAATACTCTTCAGCTATAAAAAGGAATGAAGTTTTGATGCATATTACAACTTGGACGAACCTTGAAGACATCATGTTGAGTGAAATAAGCCAGACATAAAAGGACAAATACTGTATGATCTCACTTACATGAAATAAGCAGAATGTGAAAATTCATAAAGTCAGAAACTAGAATACAGGTTACCAGGAACCTGGTGGGGGAGGTGAATGGGGAGCTAATGTTTAATAGGTATGGAATTTCTGTATGGGGTAATGGAAATGTTTTGGTAATGGATGATGGTAATGGAGGCATAACTTTGTGAATGTAATTAACACCAATAAGCTATGTATTTGAAAAGAGAAAAAAGGGAAATTTTAGGCTATGGATGTTACCATACATACGAACAAAACAGAACTGTACAACACAAAGAAAGAACCCTAATTTGTCATCAATTGTGGAAAAAAAAAGGTATCACACTAATACAAAATCTTAGTATTAGGGAAAACTGTGGATGTGAAAGGAGGGTATATGCCAACTCTACTTTTTGCATGATTTTTCTGTAAACCTGTAATGACTCTAATTGAAATAAATTAATAAATTAAAAAAAAAAGATTGACAGGCAAGATCTCGCAAAGCCAACCAGTCTGCAGGGTTTCCCTTTCTTCCAGAGGCCATCCTCTCTCACATTCCAGCACACCTGTGGGCCATGATGGCTTGTGCCTCTGGACAAGACAGGAAAAGTGACACCTACTCAGTCACCGGCACCCCTCGGGCACCACGGTGTGTGTTCTTAGAGGTCACATAATGATGGAATTCAAGAGCCAAGAAGGACTTCCAAGGGCCCTTTACTTTTCTCACTTCCCCTCTCAACAGATGTTCCTTCCTCCCTTTTCCTTAAAATTCTTCCCATATACAGATTTTACAGTCTTCTTTAAAAATCCAGTCTTGTATTTACACCAGCAACATCCTTAGGAAAATCTTTGTTAATTCTAAGCCTAATTTCTCTTCTAATTCAGATATACTAATGCCTTTAACTTTCTTTATAGCTCTGTTTTATGCAGATTGCAGAGCATTTTCAGACACTTCTTTGCTCCTCAGAACCTGCTGCAGTTTCATGCTTCTTTTAGAGAACAGGTAACGGAGGTTCAAGTCAGTATAAGACTTGATGGGGCCAAGACTGGGCAGGAAGTTTTATTCTATTATCCCTATTTCTCTCCAGACGTCAAGAGGTCATCCAATTTGTGGGAGAGCTGAAACTTATGAACAGCTTGCCTAACTCCTAGGGGGTGTCATTTCTGCTATAGGATGGCTGTCTCCACTCTTGTGAGCTGCCACCAGCTCTGTCATTAGAACCTTCTTAATTGGTCACTGGATTCAGAATTCTCTGTTTTTGTCCTTAGTGAGAACCCAAATTTCTGCAAGTTACTAAGGGAGGTACTTATGCCTCAACTCTGCACACACCCACATTCTATCCCCATCTGTTATTTAAAAATGAAACCTTACTGGGGTCTTGGAATAGCTGGAAGGAGGTAAATGACATGGTAGAACTGTAACCTATAACATCCTTTGAAATTTGCTCTATAGCTACTCATTGAATTGTGCTTTGAAAATCTTCACCTTTCTGTACATACCCTAGATTGTATAATAAGGAAAGAATTGAAACTGTGGAACTGTAACTCATAACAATTTTTGAAATTGCCTATGTAACTGCTTGTTGAGCTGTACATTGAAAGTTAACACCTTTCTGTATGTATGTCATATTTTACAATGATGGAAATAGCTAAAGTTGTGGAACTGTGACCCATGACCTTCTTGAAATTTGCTCTCTACTTGTTAAATCGTACTTTGAAAATTATCACTGTTATGTATGTATGTTAAAGTTCACAATTAAAAATGCATTTAAAAAAATGAAACTATAGTCCATTCATTCTTCATTCCTTCATCCAAAAATTATTTATTGGATGCATGTTGTGGGTATGGCACTAAGTCTATGCTAGAAAAAACTATTTAAAGAGACTTAAATATTCTGTTTTCTGGTGGACTGTGATCCATTTTTCATATCCCTACTTCCCCACCCCACCCCCACCCCCACTGCTGACCACTTTCTGAAGCAGCTCCCTCCCTGACTAGGTTGCAAAAGTTTCCATTTCTCTTTTCCTGATATCCGAAATCCCCACCTGCATACCTTAGATAAGTTCTTGTTTTTAACAGCTCCAGCTAGACTAGCCTTAATTGGCTTTAACCTCCAAGATATGCACAACTAGAAAGAAGGTTAAACTAGGAGAAAACTTTGCCTAATTATAATAACCCAAATCACACTCACTGAACTGTAACTCAGTTGCCTTGTTTTGCTGATGCTATGTTTGGAAACTGTACTAGTAACTGAAGAATAACAAGACCACTCATGACTGGCCCCGTTTGTATCCCCACTTCTTGTTTTTCAACCCTGAAGTCGGGTGCCCTTGCACATAGCCCCTTATTGATTAATATGAGTCAGCCCAGAACTAAACACCCTAAATTGCTACACTAGTTTGCTGAATCAAGCCAGTTGTAATCAAGGTTAGCACACTGACATGGGGGTTAGCCTAAGTGTGTAATCACTCTACCCATACTCAGTAATTAGACTATCTCTGACCTCATCATCTCAAACTGCCTTGCTTATTATCCTAAGACTGCCTGCCTTTATCTGAATGCTATAAAACACCGAAAGTTTCTCCAGTTTGGGAAGACAGTTTTGAGGACCGCCCTCCTGTCTTCGTGAGGTTAGGCTTTGCTAAATAAACTTTTTCTCTTCTCAAAATCCCTCTGTCTACTGATTGAATCTGTATGCATCAGGAAAGGACTAACTCTTGAGGCACAAAAATCAACCTTCTATTACTCATTGTGAATCAGACATAAGAATTTTATGAATATTAATGGAATTCTCATCCCAATCCCATGAGGTGGATACTATAATTATTCTCATTGTGCAGATGAGGGAAATAGAGGCCCAGAAGTTACAAAACTCACCCAGGGGTATGGGTGGCCAGTGGCCAAGCCAGCAAATCAGGCAGCCTGGCTCCAGATTTCACACTCCAGACTACTTAAAATTGGAAGCTGGCACAATTTGAGCATGTTTCTGAGCTAGTCAGATGAACAGATGCTTGAGTTATGTTACTTTTAGGGATCTGCCTTTCAGAACAAAGACATGTTCCTCAAAGGAGTAATTGAATTCACCTGGTCTTAACTCTTGGTTTAATAAAAAGAGGATGAAGGAAAAGAGCTGGTTTAATGTTCTGGATCTTCATTTTTTATCCTAACTCTTGATAGATTTTACCAGAAAAAAAGAACAGAATGATCAATTAAAGAGGACAATATACAACTATTGAGTGAGACCCTTAAGAATAAATATTTCTTACAAATGCAATCTACTGGATCTAGAATTTCACCATATTTGCACATGGAAGCATCCAAGCACTTCCGTATCAGTAAGCCATATACTCAGAAGCACAAACATACATTAATATAGATAAATATAGGTATAAATATGGTTATAGCTCCTTAGATTTTTCTTCAGCTCAGAAAGAAGTGGAGATTTGGAAAATATTTAATGGATAAAGTTGGGAAAAAATAGAAAATCGGAGTGACTTTTTTTTTGAGGAGGGTCTCCCAGTTCCTGAGATTAGGAACACTACTGCTCATATTAATTAATTAATTAGATGATAAATGTCTCCTTCCTTCTGTGCCATGGTGGTAGATCTCAGAAAGGATGCCTGTGAAAAGATTTAGTTCGCTCGCAGACAGCATGGCACCAGTGCTGATGCCAGAGCCCAGAAGTTCTTTTTTGGGTTTTTTAAAAAAAGACTTGATGCCTTTATGAAAAGACTACACAAAGAAGAGCCAGACATTTTTGAAAGATCAAATGTTTGTTGGCACCTCTAATGGAGCAATAATAATTAATTTTCCCAGTGTGATACAACCATATAATTAGAATGAGTTGGGTGTTGGTCAAAAGTTTTCAAATGTGCAGTGGGCAGATGGAAAAGCTTCCTTGTTTTCTGAGCTTTTCCTTTATTTTTGGCATTTGTGTTTAATGCTAAGAGGAAGTGAGTCCATCTGTTTCTGATACTTCCAGACTTGATGTATCAAAATGGTTTGTAGCAGTTATTTGATGTCTAGTATGCCTCTAAAGTATTTTCCATAAGCTTTAAGTCTATTCCTTCACTGACAGGACGTTTATTTTCGTGGAGTTTCTGGGTCAGTTTGACACTCAGAAATGAGAAGTCATGGTCAATTTACAGTTCCTTTAGTTTTGTTGACTTATCTAGGGAGAGAAAATTCAAGGAGAAACAAATATGGTTGGAATTACAGATTAATCTTAATTTTACATTGCTTTCCACCTTCCCCTCTTTTTGATCCTCCTTTACCCCCCTCTCCACACATGACACCCCTTCTTTATAACGGAGTTGCGGACTGGGGAGATGGATGACGCTGGGTGTCACAACGGAAGGAAGGAAGTTGGAGGCTCACCCCTTTGTAAGGATCGAGGGGGAAGGAGAATGAGGTGTCACACAGCGACACAGCTGTATCCTGTGCTCTCCTCATGACACATTCGCCTCCACTTGCTTGGTGTTGGAAACTTGGATGAGTCGGTGGAGGGAATACTGGAAAAGTTCAGGGGGTCTTGTTACACCCGCAAGAAGCTCTTCAACTTGTAAAGCCCTCTTCCCAGAGTCCTTCGACTGCCAAACGTCTACTTTGCTAAGAAAGCAAAGACCCCTCTATAGCACTAGAAGCCCCAAGCTACAGATTCTCTCCTTCCGCCGTGCCTGACACTAGAAAAAGGCGAACGGAAAACTAGACATACAGTTTTGACACTCCTACTTTCTGAGTCCTTTGGTATTTGTGCAGGGAATTCTATTCCACTTAGCTCAAAAATTTCTTAGGAAAAAAGAAAAAGCCTAGATTGGTGTTCATTTCCTACAAATACAATCGACATTTCCTAAGGTAATTTTTGTACGCTGAACAGTATACACAACTGCACAACAGGTCTGTTAGGGATTTGATTCTGGAAGGAAGAAAAAAAAAAAGAAAAAAAAAGAAGGAGAACTACAACAAAACTCCAAGCAGCCTTCTCCAGTCTAGAAAAGAAAAGGAAATAAGAAAGATATTACCTTCTTTAGGCTGGATCATATCTTTATTTTACCTGATAAACGTGGCTTTAATTTTTCCTTCTCTCCCTCTCTCCTTCTCCCCCTTCCCTTCCTCTCCCCCTCCCTCTCTTTTTATCTTTCCCTCTCTTTCTCTTCTCTCTTAAGCCCAGTAATACGATCGTCACTGAGAATAAATGCAATTAGAATTATCATAGTAGTGATTAAGACTTTACAGCAATATGATATGTTTTCTGTATGTACATATATATGTTATCTGTAAATGCATGGAATAAAAGATTCAAAAGCTATACCCCAGTCTGGAGAAGAGGAGGCTAGTCTATGGGAACTTCAGCTTTCTTTATTTTTTGTTTTGTTTTTTAAGCAAGGAGAGAATATTGAGGGATTGCTTCCATGGCTGAAAAACAAGCAATCAATCTGAAGACAAAAAACAAAGCAGGAGTAGGAGGTGGAGGAGGGAGAGGCCAATGGGAAAGGAGGGGGAGGAGAAGGAAAAGAAGGAGGAAGAGGAGGAAAAGAAAAGACAAAAAAAAAAAAAAAAGAAAGAAAGAAAAGGGAAAAGAAAACATGAAAAAGAAATGAACAAAAACTTTGAAAATATGCAAAGCCTCTTATGGGACTTTATTCTACAAGATAGTCCCAGTCATTGACAAAGAAATAAATAGCTCAGTACTGCAGCTCTATTTATAATATCAAAAAATTAGACACAATATAAATGGCTCATGATATGGAATTTGCTGAATAAAACTGGCTATGATTATTGAAAGTAGGTCTCTCAGCTGACCTAGATAGGGTTGTAGAAGAATATTGGACCACAGGAAAATTTCTATCAACCGAGTGTAATAATAATAATAATAACAACAATAGCTTACAAACAGCATATACAATATTTAATTTTTGAAATGTAAATATATACACAGAAAATAAAATTTGAAGGCTATATATTAAAATTGGAGCAGTGGTTTTCTTTGGTTGTGGGTGAATTTTTTTTCCTTTTTTTCTCCTTTGTGCTTTTAAAATTGTCTGCTATTTGAGTATTGAAAAAATATACATACAATTTAGAAAATGCGTGAGCTCATATGCAGCAATTTTCAATAACTGATGATTTTTTATATCAGAGCAAGCCGATTCCGGGTATATTGAGTTATCAGACAACTTCACGCTTGCACTTGGTCATGAATATACCAGTCATTTGCCTCTAATATCCCTTCAAATATTTTTATGAATAATATTAACATTTTATATATGTTGTAGATGATAAAAGAAAAAGAGAGGGTTAGATTATAATGAAATCTATTTTTTCCAGGAGTGATTTTTTTCCTTAAAAATATGCACCATACCACTTCCAGAAGTTAAAGTACTATTTCAAATTCAAAAGTCAACATTTTAAAAAGAAAAGCAATTTTGCCAAGAAAATTTACCATCTGATAATATGCAAATAACACTGTAACCAAGAAGTTGACAGATAGGGACTCTGGAGCCTGTGAATTTATGGGGAAAGTATTTTGTAGATTTCTTTCTTTAAACAAAATTCATTTTACAATAAAACTTAAATAAATAAGATTATTTTAAACCGAATCTTATTTTGAAATCTCATTTGATCCCCGTGGTGGTACGATGAGAAAGGAGAAAATGGAAGAAATTTTTAATGTCCTTTCAGCTTTAAAATAATACAAACTTGTTCATTTTACCTTTTGTAGGTGAATTGTGTGCTTCTTTCTCTCTTTAGAGGCATTTTTGCCTCAGCACAGACAGTTGGTATTGTGTCACTACCTTGTTTTTATTTTACATATTGCATTTTATAGTGACTGAAAGTTAAAGCATTTCTGAACTGCTTCACTACATTTTAGAAACAGCCACAAAATATAGGCTCCTTAAATATGTTAGCTATTAGCAAAGCCGCTCATTTTTTTCAGACTTTTCATTACTTAATTATGGCACTCGGACACAAAACACTTCCTGTTTCCATGAAAAAAAAAATACATGCATATATGTATGTAGGTATGTGTTTGTACACATCCCAAATAGTGAATTCACATGGTTAAATTTTCTTTTAAAATCACACGTGATGAAAGAAATTGAAACAAAAAAAAACAAACACCCACCCACTATGTTCTTAATTTCCTTTTTTGTGAATACTGTTTACCCAGAAAGGCAAATGCAGTCTTTTAAAATGTGTATAGAAGCAAGCACCTTCCAGCTGTGAGCATGTAATTAGTCAAGCAGTTATTATTCAGAGAGATGTTTTAAAATGCCAGTGTATATTCTTACTCAATTCTTGGATCCTTGCATCCATAAAAAATAGTGGCCTAATCTCTTGCTCTTCTATGGAGCATATCAATTTCCATGACTTTTTATTGTAAAAACCTCCCTGGGAAAATTGATGAAATTACCCATTTCCAATATTCCAGAAGCTTAACATGGAGCATAGATTTAGAAGTTTGTCGCAGTCATCACTTTAGTGTATGTATTTAGAACACGGTACATTTCTATAATTAGAACCTTAGTTTGAATGCTTTAGAGTTAGGTATTACCGTAAGTTTAAGGGAAGCAACACTTAAAAACAGATTTCTTTCCACAACCATCTGCCACCACAATGCAATAATTTGGCTTAGAAACTTACAGGCTATGTGATATATTATAAAGAGTTTATTGCTATGAGTTTATGATTTAATGATAAACAGAGCTATTTGCTTTGTTTCTGGAACCGTAATATCAAGTTGGGGAAAAAGTAAATAACATTTGAGACTATAAAATTAAATGGTGATATATGTAGTTTTGCTCAATTTAGAGGCCACAAACATAACTAATCATGCATTTTGTTAAATACTTGCTTGATGATATTTCTTAATTACATGTTCTTTGTGGCTTACTGGTATTTTCAGGTGCTATTAATAAAAATCAGTATTCTTAAAAGTGCAAATAGATTGGAAGCAGATGCTGTTAGTAAAACATAATTGGGCTAAAGGAAAAATTTTGCAATTTGAAAACAGACCAATGTCTTTAATGTGTTGGTTTGCTGTGATTATGCGTTCTCAGAAGACTTGAAACAGGAATAATCAGCAAATACATTTTAAGAGGAATATGAAGTATGGGGAAGAGAGCATTTCTGTGAAACTCAGAATATATTCATATGAACAATATCTGAATTGCTGGCATATGTTGCAGAATATAAATTAAACATGAATACTCTCATATTAGTCTGTGCTAGATTAGAATATTAAAATACGATTTTGTTGCCAGTCATTTAAAATATGCAAAAAAGTAAATTCATTTTGGGTGTATTGTTTTGTTTTTAACTTAAAGGTCCCATTAAGTATGATTAAAATGATAATACTGTGGAGTTTTTTAATGCAAAGAAGTGAGGTAGTGGGAATTGCATACCACAAATTATTATGTTTTATTTCTACTTTTTGATAGTTTCAAATGTTTATTTTATGCAACTGTATTTCTTTATGATAAAAGGAAACATTTTTAAAAGTATGAAAGTAATAAAACTGAATTTTTATAAAGTCAAATTATAGTTCAAGCAGAAAATAGAAATATAAATATGAGCTTTGAAAAGTGAAGTCTAAATATAGAGTCCAATCTGAATTTTGTAACAAAACAAAACAATAAACCCACTACATATACAAAGGAAAATGCAAGAATGAAATATAGGAAACTGTTAACAGATTTAATTCTCATTTGTGAGAATACCTTTGCTTTTTTTTCTTATGCCTTTCAGTTTGTCACTTTTTTTTAGGAACATACATTACTTCATAAACCAGAAAAGCTGTATTCATAAAAGAAAAATGAAAACACAATTTGATAGAATTAAACCAATTTGATTTTAATTTCTTACATTAGAATTTTATTCGTCACCCCAAAGCTTATTAAAATAGTACTAAAGCAGTTTTATAATGCTAACTCCTAAAACTGATTATCACAAGAATGTAATTTTCTGCCATTATATTGTAAATTGAATTATTTATAATTGCTATGAATAGGTGTGTATAAAAGTGCTCATGTTTTTTTTAATTTACCTTACCTAGAATTCAATCATATAAAACAATTTTGACAAATTATCAATTGACGATAATGCTTCTTGGCTTAAAGATGGAGTCATTATTTAAATTGCCTGGAATATCATAGATATTATCATGTATTTTATAGTTTTTAATTGCTTGTTAGGAACAGAATATTTCTTGATATGATTTCATGAAGTAGGCATAAAATATTGCTTCAAGCCACTTAATTTTAAGACCACGAAATTAATTGTAAGAGTTGAGTTAAACATAATTAACACATTGATGTAATCCCAGGAAGGCGGGAATTAAACAAACTTTCCTACAAGTCAGAAAATGTTTCAAAGAAAAAACGTTAGCCCACACTGACCTAAAAAAGAAAACTTTTGTTTTTCCCTTAATCTTAAATTTCCTTCAACCATTATTCCCCATTGAAAGCACATAGTTTTTTACTAAGGGAGAGGTTATTTGGAAAGTCTTCATTTCTGCACTGGAGGGTCAGGAATTGGATCAGAAACGCGACATTTGTCTTCCAGTAGGGAGAGAGAGAGAGAGAGACATAGATTTTTTGGTGGGAGGATGCTCTATATTCGGTTTTGCTAAGAATTTTAAATTTTAATTTCGGATTAAGTAAAGCTCTGCAAGCCCGACAAAAGAAACCAACCGTTTCTTACATCTTTATTTCATCAAAGGCCTTGTTGAAATTCAGATTTCAAAGCGTAATCTAGGTTAAGGCATTATACCATTGGGGAACAAACACCCACAAACTTTAGTTCGAAGCAAACAAGCTACCGTAATTATTTTTCTGAAAGCTGCAGAAATATTAGCCGACACAAGCGCATAGATGGTATTTTAAGACGCAGGTTCCTGGAATCCGTGTTCATTCTTTCATTTTCCAGCCATATACCACCTGACATCTTATTTCACAAGTCATACGTCTATGTTTGGTTGCATATAAAACAGAAAGGATATTCTCTTAAGAGAAAAAGCCAAATAAATCACATGAATAATTCTTTTATTAAAAAAATTTCAACCAATATCCCTGGGGCATATTACTGTCGGAAACAATTTTAACACTTGCTTCATTCTCGGCTTTTTAACACACTGAGTTCAGCTCTCGCTAATTTTCCTAGTGGAAAATTGAGGGGGGGAGATGGATTTCATAAGCAAGTGAAGTAATGAATTCTAGTGAGAAAGTAATTTATTCCGAAAAAATTATTTTTCCTCAAAGAAGGCCAGTACGAGAAGTGGACCTTACGCAGCTTAAAGGAAAATTGATTTTGGGGGTGGGTTGGGGTGGATATATTTGTATCCTCCATTTATTTTATGGTACTACTCCCAATGACTTGTAAAAATTAATGAAAAAAATACACTTAGAGATAACATAGTTCCTTTAAAAGGGTGAATTAAAACGAATCTTTTAATCTTTTCAGAAGAGAGATTCTTCCTTCAGATCCTTAGCGAAAGCCCAGCTACGACGGTGGGGACCCACCCAGGCCCGCCCACACACCCCCAGGAAGAAGGGCGTCAACCGGGTTCTCCAGTTACTCCGCAAACGCTTGGAACCCGCCCACTATTTATGCAAAAATTAAAACCCGCCCCCGCCTCTAATAATCCAGCCAATGACCAAACAGCATGCTGCGCGGCGGGAGGTGGAACCAGGCTGAGGCAGCAGGAGTTAAAGCAGCCTCACACGTCAGGTCTCTCCCCGCCTCCCCCTCCTTCTGCCACTCCCACAATCGGCCCCTCCCACTTAGTTTAGGTCTCCACGCCCAGTGAAGAGGCGGGGAACTGTGTGCAGTGACGGACCCTCCCACTCTTTATTTACATGCAGCCATACTATTGGCTTAGGCTGGCTGTGAGCTAAGAAAGGAGGAGCTTGTCAAAGCGAGTTTCACCGATTGGCTTAGCAGTATGTAACGTAAAAGAAGGCGGTCTAAGCAAATAAGAAAGCAAGGCAAAAGCTTCTCCTTCCTCTTCCGCCCCCCTCTGCGTGAACATCCCAATGAAAGACGAGCCTGTACGGCAACTTCCCTTAGATATTTAAATAACAAGCTAGAAAGCTAGCCTCTTAAATATTCATGAAGAGGCGGGGAGGTGTAGCGTGTCTCCCGGAAACGCTTCTGATTGGCTGGTTTTCCCAAGCGAGTGTTAGCCGCTAGCACTCCGAAATCAATTATCTGATTATTTTTCCTGCATTTTTCATTCCTCCGAAAGAGCGACACCTGTCTTTTTTTTTCCTGATAATTGATTGCCTGTGTGGTCCGAGCGGCTCAGCTTTGCCAGTTTCGCTTTCAATATATTTTCTTTTCTGTAACTCAAGTCCCATTTTCGTCAATTTTTAAAATGCAAAGATCTAGGACAGATGGAAACAATTACAGCCTCTGCTCTGCTGATGTGTATAATCTTATTAGTTTAATGGGTCACAGGGCGCAGGACCTATTTCCTACGGATCAAAGTGAAAACAAACACGGTTAATATCCCATTTTGTTTTAGAACCACATCGGATCGGGTTCCCTCTGTCCGTCCTGGTAATGACAATATTAAGAAAGTGTGGATTGCCTTGAAGTTTCGAAGGAAAATGGAGTCATTGAAATATTCTGGCTTTAAAATGCATTAATATTAATACTAGGTAAACGGTTGGAAAGTCTTTGAGCTCTTTGGAGTTTATCACAATAGCACGGTTGTTAAAGGATTTGAGTATTGCTTGTTTTGATCTATTGCCTTCCAGCAAGCGAAAAATCGTGCCTAGATAGTTGCTAATTATACGGGTTACTCAGATTTCTTCTATTCAGGCTCAACGCAAAACTTCCAAGTTCTTGGTGTGAATTTCAATGTATGGCTTCTTAATGATCTTTTCTCTTTATTTGTAGGTGGTGGTCACAGACTCTTCAGAATTTAAGAAAAGTCAAAGAGCCAACAACTGCCACCCAAAATTTAGCATTTATTTTCTGTCAGTTCTTGATCACCTTAGGCCAGTTGACAGAGCCCCTAAGCATCCATGGACCCCAGTTAAGAGCCCATAGCCTTAAGGAAATGTAATTTCAAATTTTGGGTTGTGTTTGGGTGTGTCTTTCAGAGGCAAAAATATAATCTTCTAAGCACCTACGGTGGGTCTCGGGCCTCTCTCTTTGTGTCAAAGCCCCCCTTTGGAAACCAGCCGAGGTAACTTCTCAGCCCAATAAATTAAATGCAGCCACAGTGTGGTCCATTACCCAGGAGTGTGAGGTGACGGCGCCTGTCAAAGGTGGCCGGCTGAACACAGATCCTTAAATATTCCTACAGATAATAAATATCTGTGCAAGGTACGGATGTAAATAATAGGTTCCTATTAGTTTGGAAAGCCCTGAACTACAGCAACTAATAAACGTGTTTCAGACTTGATGAATGCCCACAAGCCGTTCCACAAAAGTCTTGTAAATATTTTCCTCTGGGCAGGGAGGCAGGGTGCAGGGCTCCGGGCGGCTGCTAGCACCAGCGCCTCTCGTGTATCTCAGCAGGGCCTCTTAAGAATGTAAATACCACGAGTTTAGGCAGGCTGGGGCCCCGGAAAGGGCAAGTAGTGGTTATTAGCAAGTCATTTTAATTCCGCAACTGTCCAGAATATTTGCTTTCACTTGGCCGCGCGGGACTGGGATTGAAAAGAGAGAAAACGCAGTGCTTGTCGCCTTCTCCTTGTGGGTTGGGAAATAGGGTCACTGCTTCCTGGGCTAGGGTTTCGTAGCTTCTGGGCTATGCACTCCCAGGCGAATTCCGCATCGCGTCGCATGGCAGTGCCCGCTGCCTATCCCGCGCTTGATGATCTGCTCACAAACTAAATGAAACTTGTGGAACAAGATGCAGGGAGGTCCGACATCTGGGACAGATGTGGCTACTTCTGCTCATGGCGGGGGGGGGGGGTTCCTCAGACAAACCCTCATTTCCTTTCAATTTGCCCTTGAATTTCATTATATTGCGCTTGATCTTTAAAAATGCCTTAATGTATCGCATAGTCTTCCTTTTTTTTGACTTCATTTTTCTCTTGAGCTCTTCAGTGCTCTCTGTGTTTATCGATGTATAACTTTATTTTGGGGAAGGGATTATTTTTCCTCCCTCCCTCACTAGAAATGGGGGAAACGATCAACCCCCAATCCTTTATTTCCTGGAATTTAACCCTCCTTTTACTTGTAGATCACAAACCATTTTGATCGTTAAAAATTGGTCCATCACTGATAAATCTTTTTAAAAATGGAAGCGCAATCCTGGGGTGTATGCGTCGAGTTATAGACCATGTTAATCTCCATTCCACGGGAAACATTTTTATGTGTGAATCTAAGTAATTATTTTACCTTAGGTAACGAATTCTACCAGGTATGGTTTTTCATTTTTTTTTCATTTCCGGATATACTTCCTTGTATACAATTACAATATTCCCCCACTTACCGAAGAAAAGTCCTGTGGTGTGGATGCCCTTTCTTATTTTCATTTTTTTATTTTTTTCTTGGCCAACAGTCTTTCAGTTATTTACTTTATCCTGGTGAGCCCAAACTCTGAACTCCACGTAAACCAGGGCGGGGGCTGGTGTGGTTGATTCTCAGACAATGGCTTCCCGAAGGCGATTTGACGCTTACCTCTGGGGGGCCAGGATGTGCAAACTCATTCCTTGGGGAAAGAAATCCTGAGTCAATCCCACCTGGGAAGGATCCGGGAAACCCAAGAATTCCGAGAGCTGAAGCCCACTCGGCGTCCCCTGACCCGCAGGGATCGCTGCCTCAGATTTTTCTTTTTTTTTTTTACATTATGTTCTTTTGTTTTATTTAACATTTTTAATAATTACTGTTGCTGCTGGTAACGTGGACATTTATGATGAAGATTTTCCTGGCCTCCTCCAGCCAGTCCGCTCCCTGGCCGCCTCTACCAGGGCTTTCATTTAGGAAGCTCCGGCCTCCGGTTTCAGGTGACACTTCCTCGCATATAACAGTCAACCGCAAGGGCCTTGGTCCACTCACGGGCTTTCCGCGCGGAAAAGCCCCGCAAAGGCCTCGACTTGATTTTTACCGCCAAACTCTGGCGGTCCCAAAGCGGGCCCCGCTCCCAACAGGAGGCAGACTCTAAAAGGGTCCCCCGGCAGGTCCAGTCCGGGGCCAGTCGCGCCACCTCCGCGCGGTCCAGCGTGGAGTTACAGGCCCCGGCCTTGCCAAGATCAAAGGCTGCAGGGCCCGCCCAGGTTTCAAGGGGTCTCTGCTACCGGAAGTCATTTGACAAATCTCAGGCAGGCCTTTCTAATCGTTACTGCTCTGCAGAGCTTTGCAAATCTCTAAACACGCTGTAACCTTCAAAGAGCGCGCCAGACCACACTTGGGGGTTGGGTTTTCTTTTAGGGCCAGGTGGAATAGAAGTTATATCTGCACGGGTCCCCTCCCTGGTCAGGGTTGTCTACCTCCCAGCATCTTCTATAGACCCTCACCTTCCCCTCGGCGGATTCCCACCCATCCATCTGCCTGCCCTATACTAGGAGCTCTCTCGTCCGGGAAGCCACAGATGTGGCGGCCCACGGCAGCCTCGGGATGGAGAATCACCCTGCGCCGCAGCAGCGGGAGGCGAGGAGAGACCTCCACCCGAACCTCGCAGGCCCGAAGGGGGCGGGGCGCGGTGATTTATGATGTTGATCTACTTTTTTTGGGAGGCAGAAATTAACCTGAGGGGGTTTAGGTCTAAGCTTTGAAGTTCACGGTTTTGTTTTCCTTCAGCTCAGCCGAGATCAATCGGTTCTTGGTTCCTTCTACGCGCTCACTCCTCCTTTGCGTGTTGCTCCGGCCTCTTCTTACCCCACCCCCGCCATCGTCCACCAACCCCTCCTGCTTTATTTTCTTAATTTCAAATAAAAATATCTCCAGTCGAGTGACCGAAGTTCGGGATTGTGACCTAACATAGAGACAGCACACTCTCCACATTCCTGTCCTCTTGGAATCGTGCTTTACGTTTGGAATTCGGGAGTAGCAAATTTATACCCGTTCTTTCCTCTGGCTCTCTCCCTCATCCTCACCAATACCCCCGCTTATTCCGCCTCTGGACATTTGTCCTCCGAGGCAGAGCAGATGCGCCTCCAGATTGGGGTGATCAGCGCCCGGGTAGGTGGCGCCCTAACTTCTCAGCGTATACTCCAGTTACTGCGTGTTTCTGGATTTCCCTCTCAATTGGCCAAAAAATTCAAATCCAAACATGAAAGTCCTTCCTCGCCGCCCTACACTCTTAGGTTACCTGCTTTATTTCCATGTTCCCCAGCGACCCCCTTCCCGCCCCCCACTAACTGCAGGTCTCCAGGGAAAATCTGTCTCCTGTGGTTCTTTCCCGCAGGCGCCTGCTGAAAAGGCAATTTCCTTGGGGGTGTGGTAGGAGTGAGAGAAAAACAGAAACCACGATTGTTTGCGCTCTGAAACCTTCCCAGTTTTATTGCATCCGTTACAAAGTCAACTAACTCTTAATGAGCATCCAAGCGGAAAAAAGGTCGAGTTTTCCTCGGGGTTAAGGCGGAGAGGGGAAAAGTTTGCTTATTTCTTTCTTTCGGAACTAAAGGCATAGACATAACACCTTCCGGAGAGGCTCTTCCCGACGCCGACAGTACGGATACTAAAGTCGGAAGGCATTAGGTTTCAGCTCCCTGAGTGATCGAAGATCATTAGGCCACGAGGACCTTCTAAGTCGGCCCTGTCTAAGCTTGCAATGAAGAAGATAATCTGTTTTATAGTAAAAAACGGACCCACACAAACAAACCCAGCATCCAGCCGCCTTCCACCGCGCCTCTCTTTTCTAATAAGGGCCAGTGACAAATATTGCCATCCAGTTCCACCCAATAAAGAGGAAGCAGTAGATCTTCCTTTTAATAACTTCCCAAAGTGTTACAAATAATAATAGAGACGCATAAATCATCGCGGGGACAACTGAACGCGAACCACGGAAGGATTTACTCCTTTCAATCTCTGGTTTCCAACCGCGCTCTCATTGGCTACTTCCTTGTGGCTCGGCCCCTGAATCCATTCTCTTATTGGTGGGTCGGGCGGGGTGACGTACAGAAAAGGCGTGGGGTCGAAGGGGGACGGAGTCCGGAAGCGCGCAGGCGTCCTAAGGCGCGAGCGTGTGATTGACAGCAAGGGAAGGTATGCGCGCGCGCGCGTGCGCGAGTGTGTGTGAGTGTGTGTGTGTGTGTGTGTGTGTGTGTGTGTGTGAGTGAGTGAGTGAGTGTGGGGAGTGGTGGTGAGCGCTCGAGTTTTTAGGCTGCTACTGCCTGCTCCGTGAGATGTATCCCTCTTTGAAGGCTTTTCCCGCTGAGTCAGAAGGGCTGGTAGTCACCCACAGCACTATAATCCTGTAGGGAGACCTCTGCAGAGGGAAGCTAAGCGCCAAAGACATAACTGAGGAGGGACCCTAGCAACAGGCTAAGTGTGGAGGGAGTAAAGAGAAGTAGAAGGCATGTTTTACTGTTTCTGGAGAAGATACTTAGAACACTGAGGAAGAGATTGAATTTTACCGTTGTGTTGATTTGTCTTTGTCTTCCCTATAAAGCACACACTAAAAATCTCGTTTCATATCACAGCCGTGCCTTTATACGCACCGCACGCCTTCTCACATCTCAGCACCAATTTAGCCGCGTTTGGTTTCCACATAGTCACCGCTACATACATGTCATCGTGCAACACAGAGTCAAACTTTCAAAAACACCCGAAACACTGTGATAGTCCTTAACTGGAAGAAAGGAAGGAAGAAAAAGAAAAAGAGAGACAGAAAGGAAGAAAGAGAAAAGAAAGCAAGGAAGGAAAAACTAGAAAGATGCTGCAAACAGTAAAACAATAATGGCAAAGATAAAATATCGAAGGAAAACCCCATTAGCAAGTGAGTGCTGTTTCAAAACAAATTCCTAACGCAGTGAATGCCTTAAAAAGTAACTCCATTTTGTGCAATGCTTGTTGTTAAAGCTTAGTACAAAATTCTTCAGAGGCGAGGGCTGGCTTATCGAAGCAGAGAAACATTGCTCGGTTGCCCTGTTGCATCCAAATTTCAGTTTCGGACAAGTTCCTGCGGCGTGTTGGAGCTGAGCAGAGGAGGCTGAGAGTGTTTTCTTATTATAGCGTGTTGCGTCCTTGGTTTGTACTTGCACATATTTTCGGAAGATACAAACGTCTTTTACCTCTGAATATATTTTAAATAACAGTTTCCCTAGAAGAGTTTTTTTTAGCTGACAAATCAAAGCTTCGGTTTTACGAATTCTAAAATTTCAAACTGGCGACTGGCTCTTTGCAAGTTGAGTTTTTTTTTCTTTTTTCTTTTTTTGGAGCGGGACAGAAATTTATTACGTACGCTCCATTCAAGTACTATTCTATCTATGAGAGCACGAGAAATAAATAAAAAGGACAGAGCGATTTAACAACTGTTAAAAGCAGAAGAATGTTCTTTTTTAATTCCCTTATTGGTGCTTTTTTCTCTGAAACGGCTCTTTGACCTTGTTACCTAAGAATTGACAAGCAGTTTTTGCACGATCACAGTACTTTTATTTAGACGTTCCATGTTCACCTTTAGTTTTAAAACCATCATTCATGACACGCAAGTATTAGTATTCATGTTTTCTTTGAGTTTTGTTATGCCTTTGACCCCTTATATTATTATAAGCATGAAATTACATAAAATTATTATGCAAGGCTTTGATATTTGCTTATTTTTGTTTAATCGAATGCCTTTATTTCTTGAGGCAAATATGCATTTAAGTTTATTTTAAAATAATGAGCAAAACAGTACTTTTCTTTCGTTTTGCTACAGCAAAGTGATTTTTCATTCTTCTCCGTCCGATTCTTTCTCTTCCAGCTGCCACAGCCGACTGACAGGCTCGCGGCGATAGGCAGACTAGTATGCAAATTTACGATGATTGACACCTACAGTAGAAACCAATCACGCTGGCGTAGGTTGCTGATTGGTGGACAATGATTTGACGCAAAATTGACGTTTCTGAAACCTAACAACCAATCATGGCAAGTCATGCAAATAAAGCAATGAATCACCTTGTCAGCCGCTGGAGAGACTTGAGCACGCCCCCATGTGTTCAGTGGAGGCTATTGCAAGGCACTCCAGTGTCCCCTGAAAAAACGCTGCAAAATGTTCAACTCTTCAGCTCGCTGTGGCCTTTCTCAAACTTGCTTGTCACTGGAATGTAAATTATCCTTTTTTTTAGCATGGGTTATGTCGTGCATATATGTGACGGTTAGTCTCGGACTGAAATTTTACATAGAAAAATGTCTTGTGTGCACTTCCAAAGCACAGAATTTCCCTATGCATTTCTTGCTAACACAGGAAATCGCTGTCTTTAAATTAATCTTTGGTGAAGAAGACTGTTTCCTCCCTTGATTTCAAATTGACGAGAATTACAGAGCCTTTCCTTAGAGAAACCCGCTCTTTATGCACAGATGGTTAAGTTTGGCCTCTTCAGCGAAGTTCCGCATGGCGCCACCAGATGGCACAAGGATCTCCTTGCCCTCCGCACTCCTGGTATCCAGCAAGAAATTTAGAAAAAGTGAAAACCAAACACTTTTATAGTTTATAACTAAATGAAGTGCGAACATACTCGCACTGTTAAGGAGCTACATATTGTGAAAATAAGCTTTGTTGGTTTGTTGCTTTAATGTGAAACTTCCTCTTGAGATTGTGCTTGGGAAAGTTTGCGAGTAATAATGCACTCAGGCAAAGTGTGTGCAAAACATTTTCTTTAAACAAAGGGTGCCCCATAAGCACAGCACCAAGAGAATTAAAAAGGTAAGGGTAAGAGCCGGCTGCATTTCTGAGGCTCTTATTGCAGGGCCCGCAGGCTTCTTGGTGATTAAAATGAGATCTAGAGTGAAGTTAAACTTCCCTGCTAGATGTCTTCCCGGGAGCCGAGCCTGGCGGAGTGGACTGAGGCCCGGGCTGTATCACTGCTTTCGGATGGAGCTGTTGTTTTTTAAGGGGTTCATTTTGGGGTCCCGAATACAGATAAGCAAGACCTTTTTCCATTCACAAGTCATCGTAGTCCGGGGCAGCGCCTTTGTTTTGCCGGCTGCAGCGGGGATGGGGGAGAGGGGTGGGACCCCGGAAAGTATTGAGCTCCACTTCATCTGCCTTTCTTTTTATGGGTATATGTGTTTTGCTGTTTGAGCTTATTAGGAAGAGAGGGGTTTGTGCTGACACTCTTCAAGGGCAGTGTAAGAGTTAATCTATTTAAGAGGGGAGAAAAGAGAAAAGAAAATATCCAAATGAAGTGACAAGCAGTTTATGCGTCGACCACCCTCTTCGTGGGAAACTTTGTTTTCTTCATTTATCTATAGACGCAGAATAATTGTACTCTCACTGTCAATCACCGTATCCTGTAATAATGCATTTTAAAATTGTATTGAGCAGATAAAAATAGATCTTAAATGGGCATATTTATTACTTTTTAAAATAATTCAGAAAATAGCCATTTAGCCCTCATCTTACAAAGGCAGATTCATTTAGTTGGTGCTTTGTGCTTTGCCTGTTGACTTTTTGTTTAGCCATAAACTAATGATCTGGGAGGGTGTTGAGGTGAACTCATTTCTCCCTCTGATATACTAACTGGGGGTTAATTTTCTTGCGGAGCCACCGTATCCATAGCGTCTGCAGACCAAGAATCTGCACATTTTCATCAAGCCCCGTTACTGGTGATCAATTTCACTATCTGTGAAGAAAACTCATCCTACTCAGTAATATAAAGTAAGAAAATGTAATAAAATTACTTTTTAGTTTAGAATAATCACTTCAGATTTGTTAGCTCAAGATGAAATCATCTTTCTTTTTTATTTCACAATCTGCTCGTTTTTTTTCTCCCGAAGCAAAATATGATCAGAGATAATCATCCAGAGGCAAAAAGAAAAGAATTTTAGGGAGCGTTATTTCTCTTAGATGTTAACAGGGGCAGGGAAATCATTAACATATACTCTCAGTTCTTATCAAAGAGAACCTTAAGGGCACTCTCTGTTTTCCGCGCTGCAAAAAGGGAGCAAAACTTGTTTAAACAGACAGCAATGGGGTCTGGGGGTTCTCCAGTGACCCCCGGGAGGGGGGCTAGCAACCCCCCTCCACAATTTCTGCGTTAAAGTTCTTTTGCCCACCCCCACCCCACCCCACCCCCCAACCCTCCCCCCGCGACACACAAATAAAAGCAGGCCCCTAAGGTGCGAATTTGGCTGTGGGTTGGTTTGCCCGGTCCCGGGTGCAAATACTGGCAGAAGGAAGGAAACGTCGTGGCCGTAGCTCCCCGCCACCCTGCCTGCGAGGGAAGTTGAGGCTCGAAGACTCACCCCCGGCCGTTTCCCGCCCTCGCCCCCTCGGTTTCTCGCTTTTCTGGCCTCTTCCCGGCTGAGCCTTAGGAGTCAGTTTCCTGGGTTGAAGTGATTTCACAAGAGCTCGACCCGAGTGGTTGTAAATCAGCGCCCGCCACCCCCACCCCACCCCACCCCGCCCGGGCCGCCCTCCAGAGCTGGGATGGGGGCGCGCGGGACACAAGGAGCGCTGGGGACGCAGGGGGTGCGGGGAGCGCGGGGCCCGGCCCACGGCCTCCGGAGGCCCGCGACCGCAGCTGGATCGGCTGCCTTCCGCAAGGCGGCGGGAGTTAAACGCCGTGAATCAATCAATCAAGCCCACCGCTGCCCTCCCCCGAAACCCCGAGCGCCGCCCGCGGGGCCTGCTTTGTGTCTTGCCCGCCCGTCCGCTCTGCGTCTGGGAAGCAGGGCGCGGCGGCTCCGGGGTCCTGGGGACGCGGAGCGTTCCCACGAGGACCAAGGAGGTCTGGAGGCCGCCCCATCCAGTAATGGGACAATCCAGGCCTACGACACAAATCTGTCCACCCGCCCCCTCATTTGAACAGCCCTTTGCATCTCCCAACAGAGGAAGGCCAACTACTGAACTGTTCCCGGCGCCTCGGACCCCCAAAACCTCCACCTACTACTCCCGGCTCTCATGGTTCTTGGTCCATAAAGAGCAGCGGTGACCCAGGGTGGGAAGATTAGTCATTCCCGGCCAGGAGCCCCAGGCAAATCTCGCCATCTCTCTGGGCCTCAGTTTCCCAGTTTGTAAAAACGAGGGGGCTGTATTAGGATATCTGCTTTTTTTGTCCAGTTCTGACTTGTTGTTGTTGTTTGTTTGGGACAAGAAGCCTGAACTCTTTTAGCTGGAAGTTCCCCATGAGTCCCAGAGTCCAGCTCCAGCCCCCAGAAGTGTTACAGGACCAAGGCGGTGGATTCTTTTGCCCATGTACTCAAATGACCAATTCTTGAGACACCAGGGTTTCAAAGAGAGAAAGAGTTTATTGCTAGGCTGAAGCAGGAGCGCAGATGGCCTATGGGTCCAAAATCAGTCTCCCCGAACTGCAGTAATTCTGATAGTTTTATAGCATCAAAAGATGGGCAGGTCTTAAGATGATGAGTACAGTTGTCCCAGATTATGTAATTAGAAGTGATCTAATTATTCAGCATGCACAGTTTGACTACATACTTAGTCACAGAACACCATCTAAGCAAAGGGTGGCCTTAATGTGATGATGGGTGTGATTTTTAGTATCATAATGAGGTACAGGTGACATGTAGACTAAAGTCTAAGCTACTGTGCCTGTCAGGTGGGCCCATTTTGGTCAGATCCAGCTTCAGTTATCAAGATAACTTTGGACTTGGGGTGGGTTAGTTCTGGGCTGACCCAAGACCCTTCATTAATAAACATTAGGGGCTGTCTTTAGTGATCATAAGACTTTAAAGTTAAAAAAAAACTGGATAAATGGGTACAAGTAAAGATTGGTCACAAGGTTTTTACAATTACAAGGGCACAAGATAAATGCTGTATGATCATTTTCAGATATCAAGGCAGCTGGATTACAGTTCAGGTTTCAGGTATTTCCCTCCATCTACTCTAGTACACCAGAAAGTAAAAAGGAATATCTATATAATGATTCAGTAATCATAATCAGTTCTTAAATCCTAATTTCTCATTTACAAAGGGAAGACATCTGAAAATCTGAGTCCTGGCTTTGCTTGATTTGTAGGTGCCACGAGGGGGCGATAGAGCCCAAGGATAGAGCTGCAAGGCTCCAGAGGCCTTTCCAAAAAGTTTGTCAAACTCCGCATTGGTTCATTTTTCTTGTTTGTGTGACCTGTAAATGGTGCTGAGTTATTTCTTCTAAGAGCCCGTTGGATCTTCAGTGCTCAGGCAGATGGTGACAGAATGAGGTTCATGGGAAATGAATTACAAAAACACTAAAGAAAACAGGTTAGCAAACCTCTCCTGCAAAGCCAGTGGCGGAGCAAAATGGAGTCAACTGTGGTCATTTTTGGTTTCTAGTTCTATGGAGGAATTTAAACGCTAACTTTAAATGCTAGATTTTGGTGCTGAGGCCCACACATTTAGTGATCTCACAGGCTCTGGGCGAAAGCGGTGGTGATAAGGACCCAAAGACATGGAAACGATCAGTGAGGGTTCATTCTGGGAGGGTGAATGAGAGGTAGGCTGGTGGGGTTGGAGAATGTGGAGGAAAGCAGATGAGAGATTCTCCTGGTTGGGGGTGGGGGGTGGAGGCAGGGAAGGTTTAGTTCAGAGAACCCCAGTTCTCAAAGCAGCAATGACCTTCGTGAATCTTGGGGAGTTTCTCTATGCCTGTACAGAGAAGAACCACAACCCTGTCCCTGTCTCTGGCTGCAATGTTGGACTGTTTTTTTCATTTGTTTCCTGCAAATGTTTTACAATATGGATTAGTGGGACCCCAGAGGAAAGTAAGGCTTGTTCACTACAAACAGCCAAAGGATCTTCAAGAGAAAATGCGTTAGGCTGAAATATCATCTTTTCCCACTTGTGCAAGCCTCTTGGATTGTGTTTGCTTTCAAAATCCATAAATGTTTTTATTAAACTATATCTTTCTTGTGGCCTCTGCACACATAAAGTACTCGGGGCATATGTAAATGCTTCCATTTTGGACCTCCTTTAGGAAAACTTTGTAACTCAGCAGTAAATATTTGCTCTAGGGCTAACCTTGGCAAGCAATAGCTAAACGCCAAAATCTGGCTTCTCCGTGTGTGTTTGTGTGAACATATGTATGTTTTAACATATATATATATCAGAAAATTTGATGGGGAGCTTGATATTTTTACTTCTTTGCTGCACACGGGGAGGTAAAATGACTGTAATTATGTGGATGACATTCAAAAATGAACAAATTCTTTTTCCAATTTGATTCTTCTTGTGTGCTGCTGACTTCTCGAAATAATATCAATTAAATGTTCTTACGATGTCACCCTTTATAACACCCTCTAGTATAGTGATATTGGGGGTGTATTTTAAAGTGACTGTTAAGTATGGTTTTTGCTTCCTAAATTCTGTGTTGATAATGAGAATATAAAAATCAAACAGATCTTGATCTTTCTGTTCTTTTGTTTGTCGTTTCATTTCCTTTGATGCTTTAATTAAATGAGGAAAGCACAGTAGTGTGGCACTAGGATTTTGGATTCTCATCCCCAGAGAGAAACTTGAATTGAAAGAAACTTTTTTTTCTTTTTAAAGATATCAAATCTGCTGGGGTTGATTAAAGAGAACTCTAGGGAAGATCATTTTAAAAGATGAAAACTGCTAGAGCAGTGTTGTGTGTCAGTCATCTTTGAAGGAATAGCTGGGAGTTGTAAACCCAGTTCAGCCCCGTGAGCCTTGAGGTGCCTCTGGAGGCCCCTGCTTCTCTGGTGTGACCCTGAAGCCTCGTCTCCACGATGAAGTGTAGCTGCTGCAGCCTCTGAGGCCTTCCCCAGTTCAGGAGATATTCTTTTACTGCTTTTCCTTTCTTTTTTTCTTTTAAACAACAATTGAAACTAAAAGGACAAGGCTGTCGTAAGTGGAAAATTCAGAGTTAAGCTGTTCCCTTATTCTGTCCTACAGGGGACCAGGATCACGGATTTACCTTTTCCAGGAGAGCCCTTCCCGAAAGAATATAACTTGTTGCTTCTCTGTGACTGGAGACTGTTGCACCCACAGGTCTGGTTGCATGTTGTTGTTGTTTTCCCCTCTTCTTTTCATTATCCACCCAGTGTTGCAAAAACCTTACATTCTCTGCCCCTTATGTTGATTATGAGGGGTTTATTATTCTAATGACTGACACACACACACACACACACACACACACACACACACACACACACACACACAGAATGATGCTCTGAGCAGGCAGAAAATGGAACCCCAGGTACCTGGTTGCTGTGGTTTGGGCTGGTTGTCAAAGTTGGAGTGGCCTTACTCCAGATAGCCACATGCACACATCTCCACCTCCCCAGGAAAACAGTGTCCCTGCAAAACATCATGTGTTCCTGAGTCACTTTCTGGAGGGTCTGCTTCTCTGAGTTTGGCTTGGTAGGTTGGGCAGACATAATCCTTCCTTTCATATTTTTCCTGCCTTTTGGAATGGCAATAATTTTCTGTCTCTGCACACTAGGGACACCATAAGAGATGGCCTAGAACTACGTGGAGGAAATCCCTTTGGCATGTGTGTGTCCTTTTGGGAACTGAGGATATTTGAGGCTGTCGCAAATGAGGATTGCAACCCATTGAATGAAGTGTTTCATATATGTGTGTGCAAATCCATGGGAACACGTGCTGTCCATTGCAGATGTTGGGGAGGTAGAGAATCCTGAGATATGCAGGTCGTATCTGTCTGAAGAAAAGCAAGATTACTTTTAGGTGCAGCTTATAAAGTGCTGTTACTATCAAATCATCCATGTTTGGAAATAAGTGAAATTATCTGATGACTAAAGTATAAAACAACTTGAAACAGGAGAATCCATTCTATGGGGGACCCTATACGTAATATGGCTCGGGCAAGCACCCTATACATATTTGAACTGTAGTTCTAAAACTGCTACCTTCTTTCTAAAACACGTACATAATTAAATCACAATTCTGCAGAAATTTTTCTAAATGGTTGCAGTCCAATAGATATATAATGTGAGTTACAGATGCAATTTAAAGTTTTTCAGAGGCTATGTTTTCAAAAGTAAAAAGAAGCAGGTGAAATTAATTCTAATACTATTTTTTAATTTAATCCTATATTTCTAAAACATCATTTCAACATATAACCAATATAAGAAGTTATTGATGAGATATTTTGCATTCTTTTTTTCCTTCCTACATCTTCAAAATCTGTTGTGTACTTTACATTCCCAGCACATCTCAATTCCGACCAGCCACATTTCAAGTGGTCCATGGCTACTATACTGGACAGTGTGGTTCTAGATGGTACCCGACAATATACAAAACAGATTACCACCCACCGCCCCACCCCCCTGCCATTTCCATTAAGGGCAATGGAACTTTTACGTACTAGAGGGAAGACTGAAGAAATAGGCCCTAAAAGGGAAATATATTTTTAGCAGTGCCAGTTTAGATCTGAAAAGGAGAGTCCTAGGCCCCCAGCCATGAGTTAAGGGATATCTGATGTTTACGAGACGTATGTGATGTCTTTTAGTGATTTTATTCTATTTTAAAACACTTGTTTTTAATTATAAAATGAATTCCTGTCATTATAGAACACAGACAAAAATGAATTCCTTTCATTATTGAACACTTAGACAAAACAAAGTATAGAAAATAATAAAAATCACCCAGACTCTCACCACCTTTAGGTAACCACTGTCCACATTTTTGGGGGTATGTCTCTCTTTATGTGTATGTTGTTTTCATAGTTGAGATTCCTGTTATATCAGAAGCCTCTCTACATGTTGTTAAAACCTTCTGAAGAATAAGTTTTAGTGTCTGGAATCCAGTACTCCATCATGCGAGTAAGTTGTAATTTACTGAGGTGGTGACTTTTGGTGGGTTGGGGTAGCAGGATGCTTACTCATGGGTGACCAGGACGAAGGCTCTTTCATTGGAAAACTGCTCTCCAGTGTGGTCCTGCTCATCCCTCATAAAGGGGTAGGGTGGGGGGTTGGGGGTGCTTTCCTTCAATGGCTGTAGTCACCACAGCAGCCAGAACCCCTTCTACACCTATGTTTGATTTTTAGAGAATAGATGTAAATATCTCAGGGAAGAGTCCCCCATCCCAAGGTGCAGTCCACATCCAATCAATCCAGATTCCGTTACCACTTTGGACTATTTGGATTATGACTTAAGGGTAAAAAGGGTGAACTTTTCCAAAGAGATACTGAATCGAAAACAAGCACATTTTAAAGATACTCATATCGTGTTTTACTCCTCTCTTGTTCAATCTGTGTCCCCTAAGGTATCACAGCACCCTTCAGATACAGGTACTGGGCCACGCTTGGTTAAATCACTGTTGGAATTATTTTTGCTTCTCCTTTTGGCCCTCTTTCCCACTATTTGTCATTTTCACAGGCTTTAGTGACATAAATCTTGTGGAATGTTGGCTACACACATAGCATGAAGGATTCAAGCTCTCCCATTTCGGGCTGGTTGGCCAATGTAAGCAACGGAGGGTGCCGGGGACTGGGGACAGATACGACAGGGAGAGGTAGAGGAGCTCTGGAAAGAGTGCATGATGTATGAAAATGACAGCTCTAAAGTTGCTCCAGTTGTGGAAGTTTAGCCGAGGGTGACCGCAATTGACTGATGATCACCAGGTAACAGTAAAGTCCATTGGAAGCTGCACATTTTTTTTTTTTTTCTCTGTATGGAAGGCCTGTGGACCATCTCCAGCCTTAGTTTGCTTCTCTTTTTATGCAATTCCGAGTCATTGTGGTGCCCAGGTGCTGTAGATTTCTTATCTGGGAATCCAGTGATCTGGCCCTGGAGGAAAATCTGAGGATAGAGTATTTCTGGGTCAGTTATGCCTTATTAAACTTGGCTTCTCAAACTTGAAGCACAGTTGGGCTGGAGGGACGGGCTGTGGAGGAGGGGGCCCTTTGACAGCTTTCACTTTGGTTTATACCATCTGTCACGAAAGAGCCATTTTTCCTGACTTGTTGAAGAATCTGAAGGCACACAAGTGCTGGGGGGAATTAATTAATACAAGTTTACTTAAAATGAGTGGCTCTTCTCTCTCTCAATCCTGCCGAGTTTATCCTTTTTTTTTTTTTTTTTTCTCTCCCGTTCATTTGGGCCCAGGCAATTCAGGGCAGGGAGTTTGAAGGGTATTTTGTTTCTGAAGTGGGCAGTCTGTTAAATAGTGGACCTTTTAACATCACACTGACAGACGCTCTGAGGGCTAATATAATTGATGTATTCATCAGAGCTTAAGCAAAATAGCTTTCCAAAAGGGAGAAAAAACTTGCCTTTTCACCTAAGAACTGACCGACTTGTGGTTTGGATGCTTACATGAGATATTAAACAGACTCGATGGAAAAGGTCTGTTCGCCTCAAGCTTGACTTTCCCTCATCTTGTAATTTTTGGCCCAGAGTCAAATGTTTTGTCCATTCCCCGGCACTCCTTGGGTGCACACCAGCGCCGCGGGCTTGCTCTCTCCTTGGTGTTGACAGAGTGTTTTTCGGCTGTACCAAAGGCCACAGATTTTATGTCAGACTTCAAGATACACAGCTTGATAAACATGTCTGCCTCTGGCGATTGGCAGCATTCTTTCTGGAAAAGAAAACAAAAATTGTTTTACATAAATAAGGAAAGTGGTATGAATAGCATAGAATAACAGGACTTGGAAGGTGAGCCTGAGTCCTGTGCTTTTCTGCAGGACGTTTTGCTCTTTTGCTCTATTTATTTTTGAATTCTCTCTTTACTCCCACCGCCATATGATTGCTTTCAGCAGCCACATGCGTCTGGTTCTGTAATAAATAAACAAATCAACAAATGATTTGTTTGGAAGGTGGGAGGATGGTAAATAAATCGAGGGTGGTGTTTTTAAAAAGCATCTTGGCTTTATGTAGACATTTTACTTTTTCATGTGGGATAAAATGGCTGCTTATCTGTTAAATCCTTTCCTACACTGTAGTTTAGAGAAACTCCAAGACACTACATCTCTCTGATATTTTCTGAGTTTTCTTTTCACTTACTCTTCTTCCTCAGCCAGGTACGGGGTTAGCGAATAGGTGCAATAACCCTGTGTTAGCTGGAAAACTTCCTTTTTGGGCTTCAGCCAGCTCATTACTGATTCCCTCAATCAGAGGACTGGATAACTTCGCCTAACACTTCAGTAATCTGAGGGGGTTCTTAATTTACCACCTGGACTTCAAAGTCTGTTGTTGGAAAGGAAGAGGGGGAAACACACACACACCGACCCCTGTAGTCAGCACCCTCTTTCTAGAGTTGCTTTGCAATTGAGCAGATGCCCTGGAAGCCTGATGGTAGCTCTGACTTCTTCAGATTGATCCTCCATTTAAAAGATTGATGAGAAACTGACGGACTCTCCTGCAAGCCGGTGGGGACTCGCTCACCAAGCGCCAGCCAGGCAGCCTCCCGGGGCGGCCTCTTGGCTTGATCAGAGGGGCTCACCCGGTCGCTGCCTGCTGGAAGGTGCAGGCTGCTGGGAGCCTTGGCAACTCATCTGGGGACTCCTCGGTGGCACTTACCGTTATCCACCCCTCCCCCAGACCCTTCCGAGAAGCCCAGTGCCAGACCTCTGCTATCCCCGTGCTCCTGTGATTAAACACCAGCCTGGAGATCAGCCCAGTGACAGAGAGCGTCGTCATCAAATAATGGGCCTGAGAGGGGTTTCAAGGCCCAGGGTGATATTTTATTCATTATCTCTGTTGGCTGTGAACCTGTCTGTTAGTTGGCAGCATTTCATATGACATCTCCCCAGGGTCAATGCTGAAGCTCACCGCAGCTCAGATGCAGTTTTTGTTTGATGAGTGTGTGTGTGGGTGTGTAAACACAGGATGTTTGTATATTATCAGTAACAGAGATGGACGGAGATGAAACAATTCATCAGTCTCAAGCAACTTTAGGTAGCTCCATCAAAAATAAAAATGGTAGATTCCTAGACATGGTAATTCAGCTTATTATTATTAACTTAGGGATATATATTTGTGTGTGTGTGTGTGTGTGTGTGTGTATAGTTTTTTCTTTTTTAATTTTAATTAAACTAAAAAAGAATTTTTAAATTCTTAAATTAAAGAATTTTTAAATTCTTAAATTAAAGAATTTTTAAATTCTTAAATTAAAAAAGAATTTAAGACATTCTGTGTTGTATCTTGAGGAGCCTGTTCTCTTTGCAGAGTTTAGGGGTTCCTGACCTGGGTGGTCCAGGGGTGGGCCTCAACAGGGTCTGGGAACCCCTTCAATTGCAAGGCATATTTTTGCATGGGTGGCTAAGCTATTTAACCTCTCCAGGCTTTTCTACTCATCTGCCTTATTGGGTTAGTGTGACAATTAAACGAGAAAATGCATATAAAGCACTTAGCACCATGCCTGGCCCCAAAGTGCTCTATAAATACTAGATGTTATAATTATTGTTGTTGTAATTATTATGTACCTATGTGAAATGTAATTGGATACAGGATGCACAGAATTTTATCAGATTTTCAAAGGGAACTCTGAACCAAACAGGTTAAGAACCACTGCCTTTGATAGAGCAATGGGAGAATAAATCTTCTACAAAGTCAAACTCACTTTGTCAGAAATGGAAGGCAAAGTTGTGTGATTTGCGAGGGTGACCAATCCGGAGAAATTTTCATGGACTGCAGGAAGCAGGAAGACTTTGCCGAGGTTTTAAGTCACTGCTGTTTCTCTTCTCCCTACTACTCCTTAAAAAAATAATTTTTTCTCCCTCTCCCCACTCTTCTTCTGAATAAAGTCCATAGAGCATAGTCATCTTTTTATAACCAAACAAAACCTGTTTTCCCGTAACATCCTTTTGGTGTTTTGCCTATTAGAAAGCCTTTTTGTCATTTAGCTTCACTTCATAATTATAAAAATACAAATTTTAGCTGTTAGCTGCAACTTTTCTTGCGACATATGTTGATGTTGCTATTACCATTTTACAGGTTTGCTAACTGAGCCAGAAGAGGGCAAATGTTTTATAAATGTTCTAGGTTAGAAATAGTCACTGCTGTCAGTGCAGGTCAGGCCAAACTCATGTGCCAAGTAAAGCATCACCAAGGGGACTTCCTACAGTCCAGGGGCCCCAGCAATCTATTTACCACAAACTCGCTGGGGCCAAAGTATTTCCCTCCTGCTATAAATCTTCAGACCCTGTAGATTATGGCTAAATGGATGAAGCTGCACTCCTGTTAATCTCCACAATTTTTCATGTAGAAATGAAGACCAATGGCTGTGAAAGTTACAGAATACCAAATTACATGTAGTAAAAATAGACAGTCGAGCCCTTCATCTAAAAATTAACTTAACTGCTTGAGGAAAGATATGGCTATAAAGTTAAATGGTGTAATTTCATGTATGGAAATGGCTGTCCTTTCTTATATTTAAAATTTACCTTAGGACATAATTACCTCTCCACAAAGCCAATTTCTAAATGGGAAACATTCCTCTGACTGGCTGTTCTTTCCATTTCTTGGGGCCCCTATGGGAACAGTGCTACTCAATGATGGGGGAAAGAGTGTCAGTACTCCGAAGCAAACTTCCTCAATGGAAGCTTGCTGGAAACTGGCCTCATTCATCATTATCTGTTTTCATCTCGAGGCAGGATGCCAGCTCTCCATCCTATGGAATTTGGTGGGACTTCTACTCTGAGAAGGATGTTTTAGGTGGTGAGAAACTGACCCAGTGTGCAGAGGGGCCTCTGTTGCAACAACCATGGAGGAGACCAGAGAAATGTCTGTTCTGTCAAGTCACTTTGGCTTCTCCCATTTTTTCTAGTTGATTTCAGAGCCCAGAGCCATTCTGAATGTAGGACCCTGTTGTGTGCAAGCAAAATGATGATTCAGGATCATTTTGCAATGGTATTCTGTTTCCCTATCTGCAGTAATGCTGTTTCTCTCTGAGATTCAGTTCAAGCTTGCATCCATTGCTCTTCTCAAGCCCCATAGAAATTCTGACTTTGTGTCTCAATTTTTCTTGTCGCCAAGGAGGCAGAGGTCTTTTGTGTTGTCTACAGCGTAATTGGAGGGGAAGTCCTGTACAATAACAGCATGACTTATAATGCACTTGGGGTGGTCCCCTGAGTCCCAGAGTCAGAAACGAGAGCTGCTTTGCTCATTGCTGACACATTTGTAGTGCCCCTACTTCCTTTGAGGGACTGTCTGGGCACTGCAGAGACTAGAAATGAATGGGACCTGGATTCTGCTCTCAGGAGTGTAGATAAGGTGGTGAGGATGTCATTTGGGAGCATAAGGCAAGCCTAAAAACGGTGTTTTGGAGAGGTGCAGAACAATTCCTACGGAAGGTCAGAGTCAGGAGAGATGACTTCCAGCTATTAGATGAGGCAAGGCTTCTTGGAAGAGGTGGCATTTAAATAGGTGAATGGTGTGGGCAAACACAAAAAGTAATATAACATGGGAGTGGATTTTAACTTTGCGCTCCTTGAAAGGAGTAACTTTTGGTATTCGTATTCTTTATGGAAATTAGGTCAGAAGATGATTAGAATGGACCCTACTTTTACCTTTTAACTCTAGATTCTTTCATACAAGATGGGTGATGTTGATGCAATAAAGTGTAAGAAAGGAAAAAGGCAGACAGAAGAGCAAGTCAACCCGGGTATTAGGGATCATCCATGTTAGAATAACTCATCAGATCATTGTGCCAGGGAAATATAATCTCTGGAGTTAAAAAACATGCCCAAGGTTTCAAAGCCCTCCATTTCCAAATGGCTATCACGTAGTCTTTACCTGTTTACAGATGGAGTCAGGGTGGTATAAGGCAATCATCCTTTCCCGGAAAGCAGAAAGGATGCATTTCCTGGTGCTGTAAATAGAACTTCTGTGAGCCTCCCGCCACCTCCGCCCCGCCCCGACAGCAAACAGTAAGAGCCCCTGCCTTTTGGGCAGGAATAATTAATGGGGTAAGTGTTGTGGCTTGAGAGCAGCCAGGGTGAAATTGCTTGTCCGTTTCAGCTTTCACCTAAACCACTGGGACACTTACTTCCTGAGTCAACAGTGAGCCCCACAAAGCTAACAAAAGACTCCCATTGATAATTGCCCTCTAGTAATTGCTGCCAGTGTGAGGCTGTCCCTCACAACTTGTTGACATCTTTTGACAATTTAAATATGTCCCATGTTAAAGGCCCGAAGCCATCATAACACAGAATGAGAATTGAAAAGGCAAATATGAACTTTTCCAGCAAACTCAAGCATGGGGTACAAAAAAACGTCTCCAGTGATGACATTTTAATTGTGCATTAGTGTCTGCCGTGGGGCCTCCAGGCTCTGCTTGTGCTACAAATTTGTTGGTAAACTAAACCACAGTAGTCTCATAACAGTTTGTAAATAAGAAATTGGGGGGCAATAATGTATCCAACGTCACATGAAGATTCCCTCGGATATTATGAAAAAAAAAAAAAAAAAAAGTTGTATTAGGAACTGCCAGGCAGAAAGTTCTCAAATTGAGGTGGGGGTGGAAGTTAGCAGCCTGCATCCAGACATCTGCTGTGCAATATGAGCTGGACTTCATGCTTTAGATCAGGGCTCAGCAAACTGGGGCTGTGGGCCAAATCCAGCCTGCTGCTTGTTGTTGTAAATAAAGTTTTATCAGAACTCATTTGCTTACGGATTGTCTATGACTGCTTTTCCTTTACAACAGCAGAGCTGAGTAGTTGTAACACAGACTATACTGCCTACAAAGCTGAAACTATTTACTATCTGATCCTTTACAGGAAAAATTTGTTGATCCTCTGCTCTTGATTAATGTATGTGACACAATGATGAGCTTCATTTTAAGTCACTAGATTGAGTTTTCACTAGGAGATTTCGTAATCTCAGGGAAACTGCAAATAGGTGTGGGCTTAGAGACCTAGAGAGGCGGGGCCTGAGAGAATTGGGGCTAGATCAGCCTTGTTCTGAGAACTCGAAAACTCATTTGCATTGTTCTGCTATTAATTCCTTAAGGTACTAGTACTTATAGTTAACACTTCCAGCCTCCTGTGACTCTGAGGAGGGTGGGAAAACAGGTAGAATTTTATTTCCCTTAGAGACCTCATAGTATTAACTGCTGGTTTCTTAAAATGAGGGTGAAAAAGTTGGACACAAGCTTTTTGATTGGCCTTTTGTTTACATATGACTAAAAAAATTTCCAGTGACACAGGTAGGTTTAGTGAAAGTCAGGCATGCTTGTTCTGGCATTTTATAGTTAAATTCAAGTTTTCTGGACTGCTTAGAGAAAGAAATCTTATTTATAGCTGGGAAGGAATTAATTTTTAAAGTGCCAGATTATTATAATTGGTAAAATTCTAATAGTTGTTTGGGTGGAAAACTCTCTAAAATGTGCTAAGCTCTTTTTCTATAAAGGTCCCTCTTTTAGGACTGTCACCACCACAAGTGTTGAATTGAGGCATTGCACTAGAGCTTCCCCTTCCTTTTCCTCCCATGTCCTACCCTCAAACCCAAAAAACTCACATACGTAGGGAAGAGGCCCTTTGCCTTAGATGAAAAACCAGTTTCATTTTTTTCAGAGCAGTTCAGTTGGTAGGGTTTGTTGTGTTGAGAAAGATTCTGAGGATGCATCCAGGTGCAGTAGAAAAGAGCTCCACAATCAATGATTGATATCTGTGATGATTCCAGAGGCTAATAGAGGCAGCTCAATCTACATGATTGTTATTCTTACTTTGTGGTTTCAAGAGCTGCTGAATTGTAGGGTAGTCTTCTGTTTCTTTGTTAACAGCTACCTTCTTGGTTGTCAGCAGGTCTGAGGCTCACAGTTCCTATCACTGGGTTTTATGATCACCTCTTATTCTGTTACCTCATTGGTTACTGCATTGCTTTTTTCTTCTTTCTCTATATTTTTCCTTTTCTCCTTTGGCTGTAATGTCTACTCTTGAGAAGTCTTAATAGACACTTCTGATCAATTACTGTGCTTTTTTCTGCTCTCCAGGCCACCACATACAGGTGTGCAGATTATTACCTGGATAAGGTTTCCTGGGCAAGGGGTGTGAGTGGAAGCTGAAATCCAGTGTGCACTCCACTTCTTTGACATTCATTAGTTTACATTCCACTTTAACATAGAGCCTTACCTTCTCTCCCTTTTCTCTCTTTTTCTTATCCTTTATTCATATGTTCCTACTTTATTCAGTGGATTATAATCCATTACTCTGATTTATTTTGGTGCTCATATTGCCCCAGATTTGGCCAACCTCTTCAAGTTGGCTCCTGTGTTCCTTCAACATATCGCTATCATTTTTGTGAATACTTCTTTATTTCCTGTGATAACAAAATATTCCGGAGATAACCTTCTCTGCCCAAGCTCTGGAATCATTCAAGAAGCCCTGACTCCTTTTAGTTGAAAATGGTATTTAAAAACCAAGACTGATTGGAGTCCAAGCTGTGCTCATAGTTAACTGCAGTGTAATTGCTTTTAGAGTTTTTATCATGAATTTCTGTTGATGCTCCCAATTCTAATCCAACATTAGAAGGTTCTTCCTTGCCCTCCCCATTCCATATTTTTGTATTTCTTTTCTTTGCAGTTAGAACCCTGGCTCACAACAACCTCAACACATTCACTCATTTGCTCAGTTCTGTATTGCACATAAAATAGGTTCGGAATTGCTGTACTCATACCACTGTGACAGATCAGTCTTACTAAGAAAGTCAAGATTTGTTTGCAGTTCTTTCCCCTCCTAGACTGGAGGTTTATAGGAAACATTTTCAGTTTATAAATTACTTACATTAGTTCTTTTTCCCCTCCTACTTCAATGTGGTTATGTTATTTTTTTGCACTATAGTTGAGTTCATATGTTTCTTTTTGTATTGTTTAGTTTTCTTTACCATCCTTGTTGAATTGTGTTTTTTAATTTTATAAAGTATTCTTCTTCATCTTCCTTGAAACTTTTTTGGGGGGCGTAAATTCTACTTTGATACCTGAATCACAATTCTTGTGAATTTATAATTTTCATTTGCCTGGTGTTTCTTTGCCCATCCCTTTATTTTCAACCTGTTTGAATCACTGTATTTTAGGGGTTCTGTTGTATATAGGATAGATTAGTAGTGTTTTGCTTTAGGAACCCATGTGAAAATCCTTTTCTTTTATAGGCAAATTAATCCCATTCACATTTATCGATATGATTGATGTGACTAGTATGTTTAGGCTCAACTCTGTTAATTATTTTGTTACAACCCTGTGCATATTATGTTATATTTACTGTGATTCTTTCTCTACTTAGCGTGTTTTCTTTGCTATATTTTAAAAATTCTTTTGGTGTTTAGGAAGGAATGTATTTTTGATCTAGTGGTTACTTTTGTAACCTTTTATAATGCCCCCACTTCCCTTGTTTCCTACTTAAAACTTTATTCACTCTACTATCAGTTTTGAATGGTATTCTTTGACTCCCACCTACTACTTAGATGTCTTTTTTCTGGTTTTCTGTTTCTCTTTCCCTTTTCCTCTCATATTTTAAAGTTGCATTCTGTCTATCATATCATTCATGTCCCCACCTTGTGCTCAACATCAGTCCAGTTGCAAAAGTTTCCTGTTATCTCTTGGTTAGAAGAGTCTCACCTTTTAGGGCTTCCCTTAGGAATAGCATTGTGTACCATATCCCGTGTATTCTTGTATGTCCAAAATAGTGCTTCTGTATCCTTTATACCTGAAGGCCAGTGTGGCTGGATATTAAATCCTTGGCTTATGTTTTCTCTCTTTGAGTTTATTGGAAATGCTGATTTATTCTTGCCTTGCTTTGTATATTGCCTGTTCAAGTCTGATGTTGATCTACTTTTGTTACCCTTAAAAGTAATTTGATATTTTTGTCTAAAGGACCTGAAGATGTTTTCTTTGTATTTAAAGTATTTGCTTTTAAAATCTAGTAGTTTTACCAGGAGTTGTATCAGAGTTGATCAGTCTGGGTCAATTTTCCCAGGCACACAGTAAACCATTTCAATATGTAGATTTTCTTCTTGCTATTGTTTCTTATTTCTGGTCAATTGTCACAGATTAAAGGTTTAAACACTTTTGTCCTGTTACTTTTTTTCTTGTTTGTAGTGACTCCAATTATTCTTATATTGGACCTTCTTTGTCCATCTTCCATTTTAGCCATGTTCTTTCTTAATCTCATTTTCATTCTTTTGGTTGTTTTCTGCCTTTCTTAAATGCCTTTTATTAAATTTTCATTTGAATAGACTCTCCCTTTGGCACCTTGTAGTTTCTGAGATTTTTTTTTTTTTTTTTTCCCTTCAATCTTCTTTCCTTAGTAAAATCAATTCTCATTGTCTTTCCATTTCTATTCTTAGTTTTTGACTCTGCATGTTGTGTGTGTTTGAATATACTCAGTTCAGTTTGTAGCATTGTGTTACAGGTATCTTCTGCTTTCTGGTTGGGTTGGGAGAATTTTTACTCCTTGAAATGTTATCTTTTACATTTTTGTTTTCTTCTTACAGTAGTGTTGTATGGAGTTGGTTTGACTTGGTTTTCTATTCCTAGATATTTTGTGGACAAGGTTTCTATATCAAAAGAACTGTTTTCTGGCACTGTAATAAAGGTACATATCTTTAATGGATGATGATGGTGGTGGGGTGGATGGGGAGTGGCTGGTATGTCTTGTTTCTTTTTGTTTCTGCAGGCTTCTTAGTTTTACTTTCCTACTTTGTTCTTTTTCTTCATTGCCATGTGTTCTGAGACACCATTCCTTATCTATTTTTCTGATTCTTCCCCAGAAACAATGATTCTTCAAGGCCTCCACCTTTGTTCTGCTTACTTACAAGTTCCTTCCTGATAGTGGGTTGCCTGAACTACCAAGTCCTCAAACAGTGTTTAATATTTTGGCATTTTGTGTTGGATTTGCTCTTCCTAGGACTTTCTCTTTTGTCTGTGCTTTGATTTGTCCTTCCTTTTCTCACCTTTTTTCCACAATGTCTTAAGTCTCCCTTTCCCTGCTTTCTGCAGTCATAGGCCTGCAGAGGCAATGGAGTTCTGTAGGAATTTGGTGTTTATTTCTCTACTAATAGACCACTTGAAGTTAGTGGCATTCTCTGCCAATTAGTCATGCATGGAGAAAAATGTGAGGCAAGATTCAGATTTAACTGGCTATCATTATCCTTCAGACCTGAAGCTCCTCCTAACATTTATTTCATGCTTCCAGGTCTGTAGTTTGGCTCTGGCTTGGCCTGACTTGGCTGGGTTCCATGTTTCTTTTCATTCCAGGACCTAGGTTGAAGGTGCAGTCCCTATTTGGGACATATTTATTTTTATGGCAGAGGGCAAGAACAAAGAAGTCAATCCAAACTATTTAAGCACATTCAAAACTTCTGCTTCAAGGTGGTGCCCATAATATTCATGTAAATTTCATTGGCTAAGGGAAGTCACATGGCCAAACATCACAATGGTGACATGAAGTATACTTCTCTCACTGGAAGCCAGCTGAGGCGAGGAGCAGTAGTGCCCTTACAGGAAAGGGAAATGTTAAAATACCCAAGTGCACAGTAAATATTCAACTGGGAGATTTTATTTAGCAGAATTTTTCCAACTGATTGGCCACACTTTCTTGAAGTAGCTCTTTTAAGACTCAAATTCCCTGGAGAACACACTGGGAAATGCTGCTCTGTTCCCTCTTGAGGTGTTAGAACTGACCTTAGCAAAGACATTCCTGTGCGAGTCCGGGTAAATGGAATGTAGAGTTCTGAAACTCAGTTCCAGTGAGAACCAGACATGAAAACATTCCCACATCAGCGAGTCCAATGCCCCTTTATTAGCTAACACTTCTTCAACCCTAAAGAGCTGTAAAAAATAGATTTGGAAAATAATCCTTAAGTTCTCATGCTTCCTGACGGACCATCAGCAATCTTATTAGGAATCACCCCCACTCTCAACCACCACTGTTTTTTTCTTTGAGTAATCTGTTGCTAAGGAATTATAGCTATCACTTGCTATGTATTTCTTCCAATAGTAGAGTTAAGAATCTCCATCTGGTTGTTTTATGTCTCTTTCTGTATGACTGTTGTCTTTCTCAGATTACAACACAAGTCAGGACTGAATTGTTTAACATGCTAACTTTAGTGCTTAGTCTGGTATCAAATATGTGACTAATAAGTTGCTTCTAATGATGATGAAACATTGCTTACTGAGCACGTAACATGTGCATGGCAGGGTGCCTTAATTCTGAAGGCTTTGGCTATATGGAAAGCAGTGAAATAAAATTCAAATTAGTGGCACATATTCCTTCTTTTTAGCAAAAGTTAAGTGTCTCATAATCTTGAAGTTATGAGATGCAAGTCATTGGGTTAAAAGATAGATGGAACAAGGGCATCCTCATTCTAGTGCCCGAGTAGGGGGACAACTGGAGCAATTTATTATTCTTTATTCCTTGCACCTGTAAGATAAGAGATACACATGGGGGTCTTGAAGAAGTTCTGCTAGTGATGACTGAAAAGACTGGAGAAGTGTTGCAGAAGGGCAGAAATGCAGCACATGGTGTTATTTAAGTTACATTTATTTTCTTTTTATTCCAAATGCATGACCTTTCAAGCCTTTCTGGGAAGGTTCCTGCCTAGCTTTGCAATCTTGCTGTCCTGACTCTTGGCTGGGCAGAGGTACAGTAACTGGCCAGTAGGAAAGGGCACCTGGCAGCAGGCATATAGGTAAAGCCCTGGCTTGAAATTTTATAGGCTTAATTTCTCTCCCTTTTTCTCAGGGCAGGCCTTTTCCTGGACTCAGGTTCAGCTCTTAGAACCCCCACAGTGTGGTGGTGGAAGGGTGATCGCGAGTCTCATTGAAGAAAGCAGAAAAGCAGACTGGAGACTGCTCCTTACATATTAATGGGGCCATTTGCTATTGAGGGATTGAAACTATTACAACTGAGTGACAGTTGTTTAATGTTATAATTACATAAACTCTCTGTGTTATGGTTTTGCCATTTGACATATTAGATTTCATAATGTGATTGAATTTGTGTGTTAAGATCATGTTTATTAACTGAGACTGACATGGTTATACTAAGAATTTATGTTAAGCAGGCTGCAGTGATGTGGGAAACCCATGGTGGTAGTTTGAGGAAGGCTAGAGCACTGGTGACCAGAGTCCTTTCCATTTACGTTTCAAAAGAAAATTTCTTGGAGATGAAATCCATGTTTTCACTCATTTGAACATATTGTGCAATAATTGAATGCGAGATGAGGGAAGACTGACTCATAAATAAGTATTTGCTGAGGTCAAAAGTCAAAAGACTTGCTGTTTTAAAAGAGATTGTCCAAGGGGGCACCACAGAAAAGTACTCAATCTGATTTTATCTTTTTCTCTCACAATGCCTTCTTGGTGGTGGGCAAAAATATATAGCAGATGCCTCAGGTTTGTATTTCCTCTGGAGAATAACTAAGGTTTACTCATTTCAAGCTGGATAATTGGGTTTGGAGACGTTTTTCAGGGTATCTATGGCCTAAAATGTTTTCAACATGATTTTTTGCCTGCTCCTCACTTAGTTTAGATCTGGCTCAAACTGGCTCTCAACAAGGAGGTTCAGCAATTTATAAGTTAATGAGGTTTGACCCGTCCTGGTTCCATAGGGTGGTTTAAATTGGCTTTAAACTGATTTACACAAAATTCTAATGCAATGCTAGTAAGATCAAAATAAATCAGAAAACTAGTCAATTTCATCTTCTGGGAAATTACCTTTTTAAACTAGCAGAGAGAGTTTACATGGTAGCAAGGTTAAAAATTACAAAGCAAATGGATGGGTTCTATTTCTAACCAGATTTCAATATTTTATTATTACATATTAATTTTTTAAAATATGAAAGTAATAAAATTATCTTACAGAAAATACAAAAAAAAGCTGCCCATTGTCAAATACCCTAAAGCATCTATTTTGGTATAATTCTTTATAGTTTTTTCCCTCAGTGTAAATATTTATTTATTTTTTTAATACACTTATAATCATAATGTAAGAACAATTTTGTGGTTTGTTCTTTTCACATAATATTGCATTAAAACATTTCCCATGCTTCTGTGTGGTCTTCTTAACCATAATTTTAAGTGGCTTATTTGAGGGAGCACATGCTGCATAGAACATTCAATTCACTCATAGTTTTATACTAAATTAGGCCATGCGTATTTGCGGAGTTATCGTTCAAGATTTCAACTATCTCAAGCCATTCCAAAAGTCCATGGCATGTGGTAATTAGCAATTTTACTGAAACACTGGGGAATTTGATTCCAAGATTGGGGTCCTGGAGCTAGCCAGCTAGTCTGTGAGCTGACTGCCCAGCATCAGAATGTTAACATAGTTTGTCTGTACTCTGTTTGTCCCATATGCATTTTATGGGGGAAATTATTTGTATTAGTTAGCATTTGCTGCATAACAAACCACCTGAAACCTAGAAGCTTAAAACAACAAGCATTGATTATTTAGCTCATGATCCTGTGGTTGACTGGGATGGCCTCAACCACAAATCTGGTGGCTGGCAGGCTGTTGGTTTTTCAGCATGTGACCTCTCTCACAGGCTTATTGGGGTCATCTGCATGGTGGCCTCATGGTTTCAAGTGTAGAAAGAGAGGGCAAGCCTCCCATGCAAGCATTTTTCACTGTATTTGCATCACGGCTGCTAATGTCCTACTGGCCAAAGCAAGTCCCATAGTCAAGTGTGGACCCCACCTCTTAATGGGAGACACAGCAAGATCACATTGCAAAGGGCACACAGGAATGGAAATAATTATTGTAGTCATTTTTGCAAGTAAATGAACACTATATTTGTGTTCTCAAATTTAAGAATCTGCAAAAGTCTCTGGTAGGACTCTCCCAGAAATCCAAGGGCTGACTATATTGTAAATAATACTTTCATGAACATCTTTGTGCATATAGTTTTTTAAAAATATTTTGAGTTATTTAGTTAGGATAGGTTCCTAGAAGAGGAATTACTCTGGCAAATGAGAGAGAACATGTTTATGTCTCTTAACACTTATTTCAAGTTTGCTTTCCAAAAAGTCATGTTGAATCAAAGACTGTGAGCAACAAAGGAGTTGCCTGTTTCACTATACCTTAGCACTGAATGTTATCATTAAAAAAATTTGCTAACAAAAAAGTGAAAAAAAATTGATATGTCATTTCCAGGGGTGGATCTAGGTTTTGTGGGGGCCTGAAGCTTATAAAATTTGGGCTCTCTTTAAAAAGAGGATAAAATTATGAATACAAAATAGCTAGGTCTTCTTCCAGGGTATTGGAAGGGGCCTGTGCACGTGAGGCTTAAGTTTCATTTGCTGCACAGTTATCCTGCCTCTGCTCCGTGTTGTTGTTCTACTTCATATTTTTTCAGCTGACAGCAAGGATAAATGCTACTTATTTGCATTTTCCAGGTAGGTTGAGTAGAGAGTGGCAGGAACAGCAGGAGTGTTATCACTTAGTGTAGGAAGTTCTCAAGTATGAAGCTTTGGATTAAACAGAGGTGCAAGGATTTTAGGAGAGGCCTTACTTGTTCCGGATGGAGCAGCCAATGGCATGTGTGGTGTGATTTGGTGACACTGACTATGTCTTCTTGTTCAAAGTATTACCTCTCCCAATTGAGCATGGATGGCTGAAACATGATTCAGAAGGGAAGAAAGCTTCATTCTTTAGTTAGATATGAGGCTCAAAATCTAAGTACCCCTGGGAGAAGGAACACACTGACTGAAATTTGTTCTAAGGTATACATGCCTAATGCTGGATTTTCTAGAAGCAGGTATTCCTAGGGGGAAGCAGAATGGCACTGGGTACCTAAACAATGTATGTTTTGAAGAGAAGGTACTGAAAATATGGAGATTGGGGTGTTAATGACAAACTTCACTCTGAAAAGTTTTGGATGGGCCAGTACTAGCTGAGGAGGACCTGATGGATGTACCTTAGCAGAGAGCTCAGTCACGTGGGGAATCTTATTCTTTTAGGAATGTGTTTCTGCTGCTTCTCCACCTTCCTAGGATGTCAGGTGCAAGAGCCCAAACACGACTGGTGGCTTGTGGAAAGGGGGAGCTTCTGGCCATGGGCAGTGGCAGGGCTACAGTGTGACAGGCTGGGCTCAGGCCAATGGGGATACAGAAACAAACAGACTGAGCAGCGATCCTTGGGGTCACGATTAATTAAACATGGGTCTTTAGGTGGAGGCTGCAGAGAGTTTGGGAGTTGTTTTGGTAGTGACTGGGGCAGGGGGCAGGGTGGAAGGCAGAAGTGACATAGGAGTGGAGAGAAAAGAAATTAAGAAGAAAACCCTCACGAAATGACACGGTTAAAGATACATGAATTACCTCTAATGAGGTATATCTATGTTTCTTTCTCTCTTGCTAAATAAGTCACGTAGCTATGGAGATCATAATTCCAAATCTTGATGAACCCTTTGGCTGCTAGAAAAGAGACAATGAGATTCCCAGAGCTTAGCTTCCAAACTCCGAGTTACCACTGACACTGACGCAAAACATGTAGAAAAATATTATCATTTCCTATTCAAACAAAAAGGATATCGTCTGGGGAGCGTAGGGTTATCTAATTTTTGTTTGAAAAGATAACATTTAAGAAAGCACAGAGTTTAAACAGGAAAAACACTTTGCACAACGTGACCCACTGATCCAAACTGGGGTGTTCCTCGTTGCCCGCTGAGAACAAGCAGAGCATTGTCTCAGGGATGGGAAGGAAAAATCCTTCTGATTTTCTAAGTTTGTTCTGAACCAAGTTCTTGGTTAGAGCTGTATTTTCTTTCTCCTTCTCTTGCCTCCCTTCTTAACCTTTTTTAACCTTCTGGTTTTTATGGAGCTATCTAAGTGGATGTTGAAATAGTCTGAATGGTAAGAAAGAGTACATTTCCTATGTAAACAAACACAACCGAGCTTAGAGAGAAAGGAAAGCAGTCTTGTCAACCCGAAAGGCCCTAGCACATGGTAATTTTCATAAGTGAAGTATCCCAGGGATCCCAGGGTACATGAACAACCCATAAAACAGGAACTGGACCACACAAACACATACCCACGGCTCCAGGCAGGCATGTTTGAAAATAAGCAGGCCTTTTGGAGTAGGAAGTGGGGGACTTGCATCAAATGATCTTTCAGAATGCCCCTCTATAAAATGAAAGTCCCTTTTAAGCTTCTCCCAGGAAAAAAATGTCGCCTAGAGGGGCTGGAGGCTGTGAAACTCAAGCAATACAGAGAGGAAGACAAGACAGCTGGTGAAGTTGGGGCTGAAATGACATGACCTTGCGACCTTTCCTTTTCTTCATGCATTTTTTAGGTTACAGTCTCAAGCCTGGGATTCCAACGGAATCAGTATTCAATGAGAATTTACTGCGTTCCAGGCACAGAGCTAGGTGGTTTTATATACATTATCTCATATGTATTCTTCAAAGACAACCTCTTCATCCCCTGAGAAATCAAGGCTCAGAAGAGAGAATGGTGAGAGAATTCCTGCATCTATTGTAGACACAGTTTTCTTTTGAAATTCTCTGCCACAGTCAAAGGATCTTCCTTGTCCACCCATTGGTAAACTTCTTGACTGTCAGAATTCCCTAACTGTAGTTGAAGCCATCAGATAATTAAAAAAATTTAAAAAAAATAAGAGAGAGGTTAGCATTCTAAAGTATCATTTGAGCTGGGATCCTTGGAACTTCTGTTTCAATTCCAGATGAACTTCCCTGGGTGCTGGAGTCCAGATGAGTGTTTTGGCACCTCCAAGGATTGGCAGAACTTAGTGAGGGAAAGAGAGACCCTGTTATCTTTCCATGGTGGTGGCTTTTCAACCTCAAAGATGGAAGTCAAGATTTCCTTCGGCAGAAGTGGCAGCTTTTGACTGGCTGCAATGAGAGCCCGAGTTTGTTTAATTTGGAGTAAAGTTTTATGAGTTAATCTCCAGTGAGGGAAAGCAGCAATAAACACAGAACATACTGGTCATTATTTTAAGTATTTCTACATTCTTTCTCATGCATGAAAAGAGAAAATGAAGTTCAAAAAATGGGGAGGCGTGGTACTCAAACGTGTGTGTGTGTGAGTGTGTGAGAGTGTGTGTGTGTGTGTATTTGTGTGCATATGATTTTGTTTTGACCGAACCATCTGGTGTACAACATACCCCAGGAGCATGAATGCAAACATTTACCAGGAGATTCACATGGTTTCAGCTACATATAAACATATCTGTAGAAGACTCTTCTGTTTCTAGAAAATGGAGATAAACATAGATCTTTCTATGCATTTATGAACATAGTCCAATCCTTTGTAGACCAAACTGTTATTTATTTTAGTGGCTTTATAAACTCAGGTGGGTGAAAATGCCAGAGAGACACACGCAATCTGGAAATCATCAGTGTCATGTCTGAGGACAACGTTACCTTTCTCCTCATGTTTAATAATATGGACGAAAAATTCAGGGATATTGTGATGTGATTGTGTGCTGAAAAGTGGATTAAATCTCGATGAAATCACAGCATAAATAATATCTTAACAAAGAATGTTAAAGGTGAACTCGAAATGGTCTTAAATAACAAAGGAGGTAATTTACCTGATTTATTAGGGGAGACAAAAAGTGGCTTGGTGTGTGTTCTGTGGGTTTCATGTTTAATGGGACAGACCTTTAGGGAAATTGCTGGGGATTTGGGGGAAGCTAAACCAAAAGCTTATGGCATGGTGACTGGATTTTTAAAAGGATAGAGGGAGGGAAAAAAATCAACCAACTAACCAACCAGTCAGTCAGCCAACCAACCAATTCACCAAACAAAAAGCACTGAGTGTCCTGGCACTGGGCACATGGCCATTGTTTCCAAAGGGGGTCCTGGCTATCAACAAGGCAACACTTAAACTTCAAAAAGAAAAAAGGAGATTTATTAGGAGGAACACAGAATGCTTTAGGGGAATGTTCCTGGTAACTGGGACTCCTGCTGTTTTCATTCCTAAGCCTTTATATTGTTGAAAACACTTCTGTAAGACCCAAATATGGTTCTTTTCACATTAGCTGCAGCTTAAACACTTTGAACCACTGTCTCTGAAAAGTTCAGGATGTAAGGCACTTCTTTTGAAGTTCTCGATTCTTTCTGAAACATAGACCGTATTCACTGCCCAGATGGTGTGGCGATGGGGGTGGAGTGGGGTGGAGTGGGAGGTGTGCTCCTAGTCAGTCCTGTCAGTGGGCAGAGGATATCACCTCTGGAGCCCTGCATTTCCTCACCACTAAAATAGAGGAGCTCCCCTTTAAGGGCCTTTCCAGCTCTAAAATCCTATGCTTCTCAGGGTGCCAGAAAACCTAGCTTCTGAGCAAACAAATCCTAAAGTGATAGGTCATGCAACAATTGATTGCCCCCTCTAGGAAGAACTTGAGACAGCCTCTCTCTTCTGACCACTGGACTCGGACATCTGATAAGACATCAGGCGTTGGGAGGCAAGGGCCACGCCAGACTTGCTTATGTTGTATGGCCCGTGCTTGGCACATAGCGGGCAGTCAGAAATATTTGTTGAGTCCATAAACGAGAGGATGAATAGAAACGGGGGGCTCCCTAGGGCAACTCAGTTTTGAGAGTGTAGATTTCTCAGCTCCGTGGCAAGGAACCCACTCAGTCGGAGTGGATCTCACACAGGGTGGGAGCTGCCCGGCAGCCCAGGAGAGGCTTGGGAGATTAAAACATTTCTGTTATTAATCCTGATGGCAGGGATCAGATTGCCACTTCACAGACCCATCCTCCAAATGTGATAACTCTGGAGGCAATGAAGGGGAAATAGGATGAAAGCTTTGACTCTGCACTTTGATGAGTCGATTGGCAAACCTCGGGCTGTGTAGGATAGTATGACAGTCACCCAGTCTGATCAGACAGATGAAGGAAGTAGGCTGCTTGAGGACTCTTTATGAAACACTAGCCACAAATCCTTGAATATCCACATTGAGTTTAAAACAATTGGCAGAGACTTTAGAGCACTTGCTTTTAAAATCTCTAACTGTAAACCACAGTACATGGTGACCCAGTATGCGTACATGCCAACTGAAAATAAGAGGTTCTTGAGATGATACTTACCTGTACTCTGTGCACTGCATTCTATTTGATGTTCTATTCTGTTTTGTTTTTTTATTTTTAAAAAATGCTGGATACTATGCTCCAAATTGATTTCATGACTAATCATAATTTGAAAACAATATTCCAGGATATGTGTAAGGTAGACTAATTATGGCATGTATGTAATAGGCATTTCATCTTTTCTGTTCTGTTTTATTTTATAACAACTTTGCCAAGATATAATTCTTACACTATACAATTCACCCACTTAAAGTGTACAATTAAATGGTTTTTGGTATATTCACAGGTGTGCAACTGGCTCCACAGTCAATTTTAGAGCATTTTTATCACCTCAGAAAGAAACTACATACCCTTTACCTATCACCCCCCATCACTCCATCCCCCTCCCTCTCCTGGCTCCAGGCAATCACTAGTCTTATTTTCTATTTCTGTGAATATCCTTATTCTGGACATTTCGTATAAATGGAATCAAATAATATGTGGTCTATGGTGACTATCTTCTTTCACTTACAATGTCAAGGTTCATCCATGTTGTCACATGTATCAGTACTTCAGTCCTTTTTATGACCAAATAATATTGCCTTGTATGGATATACCACATTTAGATTACCCATTCATCCAGGCGTTTAATCTTTATTTACAACATAGGCTATTGATTGGTGATGGTCAAGTCTTCCTAAACTAACTTATTTTTAACATTGAAGAAGTGTGTGTGGAGGGAGGCCAGCTCTCCATATGGGTAAGAATGTTTCCTGGTCTCTTCTGTAACCTCACAGTTCACACTCTGAAAAGTCTCCCCATCTCCTCCTGTGTTCTTACCGAGGGCAGGAGGCACAGAAAGGACCTGGCATGCAGGAGAGAACTGGTTCTGGTGGAAATGATGGGCCACAGATCCCTCGTTCCCTCCTTCCGCTGGCAGACAGCCACAGGCTGGAAACGACCTAGATGACATCGGGAACAGTGAAATTGTCACTCTGTTAGTCAGCAACTGGCCCCTGAGAAGCCCACCGTGCACAGGGCCTGCCTTAACCCACCCCACAAGGATTTTGGGTGAAACCTCTTCCTCAGAACGAAGTTATTCCCAACTGAATTTTACCACATGTAATTCCCTAAACTTTTCTCTTTAAAGGCTCCTTACATTCACCAACATCATGAAAACAAACTTCTAAGCTGCAATTTGAGTCATCTTTAGTGTTGGTGTTCTTTTTATTATTATTTTTAAAATCTCACTTCATGCTTTTAAGTGAAAACATCAAAAATACATGTATAAATCTCCAGATAGGAGACAGTAGGTAACTTCTTGTCCTTCAGGGACCTTACAACACTCAGTAGGGGACTTGATTTAGTGTTCACTGAAAAGCCACCTTGGCCTTGACCTGGTTTCTGAAATTTCCTGGGTTATTGAAACTGCACAATATTTCGTTTTCTTGGCCTTGTCTGCGACACTCCACGCTGAAATGGCTGCATCTGCCTCCACCACGTCAGAAATGTTCTTGGCATTTTCCTTGGGTGTTTCTTGATCCAATGTTCTGCATGACGGATTCGGAGAAGAGAAGCTGTAACACAGAGCCAAGGCAGAGAGGGGACGGTGCCCCTCAGAGAGAACTCCCGAGTTTCCCCAACGGTGGCAGGTAATTGGAGCGCGATGACAGGGCGCTGTGCAGATCGGGTGGTCTCTCTCAGCCTCACTCCAGGAGGCACACAGCATTTCCAGCAGTGGCTACACATGTGTATATTGAGAGACTTGGCACTGAGTGTGTGTGAGCTTTCTCAAGCAGCAGGCCCTGAGAATAAGTCTTATGGATTGTTCCCATGAAGGCAGCATAGAGTAGTTTTGTAATCAGGAGGATTTATGTCTTGAATATACTATTTATTAAATTTATTTAGCAGTTACTTATTGAGCCCTCAATATGTGCCAGGTACCTTTTTAGGCCTTGGGGGATATATTGGAAGATGAAGTAGATAATGTTTCTATCCTCACAGAGTTTCCTTTTGGGAAAGGAATCAATATACCAAACACCTCTGTGTATAATATGACATCAGGGAGAGAGGCGGCTTTGGAGAAAAATAAAGCAGGTAGGGATACAGAGCGAGGTGCTTTATAGAAGCAGTGGTCAGGAGAGGCTTTCTTGAGGAGGTGCACTTGAGTAGAAATCTGAGTGAAGTGAAGGAGCGTGTTGGTGGGTTTCTGGGGATCTATATCCTGGGCTGAGAGAGCAGCACATGCAGAGGCCATGAGGAAGGCCCTTCCTAGCATCTTAGAGGGGCAGCTAGAGGGACAGTGTAGCTGACACAAAGTGACCGAGGGAAAGGGTGGTAGGGATTGAGGTCACAGGGTGCCAGGGACCTTGTAATGCAGGGCCTTCAGGCTATGAGGCCTGCTGTGAGCACTATTCTGTGCCTCAGTTTCCCCACTTCATGCATTTGGGAGATTATAAGGTAAAAGGAAATTGAAATGTCTGATATGTAAGAGGCACTTAGTGAATGCTAATTAGTAGTTTCCTCTTCTCCCAAGACATGGCAACAGAAATGGTTTTCATTCCCACATCTTTCTATATGTTGCTTACTCTAGGATTGTCAGCCATTTAGTTTTGTCTTTGGGCATTTTGGATAGTCTAGTTCATCTCTACTTTTGAACAATGCTGGGTTTCCTGGGTGCTGACTTAGATTGTGGTGGACTGAAAGGGAGTGGCAAACTCACACCATGGGAATGCTTTCCTTGGATGGCTGGTGGGGACTGCATTTATGGCTTGCCATTGTGTTTGATGCCCAGGGGAGGAAGCAGCCTGGTTCTGTGTGAAGCTGGAGATGGGGCTTGGGTGCTGGGTGACCTCTTTAGTTCCCTTGCAGGCCTTTTTTGATTCTATAACGCTATTGGGATGTTCACATTACTCCCCAGCACCTCTTTTTTCCTGACAATGTAGGACAAATCTCTTCAGGGAATTCAGCATAAGCAAAATATAATTGTGCCCAGAAATGTAGCCAGAAGACATTGAGAAGTTGTGTCGGTACCTGGACAATCAACTAGACATATAAACCTATTTACTTCATCAAAGGTTGTGAGTCACCCTGAGTATGTGGAATTCCAGACATAATCCACAGAACCCACAGCCCCACGGCCTTCCAGAGTACATTCTACCAGCTTCCAAAGGAGCACTGTCTAGGTCAGTGGTTTTCAAAGTGGTATGCAGAGGGGGTGGGGGCCCCTGGGAATGTGCAAGATAATACATTTGGGGGGTGGGGCTGGAAGATGATGTCAGAAATCCTAATTTTATTAAAAAAAAAAAAAAACAACTCATACTTCGGTGATGTTTTTCATCCCTTTCCCATCCTTTCCACTTTCTTCCTCTCCTACTCCATGGCCCCCATGACTTATCATGTATTAACTTACTAGTTAAAAGGTAGACTTTGGGACCAGACTTCTAGGGTTTGAATTCTGGCTCTGCCATTTTCTATGTTCCTTTGGGTAAGTTGCTTATCCTCTCTCTGCCTTAGTTTCTTCATTGGAAAAATGGTAAAAACAATATTATACACCTGATAGGGATGTTAATATATGTAAAATGCTTAGACGGGAGCATGGTATGCTGTTATACTCTTGGTTGTCAGTATTTTCCTTATTACTTGAACAGGGTTATAATTTCTAAGTAAATAAACATGTGTGCTCTAATTTTTTTTAACTGATGGAGTGCATGATTTTCTAAAAATTGGTTATCACTCCTTGAGGTGATGAGAATCATTTTTCACCTAACCACCATTACATTAACTTTTTAAGGACATAGTTTGCTGGTGGCTATGATTTTATACAAATAGAGCAGGTTTTAGTATTGATCCTAGAGAGAAAACACTCCATATATGAAGGAACAAAGCTTCAGAAGGGCAAGTAGTTCTTTTCTAATGCTGAGCACCAGTGAGAACATGGGGCAGTCCAGCCTTAAGAGCCCTGGAAAAGCAGATTGTTCTGTAATAATTGGACTCTCCATATTCTGGTAACAGATCCAGGGAGAGATTAATTTCAAAAATCAAGAAGCCCAGGAGACCCTTTTGCTAAAGAGTTTTTTTTTTTTTTAAGTGTTGGGGAAAAGATAAGAGAAGTAAAGAGAGATTCATTTTAATTCAAGATATATTTGCCAGATACTTTTATTTTCTTGGGTCTCCAATTCTCAGAATTTCAAATTAGAACAGCCTTTAATAACTCATTACCCAGTGTGGACTTAGCATGAGGCCTTCCGCTTCTGAGCTGAGAATAGCGTTCTCTCCGGAGCCCAGTGTCCCTTGTGCCATTCCTCCTCACCCTCCTTCTCCCCCTGGTGCACTTGAACTGTCCCTTCTCCCCCACCGGTAATCCCCCAGGGGTCACTTGCAGGTGGGGGGAAGGGGCGCCCCTTCTCTCCAAAGCAACCTTCTGTGAGTGATGGGTGGAATTCCGCCCCCGAGCAAGTCCTGCTCTGTGGGATGTACAGGACTCGACTTTGGCTGGGGGTCATGGTCAGTGGCAGCATCCGTTCAGGGTGAAGCGAAGTGCCTGGGCTCCGAGGCTGAATGTGACCCTGAGTGCACCAGACTGTTAGCCAGGCTGTACAGGAGAGAGCTACATGTAAACACAATCGAGAAAACAAAGAAAAAAACAAAACAGTGACATTTCACAACAATATTTAAATATTATTGGGGAAAAATTTAAACGTATACACAAGTAGAGAGAAAAGTATTAATGAATTTCTTTGTACCCGTCACTCAACTTCAAAAATTAGCAACTCATGGTCACTCTATTTCATTTATGGTCCCCTGATATCCCCTACTCCCTGGAATATTTTGAAGAAAATTCCATACATCATATTATTTTATTGATAAATATTAAAAAAGACCATTTATGATATTGAACCATGTTGCGAATGGTAAGACACTGCCAAAATAAAACAAAACATACCCCAAAGCATTGAGTGCGCCTCCACTTACAGCGGAAAGGGTGCTATAAAAGAATTGTTTGAAGAAATGGCCAAACTTCACTCAATCTCCTGACTATGAGGCAGCTCTTAGGGGCTCATCTGATCGATAGTCTCAAACTCTTTCATAGTGTCAATCAATTAGGGAATAAATCTGTTTTCATGTTTGATTGCACTCCAATAATATTACAATGATGAAGAACTTATTAAAGGAGGAATAAGCTAGAATCTGGGGACCTGGGTGCAGTCTCAGAGGGGATTCTAGTGTTCCTATCAGTTTAGAGAGTGTGGTATTGATTCTCAGAATGGTAGAATCTGCTATTCAGATATTTCAGGGATTTTCAATGTTCTGGAGAAAAAAATATAAGGATTGGTAAAGGGAAAAATAGTAATGCCCAGTTTGCCTTCTAAAGAGGGGCCCTGGGAAGTTATCAGTGGTCATTAAGCTACTAACCATCATCATTCTGCTTGAGAGAGTGTAGACACAGATTCTCTTCCCTCCCTCGGCATACCAGGTGCACAAGGACAAGCCACTTGGGTCATTTTTATAGGGTTGCCAACTCCTGATAGACATGCAACCTAAATAAGGGATGTCAAGGAGCAGCTTTTTTTGTTGTTGTTGGGCGCTTGAATTCCAAAATGTTTTATTCTGCATTTCTATAGATTTGTTTTCTTCTTGAAGACCCTAAATAATTTATTTTACATATTTTGCTCAAACAATTCTATTCTTCCCCATTACCACTATCCTAGTATATCAGGTTCAACCTTCCATTTGGTAATCAGTGTACCACAGGAAAAGACACAATTTTGACATTAAAGCAGTTCTTTCATCTAAGTAAACCATTAAAGGCAATGGAAAAGAGAACAAATAAATTTTTCAAGAGCCAGCTTCCCCCTACCCCCCGCCATTGTATCAGCTCATTGCGGATGGCATGCATACAATTCACTTTTGACTGAATCATAATAAATATGAGGCAATCTAGTATGAGCCACTTTTTATAATGCAATGCTCACCAATAAATTGCACTTATAACCGTAAATCAAATTGGTGCAGATGCAAAAATTATGTAAAACTGGTGGTACCTGCTCCTGACCTTGTGGGGTCCCTCCCGGATCTTGACTCAATAAACTTTTTCTTCCCTAATGATCTGGCAGTTATTCCTATCAAGAGAATATAAAGGGGGTGCTGAGAAGTGGGGAAGCAAAGCCGTGATTCAGAGACCACCAGGGTCCTTAAGAAGATTAATTTGTAGGAGGTACCTGAAAAGTTGGAAAAATCTCAATGCATTTCTGAATACACATATTCATTTTGAGCTGATTTCTGTGCCTCTTGTGCCCTGTAAAATTTCAAGGAATGTGGCTGAGGTCTGGAGATTTCCACAAAGAGATTAAGAGAGGCTATAAACCGAAGAAATAGTGGGTTTGTGTAACTGTTCAGCATGAAATATTTTCAGTACCAAGACGTCCAGATTTTCAGAGTAGAATCTGAGTCAACGCCTTGTAAACATTCAGAGAATGTTTCTATTAATGCTTTTAATAGTAGGACATGTGAGTTCAAGTCTAAAAAGGGCCCACATCTGTTATCTTACTTGGAATAAAGCAGGAGTCTATTTTTATATTTATTTTGTAAACTAGTCATTGACGTGGCTAAATTTCTGTGGACATCTAGGTTTGATTTTTGTGTTTTGTTTTAGGAGCCAACCCATTTTGGGCTGTCAGTAGACACTTTGACTTAATGTTCATTGAATTTTATTATACTAACAAATACTTATAATTTCTCTACTTTTAGAAGAAGTCGGGTCCTCTTAGCCCATATAAAATCTTGAAATGTCCTCTTGCAAAGTGTCAGTCATTGTAAAGAGGGGATAGAAAAGCTGTTTACTGGCTCATTCCTGCAGTTTGGATGCTGGATTGATTCCGTAGTTTCTTGGATGGAGATGGTGATGACGGTGGTGGGGCTTCTGCCTTGTGAGGTGTTAAGGATAAAGGACCTCGGAGGGTCTTACCCAAGACTTGGCTGACTTCCAGTTTAGTGTGGCCCCAGGGTGAACGAGGAGCAGGGTGTGATGGGAGTGGGCTTAGAGTCAGGTAAACTCAGGATAACCTCACATCTGCTACTTAAGCTATGTGGACTGGGCAAGAAACTTAACCTCTTTAAAATGAGAATGATGTTATTTACCTCTAGTAGATGTTAGGATTACATGGAAGGGCTTTGCAAAGTGGTATACAAAATTTAAACCATTATTTTATCATCATCATCTAGCTATAGGGTGGTCCAGCATCCCTAAGGGACAAATAACTAAAAGGAGCACAACTCTGAATGTCAGGGCACTTGGTGGTTTTAGTATGCTTTGGTCCCTCCATCAGAGAGCTTTCTTAATTCCACAAATATTAATTAATTAAATATGCTAAGGAGCAATTTTATTTTTTTAAACCCAGTGGTATTGGTATATTTTGTAAAGTGTGTTGCTAATAAAGCATTTTAGTTGTGGAAAATTCTAATGTTATTATTCAGGTATAATTGACATATAATAAACAGCACATTTGAATTGTACAACTGGATAAGTTTTGACATATAAATACATGTGTGAAACTTTCATTTAAATAAAAATGTAATGAACATATCCATCCTCCCTCAAAGTTTCCTCATGCCCCTTGTTATCCCTACCTTGGCCTCATTCCCATGTTCTCCCCTTCCTGTGACAACCACTGACTTGATTTCTGTCAATTTATATTAGTTTGTATTTTCTAAAATTTTATATAAATGGAATCATTTTTTTTGGTCTAGCATCTTTGACTCTGAATAATTACTTTGAGATTCCTCCATGTTCTTTCATGTATCTATAGTTTATTCTTTTTTATTGTTGAGTACTATCCCACTATATGGAAACACCACAATATGCTTATCCTTTCATTTATTGATTGTTTTTAGTTTTTAACTTTTATAAATAAAGCTGTGAGAACATTTGTGTGCAAAGTTCTGTATGGGTATATGCTTTCTTTATTCTTGGGTAAATACCTAGGAGTAGAATGGCTATATCATATAGTAGGCATATGTTTAACTTTTTAAGAAACTGCCAAACTTTTCCAAAGTCATTGTACCATTTTACTTCCCAGCTGTGTATAAGACTTTCAGTTGCTCCAAATCCTTGCCAACACTTGGTATGGTCAGTCTTTTAAATTTTAGCCGTTCTAATAGGTGTGTAGTGGTATCTCATCATGATTTAATTTTTATTTCCCTAATGACTAATGGTATTGAACATCTCTTCATTTGCTTGTTTGCATGTCATATATCTGTTTTGATGAAGTACCTGATCAACTCATTTCTCTATTGGGCTATTTATTTTCTTATTATTGAGATTTGAAAGTTCTTTATATATTCAGGATACAAATCCTTTGTCAGATATGTGAATTGTAAATATTTTATCCATGTCTGTGGCTTTTCTTTTCATTCTCCTAACAATCTCTTCCAAAGAATAGAAGTTTTAAATTTTGATGAAATCCAACGTATTGTTTTCTTTTGTGGATTAAGCTTTTTGTGTCATATGTAAGAAATCTTTACCTAACCCAAGTTCATAAAAATTTTTACCTGTGGTTTCTTCTAGAAGTTTTATAGTTTTAGGTTTTAATTTAGGTCTATGATCCATTTTGAGTTAATTTTTATGTATGGTGTGAACTGTTTGAAGTTTCTTTCTTCCTTCCTTCCTCCCTCCCTCCCTCCCTCCTTCCCTCCCTCCCTCCCTTCCTTTCTTTCCTTTTGCACATGGATATCCAATTGTTTCAGCACCATTTGTTGAAAAGACTATCTTTTTCCTGTTGAGTTGCCTTTGCACCTATGTCAAAAATCAGTAGTCCATGTATGTTTGAGTTTATTTCTGGACTCTCTATTCTGTTCCATTGTTCTATTTGTCTAATGTGACACCAATATCATACTGTCTTGATTATTGTGTCTTTATAATAAGTCTTGAAATAATATAGATTTGTCCTCCAACTCTGCTCTTCTTTTTCGAAGTTACATTGGCTGTCCTAGGTCCTTAGCATTTTCAAATGAATTTTTGCATCAGGTTGTCAATTTCTAAAACAAAGACTGCTGGCATTTTAATAGAGATTGTGTGGAATTCAAAGATCGTTTGAGAAGAATTGACATCTTAACAATATTAAGTCTTCTGACCCGTGAGCAAGACACATCTCTCTATTTATTTAGGTCTGTTAGCAATGTTTTGTAGTTTTCAGTGTATAGGACTTAGACCCATTTTCTGTCAGATTTATTCCTATTTCAAATTTTTTATGCTTTAATAAATGGTATTGTTTTAAAATTTAAATTTCTGATAACCTATTGCTAGTTTAGAGACATACAATTGGTTTTTACATATTGATTTTATACCCTGCAACCCTGTTAAATTTACCTATTCGTTCTAGTAGCTTTTTGTTTTTTTGTAGATAACATTGGATTTTCTATGTAGACAGTCATGCTTTCTGTGAATAAAGGAAGGTTTACTTCTTCCTAATTTGTATGCCTTTTATTTCTTTGTCTTGCTTTATTGCACCAGCTAAAAATTCTCAGACAATGTTGAATAGAAGTGGTGAGAGCAGACTTGCTCATCATCTTGTTCTTGGTCTTAGGGGAGAAGCATTCAGTCTTCCACCTTTAAGTATGATGTTAACTGTAAGTTTTGACTAGAATTAGACTGGCATGTATTTTTCTATCCATTTACTTTTAACCTATTCATATCTTTATATTTAAAATGCATTTTTTGAAGCAGCATATAGTTGGGTCTTGCTTTTTTATCCAGTCTGACAATCACTACCTTTTAAATGGGGGTGGTTAGACCATTTGCTTTTTTCTTTTTAAAAACATTTTATTTTGAAATAATTTTGAAATTAAAGGACAGTTGCAAAAGTAATACAAAATCCACACAGAGAATTGCAGCATACTCCCAGCTTGATATCGAGATCCACCAATTTTAACATTTTGCCACATTTACTGTATCATTTTATCTACCTGTCAATCAATCCATCTATCTGTCTACAGATATGGCTATATATCTGTTTATCTATCAATTTTCTAACATTTGCGAGTAGGTTGTGTACACCATGCTCTTTGAACACGTAAATACTTCCATGTACATTTCCTAAGAGCAAGGATATTCACTTATGTAACCACCTTAAGTATGTTATCAAGTTCATCAGTGTAAATATAGATACAAAACTTTTAGTCTATATTCCAATTTTTTCATTTGTCTCAATAATAATGTCCTTTTGGGCCTTTCTCCCTTCATTATTAGGTCCCGTCCAGAATATGTATTGCATTTACTTGTCATTGCCTCTTTATCTGCTCTTTTCTTTTAAATTTGGAAACATATATACAGCATAAACTTTCCCATCTCAACCATTCCCAAGCATACCCATTCAGTAGGATTAATCATACTCACAATGTTTTGTTATCCTCACCAACACCATTACCAGAACTTTCTCTTCACCCTGAACAGAAATCCTACATCCATTGTGCCTTAACTCCCCATTTCTCTTTCCCCAACGCCTCTCCCTGGTAACCTAACTCTACTTGCTGTCTCTATTTGTTGCATATGTTAGCTATTTCATATAAGTGGAATCATACAACGTCTGTCCCTTTATGTCTGACTTATTTCACTCCACATGATGTCTTCAAGGTTCATCCATGTGGTGGCATGTGTTGGGATAGATCATTTACTTTTGATATGATTATTGATATGGTTGGGTTTATGTTGAACATCTTGCTATTTGTTTTCTTATTGTCCCATGTGTTCTTTGTCCTCCATTTCCTCTTTATCTGACTTCCTTTGGATCGATTTGGGTTGCCAGATTTAGCAAACAGGAATAAAGGATGTCCAGTTAAATGTGAATTTCAGATAGACTATGAAAATTTTTTTGGCATAAGTGTGTACCAACATTGCATGGGACATGCTTATACTAAAAAAGTGTTTATCTGAAGTAATAGTTTATCTGAAATTCAAAATCAAAGTTACTGAGCGTCCTGCATTTTATCTGGCAATCCTAGGTTTAATTGGATGTGTTTTTAAAATAATTCCATTTATCTCCTTGGTTAGCTTATTTGTTCTGTTATTTAGTGAATGCTTTATGGTTTATAGTATGCACTTTTAACTTATCACAGTCTACCTTCAAATGATGTTATACTATGCTACATTTAAGAACTTTAACATAGTATACTTCCACTTCTTACCTCCCAGTTTTTTTACTGTTGCTATGATACATTTTGGTTTTACATATATTATATATGCTAAAATACATTGTATAAACAGTCAATAATCTTTTAAGGAGACTTAAATAATGAGAAAAAATCTTACATATTTACCCACGTAGTTGCCATTTTTGATTCTCTTCCTTCCTTTGTGTATATTCATATTTCCTTCTCACATAATTTTCCTTCTGACTGAAAATGTTCCTTAACATTTCTTATATCGTAGATCTGCTGGTGATGAATTCTTTCAGCTTTTACATGTCTGAAACATCCCTATTGCCTTTGATTTTGAAAGATATTTTTGCTAGGTATAGGATTCTAGCTTGAAAGATTTATCTGTCATTGCTTTAAAGTTGTTACTCCACTGTCTTCTCACTTGCTTTATTTCCAACAAGGAACCTGAACCTTATCTTTGTTCTTCTGTTATCTTTTTTTGGCTGCTTTTAATATTTTCTTGTTATCACAGGTTTTGAATAATTTGATTATGGTGTGCTCTGGTCTGATTTTCTTTATGTTTCTTGTGCTTGGGCTCTTTGAGCTTTTGGATCTGTGTGTTAATTATTTTCATTAAATTTGGGAAGTTTTAAGCCTCTGTTTCTCCAAAACTTTTTTGTGCAACCCTCTTTTCAGAGACTAAAATTACAAATTTGAACCCACAGTTCACCAATACTCTTTTCTTCTTTTTTTGTTCATTTTTTTCTGTTTCATTTTTTAATCTTCATTTTATTGAGATATATTCACATACCACGCAGTCACACAAAACAAATCGTACATTCGATTGTTCACAGTACCATTATATAGTTGTACATTCATCACCTTAATCAATTCCTGACACCCTCATTAGCACACACACAAAAATAACAAGAATAATAATTAGAGTGAAAAAGAGCAATTGAAGTAAAAAAGAACACTGGGTACCTTTGTCTGTTTGTTTGTTTGTTTCCTTCCCCTATTTTTCTACTCATCCATCCATAAACTAGACAAAGTGGAGTGTGGTCCTTATGGCTTTCCCAATCCCATTGTCACCCCTCATAAGCTACATTTTTATACAACTGTCTTCGAGATTCATGGGTTCTGGGTTGTAGTTTGATAGTTTCAGGTATCTACCACCAGCTAACCCAATTCTTTAGAACCTAAAAAGGGTTGTCTAAATTGTGTGTAAGAGTGCCCATCAGAGTGACCTCTCGGCTCCTTTTGGAATCTCTCTGCCACTGAAGCTTATTTCATTTCCTTTCACATTCCCCTTTTGGTCAAGAAGATGTTCTCCATCCCACGATGCCAGGTCTACATTCCTCCCCGGGAGTCATATTCCACGTTGCCAGGGAGATTCACTCCCCTGGGTGTCTGATCCCATGTAGGGGGGAGGGCAGTGATTTCACCTTTCAAGTTGGTTTAGCTAGAGAGAGAGGGCCACATCTGAGCAACAAAGAGGCATTCGGGAGGAGGCTCTTAGGCACAATTATAGGGAGGCCTAGCCTCTCCTTTGCAGCAACCGTCTTCCCAAGGGTAAACCTATGGTAGAGGGCTCAACCCATCAAACCACCAGTCCCCTATGTCTGTGGTCATGTTAGCAACCATCGAGGTGGGGTAGGCCAAAACCCCTGCATTCTCCACAGGGTCCTCAAGGGGGCACTACATATTTTTTTCCTTGTTTTTTTTTTTTTTTTTAACTTTTTTTCTTTTTTAAATCAACTGTATGGGAAAAAAAAAAAAAAAAAACACAATAAAAGAACATTTCAAAGAGACCATAACAAGGGAGTAAGAAAAAGACAACTAACCTAAGATAACTGCTTTACTTCCAACCTGTTCCTACTTTACCCCAAGAAAGTTACATAATATAGCAACATTTCTGTGAACTTGTTCCTACTATATCCATCAGAAATTAACAGACCATACTCATTCCTGGGCATCCCCAGAACGTTAAATAGCTTATCTGTTCTTCTTGGATTATTGTTCCCCCTTCCTTAATTGCTCTCTATTGCTAGTTCCCCTACATTCTACATTATAAACCATTTGTTTTACATATTTCAAAGTTCACATTAGTGGTAGCATATAATATTTCTCTTTTTGTGCCTGGCTTATTTCGCTCAGCATTATGTCTTCAAGGTTCATCCATGTTGTCGTATGTTTCACGAGATCATTCCTTCTTACTGCTGTGTAGTATTCCATCGTGTGTATATACCACATTTTATTTATCCACTCATCTGTTGAAGGACATTTGGGTTGTTTCCATCTCTTGGCAATTGTGAATAATGCTGCTATGAACATTGGCGTGCAGATATCTGTTCGTGTCACTGCTTTCCGATCTTCCGGGTATATACTGAGAAGTGCAATCGCTGGATCGAATGGTATCTCTATATCTAGTTTTCTAAGGAACTGCCAGACTGACTTCTAGAGTGGCTGAACCATTATACAGTCGCACCAACAATGAACAAGAGTTCCAATTTCCCCACATCCCTTCCAGCATTTGTAGTTTCCTGTTTGTTTAATGGCAGCCACTCTAATCGGTGTTAGATGGTATCTCATTGTGGTCTTAATTTGCATCTCTCTAATAGCTAGTGAAGCTGAACATTTTTTCATGTGTTTCTTGGCCATTTGTATTTCCTCTTCAGAGAACTGTCTTTTCATATCTTTTGCCCATTTTATATTGGGGTGTCTGTACTATTGTCATTGAGTTGTAGGATTTCTTTATATATGCAAGATATCAGTCTTTTGTCAGATACATGGTTTCCAAAAATTTTTCCCATTGAGTTGGCTGCCTCTTTACCTTTTTGAGAAATTTCTTTGAGGTGCAGAAACTTCTAAGCTTGAGGAGTTCCCATTTATCTATTTTCTCTTTTGTTGCTTGTGCTTTGGGTGTAAAGTCTAGGAAGTGGCCGCCTAATACAAGGTCTTGAAGATGTTTTCCTACATTATCTTCTAGGAGTTTTATGGTACTTTCTTTTATATTGAGATCTTTGGTCCATTTTGAGTTAATTTTTGTGTAGGGGGTGAGGTAGGGGTCCTCTTTCATTCTTTTGGATATGGATATCCAACTCTCCCAGCCTCATTTGTTGAATAGACCATTATGACTCAGTTCAGTGACTTTGGGGGCCTTATCAAAGATCAGTCGGCCATAGATCTGAGGGTCTATCTCTGAATTCTCAATTCGATTCCATTGATCTATATGTCTGTCTTTGTGCCAGTACCATGCTGTTTTGACAACTGTGGCTTTATAATAAGCTTCAAAGTCAGGGAGTGTAAGTCCTCCCACTTGGTTTTTCTTTTTTAGAGTGTCTTTAGCAATTCGAGGCATCTTCCCTTTCCAAATAAATTTGATAACTAGCTTTTCCAGGTCTGCAAAGTAGGTTGTTGGAATTTTGATTGGGATTGCATTGAATCTGTAGATGAGTTTGTAGGAATGCTTAATGACATTTAGCATTCCTATCCATGAACATGGAATATTTTTCCATCTTTTAAGGTCCCCTTCTATTTCTTTTAGTAGAGTTATGTAGTTTTCTTTGTATAGGTCTTTTACATCTTTGGTTAAATTTATTCCTAGGTACTTGATTGTTTTAGTTGCTATTGAAAATGGTATCTTTTTCTTGAGTGTCTCTTCAGTTTGTTCATTTCTAGCATTTAGAAACATTACTGACTTATGTGCATTAATCTTGTATCCCGCTACTTTGCTAAATTTGTTTATTGGCTCTAGTAGCTGTATCATCGATTTCTCAGGGTTTTCCAGATATAAGATCATATCATCTGCAAACAATGACAGTTTTACTTCTTCTTTTCCAATTTGGATGCCTTTTATTTCTTTGTCTTGCTGGATTGCCCTGGCTAGCACTTCCAGCACAATGCTGAATAACAGTGGTGACAGCGGGCATCCTTGTCTTGTTCCTGATCTTAGAGGGAAGGCTTTCAGTCTCTCACCATTGAGTACTATGCTGGCTGTGGGTTTTTCATATATGCTCTTTATCATATCGAGGAAGTTTCCTTCAATTCCTACCTTTTGAAGTGTTTTTATCAAAAATGGATGTTGGATTTTGTCAAGTGCTTTTTCAGCATCTATTGAGATGATCATTTGATGTTTCCCTTTCGAATTTTTAATGTGTTGTAATAGATTGATTGATTTTCTTTTGTTGAACCATCCTTGCATGCCTGGAATGAACCCCACTTGGTCATGGTGTATGATTTTTTTAATGTGTCTTTGGATTTGATTTGCAAGTATTTTGTTGAGGATTTTTGCATCTATATTCATTAGGGAGATTGGCCAGTAGTTTTCCTTTTTTGTAGCATCTTTGCCTGGTTTTGGTATTAGATTGATGTTAGCTTCATAAAATGAGTTAGGTAGTGTTCCATTTTCTTCAATGTTTTGAAAGAGTTTGAGTAAGATTGGTGTCAGTTCTTTCTGGAAAGTTTGGTAGAATTCCCCTGTGAAGCCATCTGGCCCTGGGCATTTATTTGTGGGAAGATTTTTGATGACTGATTGGATCTCTTTGCTTGTGATGGGTTGATTGAGGTCTTCTATTTCTTCTCTGGTCAGTCTAGGTTGTTCATATGTTTCCAGGAAATTGTCCATTTCCTCTACATTGTCCAGTTTGTTGGCATACAGTTGTTCATAGTATCCTCTTATAATTTTTTTAATTTCTTCAGGATCTGCAGTTATGTCACCTTTTTCATTCATTATTTTGTTTATATGGGTCTTCTCTCTTTTTGATTTTGTCAGTCTAGCTAGGGGCTTGTCAATCTTGTTGATCTTCTCAAAGAACCAACTTTTGGTGATATTTATCCTCTCTATTGTTTTTTTGTTCTCTATGTCATTTATTTCTGCTTTAATACTTGTTATTTCTTTTCTTCTACTTGGTTTAGGATTGGTTTGCTGTTCTCTCTGTTTCATTTTGGATAGTTTCTGTTGCTATGCCTTGAAGTCTATTAATCTTTTCTTTTGCAATGTCTAATCACATACCATATATTTTTCATCTCAGGCATTGTAATTTTAATCTCTGGAAATTTTATTTGGGTCTTTTTTACATCTTCCATGTCTCTACTTAGCTTTCTGACCATCTTAAATATGGTCATGGTAGCTGCTCAGACATCTTTTTCTGCTTGTTCTACCATCTGTGTCAGTTCTGGGTCAGTTTTGATTGGCTGGTTTTTCTCCTCATTATGGGTTGTATTTTTCTGCTACTTTATATGCCTGATTATCTTTGGATACCAGACATTTGGAGTTTTACCTTGTTGAATGCTGGATATTTTTGTGGTTCTGTGCCTATTCTTAAGCTTCATTCTGGTATGCAGTTAAAGTCTTTGGAAACAGTTTGATCCTTTTGGTTCTTGGTTCTAAGGTTTATTAAGTGGGACCAGAGTAGCATCCAATCTAGGGCTGATTATTCCCCACTACTGAGACAAGACCCTTCTGAATACTAGACCCAATGTCCCGTGAATAAGATTTTCCAGTCTGGCTGGTAGAAACAAACTATTCCCAGCCCCATGTGAACCTTGAACACTATTCTTTCTGCTCCTCTTGGAAGTTTCTTTCTTTGGTCTCCTACACATGCCTTGCTCATTACTTGAGTGGGACACTCTGCAGATCTTTGGAACTCTCTCCTGTCTGGTATTCTATCTTGCAAACTCTAGTAGTCCTGGTCTCTCTGGACTCTCAGCTCCAAGTCCTCAACTCTGGGAGTCTGCTGAGCAACTCCTGGGTTTCTCTCAAGGTAGTAAACTGAGGCAACTGTAGGCTCACCTTGTTTGTTTCCTGTCACAAAGTGATCATTCTCCTTCATTGCCTGATGTCCAGTGTCTTGAAAGTCATTTTTTCCATATATTTTATCTATATTTTGATAGTTTCAGGTAGGATGATAAATTTGGTCCCTGTTACTCTATCTTGCCTTGACTTGGAAATCTTTGGGAAACATTAAGAAAAAAAGTTAAATATATTCCCTGGAGTAGGAGTACTTGATGAAAGAGTATATATTAAATGTGATGTACTGATATCCCTCAGAAATAAAGATACACTTTTGTGAGGATATTTACACAAGGATGCCCATTGCACTATTCTTTTTAGATTAAAAAATCCAAACCTGGAAACCCATGAAGATTCATCAGCAGTGGAGTGGTTGACTCAATGATCATGCATCTTATGCTGAAAGATTACACAGCTATTAACAAGTGTGGTTAAATGCGGTGGTTTTCAGCAGGACTAACTCTAACCCCATTCCAGGGGATATCTGTCTATTATGACCAGTATCATACAGTTTTGCTAACTGTGGCTTTGTAAGAATTCTTGAAACTAGGTAGTATTCGTCCTTTAACTTTGTTCTTTTTTTTCATATTGATTTTGGCTATTTTAGGTCCTTTACATTTCAATAAGAATTTAGCATCAGCTTGTGACTTTCTACAAGAAAGCCTGCTGGGATTTTAATAGGGATTGCAATGAATCTACAGATCATTTTGGGGAAAATTGTCATCTTAACAATACTGACTCTTCTGTCCCATGAACAAGGCATATTTCCCCAATTTTAGGTTTTTAAAAATTTCTTTCAGCAATGTTGTAGCTTTCAATTTATAAATTTTGCCCTTCTTTTGTCAAATTTATCCCTAAATATTTTGTATTTTTTGATGGTATTGTGAATGGCATTGATTTTTAAATTTCAATTTTTGAATTTTTGGTGCTAGAATATAGAAACACAATCTAAGTTTGAATCAGCATAGAGTAAAAAGCTATATGCCAAACCATTAGCATTAGTTGGTGGGGTCATATGTGGAGATGGTTGAATAAGGTAAAGAGGGAAGTTTTTACCTTTTCTCTTTGTGCACCTCTGTGATTTTGACTTGATGAAGTGAATATGTATTGCTTTTGTCTTTTGAAAGAAAAATTCAACAAAGTATAATCAATAATTATAGTAATCATTCCTATAATAGTGTAATTCCCATAAGAATTGAATTGTAGGCTTCTTTGAGAGGAAAGGAAGGGCTGAAGTTACAGAGACTTCTGGGAACTGTTCTGGACCCCAGGTTCATCAGTAGTCTTTTGTTCAGTGTATGAACCCAATCCAAACTCTGTTCCCAGAGGAAAACCTTTGTTTCCTTGCTGTGCTAGCATCTGAGGATTTCAAGGCACATGAGACTCAACTCATGATATCTTAGTTTGTAGACATCCTATAGAGAGAGATTCACAAGTGTGGCGGACACTGTTAGTTGCCTATCAAACTGCCATTCCTCCCTTCTTCCTTGCCTTCAAAACCTTGATGTGTGTGTCAATATGATCAGCCCTAAGATATAAAATATCTTGTGCCTAAGCCAATCATAGACTCCTATTACCGCTTGATAGAGATACACTTTCTCAGACTCTTGGGGCATGGTCATGTGGAACAGTTCTGGCTAATGAGACATGGGGGTGGGGATCTGTGGGGACAGATTTACTTCCCAGATAAGAAGACAGATCCTCTTGAAGAGAAAGCCTTATGACAACCCACATCCTTGTTGATCACGTATGGCATGTTGTTAGAGCCCTGGCAGCCATTTTGTGACCATGAGGCAATTGGCATGAGGATGAAAAGCTGACAAGCTGAGGATTGTTGTGTTGAAAGAAGGAAAAAGCCTGAGTGTTCAATAATGAAATTGTGCTGCTGAACCAGTCTTGGAGGGGTCTACTTCCAGATTTCAATATTTGTCTTTGGCTTAAAGCCATTTTTAGTCAGGTTTTCAGTTATTTGCATATGAACCCATTGGTTTTAATAATGCAATATTTAAAGTGTGGCATGGGAAGTGTGGTGTGTGAAGAATGGGGGATGCTTTTATGGAGTTGGGAACAATGAGTAGTAATTCAACAGGTAGGAAAGAAAGGTTGGGTGGACATTTCTGCTATAAACCACAGAATATGCAGCAACCCTGAGGGACAGTATTGTAGAGAATGTTTGGGAGACTTTGAGTGGTCTGGTCTGATTAAATGCAGTCGTTCTCAGCAGGACTACCCCCAGGAGGATTTGGCAATGTTACAATAACTGGGAGGTGATTCTAGTGCTTACTGGATGAGATATTAAATATCTCACAACGTAAGGGTAACAAAATAAATACAGATATCAAGCAGGAAACCCTCCTGGAAACAAGATTTGGGTTTTCTTTCTTGTTGCTACAACATCTCCTTTTGGGACAAGAAAGCCTCCTTTCTTCAAATACTGAGGGAGAGAAGGGGTGATCTGATTTCTTAAGAGAGAGAGACAAAACCATGCTTCCAGGGTGTTCAGGGGTGCTCCCAGTTGCCCCTCTTGTGAATACCATTAGAATCGTCTTCTTAAACATTTCAATTTTTAATTCAGAAATTTGCCATTCTTGTCATTAAAAAAAAAAAAAAACCCAGGAACAGGGAGTAAACTATCCATTTGGAAAAAAGTTTGTTTTTATGCTTAGAAGAGATTCAAAGCTTCATGCAATAGATTAATTCTAATAAGAAAATCCCTGGACAAAACCTGCCTCCAGCATAGTTAATTCCTTTAGGACTTTAAGACTAAAGAGAGGGAATACTTACAAATGCGAAATAGGTTGAAAATCTTTGTTATTTTTTGATTACAAAATAATATATGCACAGGATAAAACCATGTAGTCTATAAAGTGAAAGTTTCCTATAATCCCTTTCCCCCCATTTAACTACTATTAACAGAGTAATTAATTGAAATGTTCATATTTATAAAGCAACATGTTTACTTCCATACATGAAAGCTTGCAATCTATTTTATATTTTTTGGCAGTATACTATGTAACAAGAGCCTTATCTTAGACACACAGTGGAAATTTGCCCAGGAGGTGATCAGAAGGAGAGCTTCTACATCTTTTGTATTTTCTAGGTCTAAAGGGCAGTTGGTGTACATCAGTTTAGCTGGTATCTAACCAGATTTGGCAAACATCTGTTCAAATTGGTTGGTGCCCATGGTTAAATATTTTTAAACATTTAAATATTTAATATTACCTCTGTTAATAAATATGGGTTTTCTCTGAAAATCCAGAACAGTTCATTTGGCTATCCTTAGGGATTAGGAACTTGAAAGAAGACACTTTTTTTTTGGTGGCAATTTGCAGTATACCCGTCCATATGCAATTACATAAAAGTGAATTCCAAAGTTCATATTTCAACAACAACAGTTCTCCAAGTTCAGTGTGTCTCAGGGCACTGCTCTGCCTCCTTTGAACACCTTGTCAGAGTCCTATTTAGAAGGAATTCATTCCATAACTCACAGCCAGGAGATAACCCAACCCCACAAACAACTTTCCTTTTCTCTCTATCCTCAGAATCTTAAAGCTCAGGAAAAGAAAAAAAGAAAATCTTCCCCATGGAAACATTGGGTCCCACCCTCTCTCCTGTCTAGAGATAAACCAAATAATCATTTGGTGCACATGTACTCTGGAGTGGGCCACGAGAGAAATGAAAGGTGAGAGACAGAAAAAAAATAATTATGGCAGAAGTTGTAATTATTGCAAGACTTTGTAATTGTCTTTAATTTTCTATTAAAATTATTTGTTTCTGGGTGCCCATGAAGGATTTTTTTCTAATAAGTGTTGACATAACAGACACACAGAAGCTAGGTGATGTTAGAACTTCCTTTTAGTTTTGCTTTCAGTGTGAATTTATTTGAAATCTCATGACTTGACAAAACACTCTCAAAGGTAAATTGCTTAAGTCTTAGAAAAATTTGGATCTTCTTGTATTTACCTGAGGATGACTTTATTTTAAAATCCAATAGATTTCTTTCTTGAAACGGTTCTTCAATATTTCTTATAGAAAAGTAGTTTGTTATTGTTGTTATTCTCTTTGCCAAAGTTCACAACCATTAGGATTTGTCTTAGAATGCCCGGACAATGCCTGTGTTTCTTGCTCTCAAAAATGACCACACCATGGGAGAGAGGTTCCCTTTGTCCTGCCTGGCAGTCACTGTTGGAATTCACCCCTGGAAGAAGAATGGACGAAGTAGCTTGCTCATGCCTGTTCCCTGAGCCATGGGACGAGTTCAAGGCAGAAGCTGAATTTTATTTCATAGTCAAGGTGGTTCCATGTGAGTGTCACTGGCTAATGTCTCACAGGCAACCAGTACCAAGTGAGGAGATCATGCAAGATCCCCACTCCCTATTATCAAAAGGAACACTGTTCCCAGGTCCAATTCAGACTGAACATATTTCATGTTTTCCCTCCGGCATGGGGAAATTGAAAAAAAAAAAACAAAACCCTTAATTAAAAACATTTTATTTTCACCTCATTTATCTCTTGGAGAAAACAAAGCTGCAGAATACCAATACTGTGAGCATGTGGCTTCAAGCCATGGTGGGCTTTTGAGAAAGAGCCAGGAAGTTTGTTTCTGGAGGAGAAATGTCAGCATTTTTCTTGTGGAACATTAATTGGAAATAGGATGGTGGTTCAGCCTAGACAAGAGATCAACATAAAATGAGCTGCTGTTTGCATCCTCATCCCTTAATGGACCATAATCCTGGTCATAAAAACCCACCACTTAAACTTTGGCAGTCTTTCTTTCCAAGGAAGCTTTATTACCAAATATTAGCTTGACTCAAGACATAGTAGCTTCTCCAGCCAGGTCTGAGTGGAGGCCACGGGTGAAGAGAAGGCGTTTGTGGAAGGGCCAGGGCTCCCCTCCAGTCTTGCAGTAAGCTACAGAGTGGTCTTCTGAGGCCTTGTGACATTTTTCTACATGGAAAAAATAAGCCTCAGGCCATTCCACACACACCATACCTCTGGCGGAGGACACAAAGGGAGGTGTAGAGAATTCTGAGCCACAGGTTTTTCCGAGAGTGGCGAGCCAAAACATAATCGTAAACCATTTCAGGAACTTCTTCCTCCGCTTCGAGTGAATTCAGCCGTGCTCTGGGTAATCTCATGCAAAAAGGTCAGGCCCTGCAAGCCTCCTGGGGATTGTGTTCCTAACCGGGACTCCTTCACTTATGCCTCCAGCTGGTCTGTTTACCTCTGTTCCATCCATCCTGCCAATCAGTACTTCCCTTGTGTGGTTGCTTACCTGCTCAGCAGGCAGCCGGGGTTCTTACTGTACCCCCAAATCTCTTCCCTCACTAATAAGAAATGGGATTTGCTCCAGCAAAAACCTATCCAGGGCAGCTTGCCACAGCCTTAATGTCAAAAGTGGACCCACTCCAGGGAATACCTAGATTGGAAATGAGCCATAGTTCTATGATTATAATAAAAGACAATTCATGTCCAAATTAAGCCTTTTTCAGCTGCAAAGGAGTTCCAATCACTCTGTAGCTTAAAAAATTAAAAAAAAAAAAATAGCGGTGAGAGATAAAGTGTTTTCACTTAAGATGGGTCTTATTTTTCCAAATGTATTATTATAACACTTAGGTTTCTTTTGCCCCACTTGCCCCAGAGTGCTTTGCAGATCCCCTGAGGAATGCTGCTTCACTTTTCTGCAACCAGGCAGCAGCAGTGGGGCGAGAAGCCACCCAGCCCTGCCTGGCTGGTCAGAAGACGAAGTGAAACCCATTTCTGTGTTTGAAGCAAGAGGGGGGTATCGTGTAGGCAGGAGGCAATTATGCAGGTTGGACATGTGCCAGGCCAGGAGGGTTAAGTTGCTCCTCTTGCAAGAACTACCATCTGATCTTTAATGACCCAGAAGGGTCAGACTGGCATTCATTTACACCTCATCCCAGGAAGGCATTTCTGAGAATGAAGATACCTTTTCATGTAATAATGTTCCCGGGCTCCTGGGGAAAGGTGCCCCTGCTAAGTGGAGAGGGGGACTGTTTGCTCAGAAAGTGTGTTCAGAAGTAGGGCAGGAGTTCACACATCGGCCACCCTTCAAAACTGAAGGTCATAACAACCAACAGTAGGAATGAGCTGGGGCCCCAGTCACATGATCTGCCCTAAGCTTTGCTGGGTGCCTTCGCTACATGGACCTGCTCCTTTGGCAAAGGTGTGGAAGGTCACGGAGCACCACAGATGTGGAGCGGAGTAGATGCTGGTCTCTGCTCACAGTCTGGGGTGGATGTGGATGTCAACTTGTGCTTTAATAGAAGCCCTTCTGAGGTGCTATCACAGCATGGAGGGACAGCAGAAAGCTTCCCTAGGCAGTGGGATGGGAGTGTAGCGTGAATAAAAGTGAAGTGTTTTCAAAATCCATTGATGCTGACCCAAGTGTCAGAAAGCCATGTTTTAACATAATATTTTTAAGAAGCTGTAATAATAGTTGACAGTTGGGCCTTACTGTATGCTGTTTGTGGTTCTAAGCACTTTACATATGTTAATAAGCTAATCCTCCCAACAGCTCTATGAAGTAGAAGCTATTATTATTCCCCTTTTCCAATTGAGGGAAATGCATAGTGAGATGAAGCAACATGGTGAGGGTTACCCAGTGACTAAGTGGCAAAATCTTGGTGTGAACTTGGAACAAGCCAGAAAATTATATAAGAAGACATGAGAAAAAAAAAATCGCTATACACTGAAAGAATTACCTTATGAAACAATAAACATTTGGTTACTAATAATGAAATACATTTTCTGAAATAATAAATACATTCAGAAGGAGAACAAACCACCTTGTTTTTCTTTCCTTCCAACAAAAAGTATATTCCTTAATATACTGGTATGAAAAGAAAATGAAACATGGTTAGCAATAACTTTGCAGAAATCTTCAATAGTTGTTAAAAACCATTCTGCCCAATACAAATTTCTGTAAACTCTGCAAATAGTTAAAAAAAACACAAGTTTTTAATGAATCAGTAAATTTGGAAAATTCATTGAAGTGGGAATTTAGATAAATGGTTTAGCAGTTAATTTTCAGGGAATTTGTTTTTGATGAACTGATTTTCTATGTGTTGACCTTGTGCCAATTCTCACACCTGGGAGACCTCAAGGTAAGGCCCAGCACACACTTCTTCTTGTACCTACAGTCTGCAGGTTATGAGAATAATTTATTCTTAAACACCATGATACTTTAAGTGGCTACCAAATGAGATCTGCCAAAGTGATGAGATAAAGAAGCAGCAAGATGGGGTTGGGCAAAGAACTGAGTTGCTGAAACTCTTTATAAATGATCAGATTCAGAGTTGAAACCCAGGTCTAATTCCAAATTTCATGTCTTTACACTCCAGTGCCTCATAAGAATATCATTATACCAGTGTCAAGATTCCAGCAAATATTTCCCATGGAAGCAGATGCCCAGAATGAGCTCTGCAATCTTGTAAGGGTTCCTTGGGCTAGTTTTTTTAGCAATATATAGATGGTGCCTTATCTTCTACAAATTTCATGCAAAGAGGGCTGGAGGCAAAGGGGAAGGGACAAAACTACTAACCTGCCCACAGTCCCACAATGAATAACAGATGATGTGAAAAGAATGGTACCATCCTGCTAGAGGAGGCAAGAGGGGGACTAGGTAACACCCTGCAACCTCTTCCAGCCCTGTGAGTGGACGGCTGCTGGATAATGTGAAGGGGATGCTCAATGTTGGTTGGACCAATAACTTGGCCAGGTTGTTTGCAAGCATTGCTAGGGGTAGAGCCTCCCCTAAATGTTTCCGTAAGATCTCTCCATCTTTACGTTTCCATATCCACCCTTCATGGAGTGTTGGGGACGATTAAGGTAGCATGTATAAAATCCACCCTCAGCGATGCCGGAGATATGCAACATGGCCGCTAGGGCTGATGCAATAGCAGCTTAAGTTGCCCTCAGCCTTCTACGGAAGTGATAGCCGTTCCCGCCTAAGATTCGCGCCTAGAGTGCTAGCTTTACTACCTGCCTTCTACCCCAGCAACAGTAGCCACCAATCCTGTGCTAGCCTTACATCTGCCATCCGCCCTAGCAACAGCAGCAGCCAATCCTAGACTGCCACCCGCCTTTGCAGCCACCAATCCTAGGCCGCCACCCGTTCGTACTAGCCACTCCCTCTACCTTAGAGTATATATACCCTGCCTCATCAATAAAGTTTTGCAGCTTGATCAGAAACCTGTCTTGCTGTTGTTCTTCATGTCTCTTGTCCCATACCATTCTTCCCTCGCAGGAGCTGGAGCCTCGGTTGATCGTCCCGCGGGCCGGGACAATGGAGTTTCCAAAAGAAATTCTTCAAAAAATGCTCTGCCAGTTTTCACACGCATCATTCTAGTATGCCCAAGTTGTGCCTGGAATCACTGCATATCAAATGAGCATTGATGCCTGACATTGGCACAAATTCGGCACAAATTCAGCACTGCTCTGCACAGACTGTGTGTGTCTGGTGTGTAAACATAACAACACTGAGCTTTTATTAGGATATGGGCCTAGTCTTAATACTTCTTCTCTGGCTGGAGCTCCCTTCTGGTAATACATTAGAAGTCTCTAGTGTTGAAAGGGTTAGCATCTCTTGAGGACAAGCCCTCTTTCCAAGAATCTTGTACTGTGTGGGCTTTTCTCTCGGGTATAAAGGCACACTATAAAGTTGTTGAACTCTCCTTTTTTTCTCCATAAAAGTTTTAATAAAAGTTGATGTTTTTAGAACAAAGAGTATTTTCTCCAAATTCCTTCTTTGTGGCCATGTAATGATTTTTTTTTTTTTTTTATTTTTTAAGCATAAAAGTTGCCTGTTAACATGGAGACATTATTTAAACAAGGCTACCACTTCCCAGGACCCTGGAGGATTGGCTCTAATGGTAGGACGGCAAGAGAGGAAACTTTGTGGCTGTAAGAGTTATTCTGCTTTATAGTTGTGAAAATTTGTTTTTGAAATGGGTTTTTATGGATTTACAACGTCATACCAGCCTGGCAACCAGGGCGTAAGCAGTTTGGTTAGAGTCTACTCACTCTCCTTCTCCCAATAACACCTTCATCGCAAGTCCCAACAGCCCGGAGAGTCTGCACTGGTGATGTGGTGAAGTATGATACAAATTAAACGGCCCAGGTCCAATTTTAATTTTAATTCCCCCAACAGCTGAAGTAGACACTATTATTATTCCCATTTTCCAATTGAGGGAAATAAAGCACAGTGAAATGAAGCAACCGGGTGAGGTTACCCAGTAACTAAGTGGGTAACTGCCAACATTTTTCTTTTGGTGCTTTTTTCTTCAAAAGGGAAGAATTGGTCCTAACCATTTGATTTTATGTCTCATTTATGTTATTTATGTCTCAGACTACTACCGACAAGACTAGTTAACCAGAATTAAATGATACGGCATTTCCCACTATGAGTTTTGTAACATATACAAAAACTGTACCTGACCATAGATCTCTTTTGCTTTGCAAGCTCTTTTTTTTTTTTTTTTTAATTTTATTAAAGAAGTGGGTTTACAGAACAATCATGCATAAAATACAGGCTTCCCATATACCACCCACCGACACCTTGCATTTGTGTGGAACATTTGTTACAATTGATGCTAGTGCATTTTTAAAATTGTGTTGTTAAAGTCCATGTTCACATAAAGTTCACTGTTTGTGTAGTGTAGTGTAGTTCCATGGATTAAAAAATTTTTTTATTCTGTTACTATATGTACAATCTAACATTTCCCCTTTTAGTCATATTCAGATATAAATTTCAGTGCTGTTAATTGCATTCACAATGTTATGCTACCATTACAGCCAACCATCACTTCCACCATTCCAAACAGGAACCCTGTACATTTTAAGTCTTAACTTCCCATTCCCTATCCCCACATCCTCTGGTAACCTGTACTCTAGACTCTGACTCTATGAGTTTTGCAAGCTATCTTGATGCACAATGTTCTATTTTTAAATTAACTTTTTGTCTTCATTTGTCAAAGTGATTTTGTCCCTGTAATACTATCTTTAAAATGGAAACCTTCTTACAACGGTCTAAGCAGAACTTTCAAGAAAAAAATTGCAACAACTAAAAATCATCTTGGGCCTTCAGTCCCAAGATAGTAATTAATTTAGAAATGTTACCAACTTGTTTTTCATCACAGAAATGTTTGGTGTGGTTGTTTGACTGTGCATTTATTATTTGAAAATAGAAGGTGGTTTGTGCATAGGGCATGGTATCTTTTGGAAAGAGAACTATTTATGAGTGAGGTGTAGAATGCATAGTTTGCTTGCATTGCAAAGGAATAAGTGAATGGGTATGAAAATGTTTAAAGTGCCTCTGAAGTAATAATTGAGCTTGAGGGAACATTCATACTGAAGGGTTGGGAGGATAGGGAGGTTAGCAGAAGAACCCTTCAAAACAAGGAGAAATATCAGGGCAAACAGTATGGAAACAGTGTCATCTTAGAATTCTTATGATGACAGGGACGTCACAGAGGGATGGTTGTGTGGATGGGGCTGTAGGAGGAGCAGAAGAAATAATCAGGTGTAGATTAATGTTTTAAGAGGTGTGGCTGGATGAGTTAATAAACCAAGAATAAGAAATGCTTTTGTGCACACTAATAGATACCAAGCTTGGTTTGTTTGCGAAAGTCAGCTGTGTGCAAGTCACAGCCTTCCCCTAAAAACTTAGATCTAGGAAAGCAGGGGGAGGAATTCCTGCCATTTCTTTTTATCACAAAAGGATGTTAGAGACATAGAATGTTGTTGTGCTTTGAGCATCAAGGGCTACAGTCCAGCTCAAAGGTGAGAGAAGCTCTCTGGGCACATGATTTTGGTGAGATTTGTTTTTCCCCACATCAAATACCATCTCTAACCATAGTAACACTTTCCTATACTTAAAATATTTCTGAAAGATTGCTCATTTTTCACAGCAGAAAACATTTTGCTGGGTTTAAAACTGGATTTCATGAATTAATGCTTCCCTATTCTGAATTTCTCTGTTGGCCTGGGGATATTCTTCACAGAGCACACTCACTGCCTTTTAGAAGGCAGCATACTAGACTTTTTACTTTTACCTTTTTTTTAGAAAAAACAAGTTTTTATTTTAGTGTTCTAGTGGTAAATCTTTATCAAAAATATTATTATGTAAAATTTCAAAACAAAAACAAAAGGAGAAAACAGACCTTAATGAACCCCTCTGTATCATTAGCCATCTTTAACAATTGCTAACATTTTGCCAATATTGTGGCAAATTTTTATAAAGTGCAAGCATAAGGTTGCAATTTTGCAATTAGATACGTCCTGTGTAGAGGCATATAAATTGAGCTACTGCAAATTTACTGGGGAATCTTGCTCTTAAGAATAATCTTAGGGGAAACTCATTTGCTAGAGTGAATAATCATTTTATGAAAGCTTTTATAAAGTACAATAAATACTTTCCTTTTCTCCTCTCTCCCTCCCTCCCTTACTCCCTTCTTTCTTTCCTGCCTGCTTGCTTCAATATATTAGACTGAGAAGTTGTCTTTTTCCTGAGGATTAGGCAAGCTAGTAGCTTCAATGAGAAAATGGTGGAGTGTTATGAAGAATTTTTCATTTTTTTTGATACCTATGTGTGTGGTTCATGTTTTACGGTCAATCTGGTAAGTGAAAACCCTGAAGCTACTTGCTTCTGGAATTAGTAGTGATGGCATCTTGAGCCTCTAATATAGTCAGCTGCTATAGTCAGGTTTCTGTCACATGCATAGAAATGCAATTTCAAATGGACACATGTGCAGTATATAGGAAATTTTTTGCTTCTCACTACACTCTGGGATAGGAAGACTTTCTCTGCAAGAAACACGAGGCAGGGCTCAGCTCTCCAAGCAGTGGAAGACCTTCTTGTAAACAACCCATATTTTCGTCGGAGGGCACACTGGAAATGTTCCCCCAAATGATAAAAGAATGATTCTCGTTCCTAGGTCTGAACTCACAAAGTGAAGTGGAGAACTGAGGAAATTGCCCAGAAAAACCTGACTTGCTGAAAGCCTCCACAGAAACTATTCATATAGTCGATTCATGAATGAATTTTGGACATAAGTTATGGGGATCATTTGGCTTTGCTGTTTAGATCTGCTTTTAAGGTTTACATGTATTGCATAAATAATCTAAGAAATTTAGGCTTGTGTAGCTCTGTATTTAAAATCCTGTTGTTGTTTAGCTGAGAAGTTGTCAAACGATGGTGGCTTTTTTTGAGGTGAATAAGCCAGGCATGGGATGGCACCACCAAAATCCCCTCAACTGCTCAGAGAGCAACATGTACAGGAAAGGACATTAAAGAGTGGTCTTTTTGAGAAGTGACAGATTACTTAACACAATAATCCATGTTATTAGACAAATTGGTTGGAAAAGGAAGACAGCTGGCTTTGTTCCAACACCAATAACACTATTCACAACAGCTACAGAACAACCCAGCGGAGCCAGCGGCCCTGACTGACCAGCCTGGCTCCAGGCCAGCTGAGGGAAATGTGCTCAGAGAACTTTCTCGCCTTGTTTTCTGTTTCTGTTTGGCATTCTGCAGCCACAGAAGGGCTGTTAACATCGGATGCGGTGTAAATCTGAGCAGGTAAAGAACAGGGCCGATTTTTAAGGTAGAGAACTTTCCAGCAATTCATCTTGCAGCTCCGGCATTCCTCAGTCTCTGTGAGGCCTGTTCCACCAGATAATTTACGGCACCCAGACATTGGCATTTCGTGAAAACTCAAAGCATTTGACAAGCTATTTTCAAAAAAGTTTTTCCATGAGTTAGTTCTAGCAGGAAGAATTTATGATGAGTTGACCTAATCCTTGCTTTACGGAGACGTCTGAAAGTTCTCTCTGTAAACAATGGAATTGCATGTCGGGGATCTTAGACCGAGCAGTGGGTAAGATGTTGGTGCTGTCTTATGAGAGAATTTAAAGGCTTCTTAAAGGCCTCTGTGTGCAGGCGAGCCTTGGCGCCTGCCCTCTGAGCTAATTGCCTGTCTCAGGCTTGGCGGGCTTCCAGTTTTACCTGGGTCAGTTTCAGTCCTGATCCCAGGTTGCCCGTGCATTCACTTATTACAGCTAACCACTGTGAAATCATTCACAGACCTTGGCAATAACATATGTAGGGTGATTTATTTATATATTTTGACTAATAATCTTAACTTGTCATTTCGTTTTTAAAATTTGATAAACGGACTGGGAATTTGAAGAGGGAGCCGTTTGTGTTAAATTTATAACCCTGCTTCCTGGCATTTTGGGGTTGGTTATTGCTTTTGGAGTCCTTTTTCCAAGTGTGTGTGTGTGTGTGTGTGTGTGTCAGGGGGTCTTCCACTCACCCCTTTCTGGTTTTTCCTAATATGTCAGTATGATGTTACACAGAAAATCTTAGAGAGTATAGGCTTCACAGGAGGTATGGGGTTTTTAAAAAGTATTGTGTATTAGCAAAGAGGAAAACTGAAAAATGTGGGTGTGGTGTTTTATTAGTGCAACTTTTGCCTTCTCTTGCTTTACCTATACAATATAAAGTCCAGTGCATTTTAGCAGTGTCTTGATTATTTTGACAGGAAAAATAGAAAATTCAGATCTCCAAACAGATTTTCTTGACTGTTTCTTCAAAAACTGCCCTCCATGTGGAATTCAGTAATACTCACGATTCCACGCGACTTTGAGCTGAACAGATATTGCTGCTTCTTACATCCTCTCTGTTTCTAAAAACAGAGAGAAATGGATGGGGAGGTGTGAGGCAAGCGTTAGGTGTTCCATATTATAATTGCAATTGTTGGAGGGAAAATATGAGGAATACGTCTGGCTGCTTGTTTTGATTGAACGTACAATGGGCTGATAAGTCTCCGAGGGGACTGAGGTTCATGTGGCGTTGGATTAAACAGCACTATACTGTGGGGATAAAAAATTATCCCCACTTTACAGTTAAGGAAACTGAGGTTCAGAAATGTTGAGTAACTTGCTCAAAGTCACATCTTGTAAATTGTCTGGATAATTCACATAAAAAAAAGCAGCCTTGCAACACTTTCAAAAGAAAAATGGTTTTGTGGGGACTTGTTTAGATCAGGGATTGGCAAACTTTCTGTGAAGGTCCAGGTGGTAAATCTTGTGTACCATAGAGTCTGTGTTGCAACAACACAATTCTGCCTTGGAGCATGAAGGCAGCCACAGAAAATACTTAAGTGGGCATGGCTGTGTTCCGATAAAACTTTATTGATTAAAAACAGGCAGGAAACTTGAAAGGTGAAATCACTGCCCTCCCCCCTACGTGGGATCAGACACCCAGGGGAGTGAATCTCCCTGGCAACGTGGAATACGACTCCCGGGGAGGAATGTAGACCTGGCATCGTGGGACGGAGAACATCTTCTTGACCAAAAGGGGGATGTGAAAGGAAATGAAATAAGCTTCAGTGGCTGAGAGATTCCAAAAGGAGCCGAGTAGTCACTCTGGTGGGCACTCTTACGCACAATTTAGACAACCCTTTTTAGGTTCTAAAGAATTGGGGTAGCTGGTGGTGGATACCTGAAACTATCAAACTACAACCCAGAACCCATGAATCTCGAAGACAGTTGTATAAAAATGGAGCTTATGAGGGGTGACAATGGGATTGGGAAAGTCATAAGGACCACACTCCACTTTGTCTAGTTTATGGATGGATGAGAAGAAAAATAGGGGAAGGAAACAAACAGACAGACAGACAAATGTACCCAGTGTTCTTTTTTACTTCAATTGCTCTTTTTCACTTTAATTATTATTCTTGTTATTTTTGTGTGTGTGCTAATGAAGGTGTCAGGGATTGATTTAGGTCATCAATGTACAACTATGTAATGGTACTGTGAACAATCAAATGTACGATTTGTTTTGTATGACTGCGTGGTATGTGAATATATCTCAATAAAATGAAGATTAAAAAAAACACAAAAAAACAAAACAGGCAGGAGATTGGATTTGGCCTGTGGGCTGTGATCTGCAGACCTGGGATGGCACCCAACTTCTTTATTTTACAAATGAGCAAATGGACCCAGTGAGATGAAGCCAGTTGCTCATAGTCACCCAGAGAATTCTGTGACACTAGAACCCTTAACTCCTGGCTCCCTGATGCCATGATTCCTCACCCTGACAGCTTCCCTTAGTTACTCCATGTGGCTCTTCATTCCTGAAGCCGTGTGAACCTAGATAGTCACCTGCTTTGGGGGAGTGGTAGGTGGGTGTATGGCTGAAGCCTGCATGCATGCAGATCTCTCAATGCTATTTATAGATGTAAAAGTGAATACAAATATATGAAATCTGAAATGCATGTAAGCTACACATTTTCAAAATTCAAAATATTTTGCATGGTCTTCTCTCTGTCTATCTTTACAATTGTTCCAAGCCTCCCTGTGCATGTGCTGGTTGAGGTTGTGGCCTGGGACCGGCTGAGAGTGCTGACAGACTGTGGGAAAGGCTCTCAGAGGCAGAGAACGAAACCTGGAAACCTGACAGCTTATTGAAAGTGAAGAGGGTGACATGGTCTCAGATGTCTAGTGTTTAAGCTGGATTCGGCTGGGAAGTCTTTCTGCGGTATACCCATCTGTCACGGGCAGTGCTTTTGTTTGTCCCATTCCTGTCCATGAGCCATGTGCCAGTTTGGCTATATTATGTCCCCCACCAAAAGCCATATTCGTTAATGCAGTCTTGTGGGGGCAGACATATTAGTGTTGATTAGGTTGGAATCTTTTGATAGAGTTTCCATGGAGATGTGACTCAATCAACTGTGGGTGAAACATTTGATTTAATTATTTCCATGGAGCTATAGATCCTGTCCCTTCAGGGTGGGTCTTGATTTAATACTGGAGTCCTGTAAAGGAGCTCACCAACAGAAGGAGCTCAGAGCTCAGAGCTGCTGAGAGGGACATTATGGAGAGACTTTGGAGAGATGCTTGCTGACGCTTGGAGATATGGACAGAAGGATGTTTGTAGATGCTAAGCTAAGGGATTAAATACAGAGTTTGTCCTGGAGAAACTAAGTGAGGACCCCCAGATGCTTAGAAAGAAATGCCCTGGGAGAAAGGGGCAATGGCACATAGGAGGCAACAGAGAAGAGCTAAGGAAAAAGCCCAGAGATATTTTGGAGAAAGTCATTTTGAAATGCAATCCAGGAGCAAAGGACCAGCAGTCGCCAGCCACCTGCCTTCCCAGCTGACAGAGGTGTTCCAGACGCCATTGGCCATTCTTCAGTGAAGGCATCCTCTTGTTGATGCCTTAGTTTGGACACTTAGAACTGTAAATTTGTAACCAAATAAACCCCCTTGATAAAAGTCAATCCATTTCTGGTATTTTGCATAATGGCAACATTAGCAAACCAGAACAAATCATAGGATTGGTATAGGATGGTCGCATGGCATGCACCAGGTGAACCGGAGTCCTTCCCCAGAATGCTAGAAAGGGATTCTGGATGGTGAGAGAGACTTTCCTCTTAGTTCTAAACAGGAAAGGTGCTAGCCGGGGCTGTCTCTAGCCTTGCTCCCCATAGCATAGAGAAGGCCCCTTAATAGTAGAAAGAATGGTGCTAACCGCATGCAAAGGCCAAGGAGTGAGGTGAAGAGAAAGCATTGGAGTGCCCAGTTCCCCTCTGTGATGTCCATATCAGTTCTGATCCCTAAAGCCCTTCCTTTGACTCTGGGACCACCCCATACCCTTCTGATTACATCTCATTATTTTGCTTTCGCTATTTTTAGTTGGGTACCTGACAGCCATGGTCAAACAGTCCTGACTGCTTTTTTTCTTACCATCTCACTGGTAAAAGTATCTGTCTTCAAATGTCAAGTTGTATATAAAATCTATGCTTTCATAGAAAATCTGTTTCTTTTTTAACAAAACTGATGTCACTGTATTTCTTTTACATCCATTATGTTCCTAAGAGAAGCAAAAGATACTGTTTCATGTTTTTAAAGGAAGAAATGAATAATTATATCCAAAACTTTATGAATCTCTGTTCACACACTCATAAGGCACACACACACAGTCACACCTAACTCCTCTCTCTTAGTTTAAAGGAGAGGTTGCTACCTTTCACCCACTCTTCAAAAAGAACAACTAATAAAATTCCCACAGAGGTTTTCAGTCACTTGAGAGGAATCGGTAGTTGCTCTAAGTTTGTTTTCATTGCTGTAAGGGAGTTCCTTGAGCTTTGGATTCGTAAAACCGTATGACTGGTCTCCTTGGAGAAAATGAAACAGAAGCTGTGACAGTCATCACAACAGAAAGTCAAGTAGAGAACTGGAAACGAATATAATCAGTGTCATAAACAAACCATAAAGTTCAAGGTAAAAAGATTCCATTTAATATCACTTTTATATGAGAATCCACATTAATCTTGATAAAATACCATGTTTCAAAGTGTCTACTTGACTGTGCGAGGTGACCCAATTCAAAACTGAGACAAATTTGTAAAAGAAACCTTCAATCATTTTGAGTCCTAATAGTCAAGATATTCTTTTGACATTTTATAATTCACATACAGTAAAGTTTACAAATCTTAAGTGTACTTCTCACTCAATGAATTTTGATATGTGTAGACATCCATGGAATCACCACTCACATCAAAATTTAGAGTATTTCTGGCACTACAGAAAGTTCCCTCATGCTCTCTCTAAATCAACATCTCTACCAAAGGTAACTTCTATTCTGAACTCTGTCATCATAAATTAGTTTTGCCTGTTCTTAAGCTTAATATAAATGGAACCATACTCTATGCACTCTTTTAGGTTTGGCTTCTTTCATTCAACATTATGTCTGTGAGAATCATCCATATTGTTGCGTATAGCAACAAACTTTATTGTTTTTAATTGTTGTGTAATATTCCATTGCATGAATATACCACAAATTATTAAGCTACTTTATTGTTGATGGTAATTTGGGTTGTTTCCAATTTGGTGCTATTACAAATTAAGGTGTTAAGAATATTCTTAGGATGGAAGAAGATGGCAGCGTAGAGAGGAGTGGAAGTTAGTTAGTCTCCCTGGAACCACTAATAAGCAACCAGGAACAACTAGTAAATGATCTGGAATAACTGCTGGGGGACAACTGTGACTATTCACACATCGTGCACCAACCTGGATTGGGAGGGATGCCTGAGATTGCAGCGTGGTCTGTAAGTAGAAACTGCAGACCCAAGCTAGAAGCCCCCTCCCCCCATGGCAGCCCAAACTGCAAACCCTCGCTGTGATAGAGGGCGGCACTCTCTTGAACAAATGAATATACCTCAGTCCAGCTCCAACTGGGGTTTTAATTGGCAAACATGGACTGCTCAATGCAAACTACAAATCCCCAACAAGCAGACAGAGGCTTTTAGTGATGACTGACCTTGAAGAGTCAGGGGACTTTACTGTCCTGAGACAGGGAACCCAGAGGACCAGGTGCTATCTTGGGCCAATGGGTGAAACTGGGGGCCATGGACAGCCCTGAAAGGGGGCTTTCTCTCCCATTTTCTCTCTCTCAACTTGAGCGGCTCAGTGGAGAAAGCCTCAGCCATTTTCAGTTCCCAGCACTTTGACCCAGACAAGGGTGGAGACAGCAGAGTCAGAGAGACAAAGAACCTATTTAAATGCAGATGAAAACTCCCTAGGGGGTGTATCTTCCCTATGAGGAAGGAGGTGGTGTCCAGCTCTACTACCTGCCTTCCATTCAGAACCAGACTCCAGAGCCTGGGGGAAACAGCCAAAACAGAAACTAAGGAGGCCACATCTCCTTACATCAGTCAGGAGCTACAGGCTGATAGGCACCACCTGCTGGGCAGGTTAGGAGAAGCACAGCAGCTTGAGGCCTCACAGGTTGTGTCAATTTTCTAAGACGTACCCTCAGGGAAACCTGATACTGAATATTGCCCCCTTCTGGGACCTGAGCCCGTTCTGGTCTGGAAAAACCTGATTGGAGTAACCAAGAAAACCAGATGCCTAGACAACAGAAAACTACAATCTACACTAAGAAAAACAAAGTTATGGCCTAGTCAAAAGAACAAACTTACACTTTAACTAAGACACAGCTATCGAAACAACTAATGCTAAATCAGTTCAAAAAGTTTAGGGAAGATAAGGCAAAAGAGATGAAGCATATAATGAAAACACTGGGCGAACATAAGGTAGAAATCAAAAGTTTGAAAAAACAACCGGCAGAATCTATTGAAATGAAAGGCACAACACATGAGATAAAAGACACAATGGAGGCATACAACAGCAGATCTCGAGAGGCAGAAGAAAACACCAGGAACTGGAGAACAAGACATCTGAAATCCTACACACAAAAGAATAGATAGGGAAAAGAATGGAAAAATATGAGCAACGTCTCAGGGAATTGAATGAGACATGAAATGCATGAATGTATGTGTCATGGGTGTCCCAGAAGGAGAAGAGCAGGGAAAAGGGGCAGAAGCAATAATAGAGGAAATAATCAATGAAAAATTCCCATCTCTTATGAAAGACATAAAATTACAGATCCAAGAAGCACAGCATACCCCAAACAGAACAGATCCGAATAGGCCTATGCCAAGACACTTAAAAATCAGATTACCAAATGTCAAAGTCAAAGAGACAATCTTGAAAGCAGCAAGAGAAAAGTGATCCATCACATGCAAAGTAAACTTAATAAGACTATGTGCTGATTTCTCAGTAGAAACCATGGAGGCAAGAAGGAAGTGGTGTGATATATTTAAGATACTGAAAGACAAAAACTGCCAAACAAGAATCCTATATCTGGCAAAACTGTCCTTCAAATATGAGGGAGAGTTTAAAATATTCTCTGACAAACAGACAATGACAGAATTTGTGAACAAGATACCTGCTCTACAGGAAATAGTGAAGGGAGCACTACAGACAGATAGGAAAAGATAGGAGTGAGAGGTCTGGAACACAATTTTGGGTGATGGTAGCATGGCAATGTAAGTACACTGAACAAACATGACTTTGAGTATGGTTGAAAGAGGAAGGTTAGGAGCATGTGGGACACCAGAAGGAAAGAGGAAATATAAAGACTGGGACTATAAAACTCAGTGAAACCTAGAGTGCTCAACAATTGTGATAAAATGTACAAATATGTTTTTTCATGAGGGAGAACAAATGAATGTCAACCTTGCAAGGTGTTAAAAATAAGGAGGTATTGGGGGAAAATACAATCAATGCAAACAAGGGGAGATAATCAACAGAAACATTGTATTATGCTTCCATTAATGTAACAAGGCAATATACCAAAGCTAAATGCCTTTAAGAGGGGGTCATAAGGGAGGAGTATGGGACTCTTGGCACTAGTAATGTTGTCTGGCTCTTTATTCTACTTTAGGTTAATGCTATCTTTCCTTTTCTTGCTTTGTAGCTGTCATGTTGTGTTTTTATTTCTCTTTCTTTTTTCTTTTTCTCTTGTCTCTCTGCCTTTTTTGACTCTTCCTCCTGCTTTGTGGAAGAAGTGGGGATGTCCTTATATAGATAGTGGTGAGGGTGGTGAATATATAAATACGTGACTATACAGGGAACCGATTGTTTACTTAGGATGGAATGTATGGTGTGTGAACAAAACCATCTTAAAAAAAATGGGTTGATGAAGAAAACTTGAGGGCACTATATTGAGTGAAAAAAGCCAGACACATAGGGACAAATATTACAGGGTCTCACTGATATGAACTAATTATGATATGTAAACTCATAAGTTACAAGGATATAGAATGAGGCTCAAGAATGGGGAGTGGTTGCTTATTATGAGCAGAATGTTCAATTAGGTTGAACTTCAATGTTTGGAAATGGACAGAAATGATGGTAGCATGTTGTGAGAATAACTAACAGTGATGAATGGTGCATGAATAAGGTGGAAAGGGGAAGCTCAGAGTCACGTACGTTACCAGAAGGAAAGTTGGAGGTTAAAAGATGGGAATGTATAAAACAGTGAACCTTATGGTGGGCAATGTCCGTGATTAACTGTACAAATATTAGAAATCTCTTTCATGAACCAGAGCAAATGCATGACACTATAACTAGAAGTTAATAATAGAGGGGCATATAGGGAAAAAAATACGCCTATTGCAAACTATATACTACAGTTAGTAGTATTTTAATGTTCTTTCATCAACAGTAACATGTACTATATCAATCCTATGAGGCAGCAATGGAGGGAGGGTGGTTAGGGGTATGGGGGGATTTGAGTTTCCTTTTTTGTCTTTATTTCTTTTCTGGAGTAATGAAAATGATCTAAAAGTTGAAAAAAAATTAATTGTGGTGATGGATGCACGATGTACTGGGGGCAATTGATTGTACACTTTGGATCTTGATAATTGTATGGTATGGGAACAATCTCAATAAAAAAAGAACATTCTTGTGTCTATCTTTGAGTGGACACAAGTGCCAGAGGACTATAATATACCTCAGAGGACTATATTAACAAATATCTGGATCACAGTGTAGGCATATGTTTAGCTTTAGTAGATACTGCTAAACAGTTTTCCAAAGTGATTGTACTTATTTAAAATCCCACGAAAAATGCATGAAATTTCCAGTTGCTTCATAACCTCATCAACACTTAATATTGTCAGTCCTTTTAATTTTAGTTCCATTGGTGGTCTTGCACTGGTATCTCCTGATTTTAATTTGCCTTTCTCTGACGACTAATGATGTTGAACAACTTTTGATACACTTTTTGGTCATTTGGAACCTTTTGTAAAGTGATGGCTCAGTGTTGTTGCCTATTTTCCAAACATTGGGTTGCCATTCTTATTGATTTGTAGGAGCTCTTTATATATTCTGGATACTAGTCCTTTGTCAGATATATGAATCACAAATATCTTCTTCCAGTCTGTGGCCTCCTTGTTCATCCTCTTAATGTTCTGTTATGCTGAACAGATGTTCGTAAATATTAAGGATATCTAGTTTGTCAAACTTATAAGGTTAGTGCATTTTGGATTCTGTTTAAGAAATCTTTGCCTATCCCAAGTTCATGAAAATATTTTGTTATGTTTTCTTTTAGAAGGTTAATTGTTTTAACTTTCACATTAAGGTCTATGATCCATCTTGAATTAATTTTTGTATATAGTGTGAGGTAGGAGTCTAAATTCAATTTTGCTAGGAATTTATGAACTTTATTAATCTTTTCAAGTGACCAGCTTTGGGGTTTGTTAACTTGTCTCTATTGTGTTTGTTTTACATTTCTTTGATTTCTCCTCTTATCTTTATTATAGCTATCTTTTACAACTGCTTTTTCCCAAGCATCTTGAGATGGAAACATAGTTTTTGACCTTTCTTCTTTTTAAATATATGCACTTGCTTAACATACTCATTTATATTTTTAAGATATGCATTTTTTTCTATAAATACCTGTTGGGGATTGAATCATGCCCCCCACAAAAGGCAGGCTCAGGTCCCAACATCTGGTCCTGTGGGTCTGAACCCATTTGTTAATCAGAACTTTGATGATGTTATTAGTGAAGGTGTGCCCAAACTGAATGAGGATGGACCTTAATCCAATAGGGCTGAAGTCCTTATAAGCAAAGGAAATTGGATACAGAAAGAGAAGCCATGGGGGCAGCCAGAGTGGAAGTCAATGGAACTTAGGGAAAAAAGCAGACGATAATGCCATGTGCATTGCCATGTGATGGAAAAGCCAAGGACCAAGGATTGCTGGCAATCAGCCCCAGAACACCACAGCCTTAGGGGAGAAAGCATTGCCTTGCTGACACCTAGATTTTGGACTTCTCCTAGCCTCAAAATCGTGAGCCAATAAATTCCTGTTGTTTCCTCCAACTCATTGTTTGTATTTGTTTTAGCAGCTGAGAAACTAATACAAGATCTTTTAAACACTGCTTTTGCTGTATTCCACAAGTTTTGACATGTTGTATTTTCACTTTCATTCCATTCAAAATGTTTTCTACTTTCCTTTTTAATTTTTTGATAATTTATGTGTCATTTAAATGCACATTGCTCAATTTCCAAATATTTTTGGTGATTTTCTATATCTCTTTCTGGTATTGTTTTCTCATTCAGTGCTACTGTGTTTCAGAGGAGATACTCTGCAATCTTTTGAAATTTGTTGGGACTTGTTTTATCTTGCAGCTTTTGGTTTATTTTCGTAAATGTTCCACGTGCACTTGGTAAGAAGGTATATTCTCCAATGTTGGGTGAGGTATTTTAAACATGCCATTTAGGTTGAGTAAGTTAAACGTGGTGTTCCAATCATCTTTTTGCTGATCATTTATCTGCTTGTTCTTTTAGTACTGAGAGCTAAGTGTCAAGGCTGGCACTCATCTGCCTCTGGAGAATGTGAGCAGGGTTGCCCCAGATGGCAGGTGGACCTGCCATTGTGGAATATGCAAATGGCACCTCCAGGGGTGGCAGTTTGGAACTCATGCTGAGAGTGAATGACAGCTCTCGGACTTGAGCCTTCACGGACTGGGAGAATTCAAGATGAGCCGGAGGCTTGTCTGGAAAGTTTAGTGCCACCTGGGAATGACACATTAACTACTGTGAATTACAAAATTGGCTTCCAGTTGGATTTTTTATTTCTTCAGTCTGCTGTATCTTCTTTTAGGTCAGGCCACAAACATGCCCACTTTCCCTAGGCTACAGAGCATACTGGCCGTGGCCTGTCTGAAGCCAGTGAGGGATGCAAATGTGGGTAGGTTGGAGAAGGGCAAAGGTTTTGAGTTCAGAAAGACTTAGAATTGAATCTTGTTCTGGCATGTTCTAGTTCTATGACCATGGGCAAAGCCATAACCTTTCTGAGCCTCAGCACTTTCATCTATAAAACCTGATTTGTAGGATTTATGGTTAGCTTGAAAAAAGTAGGAATCTCCTAGCGCTCTGCCTGGTCATAGAGATAATGAACAAATGTTAATTCCTCCTCCTTGTTCCCCAGTCTCTCAAGGCAAAGAATTGAAGGATGCCCCTGCTTTCAGGTTGAGTGTTAGAGGCTGAGTACGGCTTGGCTGAGGAGCCCAGCTCTAGGTTGGTAAAGGGCAGAGCTAAGGCTGGGGATAGGGAAGGTTTGTGGTCCATTGGTCCAAGACTTATTGAACAACATCAAAATTTTTTCACAAAAGGAACCAGGACTGGTTCATGTTCCTGCCCATTACCCTCAGTTTAGGTTGATGCGGTTAAACTTCCCAGAAGAATTGTAAGCCAGCCAGGAAAGACCTGACTGGCACTTGAAGTTCTGTCCAAATGTGGAAAACCCCCCCTCACACATCAGGAGTCAACCCAAATTTAATTCTTAATGTTTTCCTTTTGCACAGGACCAGGATCTGTTAGCACTCATCGCTTTCTGGGATTTGCAATAAAGCACATCACAGGAAAATGTTGTTGCTAGCCACAGAAGGAGGGCTGGTCATTTTGACTCAGCAAGAGCTCCAACAGAAATGGAAGCATTGGCGGAGGCTGGTGGACGGGAAGTCAGGAGCGACGGCCTCACCGGGAGGGCGTGAGGGAGGCTCTGGAAATCTGAGCATCTCTGGGAGAATATTCAGGCTGACCTAGAGGAATGGAGGACAAGCGTTTTGGGCAGGTCTGAGCCTGTCAAAGCTGTGAAAACAGGTCACAGGCAAAGCGCGAGGTAGGCACACGCTATGTAAACTCTGTCCTGGGGTGGGCTTCATCTCCGACAGGCTGCGATGGAGGATCTCAGAGCCTCCTCCCAGCTCAGCAAGAAATCAGGCTGAGGCTGACGAGTGATTCCTCCAGGGAGCAGAGAGGGGCTGGGTGGCCCATGTGCTCTTTCTTTTCTTGTTTCTTTTAAAATTTAATTTTAATTTTTATCAATGGAATATATTTACATAATTGGAAAAGTCAAGTGATACTACATGGCTTATAATGAAGACAGCAGCCCCTTGTCTCAGCCCTCCCTTGCCCTGAGTCCTGACTCCCTTCCCTTTTTCCCCATCCCCCAAAGGCAAACTATTTTTAAAAGCTATTTATTCCTATGTCCATATTTCTTCTTTTATTAAGAGAAATTTCAAATATATACACAAGTTGAGAGACTAATGTGAGAAACCCCATGTCCCATCACCCAGCCTCAACCACTATCATCACACAGTCAGTCTTGTTTTATCTTCTCCCACTTGGACTATTTTGAAACAAATCCAAGTCACTGAATCATTTCACCTGTAAATAATTCAGTATGTAGCTCTAAAAGATGAGGATTCTTGTTTTAATATAACCATGTACGATTATCTTCCCTAAAAAGAAGTTGAAATAATTAGTTAGTATCATCAAATATCTGGTGTCCAAATTTCCCTGATTGTCTTATGCATTTTTGTTTTTACATTTTATCTCAATATTTTAACATAATATGCTTATATTTGAGTCACTTATTTTTGAATCCAGTATCACAATTGCTCTATTCCAGGGATTCTTATCTATTTCAGAGCAAGTCTGCAAATCACTGAGGGGCAGAAAAGTGCCTGTGGGGAAGGCGGGATGGTGTCACAGCTGGGACCCTCTCCCGAGGTCGTCTCTCTGCATAAGCTGGCTTTCTGAGCCGCCGTGTCCCTGTGACTAGCTAGCACTGGGCTCTGTGTTTTCATTTTGTGAATGTGAGCAAAGCATTGGAGACGCTTGCTCCACATAAGTGTATGTGGGGAGGACTTATGTAATAGTCCTCTAATTCATTTCTGACACTCAGAAGGCATGGGTGACAAGGCCAGTTGTTTCTGAGGTAGTCGGTGGGGTGTAATGGAAAGAAGTCACAGTTGTTAGAACTCGACAGCTGGGGTTTAGATGCAGACTCTGTCACCTCGAAGCTATGTGACCTGGGCAAATTTCATAACCTCTTTGTGTCTGTTTCCACATATGTAATGCAGGGATAATGATGCTGACCTTAAAGAGTAGTCGTTTGTAAGAACTGAACGAAATAACACACATAAAGGACTGGAACAACACCTAGCACATAGTAGGGCCTCAATAAATTCATGTGTGCGTTCTCTCTCAGTGTATATGTATATACGGTATATGTATGTGTGTTTATAAATATGCATATATATAATTTTTAAATAAATGGATAACATTCAATTACTCTTACTTTTCATATTTACTCATGCATTTATTTTTAAAATGAACTCATCTTTCTGCTTTAACTTTTGATTATGATTCCTTAAAATAAAAATATAAAACATAGTAAAACAATTTCTTTTAGTAAAACCTTCTTAGTTTAGATTAAGAAATCTGAATTATAGAATTTTTTAAAAAGAAGAGACTAAGTTTTATTTCTTTCAAGTATTTCTAACTAATAGGTAGTAAACTCTACTCTCTTGGTTGGGCCAGCTTTAGCGGACACAGGACTCATACACTTAAATGTGCTTCAATCAGGGCCCCCCTGGCTGCAAATGACAGCATGACAATGCAAACTAGCCTCAGCAAAGAGGAATCTTACTGGATCACGATGTGGGAAGTCCAGAGGCTGAGCTTTCTACAGTCATGTCAAGATCCAGGGGCTCATAAAATGTTGGTTAGGTTTTTCTCAGGTGATCAGGATGGCTCAAAGCTTCTCTAGTTTGTATTGTCCTTCTGGCTCTCAATCTAGGGGAAAAGGAACTTTTCTTGCCCAGGATCCAGAAATCACATCTTGGGGAAGACCGTGATTGGCTTGTTTTGGTCATGTGCTCTTATCTATGATGCGAGGGAAGCAGGGGCCCAGGGTTACTTAGATGGGCAGTCTCTGCAGGACCACGTGGAGGGAAAGAGGTGACTCCTCAGGGGAGCAGAGGGTTGACATTATATAAAGGATAAAGGATACTATTTAGGGAAAAACAATTGTATCATTTACATAAATTATTTAGCAAGTGGTTATTAGTTATGCTAAACAATCAACATATTGTAATTTTTATCAAACCATTTGTTCTTTTAAGGAAGATAATAGTCTTCTCTGCAAAAGTGTTTATCCTGCTAATTTCATACCAAGTGGTTTATTTACAGACAATTAAAAATAATGTTCTTGAGTACTTATGTGCCAAGCACTGTTCTAAGCATGTAACATGTCCTGACCTATTTAATCTTCACCCAAGTGGCGTGAGATATGTATTCCTATTATCCCCATTTTATAAATGAGTAAACTGAGGCTGAGAGAGTTAAGTAACTTTCCCAAGTTACACAGTTAGTAATTAGAAGAACTCAGGTTCAAACCTGGCTGTCTGGCTCCAGAGCTTGCACTCTGAGTGCTATAAGATGAAAGGAAACTTCAACTCAACTCACATCCCAGTAACCAGAGTACGACTGAGCAGCGTCCACATTACTTGTAATACACATTATGCTATATATTCTGAAGTGATATGAATTCATCAAAGATTAAGATGTTACTATGTGTCCAACCTTATGGTAAGTATTTTAGGGGTTGGGCAGGCCATATGCAAAACAAGAAGATTGAGCTGTCTCCCTTAAAGAGTTTATAGTTCTGTTTGAGCAGGTAAAACATGCAAATGGAAACAAACAAACAAACAAACAAAAACAATAAAAGCAAGCCACTCAGGAGCCCTCTTCATATGTGCTGGCCACGTGGACCACAGTCATGGCTGGGGCTGGCTGGGCTTGGTCAGGGAAGCCTTTGTGAGAAGGTGAGTTTTAAATTGGGTTGTGAAGGAAGGACGGGCAACCAGGGACCAGCAAAAACTGGAGGGGAGGCTTTGGTGATAATAAACAATAGGAGTGGAGGCTAACATTTATTTGTGCTACCAAGTACCAGGCATTCTGCTAAACCTTCAGGTGCTCTCCCTTATATAATTCTCACAATAGCCCAGTGAGGCAGGTTCTATCATTCTCCCCATCTTAAAATGTGAGGATAAAATTTGAAACTGAGTGGCGGAGAAGAAAAATATTAGGTAATGGAATCAAGGTCACACGGCTTATAAGTAAAACTGGGATTCAAACTGAAGTCTGTTGACCCCCAAATTACTAACCATTATGCCCTTGGGTATATCCCATTTAAAAATGTTAAACTCTATCCTATATCAGATATGCTGGTAGGACTGATAAGGCATTCATGGATTCTAGATATGTGAGATGCCCTCGGGTGCCTTGGCCTGAGAGCACGTGTGTTGAGTTCTACTACATTTGCTGACGTGGCGGAACGGGTCAACTGACAGAAGCATTTACAGTTGTGGGTAGCTCAGTGTACACCATAGCAGGAGATGCCAGGTTCCACTTCTTCCAAATGTGATCACTGCAGTGATTTCCATGTGGCAGCTTTCTTGGGGCCATACGTTATCGAGATGCTGCTAGGGAAGTGAAGGTTGGACTATAAAGTGGCAGCCTAAACTTAAACCAGTGAAACAGCAGGGCAAAATGATTCACAGTTTGCCCACATCAGCATAATCTGAGTTAACCATTCCCAAGGACAAGCCAAAAGGAACAGGAAAGTCATGTGGATGAAATATAATCATTAGAGGCAGAGGAAAAGACACACGAGAAACCAATGAAGCCAGTGGAATGGCATTTTCTGACCAACTTTCTGTCATCCTAGACAGAGGCACACCTCAAATCCCCAAGTCCTTGAAGCTGACAAGGAAGAAACAGGATGTGTGTTTCTGCGTTTTTTTGTGCATGCATACGTGTGTGTGTGTGTATGTGTGCATGTTTAAATTTATGGCCAGCAACTCTGTTGTATGTATTTTTAAAGGGCTGAAAAATTAGGAGAGTGCTAGGTTCTGTTTTAATTGGATTTTCTAAAACATAAATAAAAGGTAGGGCAGGCAGATGCATTCTTTGATCGATGTTTTCCCTCAGAGTGTGCACAGCTGGTCTGGAGTCCCTCTCTTCCCTAATTAGGGGGCTACGTTCTGCTCTGGTGCGGGACTGCTGCCTGCGTGCTTACCTTACCGGTCTGGGAGCCGACGTAAAACCCACGTGGCCGGAAACGCCTGCAGAGATGGAGCTGACACCGAGAACTGGGCCTCCAAAGTGATATGGAATCTATGCAGGAACAAATGGTGATGAGTAATGTACTGCAGAGAAACACAATGCCCAGCTCTGGTGTGGGTGGAAAGTCCCTGGAAGAATGACTTCAACTGAGACTGCACCCAAGGGGGTAACCTTTAGGAGGCTTAATGAAGATACACCCCAACAGCTATGGCAGGTCAGCCCTTACTGTGATGGAGGAGGGATAGGGGTAGGCTTGCCCAGGCCCAGAAAAGGAGAAGCCATCTTGGCTTCATCCTCTTGGCTTCTTTCATTCGTTGTCCTCAGGGCCAGGACTAGGGTGAGGCAAGGAGGGACTTGGGTCCCAAATCTAAGGAGGCGCTCATACTCAGTTACAGCCAGAGGGATCTCTCAGACATGCAAATATGAAGGCCCCAAAGATACAGGCTAAGCTCCTTAGCAAGGCTTCCAGCAGTGTTCCTTGCACGTTAATGTGCAAACTCATATCTGGGGATTTGGTGAAAATAAAATGCAGATTCTAAGTTGGGGGGAAGGTGTCCTGCGATTCTGCATTTTTAACAGGCTTCCAGGTGATGCTGCTGCTGCTATTCTGGGGATCACATGTAGACTAGTGAGGGTTCATGAGGGACAAGCTAAGGCTATGAGCCAAATCTGGTCTGCCACCTATTTTTGTAAATAAAGTTTTATTGATACACCATCACATCCATTCATTTACATATGGTCTATGGGTGCTTTCTCCATACAGTGGCAGAGTTGAATAGTTGTTACAAAGACCAAATGGTCTGCAAAGCCTAAAATATTTACTATCTGCCTGTTACAGAAGAGTTGACTAATCCCTAGTTTACAGGATCTGCTTTTGTTTCTCTCAGTATTCACTTTTCAACCAGACACCCTGTACTTTCCTTTCTGGGACTTTGTGAATGTTGTTACCTCTGCCATGACTGTCTATTCTTTCTCTTTGTTAACTCTTACCTTGCCATTCTGATCTCAACTTAGAGGCTATTTCTTCTGAGGGTGCTCACTCAAGACTGAGCTAGGGGACCCTCGTATGTGCTTCCAGAGAGGCTCAAACTTCCCATCATCACACTAATTGCCTGTTTCATCATCTGAATCTCTCATTAGACCAAAGACTTCTTGGGGGCAAGGACTATATCGGTTAATGATTGAATTCCAAGCACCAGGCGTATAGCTAGTATTTGATTTTTAATTGAAGTTTTAAATTTGATATGGTTTATGACAAGTTAGATGCCTTTCTTATTTTTAAGCGCCTTGAGTGGAGAGAGTCTTGACACTCCAGAGAAATTCAATCCCACCTGCTTCCCAGTACTGTTCTCCTAAAATAGGATGAAATACTCAGTGGTCGTTTACTCTAGTGAGAACAATGCCCCTTCTCCCACACCCATTACCCACCCAACACCACACACATGCACACGCACACACACATGCAATGGCTCTTATTCCTGCATTAGACAGGGGACTTACATACCTTTTGAAATCATTAAAATCCTTGAGAACTTATGAATGAATCTAGTTTATCTGGAATTTTCCTCATAGCTAGGGCTCCCATCCGTAGCAATCAGAACTCTTGGGGGTCATGGCAGTCATTTTATCTGGGATGCTTAAGAGCTGTGGTAAACGTTTTAGAGCAAAGGGGAGAGTAAAACTGTTGCTCATAATGATTCTTGGATTGTGTTTATTTCCATTCATCTTTAACAGGGAGAATGGAAAGCCAGTTCAATGGGCCATGTCCAGAAAGTAATGAGCCATTAGGTCAATTGCCTCTTTCAAGATACCAAGCAGTGGTTTACAAAGCTCAATTTCCAATCAGCAGGGCAAGTGGGATCTTGGGTGAAGAACCAGGGTCCGTCAGTGAGTTGCTGTGGGCCAGCCTGGGGACTGGCTGCTGTAGACAGGCCCTTGCAGCTCCCTTGGATTCCTTCTTAAACAGCACAGTATGTGCTTCCAGGTGCCTCCCCCACCCACTGCGAAGGAGGCATCCAGTGGCTAGGCTTAAAGACTTTAAGCCATCTATTGATTGAAGGTTGGTAAAAGTATCTGGGTGAGATGGTCTGGGCTAACCAGATGCACCTCAAACCACTGATTCTTTAATTCTTCTCTGAAATGCTTAAATCATCGCCATGATGTTTGCAAATCATGGGGCATTAAACTCTTTTCCGCACTTGTTATTTCCAGTGGTTAATGGTCGGTTCCACCAGGCTCTATTTCCCTCAAGTTCATATTTAGCTATCAGAATCTATGTGTGTACAGTGCCACTGCTTTTCAGTTATCACAGATGAGTGCTTATGACTTTTTAATATCATAGGCATTTCCTTCGCAATTCTCTCGCTCTCTTTCTGAAGGGAGAAACAAAGCTCCTTAGGAGAAATAATGTAACTCTAGAAACAACAGCCAGAATTTGAGACATCCTGTGACAGTGAAAAGCCAAATTCCAGATGTTGGGTTTTGATTCTCCAAGGAAAGATATGCAAGGAAGGAAGGGACTGGAGTCTGGGCAGGAACTTTTTAGAGATTTGCTGATTCCCCTCCCCTTGCAGTGCAATTCAGACAGCTGAAAAGGTCCTGGGGACGGGCCGGGGCAGCCAGCGCCTCCAGCCCTCCCCGCATCCCTCCAACTCTCAGATGCAGACCTACTTCTGGGCAATAAATGCTTATCACAGAATGTCTGAGGCAGAACAAACAGGACCGGGGCCCTGGAGGAGATAGCTGTTTATGTTTTGTTTTGTTTTATTTTTTCCCTTCATGTCAGCTTGAACATGTTGAACAAGTTATTTCTGGATTTCTTGAAGTTTGACCATTTTTTAAAAAAATTGTGAAGTAGCTGCTCATTTCTCTGTTTTGGTCTTATCATAGTTGGGAATTTTCAGGCCACACACAGACATACTTTTTTGTTTTTGCAAGAAGTAAACATCCAAAGGTCATAAATTACATTCATAAATATTTAGTGAACTTAGATGTGTGAGGGTTTTTAAAGAAAAGGAAAGGAAACCGAGGCTTGGGAAAAATAAGCTTTATCCAGAAGGAAATAAAACCCTTTATTTTACTGTTTGAAGACTTGAAAACAATCACTCGGAAACAAAAACTTACTTTTGAAGTTTTCAAAGAAATCATGTTCTGCTCTCAATGTAGCGTTGAGGAAAACATCTCATTATTTCAATAAAACTTTGAATTAAGAGAATTAAGAGCCCCACAGTGACAGGGTGAAGAAATAGTTGCATTTAAGAGTCAATGAATCATGGAGGAAAGGAAACTGTGATCCTGGAACCAATCAGTGATCCAATATGGAGCTGCTTTGGGGTCAGACCCTGGGCAGGAGTCAGGGAATTAGCTTCTTGTCTTCCATTCCTGTGGAAGCCTGCATTGCCCTCCTGGGTCTGGAAGAGGAAATTGGGTGTATGCCACTTTAAGAGACTCTAAAGCACAACCATCTGAATATATCAGAATGGATGTTGGGATAGGAGAGACATTTGCACTGGGAAAGGATTCTTCACTATATAAGAGCATTCAACTCTGGATTTGTCTAATCGCCGGCTGCTCCAGTACATTTAAAAAGAGGATTTGATTTCTAAACCATGGATTGCTGCAAAGCTTTTTAGGAATGTCTCCATTGCATGAAGTGAGATACTCTTGGAGTAAACTCTCAGGTTTATGAGGGTATCTGCACCAACATTATTTCATCACTTTCCTGCTCAGAAACCTCTAGTAGCTCCTCATTGTCTATTGCAAGGTTATTCAAACTCATCACTATGGATATTGGGGCTGGATAATTCCTTGTTGTGGAGGCCTGTGCGTTGCAGGATGTTTCGCGGCATCCCTCCCTCTACCCACTAGATGCCAGTAGCACCTTCTCCCTCCAGTGTGACAACCAAAAATGTCTCAGACACTGCCATATATTCCCTGGGCGAGCAAAATCAGCCCTGGTTGAGATCACTCATCTACTGGATTATGTCTCTCCTTCTAGCCTGCCAGAGATATGATCCCCACCTACCTAACCTTCTCCTTGAGGTGGCTCTGTCTTCTGGTCCCCAAGCCACATGCTTTGCTATTCCTGCCCTTTAACCCTTTGTCCAAGAGTTTTTCCCCACTTGGAATTCTTTTTACTTATTCTCATCTAAATCCCACTCCATCTTCAGAACACTTCTCCAGCCACCCTCCTTCACAGTTCCCAAACCACATTGCCTTCTTCCTCCTAACCCAGGTGGTGTTTATTGTCCCCTTTACTCTTTTTGGGACTTAGTCCCATCCTTTCTTGTTCTGTAAAGGTTTCTTGAGTGTCTTTCCTGAATCTCTATTAAGGTATAGTCTCCTAAAATTTCTTTTGCAGCTTCTTAGATCATGGCTCATTGCTGTTTGCCAAGTGGCTGGATAGACCTATTGAAGTGGCTATGAAATTATTTCATGAAGTAGTTGGATGTAAACAGGAGAAACATTCTGAAAATCCCTTACTAGCTGATGTTTGGGTGCCCAGATGTCTTGCTCCATAATGCTGTTAAATTATAAACTCTGTGAAGTAGATAATATTATCTTCTCTTTGCAGATGAAACCGATGCTCAAAGAGGATGAGCAATTTGCCTAAGTCCATTCAAGGGACAATGACTGGAACTAGCACATACATACAGATCTCCTAAATCCATCCACATTGGGTAATTTTTCCACAGTGCTGTGCTACCTCTGGACACAGAACAGGGTCCATTTCTCCTAAGAAGGTTCTTGTGGGTGATACATGCACTCATTTTCTGCATGTGGGGCCTCCACTCTACTGAAGGATGTGCCTGGCTCTCCAGTCCCTTATCTAGCCTGTCTTCATTTTACATCTTGAGGTCAGTGCTGACCCTAGGCAGGAAATCATTCAAGAATCCCTTCCATAATTCTGTGGGCCAGAATGACTTCATCCTGCTGTTGGCCCCTTTAGATAGGCATGGCTCCATGGTATTTTGAAGTATTGACCAACGTTTCCCTCATACGTCCATGTCCTCCTGGGTTTTACCCCCATTCAGGCAGCTGGATCATTTTCTACTCCATTATTTCACAGAAGGGTACATGGCAGGAAAAAGAAGTCTTCTCTAGGCCTTTGAATTTCAAAATGTTTGGTCCTGTGTGGCAAGAGAAGGAACCTGGTACAGACAAGAGATTGGGAGCACATGATGATGTAGAACATCTTTCTCACCCTGAGACTAGCTAATGATTTCCTGGGTTGGGGGAATCCTGGCAGAGGGAAGAGAAACAGAAACCCAGATGTGTTTAGGGGTATCTGAGAGCTGGAGGAACTTGAGTTCCTTGTGAGCACCCTGGGAATGTACCAAGAACTCAGCTTAGAAGTGACCACCTGGACAGTCCTGAGAGCTCTGAACACTCAGGGAGTGCAGGTGTTGCTCAAAGAGGACCAGACCAATTAGGCCTTGCAGGAGTTTAGAGGTAGTGCCCGGGTGTCACCTGAGTAGACTGATACCAGAAGTCCAGACAGGGACAAGGAGCATTTTGGAGGTGGATGACAACATTGAGGACCAGCTGCACCCCACTGTGGCATCTTGGCACCATGTGAGCCACCTCATGCAGTCAGCTGCAACCCTAAAGAGGGCATATTTGGGGTCTACCACTTTACAGTCCCCATCAGATTCCTCTCTGATAACAACAACAATAACAACAACAACAACAACAAACAACAACAATAACACTATCACTTACAGTGACCAAACATCCCAGCTTGCCTGGGATTGAGGGTGGGACCCCAGGATGTGGGACTTTCAGTTTTAAAACTGGGTGACGCAGGATGCGTGGTCACCCTCTACCACAATCACTATGATGACTACCACCACCATTACTGCTGTCGTTTCTAATCTCCTCTGTTATGTACAATATAAGTTTTCTCAATTTTATGCTCAGGTGATTGAAAGCAACTTTAGAGAAAAAAAATTTTTTTTTGATCTGTAACATATAATCCAAGCAAAATAGTACGCTTCCTACACAAACACCTTCAACTGGACCACCACCCTAATGAAGCCCCTCTTATGTAGAATTCCTGAGCTGTCACTGCCAATAGAGTCCTCTTAATAACCCGGGCTGGGAGACTGTTCCTTGGCTTTGGGACCATCTGATTGGGGTCAGAACACTTGTGGTCATGAGGTCCTATAGTCCTAAAGGAATAGCCAAATATTTGAATGAGTATGTTTTCTTTTCCATTTGTGCAGCTCAGGCTTCTTTATTGGTTATGTCAAGTCAATTGGGTGACCCTACTTAACAGATCTGGGATTGCTGTCGGCAACTGTCGCATTAGAAAGCACCATGAGTTCCAGATAATTTAGCTTATTAATCAGGATATTCCAACAAAACAAAACAAGCCAACAAAAACTAGTTTAATTGTGTTCATCTTGGTAGACGAGGCCACAAAATATTTGTCCTGGGCTCTAGTCTCATGTCAGGCCATATAACTTTGCACAGAGAACTAGCTTTCTTTTCTGTAAAATAGGGATAATATTGCCTAGGGTTTTGTTTGTATCAAATAAGTGAGTGCACACTGAGAGGTGTAAAGGAAGTTTTCTTTTTGTGACTTTTAAAAATGAATATTATGTTAACCTTATCCTGGCTTTATGTTCAAAATCTTATGGCATGTTAGCATACCATTTTTTGTGCTCAGGGGTTTTATGTTTATACCTGTTTTTTTTTTTAAATTAGAAAAGTTGTAGGTTACAGAAAAATCATGCATGAAAGAGAGCTCCCATATGCTACCCTATTATGAACACCTTGCATTAGTGTTTACATTTATTACATTCTTGAAAGAACATTTTTATAATTGTACCATTACCTGTTTTTTGTTTATTTGTTTGTTTGTTTTGGCTAAGGTCATCATTCCTTTCATTGTTCAGTCCTGAAGTTTCAGCCCTGATGCAAAACATGTGAAATGGAGACAACAGAATTTTCTGTCCTCAAACTCCATTAAATGCCATGGGACTTTGCACAGCAGCCTCTTAATGGTAACCCTGAGCAGCAGTACTCCAAAGTATAAACTGCCACACTGGAAACAGCCCTTTCTCCAGCTGGGTAAAGGTGATTTTCAATCTAAACCTTACCTCAAAATTCCAGCTCAAAAGAAAACCAGCCAACTCTATGAATCCTATGTGATGTTTCAACCTAGGCTACGAGGACTCAGTATTAACTAGAATGTAGGGCCTAGTTTACCTTTTCAACAGTGTTTGTGGTGGGGAGCGCATCGTCAAGGTTGTTGTTGGATGTGCATGTGTGTATGTGTATGTTGGCTGGGCAGGGAGGAAAGATGGAGGATCACATAAACTTTTGAGTCAGACTGTCTTGGTTTTTAAGAGCTCTGGTCTTTACCTGTGACTTTGAACTAGTAAATATTGAATAAATAACACAAATTATTGTTTCTGTATTATCCTGGCTCAGCTGAAATGAGGATGCTGTCTTTGCATCAGAAATGCCTACCCGGGAGGCAGGTGATAGGACAAGCAGGAATGATGCTTGTGGGAGCATGACTCAAGGCGTGAAGTCATGGGTCACTTAGAAAATGTTGGTGAAACAAATTGAAATGTTGTGGTCAAGTCACAGTCTTGTAAGAGTCCCGGAGACATATGTGACCGATTTGCACGGTTAGCTGAGAGGTGCTCTGTTGCCTGGGATGAGAGGCTTTGGCTCATGTCTCTGGGAAAATGATCCCTGCTGCACCTCCGTTGTGATGGGCGACTTGCTTGTGGTTGTGTATCACTTTCGGCTGGCCATGCTCCTGTTCCGGCACCGGAGTGCCTGGCTGGGATGCATGCTCCTCGAAGTGATTTCACACTGGGATATTTGAGAGGGTTCTGGGAAACCGCTGTTCCCTTATTCTGTCATCCTGAGTGAAGTGTATTGAGGACATGTAAAAAGGGTGCCCTTTAATTTATGGCAACATAAATGAAATCTAAACAGCCTGGATGGAAACTACAAAATGAGGACAATGAGTGATAAGGATAGGTGCAGAAAATGCACACATCCTTCCACCCGGACCCCCTGAGGCTGGGCATGAGGGCTGTAGGGTTTGTACTATTAGCAGCATGCTTTGCTTGCAGGAAGCTTGTGAAGATATTTGGATGTGTTTACATCCTGCATTGGATGAGCGTGTTTTTTTTTTTTTTTTTTAATTAAATTCAGCTGTATTGAGATATATTCACATACCATACAATCATCCATGGTTTACAGTCAACTGTTCACAGTACCATCATATAGTTATGCATTCATCACCCCAATCTATTTTTGAACATTTCCCTTACACCAGAAAGAATAAGAAGAAGGACAAAAAATAGAAGTAAAAAAGAACACCGAAATCATCCCCCCCATTCCACCCTATTTTTCATTTCATTTTTGTCCCCATTTTTCTACTCATCCATCCATACACTGGATAAAAGGAGAGTGATCCACAAGGTTTTCACAATCACGCAGTCACCCCTTATAGGCTACATTGTTACATAATCGTCTTCAAGAGTCAAGGCTACTGGGTTGGAGTTTGATAGTTTCAGGTATTTACTTCTAGCTATTCCAATACATTAAAACCTAAAAAGGGTTATCTATATAGTGCGTAATAATGTCCACAGAGTGACCTCTCGACTCCATTTGAAATCTCTCAGCCAGCGAAACCTTATTTTGTTTCATTTCGCATCCCCCTTTTGGTCAAGAAGATGTTCTCAATTCTACAATGCTGGGTCCAGATAAGTCATATCCTGCGTTGCCAGGGAGATTTACACCCCTGGGAGTCAGGTCCCACATAGGGTGCTGAGTTGGCTTAGCTAGAGAGAGAGAGGGCCCCATCTGAGCAACAAAGAGGTACTCAGGGGGAGACTCTTGGGCACCATTATAAGCAGATTTAGCCTCTCCTTTGCAGCAACGAGCTTCATAAGGACAAGCCCCAAGATTGAGGGCTCAGCATACCAAACCACCAGTCCTCAATGTTGGTGAGAACATCAGCAACAATCCAGGTGAGGAAGTCCACATTTTCCCCAGCTCCTCAGGGGGGCCCTGCATATATATTTTTATTCTCTGCCCAAATTACTTTGGGATGTGTCGCTGCTTAACTCTAACCTATACAGACCTACCATATCTCACTTCCTATTCAAAGTTCCATGTAATTGTGGTATTTGAACACACTGACTGTAGAAGTTATATTGTTTAGAAAACATAGATCCTACACCAAATAAACATCTCTTCCCTTGGTGGATGAGGGCATTTTTAATAGATTAAGGGAAGTAGTTCATTTGAAAGGATTTAAGATTAGGAAAGAAACTTGTATTCAGGAAAACTTATACCAGATCTGCAAATTTTTACCTCATCTGGTAAAATAGATTACTTGACATCAGTCAGTGGAAAGAATCCACATAGCTAGATCATAAAATGTCTGATGGTTTTGGGTTTAATCCATTCATTTCACTGTATATTTGTAGGCTGCTCCTGGGTAAGGCCTTGTGCTGAGCTCTGAACAGGTATAAAGATGAGTCTGTCTCGTCTCTGCTAAAGGGACTTATATTAAAATGCTGGATGAAGTGGTGAGTAACACAGAGAGTGAGTTCCACTTTTTACTAGAAGTGTGACTATATGCAAACTCCTGTAAAACTCAGTTTCCTTGTCTGTAAATAGATTCATGATGATGATGATGACGATGATGGTGATCATGATAGCAAATGCACATTGATCAGTTACACTGTGCCAGGCTCACAGCAAGCTGGATTTCAAGGGCTTTTCATATATTACTCCTTTAACCCTTACTACAATCCAGTAAGATAGGTTACTATTACCATCTCCATTTTTATCCTTCATGGGATATAGCAAGGATTTAATTGAGTTAATATATGTATAACATTTGACATAATGCCTGACATAAGGAGACCTCAACAAGTATTAGCAGATATAATAGATTTTTAAATTTTCATCAGTTGAAAGGAGCCAGTCCCCAAATAATTATAATAGCTACCATAAGAGAGGTATATGCAAAATGCTATGCGGTTTCAGATGAGGTGAGAGCAAAATCTTCTTGAGAGTGGGAGTATAGGGCTGGGTCTTCCAGAAGGAGCATAGTCATAACAGGCAGTATTGGTTGCAAAGACACGTGGGCAGAGGCACCAGTGTGAACACAGCATGGAAGCAGTGTGGCGCAGGGTGTGTTTGGGGCAACTGTGATGAGGCCACTTGGGCCAAGGAAGGAGGAGACTTGAGGGTTATATTCCATTGTGGAGCATCTTGAATGCCCTCCAAGAGTTTACATGGAATCTGGCTGGCAAAGAAGGCACTGAGAGTCATAAGTGGCAAACTCATGGCCAGAGCTGTTTGCTTCTTGAATGCAGCAGTTCTTCAGGAGTTACCAGGGAACACATAAAATATTGTTGATGCCACTGGTTCTGGGATTTAAAATGAATGCAAAACCAGACCACAGTCCAAAGTGGATGAGAGTTTGGCTTTAAGCGTGAGGATTAGATCAGATCTGAAAACTCACCAGATTTGGCTGGTCTGCATCAATGGCAGTGCCAATATTTCATCTGCTTTTAAATTGATCCCACCCATCATGCTTCTGTCTTCCCGCCCGTCCTATAGAGACACGTAAGGAGTGTAGCACATAGCACATTCCTGGAACAGAGCCATGTTGGGTGAAATTTGTGTAAAACCTACCGGTAAATATTGCAGCATCGTCCCCCACCCCCTGCCATTATTTCTAAATGGGACAAAGAGTGATTTAAGGACAATCAATTCAATGCATATTTCTTGTGCGCCTTCCTTGTGCAAAGCACGAAGCTATAATGCTGCATTGACATGGACCCTGCCCTCTAGGAGTTCAGAGTCTAGTGGGGAACTTAATACAAGAACATGAAAAACTATAACATAAAGTGAAAAGACGGTAAGAACATTTAAGGGAGGTGCAGACAGTGCTTGGGTGGCAGAGGGGTTGGGGGCGAGGATGATGGCTTTTCTTTGGAGAAAAACAGCATGCATCAACTCCCCTGATTTTGTCCCTTACATTTTAGTACATCAACTTCTGTAGGTTGTTTAGGATAGTGTCTTGTAGTTAGAGAGAGCTGGGTTTGAATCTCAGGTCCACCACTTACCAGCTGGGAGTGCCCCGGTAAATTACTGAAATTCTTGGAGCTTCATTTTTTTTTTTACAAAATGGAAATGATATTACCCACTTCATGGAACTGTTACTGGGATATAATGAGGCAACGTATCAGGTCCAGATGTAAGTAACAGAAAACCCAACCTAACCTGGCCAAAACAGTCAAGGAATTTACTATCTCATAAAAGAGGCAGTTGAGGGTAGGGTGGCTTCAGGGTTGAGTCATATCATCAAGTGCCAGGTTCTTTCAGTCTCTCTCTTCTTTCATCCACAGTAGCAGCTCCCCACGGGACTGCCCCACTTGTGTTTGTAGCCTGGATGTCAATCAGGCTACCTGTTTCCTCATCCATACTCAGTTCAATTGGACTGATGCAGGCCATGTGCCTACTTCTGAACAAGAACAATCACCATGGGTTCCTGTGCCAATCACTGGTAAGCTGTGTGATCTTGGAGAATATACTTCACCTGTCTGTGTCTCAGTTTTCTTATCTGTCAAATGGGCTTCACAATAGCACCTGTCTCATAGGGGTGCAGTTAAAATTAAAAGAACCATGGTTAGCTTAGATCAGTGGTGGGTTGTTTTTTTTTTTTCCCAGACTTTTCACAGTAACTCATTGGTGAGTCATGGAATAAATTCAGTGGATGATCACTAGCTCGAAAATCAAAAAGAGAACAAAGTATAATGGTATAGAATAGAGATACTAGAGCCCAATGCCTATGATAAAAGTCAATATTGTTTCACAAAACTTTTGTTTGTTTAATATGTATGTGTATGTACTTGGTTGTGCTAGAAAACTCTCTCTCATAATTGTGAAAAAAAAACAAAGTTGAGAGGTGTTGGCTTGTTCTAATCAGGCTGAATCGCTGGAGCTGGGGCCATTCCTTTCACTAAAAGTGCACTGTAAGAGAAAGGAGTAGATGTTGGGGAGAAATACTAATTTCAAGCACTTCCATAGGACTTCCCAAGTGCCAGGCTTTGTCTTAAGAGCTTTAGGTATATTAACACATGTCACATTCACAATAACTCTATGAGTAAGGCAAATTTATTAATCCCATTTTACAGATGAGAAAACTGTGACAGAAAAGTTAAGTAACTCGGACAAAGTCACACAGTTCTAGTGGTGGAGCTAGGATTCCAACCCGAGCTGTGTGGCCGGGGAGCCTGTGTTTTCACCACTCCACTATGCTGGGAGTCCGCAGTCAATGTTCTTCACCTGGGTGTAAAGTGCTCAGCACAGGTCTTGCACATACATCGTGCCTGTTGTTAGAAATTTTATTTTGGAAAGACCAATTTGCAATTATGAAATGCCCCTCTTTGATGTTCCGTCTAGCCTGAGATCACATAGACAAGTCCATGGGCAGGAGGGAGGGAGGCTTTTACTTTCCAGCCCAAGTCCTGCATTTAGTAAAGGGGACACTGTGCAGCCCTTGAAGACCTTTTAGGACCCAGGCAAGTTGTTAGAGACTGTGTGTGTTTGTGTGTGTGTGTGTGTGTGTGTGTGTGTGTGTGTGTGTGGTGGGGGGTGGTTGCTGAGCAGGGACACATGTAATTCCTTTTTGAACAGGCCACCGCAGTGACCCTGATGTGGGCTAGGTAATGGTTTCAAATGTGCCCAGAAACGTCGGTACTGGCCCTTGAGAAGGCAGTTTGATTCTGATGTTTAGAGGATACTGTGATCTCTATCAGGAGTATTTGAGGGGAAACTGGAAGATTGAACAAGGTGACCTTCATGTGCCCTAGGATAGGTAGAAGCAACAAAGAAATGCCCTGAAACAGCCTGACCTTATTTTATTTGGGGCCACCTTGGTGGAGCTAATCTAATACATTAGAGGAAGGCATCCCAAGAGGACTAATAAAATGGCTTTGGATTTCATTATGTTTGGGAGAGAGGTGCTAATTCAATTAGTCACAAAATGAAAATTGTCTTATTCCTCTGTTGAAGCAGTTCTGAAGATAGACTGTTCTCAAGGAAATGCTTTTGCTGGCTCTTAATGTAGTCTTCTGAAGATAGACAGTCTTGTCACATCTAGGCCAGCATATGAATTTTTATTGGCCTCCTCTGTAAATGCAGATGAGAGTGTGCTATCTCACCAGTTTGTTGCAAGGAGTATACATTTAGCTCAGCACTGGGCACATAGTAAGTCTCAATAAGTGCCAGTTATTGTCCTTATTAGCTCTTAGGATAAGTTCTCTTCTAACTGAGGACCAACAAAGGCTTTTGCTTTTCTTAGCTGTCTCTCTCATTCTTTTCTGAGCCTCCATTTCCCTAAGCTTGAAGGGTCTCAGTCAATGATTATAGGAAAACACATGGGAGAGAAGAAAATATAAAGCTAAATGATTCAATTCAATGTAGCAGTAATTATTTAGCTTGAAAATTTATAGCAGAGCTTAAAGTGAATGGAAGAATGGAAGGAGGTCAAGTTTTATGTATCTCATTTCTTAGAAATTTCTGTAGATGCCAGTAAAAAGCTATTAGATAGATAAAGCTAGAAATATACTAATTTATTTGCCATTTAATCATATGTACACATTGAAACCTGGTCTATCAGTCAGCTTAAACCTAGCTATGCCATAGTAATAAAAATGCCCAGATCTCAGTGGCTTACAACAGGGTTTATTTGTTGTTCACTCTACATGACTATGGTTCTGATACAGCTCTGCTCCATGTTGGAGTTTGTTCTGGAACTCAGGCTGATGGAGCAGTCACGGTCTGGGACGTTGTTGGTCATAAGGCTGAGGGAAAAGAAGAACCATTCAATGGCTTTTCAAGCTTTTGCTCAGAAATGGCAGGCATCAAACTTATTCCCATTTCTTTGGCCAAAGCTAGTCATAAGGCCAAGCTGACTACCAATAGAGTGGGGAAGTGTAATCATCCCACAGGGAGAAGCAGTGAACATTTGGGGAAAAAATACATTTTAGTACATCTGGAAAGCCTAATTATCGGTGGGTAAGACAAATTGAAATCAATTGGCGATAGTAATCGTGTGAGTTTTCAATTGCTGTATAACAAATTACCAGAAACTTAGCAGTGTAAAACAACACACATTTATTATCTCATAGTTTCTGTGGGTCCAGACTCTGGGGTGGCTATGGGGATCTTCAGCTCTGAGTCTCATGGGCTGGGATTGTGGTGTCAGCTGGGGCTGCGGTATCATCTGAGGCATGGGGTCCTCTTCCAAGCTCACTGGTTGTTGACAGAATTCAGGTCCTTGTGGTTGTAGGACTTAGGCCACCAGATCCTAGAGGTCACCTGCATTTCTTTGCCAGAGGGGCCATCTCCATAGGCAGCTCACTTGTTCGAGGCCAGCAGGAGTGGATAGCCTTCCTGCACTGTCTTCCACTTTTCAGTTCACATTTACTGGGAGTGGGAATAGTGTAGTGAATGAGAGCATAGACCTTGGAGCAAGCTCTCTTGTGTTCAAATCCCTGTTCCACCATTTGTAAGTATGTGACCTCGAGCAAGTTCCTTAACATTTCTGAGCCTCAGTTTCCTTAACTGTAAAGTGGGGATAATGAAAATCGCTATCTCCTGGGACTGTTAGGTGTATTAAATTAGTTAATATATGTCGGAGTATTTAGAAGAGTGCCTGGGAGACAGTATTTAAATGTTTGCTGTTATTACTGAGGGTCTGCTATGTGCCAGGCACTGTGCAAGGAGCTGGAGCTATAGGGATGATAAAGGTAGTATTTCTGTTCCTAAAGAACTTGCAGCCTAGAGTCTGTAGACATGCAGACATGCAAACAGAAGAGAAGCACAACACAAGGGTCAGTGCTCTGACATGGCCAAAGGCCTGAGGAAAAAGCAACTGTCTCTGCAAGATGTGGTGAAGGCTTCCCAGAGATAAATTGATCTTGGAAGATCAAGAGGAGACTGCATGAGCAGAGGAATGGAGAGGGCATGCTAGGAACTCAGGAACAGAATGTCCAAAAACAGGTATGGCAAGGCTACAGCGTATCCAGGGAAGAGTGGGCATTTATCAGTGGGCGAGGCCAAGTATTCATGGGGTGGTCTGGTGAGGCATGAGCCTGGAAGGTCACTGGGGGGCAGGCAGTGAATGGGGCTGTTCATTTTGGGGAGACAAGACAGTTCTTTTAAAATAGGGTTTCTGTGAGCTTCACAGAATCCAATAGTTATTGTCTAAGTTTTCCTTTGAGCAGAGGACTTCTGGAGAAAGGCCATCCCATAGCTAAAGGGTCATGTCAAGGGGTTGACATTGGATCTTTTATTGTTAGTTGCTTGGATGACCTCCCCAGAGTGGAAAATTTGCCATTTTGATGAACAAGATTCTGTGTGAGGACGAGAAAGAAAATGTCTCTAGTCCGTTATTCTTTAAACTTGCAAAATTTCCAAAATCACTATTACAATTCAGAATGTCCATGGAGCATGTGGGTTTCAACTTTGGTAGAAAGTGCCAGGTTGGTGTTGGAATTATAATTTTTTTTCCATTTTTCAGCTCAGAATCCCTGTTTGTAAATAAAAGTTCATTTTTAAGTCAATTGTTTGAACCGTAGATTTCATAGTTCTGTAGAAGTATAACCGGTTGTTCAGTCTCTAGATAAGCCCTCAAAGCCTTAGTAAGTATAAATGTAGCTGAATAAAAGGAAATCTTGCCACATGTTGATTTGAGTCCTTGGACGGGATGTGAGTTATTATATGAAGAGATCCAGCAACCATTTGTCTAAATTATGAAATATTTATTTAATTCCTACTAATCATTACATTTTTGGGGATGGAGGGGTAGGGAATCCTAGATATCTAAGACATGGCTTCTGGTCTTTAGGAGCTTGTAGTGGCAAAAATTTGTAGAGTAGAAGGACATTTATCTAATGCAGTTGGGGCTGGGAGTCTGTTGGTTAATTCAAAATGATGGTTTAAAGTAATAAACAAAACAAAAATTTATGTATCTTAAATATCAGATATCATAAAATCTTTCCATAGTACCAGTTTGTATACCAGTTTAGTCAAAATAAGCCAACTTCTTTGAAAGAAATAGTGGAAAAAGGAAGTTGCTTTATATTAGAATAAATCTATTATTTTTTTGTCATTTCCAGAGAGCACAGAAAAAAACGGATCAGTGCCAGACAGAGATTATATGACAATGGAACAGTAGCTGTTTAATATGGACCTTCTTCCACAGGCTCTCATAGCACTCTGTACTGGCAATTTTTGTAGGACTTATTGCACTGTATAATATTGTAACCTTTTATTTGTATGAATGTTCCTTAAAATCAGGGATCCTGCCTTATATTTTGTATTCCATAGCACCTAATCCAGTGTTTAGTAAATAAATGTTAGATGAATGAATGAATAATTTAGTACAATATTAATTATGCTGATAGACTAATATCCTAAATCTAGGACCCAGAGAGTCAAGTCTCTTTTCTACATGTTTATCTGGCTCCAGAGATAGACTTTGGCCTTGGGAGGAGGGAGAATCTACCTTGGCTGAATTTCCAAATGACAAAGCCAGCTTTCTTAAAAATGCATTTCCTTTCCATTCTGTTATATGCTTTGTTATGATCCCTGGCTGTCTTCCTGCCCCTCATGACGTATCTTCATGGAACCCAAACCTTTGAAACAGGGGCATGTGCCTAGAAGAAGGGAGACAGAAACTCATCCCTCCCATTGCTTCCCCCACCCTACTTTTCTTTTTGGCCATGTTGTTTGACTCTGTAAAGGACTGCAGACACTTCTGTCCTATCTCCAGGTTTTTCCTGGGATCTAATTTTCCTTTCTGTGATGCATTTAAATTCTTATTTATTTATTTGTAAAATGGATTTAATTCTGCTCTTGTAAAGTCCTTACAATTGTCTTCGGGGGCACACAGGGGCACATGATGTTTAAGAATGATGTTAACATTTTAAAAGTGATTTATTTGACCCTGAGGCCAAATGGCACAGGCTGCAAATGTGATAAATCTAGCAAATAAATAAACAAATAAATGAATAAACATGAATGCCTTTGAGGAGGCAACTGGCCAATAGGCAGCTCGGTGGTTGGCATTTGCTTTTACAAGAGTACTTGCTAATCCCACATGCTCAGGACAGTTATAAAGGGCTCATTTCCTCCCCAGACTTGGTTCCTCCTGGGTCTGTGGCACGGAACACTTTATTTGAGACTGGAAGAGTGAATGTTCTCCTTGTAAGGTGATGACTTTATGTATATTGATTTTGCTAGTAGGGGATTATTTTCTTTGTCGCGAGGCTGTGAGCCTTTGAAGTCAGGAACCACGACTTACCCAGTTTTTTGCACAGAGCTTTATGCATAGCATGAGTCCAACAAACAGTTGTAAATGATTGGATGAATAATGTTCATTTAAAGCCTACATTTACCCTTTTTATTCTCTTTATTAACATTTTTTTTTCTGGAATGTTGGTAGAAAGTAGACATTTCATGATCATTATTATGTTTGAGCTTGGAAGGAATGAAGAAAAGCCTGGGCTAGGGCTAAGTCTTTCCCCTAGACCATATTTCCCAGGAGTCTAGTCTTTTTTCTACCAATTGCACTATGCTTCGATATCCTCATTGGTAAAAAGGGGGACTGTGTACCAGATGGGCCTGAGACTATGGAATTCTCAGGAAAATGTTCTGCAGGCTCTAAAGCTCTATCTGTTAAGTCTTATTGTTGTCACTTTCATATTACTATTTCTATCGCTTTGACCACTTTAATCACCAACTGCCCTCAAATCGGGCATCTAGATGAGAAACGCCCATTGGAGCTGTGAACAATATACCATTTTCCAATTGCAAATGGTTCATAGGTTCACACCTGCCTTTGCACATTGCGACTTCTGAGAAACCTGAGTGGGGGAACCATTTATTTCTCTTGACACATTGGAATTTCTTCTGGGCATTGTGACTTCTGTTCCAACTGCTGCGATGTACCTTTTGGATTATAAAATGTCAATTGGAACTGTCAGGTAGTTTTATTTTAACACTGTGAGTAGGTGGTCCTGATATACAGTATTTTGTTGAACCTAAATCACCATCATTTATAAAAACACATCATTATTTCAAAAATCACCAAGCAAGGAAAACGTGTAGCCAATTAAAGTATGACATAGCACTGAATGCAAGATGCATCCCTGTTTCAGTGCTGTTATAATATGAACAATGAGAGTCTGAGATTGGATCAAACCTAGTGGGGCCATTGCAGCAAGAGGTCTGCTTTGAGTCTTCTGAAACCCAGCTAGGATGGGTCCTAGAGTCTCCCGGCTCCCTCCTCCTGCTCCAGCCTCCTTCGCTTACACAGTGCTGCTGAGTACCCATAGGTTGAGTCCCAACAGGCTAACCTCCTGCTTCTCCCTGGGTTTTTCATCCTGTGAGGGCAGTGGGTGGACAAGTTGGCAGAGGCCAAGAAGAGGTGGGCACGGAGCACAAAGCCCATTCCATTTAGACCTGGCGAGGCCACCCTCCTTCTCCTTATTGCTATGTTAGGTCAGCATGGTAGGACATTGCCTCAGAGGCCAACCATTTCAGCTTGGAGGAGGCACGTCTCCAGGCTTATCTGTTCTCTCATTCAGTGGCACTGGAAGATCAGGTACCCACTTGACTTTTTTCCCAGCCTTGAGTGGCTCCTATTTGGTAAGGTTTCATCTTGTGATATGGACCTGACAAAGTAACATGTAACCTGATGTGCTGGGACCTGGGCCTAAGAGCAACGTGGTTTTTCATTTTTCCAAGATAGAAGTTGGGGGTGGAGGTGGGCAGCAGGTTCAAGGCCATTTTCAGTGAGAGGCACAATCCTTGCCTTTGTATGTCGGGGGGTGGGATCACCCACGTTCTCAGGTGTCACTGCCAACTGCAGGTATTTCAGAATCTTTTTTCCTTCAGACGTCTTAGGTTTCAGGCGAGGAGGTAACCAGACCCTTCACATTTGCTACAGTAATGCTGTTTCAGGCTGAGTCCCTTGACCTTACAAGTCACCTGCTCCAATTGAAGTATTGTCACCCCAGGGGGTGAGACAACTACTATCGAGATTTTCCTGACAATATGGGGAATAATTTGTAGACCAAACTCATGTCATTTGGTGTGGATGTTGCTTTGGGTAGTGAAATATGTCATTCCATGATGACTATTGGTCATCATATTGGTTTAACTTCCTTTTACTATATGGTGAATTAGAAGGTCCTATGGATTATTGCCCACGACCCATGAAAAGTTAGTTTCTCCATAGTCTTTCTGTCTGCTATATAAATCTCTGTTCTTTAAGCACGTAAGAGTAGCAAAATGGGATTATATGAACCTGTGTAACAAGAAGTCCAGGAATGGATCTGGAGCTTTGGGCATAGGTGCATCTAGGGGCAGAAACAATGTCCTCAAGACTCTGTCTCTCTCTTGTCACCTCCTGGCTCTGGTTCCTCTTGGTCATGGCTGCATTCTACAGAGAGGCTCTTTCCAGATAATGGGGAAGATGGTTGCCAACACCCCCAAGTTTATATCCTTCCAACTTCAGAAGAAAGGGGCATTTCTTTCTTCCAACATCCTTACATTAATCCAGGGAAGCCCTGGTTGAGTGTTGGATCCTGTGTCTGTCCTTGGACTTGTCATTAATGCCAGCTCAGATCAGCTCCTCCAGAGCCAAGTGTCCACCCCCATGACTGTGGGTTCCCAGACACAGTGATGAGAGCCTCACTGGGCCACATGCACTGGTGGAGGAGCAGCTCCATAAAGGCAGTATGGGTGGTGGGTAGACAAAATGGCCAGATGCCCTCTATAAAGGTCTTCTACGGCTTGACCCATTCTCTCTGCCCACCTCCTCCCAAGACTTCTCTATAGGCTTTTATTTACCAATCACATTAGGCTACTTCCTTTGATGAAAACCTGCTTTCTTCTTAATATCTTCTTTACTCTCAGTTCCCTGGAATTTTCTTCGTCCCCTTCTTCACTTGTCAAAATTCTTCTCAGCCTTAATTAAAATGCTATTTCCTTCAAAACTCTTTCGTATACTTTTAGTTGTTTCATTTTTCAGTACAAGGACTTGGCTGATAGCACTTTCACAGCAGCATTTGTTTATTCTTTTTTTTAATTTAGAGTTACCTTCTTACATTTTGTTGGCCCCAGAAGTCTAACAATTACCATAACCATCAAATATTCTTCTGGAGCAACATAGGAGAGATGCAATAAATGCTTATTGGATGGATAAATGCTCTCTCAAGGTCTTTTTAAGAGGGTTGTATGTAATGCATGTACCCAAATACACACACAACACACCCTCACACATTCTCAGAGTTTGAGTTCACAATATAATATCTGCTTAATGATACTCATATCCGACTCTAGCATATTCCCAGCAATACACTGGGAACAACACGTGATTTGTTACAAGCACATTGTCTAATCTGAGTTAGGGGATAGGGATGAGCTGGGGATGGGGTTGTGGAATAAAATCTATCAAGCAAAAACAGAGCAAAGCAAAACAAAACAAATACAAGTCGCCTATAGAACTGAATTGCACCCTCCCTAGAAAAAGAGCAAAACTAGGGGAGGCGATTGAGAATAACGGGGAAGAATGCAGGCTCCAGGTTCTGTTGCTTGTTAGCTATACAGTCTTGGGCAAGTTAACAAACATCTCTGGGCCTAAGTTTTTTCCTGTAAAATAGGGATAAAAGATTATTTATATTGTAGGACTGTTGTGAAACCAAAACAAACTAATGCATGTAGAACACTTAACACAGTACCTGGTTTCTAACAGGTGCTCAGTATATTTTAGTGATTTTTGCTATTGGTTCTTCCCTTCTCTGTTCCTGCCCCCCACATGCATGCAAAAGCCATAGTGCAAAAAAAAAAAAAAAAAAAAAAGCCTGGTTTTTCTCAGGTTGGTCAACCAGAATGGGTGGGTCTGAGTTGTGCCATCTCTCAGTTCTGAATGTGGTTCCCTGGCTAGTTTGTCATTACCCAGGAACTAGAAGGGCGAATGAATTGGAAGGATGGAATAAGGAGGGCCAGAAGCCAGCCATCTCTGCTGAGAGCAGCAGTAAAAATGGGTGACATATTTCTATTTCCACTGCATCTGAAATGTGTGGTCAGCCTGGGAAGAGAGGGCAGAAGGTCTGTCTGTCCAGGTAACACCTAATGTGTGGAAGATCCCACACCTTTGTCTAAAGGGTCTGCATATGGAGGGGAAATGACAAAGCCATTTTCTGGATTAACTCTGCCCCATTAATAACAACCTATTTATAGGCACACCAGGAAAGGGACCCCAGAATGCCATCTATTGCTTGAATGATAACTCCAGAAACTTTCTCTAATTCTTATTACCCCTCCAGCAAAACCCATCACCTCATGTGTTTGTGCCTTTCATATTTGTATAGAGCAGCTATGATGCTTCATCCAGACCAATGCACATCGTGTTGGAGAGGAAGACACATATGTGATTCATTTCCCCAAGCCTGAAGTCTAAGGATTTACCTAAGGACCTAGGAATGTTGTGAGGTAATACTTCTAAGTGCCACAGGTGGTGTGGTGATGATTGATTGGCAAGCTCACCTCCTCTTCCACTAATTGGTTATGGGTTTGCATTTCCAACTGGTGACCTACCATGTTAATAATCTGGCAGAATCTTCAACTACGCTGCTTTGCTAGTAAACAGATGGCCACGAGCACACTTACTCCCTGTGAAGCAGAAGAGAGGCTCTCACGATCCAATGCTTCCCTGAACCACAGAATGTCGGAATGGGGTCAGGGTGAGGGGAACTTAAAGGTGATCTGTGCATACACAGTCATGTTATTAATAGAGACCCAGAGCGACAACACCCGCTGCCCAGCACTCCCATTTTCTTTTTCTCTGCACTTTAACACTGATCACATTGCATTGAGATTACTCAGTGTGTTTGTATCTGCTTCCCTATATCAGTTCAGACTCTTTTTCAGCTGCAAGTGACAAAAAACTCAGCTCAAACTACTTTATTAAAAAAAAAAAAGAAAAAAAAGGACTTTATCAGCTCAGTAGCCAAAAAGTTCGCTTAGATCCAGAAGCTTAAACAACGCTCTTGGATACCCAGACTCCTGCCTTTCTCTGTGCTTGCTCACGCTTTCACCTGGTAAGGACAAATGGCTGTGAGAGACCCTAGAAACAGATCACCGTAGCTCCAAGTCCAGAGGAAAAGAGAAGGTCCTCTCTCTGCCGGTTGTTCCAGGCTAAGTCCCCAGTTTGCATCCAGGCGCTCTGAGCCACACTTCAGTAAGCCCTGAGGCCCTGCTTAAACTGTGGGGACTGGGACTGGGAGGGGGGGGTCCTCAAAGGGTATTTGGGGCACTGTTATTAGGAGGAGGGAGAATGGCTGCTGGGCATGCAAAAATATAAATAGCCCCTAAACTTCTCATCTAGAACTTGCACTCTTCAATAAAAAGACAATGCCCCATGAATTTCGCTTCAATCCTATTTCCTAGTATCATGAATGGAAAGTAAAAGCTCTTCCTTGCTAACTGGGGTAAACTGCTTGAAGTCATGTTGAGCCTAATTCTAGTGCAATGCCCTCTCCTCCATACTGCCTCCTGTTGGTGACCAAGTGGCCTCTAGAAAGGTTTAGGATGCATCCATTCTTTTTGCATTTTACCCCTTCCATTTAAAATCATGTATTTAGAGAAAGTATTCTAATTGCTGTTCAAAGTCAGAAATTTTAATAATCTTGTTATTGCCTTGATTATATACTTCTGCAAATTGATTGGCACTTTGGTGACTTTGGGTAAGTTATTCATATACCAAATCCGCAGTTATGGTAGGGAACCAACTTGGCTAACTGTGCTTGTCCTGGACGCATCTCACGTGAAGTTCCTCAGATTCTCTTGGCTTGTCTCCGGTGCTCTCAGCATCTTGCTCTGTTTAGCCCCTGCTGTGACTGACAGACGTACGCCTTTCTGCAGCCTGACGCCGTCCAGCCAATTCGCCACAACCCACCCTGCAGGGCATGGGATCAGTCCAAGGGCCGGATGGTGCAACCTGGAAATGTGGGGTAGTAACTTCCTCCCGCACCCCCATGGTGGGCAACTTGACCAATGGCAAACAAGAGGTGGGAGGAGCCAGTAGATAAATTCTCTTTCCTTTCCCCCTCTACAGACTCCAGGGTCTCTATGAAGGCCATCAAGAAGCAGTGGCCAACATATTAATTTTGCATTGTTTTTTTTTATCCTCCCCTGTTCGCTTCTCTTCTCTTTCACTTTCATTGCCCTGGGATTGCACCTCCCCAAGAAAGCTTCAGGACTTAATTCCTGCTTCAGGCTCTGTTTTCTAGGAAACCTGGGCCAATACAGCATTATTTTATTTTTATGTGACATTTTCTCCATTTGCTCTAATAAAATGGGATTGGTATTCCTTTCCCTATTTTTAAGATGGATAAACTGAGACACACAGTGGATGTAACTTGTTCAAAATTATAGGCTTAATCAGTGACCCATTTAAAAGCAGAATCCAGGTTTCCTGTCTTCCCATTGAATCCTCTGCACCCAATCACATTTTAAGTCGGCATCTGCACATACTAAGTGCGATGAATAATTGGAACAATTATCCCAATCACTTAAGCCAAGCATCCAAACCTAAAATAGCTACATAATTGAGCTCAAAGTCTCCACTTCACATTGAGCCTCTGGAGACTGCCAAAGGCATGTTAGCAGAATCTTGCCATTATATTGTTACAAGTGCTACCAGTGACAGCGGGTATATGTTTTTGAACAGTTGATTCCATTTCTTGAAATATTTTGCCTTATGGGCCAAATTCGTTTGCTTTTTAACTAATGGAGATGAAAATAAGTTTCCAGTAAAGATAATAGGCTTTTGACAAGAGGGGAAATGTCTTAATTATAAATAAAACATTTCAGATTTGCCTGGAGGCATACTAGAAGCATAAAAGTGAGAGTAATTAGTAAGTGGACATTTTTGGTGCCCTGATGTCATATTGATTTCAAAAGTGGCTCCTTGGTATAGCTTTGTGTTTGCTTAAAATCAGTTTTCTTTTTAAGCCTTGAAATTATAATCAAATAGTTATTTTAAAAAACTATAATAAAGAGAAGTCTATTATAAAAAACAATTCTGGTGATGGAATAAGTTCCAAACAAAATCTAAAAGGAAATCTTTATTATTTCTGGCCTTTTCTGTGTGTGTGGTAGTTTATGTAGGGGACTTGAATTGCCCTGTTTTACTTATGAATCTATTAAATTAGTAATTGTGTGATAGTGGGGATCCTACTCGATTTTAAGTATTCTAAAGCACCATCGAGGAACCTCTGCTCAAACTGAATTTGCTTAATCATTTTACTATTGTCATATATCACAGTGTACATTCATCTAGAAAAGACAATTTCATTTGAAAGCAAATTCTGTGCATTAGCAGCCAAAACTGTAAAAGTCAAACCAATATCAAGAGCACATAGTATTTTCTGACACCTACTTAAAAATACATGAATGGTGACCATTCTAGGAAAATAGCATATATATAAACATTTCAAGTATTTAAAGTAGAAAGAGCTAAGTTTTAATGAAATGTGCATCTAAAGGAATTGAAGAAAAAATTTAATTTGCTCGATGTTTACTATTTGTCAGGTGGGAGAGGTTGGTTCTTGCTTGGCTCTCAGCTTGGATTTTGATTTTTCCTGCAGCCTGGGTCCCAGGAGAACAGATAGGGAGAAAGATCAAGGCTTCATGGAAGATATTTATCAGGAGCCCAAAGGCCACAAATCGATCTTCCTCATTATATCATGGCAAGACTAATATGAAATTCTATTCATATAATATAGTTTGGAAAGAGTGAGGGATGGTGACTTAACCGTGGCATCCTGGTGCCTGAGCCTCTTAGAAAGAAACCAGTGGTATCTTTTGGGATCATGAGTTTGGTTTTGTGGCTTATAGCGTTTTTATTTGTCAACCGAGTTCCATGTTCATGTATTCATCCATCAAATGACTAGGAAACAGGTCAGCGTTGATGAATTTCTATGGAAAATTGAGCATTAAAACATTCTGATCAGGTGTATGGTCCAAATGAAAACCAGGATGAGCCAGATTCTTTTATCTTGATGTTGTCATCTCCAGCCATTAGTCTGAGAAAGAACTTGGAGGTTTCAAAAAGGGCCCCTTTCCCAGGAGAGACAGGAGTTTCCAGGAAGGAATAAGAATTGGCGATTTAGTGCTGTGAACTTGTCAACACCACTAGACAGAGAAACAGATGGTGAAGGGCAAGAAAACAGAGATCTTCTGCCAAAGAATCTTTAACGTCCATTCCCTTTAAAACTATAGCTAAAAATATGATGAAATTCAGTGAAATACATTCATTTTCGACATACAAATAGCTTCAGGTCTTCAGTCCCTGTTACAGACACGCTTTCCTAGGGCAGCAGAGAGCAAGGTGCCTTGTGAGAATGATAATTTGCTTTTTCACAAAAGGTTGAGCAGCAGTTCACTATAAACTGCTTTGGTTTCTAAATGTGTAAAAGGAAATAAAGATTAAAAATTGGAAAAAAAGATTGTGGGACAGATTTTGTTTGATGATTAGTTCCTTCAGGCTACCTGCTTAGTTTAAGCATTAGTTGAATGTCATCATCTTGAAAAAAGTCATCTGTGACTGGCTCTCTTTTGTATTCTGATTTGTTTTTCATGTTCTGTGACTTTCTCCAAGCTGATGAATGGACATTTCAGAGATGAATCGTTATTGACCTTCGTGACAGTCTCAGCCATCTTTCCACCTCTTCCTTTGTTCTTTCAATTTTCCTTCCATTCCTTTTCCTTCTATACTTAAGATCGAAACAGATGTTTGAAAGTTAAAGGGCTCAACCTGTTTTTTTTTTTCAACCAGTCAGTCATATAAAAGAAACAATGTAAATCCTAAATATTTGAATTAAATTTATAGTCCACTGTTATTTAGAGGGCACTCAATATTCCAACACTCCTGACCACATTAAATTTTATCTCTAGACTGCCTTTTTTCTCTTCCCTATAGAGGGTTGCTAAGTCCCTTTTTAAAAAGCCAGTTTTCTCCTATACAGTGATTATTCTAGTAAAGTGAAGTCATGATGTTGTAATCCACGGGGTCTAGGAAAGTAAAACAAAGATTAATGTGCCTGTGCATCTTTAATCCCTAGTCTTAGATCATTGCTGAGGATCAAAGTCTTTTAAACTTGGAAAAAATTAGCCTCATTACTGTTTTGGAGTTTGACAGCTGTCTCTGTACTTTTAATAGATCAATTCCATTCATCTTTTCAAATGAGCTTTTCCAAAGTGCTTCTGTGAAACGCCAAAAATACAGTTTGCTTATGCAGTTTTGTTACTTAAGTGTGAAATACTGGATTTTTTTTAACAGGTAATTATTTTTGGGTATTCTGACACTTTCTGTAGACCAATTCCTTCAAAGTAATTTCTATTTTGCCAGGCTAATAGAGGAGAGCTGTGTGTGGATAATGGAAAATGGTGGATAGCTTTAGCAATAATGAAGTTTTATTTACATGTGGATATTGCTCTATCTGATATTTTAGAAATTCATAATACTCTGAGGAGCATGATGACAACATCCTCACAGGACTTTGTCTCAGTGGGGACTATAGGTGGTCATTCAAGTCCTATTTCCAATCCCATTGTAGATGCAATGCCCTAGCCCCAGGTGAGATGTCCTGCATTTATAGTTCTGGCTCAGAATTTTCCTGAGTTGGGGAGAAGTTAGTATTTTTATGTCCAGTGCCTCTTGCTGAGCCTTATATTTTGCATGGGAATGAAAATGAAAGATGGAAGAGTGGTGTTTATTATGGATTTTCTTGCTCTTTTATGTCTATAAGAACCTGAGAGGAGTAGGCTAATTCACAGTGAATAAGGGTGAATAGTCTAAACTTATGTATAAATATAAAACAGTAGGAACTATTTATTTAGCTGATATTTATTTGTAGCAGGTTTGGTTTAAGGTCGTCTGCAAAGTAACTAGTCAAGAGGAAATACTAGAAGCAAAAACAAATGAAGATACTACACAATGAATGTCATACACAAGGAACTAAGCATCACCATCGTTGAGAACCCAAGGACCATTTAACTTTTGCTGGCGAAACACAGGAAAGCCACAATGCCTGACACAGTAGATGTTGGAACATGAGGCCACAGAGTACTATGCAGAACCAGAGGTGGGTGCCAACAGCGAGGGATGGCTGGAGAAGGCAGTAAACAAAGATGCTTGTCTTTCCAGCACAGATGATTCAGCATTCAGATTGGGCCTTGAATACTTTTGGACCTTTGATGGAGAAACTTTTGGAAATCATTGTCATGGTAAGGCCAGAAATGTGAGCCTTTGGCTCTTAAGTACCTGTGAAAAATCATGAAGAGAAAGGATGGGGTTTCAGGACATAGATAGTAGCATAGAGTATTCATTTGGGGCTACTCTAAGGGCTGTTTGCAAGGTAATCCATCTTGAGCAAGATTCTCCCGACATCTTTTGATCCAGCAACTGAAGTCTTTTTTTGGGGGATGTCCCAGAAGGTTATAGCTCCTCATGTGTGTCCCTGCCTGCCTGCCTAATCCCTCAGGCTGGTTTCCTTTCTGCTTCAGAAATGAAAATGAGCAGCAGTAGTAACCAAAGACCTGCAAAGCGGTTTGGAAGTGTTCTCCCTTAGTGAACTCTCAGTGCCTCCCAAGGCTGCTCCACTTTCTGTTGGTGCAGATGGCAAAGGCCTGAATCCTGAGTGTGTCTTCTTGAGGCTGGCAACCTGGAAGAGGACAATCACGTTAACCTCCCTCTCTCCATCAACCTGTCCATTTGCTTCTGTGAGTATACTCCCAGTGCCAAAAATTTGGCTAATTTGAATTTCCTCAGGGATAGTCTTCATTTAGGTGGTACATATCCAAGGCCCAGCACCTGGGTGCCAGAGAGGGGTGCATGGCTGTGTGGACAGATTTCAGCCACCCCAGAAGGGTTTTTATTCTCAAGAGATATAGCTTTCTCCAGCAGAGCTTTAGGAATGAAGGAAGAAAGAAGGAATGGAAAAGAGCTAGACATCACGGCCCTTGCAGCATGGAGAGAGCTTAACATACATGTTCTTACAGTGTTTGGCTAAATATTTTGGGCAGTTCATGGGGAATGCAAAACAGAAGCATTACAACACAATAGCCCAGCCATGGGGCCTGTCAGTGGCAGGCTCCAGCTCTCAGTATGGTACCAAATACTATCATTACTATTTGTAAGTAGCTCCTGCTAATGTGAAAAGACTTCCAGAGAAACACCAGGAGTCACAAACACAGCCATAGCAGAAAACAGAAAGACAACGACCTGTCTTTTGCAGGTTGCCAACACTGCCTCTGAATGACACAGCTGTGTCTTGGGCAGAACTGGGAGGGGGCAAAGAGGGAGTAGGGGTAGGGAGGAAGGAGAGGAATTTTCCCCAGCCAAGCCAGAAACCTCTGGTAAATGTACCCCTTCCCGGTTGTCTTGGGTCTTTGGTATGATCAGCTGAGGCCTAGGAATCTTTGCAGCAAACCCAGCCTAGCTTGTGTGAGTCTGACTGGAGGGAAGCAGAAAGCCAGGCAGAAAAAACAGAGATAGTGAGAAGTGGTTGCTTGGTGCTGAGTTTGGCTTGGAGTTTTGAGCTCCGTTTGAAACTTCAGGCTCCAAGCAAAACTTCTGGGGGATGAAACCCACAGGAACCCAAACAAGGTGAAGGCTTGGCAGGAAGCCTCTTGCTGGGCCACAGGGCGCCTCACAGAGCTTTGCCCTGTGCAGACCTTTCGGCTTGATAAACCGCCTTTCACCACGCATCACGTTTATTTGGACTTGTTTGAACTGGAGTTGTTGAACATATTCAATCAGGACTTTATTTTTTTTCCCAGAAGAACCCCCTTCTAATGCCCAAGACTGTGTCCTTGGCTGGTGAGTTATTATTTATCCTGTAGTTCAGTCAGGCAAGGAAAGCCATGGTTGTTTTTAATGAAGAGATTCACATTGGGGGGTTGTAAAAAGAAAATATGAACAAAGATTTGGAGTCGAGATTCTTGCACTCAGTTGGGTGAACCCCCCCCACTTCTTCTCTATAATAGTCCTACAAAAACAGAGACGATGTCGTCATAGCAGCTGCCGATGGCCTGACAGACAGTTTCCGCAGCGCTACATGAGGCCCTTTGGTGTCCCTGTCAAGAGATTGGCAGCTGAATGACACCACTGAGGCCCGGGCGGTATCCCCTCTGGGAACCTGCCCTAATTGATAGACAGAAGGCAAAGAGAAGGATTGTTTTTGAACCTGAAAAGAATCTCCTTTTTTTCCCCCTAAAGCTCATGCCCCCACTCTCCTCAGCTCTATTTTCCCCTCCCCCCACCCACTTTTTCTTTCTTTCTTTTTTTTTTTTTTTTTAAGGTGTTTTGTTCCAGGGCAGTTACAGAGCTTAATGGAACTGAATGACTTTTACCCTTCACAATCTGTCAGTCAAAAGCTCCACTCCCGGACGGTTAAATAAAGTCCTTTCAGAGGCAGACAGGAGAGGAATGTGTCAGTCAGGCAACAGACCCTGTTGTGTTTTAATCTGTCAGAGGGATGATGGGGGAGAGCAGCCGGCCCCAGGCAGGGCATTTTCCCAGCAGCCGCTAAGAGGCCCTGACAAATCCAGGTGTGGAGCCAAGAAGTCAGCCAATCACCAACATTCTTGAGGTGTGGGCTCAGAGCCCCCAGGCACTCGGGTTTGCAATCAGCTACGAGATGTTTGGGCAAACTTTCAGCACTGGTTTCATACTAAGCATTTTTAACATAAAACCAACCACTAAGTGCTGGGTATCCGTACAAGGCACGGCTTTCAAATTAATACACCGTTTAGCTGAAAGCACTGCAGACAGTAATCCTCTGGCTCTGGTACACTCCAATTCCAAACCAATTTTGTAGAGCTACTTTAGTTTTTTTCCCGAATGCTTTCCCTTCACATTATATGACAATCCATTAATCTTGCCCATTAACTTAAAATTGCTGGGCAATTTTTTTTTTTTTTGAGGGTTCTGAACAGTTGCTTTTGTTCACTATAGATTCAGAGCTATACATAAAAAATGTCCACCGTTAGACGTACTAATGACCGATTCCTTATGTTTCGGTGACATTTCCTTTAAGGGCTTTCAAAAAAAAATTGGAGAGAGATGAGGACGGATGGAAGCAAGGTGGAGGGAGTGGAGAAGTTGATATTTAGACAAACAGGGCTTGTTCTTATCAGACTGCCAGAGAAAAAGCTACAAAATACCAATACAGATATTTTTTACCCCAGGCTGGAGGGGTTCAAGCAGGAAAGTCACTCACCTGCTAGGATGAGGGGTGCATGACAGTGGGCTGGCAGGGAAGGGGGTCTGCGTTGCCTCAACCCCGAGGGTGGTTTGGGGTTGGATAAATTTGGGCATATTAGTTATCATTTGCTTGATTTCTTCCCTTTCTTTGGGAGATTTTGTATAAAACAAAAGCAATTCTTCTCCCAGCCCAGTTTTCTCTTCTTTGATGTGCCTGCCTCCCACTTCCCAACACACTATTCTCAAGATAGGCAGAGTTGGCAACAATTCTATCTCTCCCCCTTTTTCCCTTTTCACCCCATGCCCAGGTTTAGATTTGGGGGTGCCCTCTTCCTAGCAGTTCCTGGGGCCCACTCATGTTACTTAATATAAGTTCAGTGGTGCGAGTGCAATGAGAAATCCTCTCTCTTCCCCCTGTCCATTCTGGCCTTTCTAGCCAGAATGTATACTCTGTTTTTTCCTGTCAATGCACATGGGGCCTCTGGAGAAAAGCCAGTTTTCAGCAGACTAAGCTGAAATCTGAAAATCCTCTGGCATAGGCTGGTCAACTCTGCCAAGCTGAAGTAATTCTAAAAAATGGTTCAAATAAACATGGAACACTTATTACTACAGCTAAACATTTCCCAAAGAATTGGATTTTCAGCATTTTGCCATAACATATTGTGATTAGAAAATCAAAAAGAGACTAAACCTGAACTCATTAGACACGAAACAAAGCAAAATAACTTATTTCTGTATTGGAGTGGAGAAATAAATTTCTCTCTCCCCAGTTGATAATCAAAGCTCTGTGAGTTGTCTCAGAGGTTAGAGCCCTTCAAAGTGTTGGATGGGACTCTGGGTTAACTTCACGGGGACAATATTCCTCTAGAATATTAATGAAGTCTTCAATGTTAGTTCTCGAAACATGTGCTCTGAAGCTTCCTGAGACCACCCTTCATTGATTATTAATGATCTGCCACAGTTTTAAAAAAGGGAGCCATTTTTCAGTTCTCTTTCTGCTTGCCTTCCCTTCCCTCAGCCTAAAACAAACATCCCATTTGGGGCACTGCTGGGAAACACAGAAACCTTCTAAACAAGAGCAACATTTTTTTTTTCTTTAAGCCTGAAAGTTAAAATGGACACTGTGGCTTTTGCTATAGCTATCCCAAAATTTGCAAGCTAAGTTTTATAGTGATAAACTTTTTAAAGTGCCAATGTGTAATCTAGTAAGAAAAGAAAATTCTTCAGATAAAGCCCTCATTTCCCCAACTTCTCTGTAGGTGGCGCTCGGAAAGTTCCTTTAGTTAAAAAATAAACAAACATATGCACAAACCAACCAACCAACCAACCAACCAACCAACCAACCAACCAAAACCAAACCCAAACAAAAAACTTACTTGTTGCTCTGTCACAGACCAAATTCAGTCAATAAAAGCCCAGTTGGGAGCAAACAACTTTTCATCTTTCCTGCGTCATTTCCTATGGCCATGGGTGGGGACAGGCAGAGAGAGAGAGAGAGTCCTGTTGTTAAGCCACCCTCGCCACTTGGTGCTGGCACCTCAGAGGCTGAGGTTGTGCCCACACATCGCCAAAACATCCAGCCCATTCAGTTCCAAACGCAGCCAGTCCTGTGCTCTGAAGGTGGGTGGACAGAATGTACAGCGATTGCCCTTAATACGTCTCTCAGCCTTTATGCTTAAATGATGCCTGCAAAACATTACGCCCAGCTAGATTTTCATTTGATGGCTGCTCAATCTTTTGTCTTGGGTGGATGTTATAAAGAATAAGATTTTCTTCTCGGAGTTGCAGACAGAAGCAACTGAAACCATGTAGGAAAGCCTGGTTGGTAATGCTTAAATTCATTCTGTTTTCACTGGTGTAGTTTCAAAATTCCTCTTTAAAAGTCTTACTTTAATATTGCAACTTTAATGTCAATACTACAATAATGAATTCTTAGAGTTTCATCTGAAAATCCCAAAACCAGATTACTCCCCCAAAACCCAGCAGTTGCCTCTACAGGAAGAGCCTGGGGGTGATTAGAGCCATGTCTGTAAACCAGCAAATCAGGGTTGGAATCAGGATCAGACCCGTGGCCTGCTGGTCCAATTCCTCCCTCATTAGTTTCCATATGATTTTTAGCCAAATCAGGTCATCTTCACCATTAATTATTTGTAATAATAAGAATCCCAGTAGTGATTATTATACATTATACATTATAATGTAATATAATATGTTGAGGATACATATTATTGGTATAATAATCATCTGTGCTAAGTGCATTCTCCATGCACCCTACATACATGATTTTATTTAAAAGACAAAAATTCCTGCTTGAGGCAGTGTGTACAATGGGCAAGAGTATGGCCTCTGGTGACCAATGGCCTAGTTTCATATGCTGCCTCTGCCATTTACTACGTGTGACCCTCATCTGTGAAATGGGGGTGATAATAGTATCTGCTTCCCAGGGTGGGGTGTAACTAAATGAGTTAACCTATGGAAAGCCCTTAGAACCATGCCTGGCATGCCACAAGGGCTATGTAAGTGTTGTTTTTATTGTTATTTTGTTCCCTGGTATGAAGCCCATGTTCATAAATCAAGGCATGGCTTTAACCAGTCAGGAATGGCATTCTTCATTCGTGACAATAAGCAGCCTTCCTTCCCTCCCACAAGCGTTCATCCTCCAAATAGCTGTTCTGTTGGTGTATAACGTCTTCCTCATCCAAGACTGGTGGTGAGGAATCTGCTATGAGTGTGTGGTTTTTAAAAATCCGGAAAAAGCCCCCTTGCAAGAGCTAACCCTATAGGGAAGACTTTTCCCTAGGGTGACAGCTGAATTAATCCCAGTGCAGTTAGAATTCCTTGGAGGTGGGTGAAGACTTCTGAGGAGCTGCATGGTGGCACCTTGCTCTCTGTTCTCCATCCTGTTCCCTTTGCTGTGCAGTGCCTGAAGTGTGGTGCCCAGCCCATAAGGGCCATATTCTTTCAAGATGTTTGACCCTTGTCTCATTAAACTTGTCTTGGTTCTCCCCCAGGCTGCTCTTGATCTTCCCTGTTAAGTGCCATGGCAGGATATTAAAGTGGCACCCTCTGTTAAGAAAACAGTCTTGAAACTGGAGAAGACCTTGTAACAGGGCACACAGGCAGGGCGTACTTGCTCAATGAGGGTATTCTTGAAAACCAAGACCCCCTCCTCAGCTCATCTTGCTGTGTTCTCGGACTCTCTCATACAGTGGATTCAATCACAACCTTTAGGCTTCAAAGCCAAACTCTACCAGGACACCATGCCCACTGCCTCCTAATTGCTACCACATTTGCCACGTTCCCTTCAGGAAGATGGCTATGTCCATCAGTCACGGCACGCCTTCCCACTTAGTGGAAAGGTCAGACGACCCTAATTCAATCCAGTTTAATTCAGCAAATGTTTGTTAAGTACCTATATATGCCTTTATTCATTCATTTTACTTCCATCAATAAGTCCCTGGTCAATATTATAATAATGCAAGAAAAACTTCAGGGAATAAAACTCTTTGAAGTTCATTTTCTGATAACTTTTGTCTGCCCCAAATTAATTCTGAAATGCCTGTGATGATGGTGTCATTCCAGAAATGCAGCTCAGTTTGCTCTCTGGCTCTCTTCTCTTGCAGTTTTGTCAAGAGGTGGTAGCTTTGCACAGGTGCCCACACACACATTTGTTTGGTTGATGGTGAAATAAGGAGCAGCTGATTCTGAAGTCTTTGATCAGGTCTGATCTGGCCACAGTGTTATCCATAGATATGACACCATCAGAACTCACTGGTTGACAAGGAGACCAAATGCATTTGGCACAGTAGCAGGGTATACTGACTCCTCTAGCTCCTTGCCCCTGATAGGAAGTAAGTTGTAGTTACATTCTATTGCCGGGTGTGGGGGACGGTGATCCAAACTAGAGTATGTAGTGATTTGGTCTTTTAGTCTCATGAACACCAACTTTGTAATGAGGATCTAGTTCACGAGTCAGCAAATAAATTGTTTTCAAGCTCTTGGGCAGGTAAGTAGACATGTGGGAGGCATTGACAAGGTAATGTCGGGCATTGCAGGTTTGGTGGGAAATTGTTTTCTTTTCTATCTGAGATGGTTCTGGTGGATTGTTAATACACAGCCCCATTGTGGCCCATGACCCAGGCCTGGCCAGTCCCAATTGTCCTCCCCACAGGGACTAGGCCAAGTGCAGTCCTCTGGTCCACACAGGGTCAATCTCATTCTTCCATGAGAGCTGGCAGGTTGCACTGGGACAGGTGTGAGACTATTTGCTTTTGGATGGCAAGCTCTCTATAGGGGAAACCCGTGACAAGAGAGAATGAGACCAACTTACAAAACAAGAGAGCCAAGAGGTGTAGAGATGGAGATAGAGAAAGAGGGAGAGCACGAGAGAGAACTATTGCTATTGCTTGGGCCCCTAGTGCCTGAAGAGACACCCATCCTTTAACTTCCCGGTTTATGAACCACTAAATTCCCTTTTTTGCTTCTGTTGTTTACACAGGGTTTCTTTCTCTGACTAACACATGAGGTTTAGGGACTAATAACCAGGTTTAGCTATTCTTCGACTACCTGCTTGGCTTTGGCAATCTCTTGACTGGTTGATAGCTCTCCTCTCTTGTCAAGTGGAGTTAAGTGCAGGTGCAGTGGTGGGGACACAGTGCCTCTCAGCAAATATCCGAGGAAAAAATGAAGCGTCTAAGAGGATAGGGTTAATTATAAATACTGAGTTTAAAACCATGAAATTAGAAATAGTCTAATTTTAGACTAATTTTTTACCTACAAAAGAAGGGGTTTCATGTGGTTAAACTAATAACTTTTTAGCTACTGAGAAAGCAGAGCCACATTGTCAAGTGATGTTTATTGAGAACCTACGATGTGTGAGCATTGTGCAAGATGCTGCGAGGGAGCTGAAGATGAAGAATACGAGGTTCCTCTTCCCACTGCCTCGTGAGGGACTTAAAATTCACTAAGAGACCACTGCTATAGTGTTGGCCTCACTCCACAAACTAACCAAAAGATTAGTGTTGTTGTTGTTGGTTTTTTTTTTTTTTTTTTTAAGATTTCATCTTTATCAATGAAATGCAACTTATACAATCGGAAGAATTTAGAAAGTGCCAAATTCAAAGAAGAGTTCTATCACTACACTTCCTACAACCCCTCCTTTTGCAACCCCTCTATTCTTTGAAACCTTTTGGAATTGTTGCACTCCAGCTCAAGGAATCAAAGACCAAGGAAAACACAGGACGTAATATGCCTTTATGTTTCATCTCTGCTTATTTGTTCTGCCTGCATGAGAATTTTCTCCTTTTGCCCCTTTGTCTGAGAAGGAACCAACTTAAAATCTGTATTGTGTCAAATCACCAATTCACCCAAGCAGAGGGGAAAACAAAATAATGGCACACAGCAGAAAAATAACAAAACATTTACCATGATTTCAGCCTTGTGTAACTGGGTTCTCCAACTAAATGGCATTTGAGAAGACCTTTTATGCTTCTTCGTCCATATTTCATTTTTTTAAATATACATTTTAAAGATTTATTTGGACTTAACAAATACTAACATAGGGATAGAATTTATTTTAAACCAGTCAAAAATAACCTAAATTAAAGTAAAAAACAAAACAAACTTCAAAGTATGTACATATACATATAATTCTGGAGATAAAGAATACAGTGTATTTATACATTTTTAGAAGGCTTAAGACACTGTCATTTTTGGTAACAATAATCAGATCTTAGAAAAAACAATGGATTTAGAAGAAGAGTCTTCCATATTTCTTGATTCGTATTTCTGGACATGGCGAAGCAGTCTGGTGTGATGATTTATTCTCAATATCTCAAATTTAGGGCATTTGCCCATCAGTCCTCCTCTACCTAGTGTGTACTTAAAAACAGAGCCAAAGCTTTGCAATTTATCTGAAATAGTCTGGCTCCTGACCTCATGTAGAAAAAGACTCACCAATGGAGGGAATATGGTTCTCAACCTTCCTTGAGTGGTCATTCGGTTTGCCTTCCTTTTCCCGACTCACTGGAGCCTACTGACTCTTCCCCAGAAAGGAACGCTTTTCAGATTAAAACAAACAGTGTTTTCTTCCTTTTTTGTGTATTTTAGGGGAGGCCTCTTCTTGCCCTACTCCCCTCCTTTCACTTAAAAAAAATCACCTTCACGTGGAATAACTTGCTATTTTGCCAAGTCTGTCTGTCAGAATAAGGAGCCCTGGGAATGCCTTAGCAGACCTACAGAATAAATGCTCTAACTTATGTATCATAGACTTGATGAGTAAAAATGCATGTGGTAAAGGCCATGGTCAGTAACACATAACTCTAATGTTTTAATTTATCTTTTGCAAACCAGAGAGATATTTTTCTTGTAGGCGCGCATAAATACAGCAGTTCAATGGAATCCAAACTGTGGTATGTGGCAGCTCAGCGCTTTGTGCACTGCCAAACCCTTGCGCTTGTGTACACACATTTTACAAGGGAGCTTTCCCGTTGCCAGAGGAACTCAAGTCACTTTTGTGTGAATGCCCTGTGATTGGCAGGAATGCTGGCAGTTGTAAGTATCATATTGTTTGGTTGCAGAGAATATTTTTTATTGCTAGTTCAATAGCATTTCACAGTTATTAAACCAGAGTCATTGTCCCTGGAGGCTCCCAAAGGCTCAGAAACTTTGGAGCACAAGGGAAAAAATACACATGCACAAAACTTGTCAGTAATCTCCGTTGTTCCAATGTGGCTGTCCCAGTTACTCGGCTCTGACTTTGGATTTTAAGGTGTTTGGGGAAAATGGTGAGAAAGCTGCTTTTCAAACCTATCACTTATAGGAGGCTTCTTTTCATAAATAAAAATTTATATGGACCAAATTTAATCACAAGAATTACTTTAAAATGTTTAAAAATGAAAACATTTAAGGATAGTACATCTATATCATTACAATTGCATGTTAAAGCGTGCAGATTAAAAAAAAAATGTTTGCAGTATTAGCAGATAGGACCGAATAACCCATCAACCCTAAGATAAATGTCTGACTGAAATCATTGCTATGGCCCAGGTAAAATGGAAAAAAGAAAGAGATGGATGGACATGATCAGGGAGGGAGCACATATATTTCTCTGTGAGTAAGAGCTCCCACAGCTTATTTAGCAGATAATGAAACTATCCTGTAAGTCAGCTGGGTGGATAACCTTGTGCAATTGGCAGTTGTTAGTGACAATTGAGGATGTGCCAGGAGGAAAAAGCAGCCTGGTGGACTTCTTCCTTCTTTTGACAAGCCTAAGTTTAATCTGAGGAGATGGTGCAGTTTTTCGTTTTTTTTCTGCAGGGCTAATACGAAAGCTTGTGCTTATGAGGGTTGCACCAATTAGGACACACTTTTTTTAAAAAATTCAAATACGTTTTAGTTATAGATTACTCCTCAAAGGACTGAACCAGTTTTTAAAGATTTCACTCTCCTCAGCTCTTGCATACTTTCTGTATTGTGTTCTTGTTATTTTTCCAAGCAGAGCTTGTGAAGCCCTGAGGACCATACCACTACTCAGTTGGCTCAGCTCATCTTCTGCTGAAAGAAAAGTGCATTCTTATTTCTCATCAAGAGGCTCTGGCAACAACTGGGTGTGGGAAGGAACAGTGCTGTACCCAAACAAAAACAGAAGACATACAACCGCTATAAGAATTCTCAGGCCGACTATTCTCTGACCATGCCACTCCATGGCTGGTTTTGAGCATTTTCAATTTTTCTACAAATAATTGCACTGTTGGAGGAACTTACCCTGTGGTTGTGTTTATGTGGGGCCCTGACGAGTTTATGGTGATGGCATTGGTTCTGTTTGTGCATGGTTTTCCACTTCTCTCCATGAAAGGGGAAAGCTCTCTCAAATTCCTGGAAACTACCTCTAGTTACTGTCTCTTCTCCCTGCCCACTCCCTTACCACTTTTTATTCCAATCGAGTGAGTTTAGGTTTCCCTTCACTGGAAATTTTGAAGCATATTCCTCCCTGTGACAACTCTGAGGGACTTTTACCTTTTGACTAAATCTTTCCATCATCCATAATACACATTTTTTATAGTTGATCTACATGTCTTCCAGTCCACATCTTACGTTTTGCCTCCAAACTTTCTTCTATCACTGAAAAGGAGTTTCCTAGGCTCTGTCTTCTGTTTTAACATTTAAATTAGAGAAATCTTGAAGTTTAATTATTGGCTAAGTCAAATAAACTCCTCTTGGTGGAGTTGTTCTTATTAGTGATACAATATCAATTTTGCCAATGTCTAATCCTTCTTCCCTATTAGTATATTCTCAAGGAGCGTTTCTTATGAGTATCTGAATAAATGGATCAGTATTTGAATGTAAAACAACAACATCTTGTCATAGAAAAAAAGCCTGGAAGGATATATACCAAAGTGGTGCTTGGTTATCTCCAGTAGATTTGGGTCATTTTTTCCTTTCTTTTTTATACTTTTCTGAATAGTATGAATTGCCTTTACACTCAGCAAAAAAGTATTGTACTAACAATGTCCTCCACCAGCTATTCAGCATTGCAGTGATTTCAGGGGCTATTTGTAAGGAGACTGTGTCTTCAGAGAGCACCTGAGCATAAGGACATAGTCCGGCACTTATGAGTATGTCACTTTGAACAACTCCCTGGGTTAAGACCTTAGGTTTTCCTGTGTGTAAATGAGGACAATGATATCTACTAGTAGGAATTATGACAGGAATCAAATAAGATAATATATGTGGGAAAACTTTGATACATGTACAGTGTTACCCATAGAGGGGTAATTATTAAATAGCAAGCATTTGTTTGGCAGAAATCATTGGCATAAAATATAAGAAAACTGAAACAAGGGGATGTGTACACCAGTGACCTGAAACCTGTAATATTCTACTTTTGTTAGCATGAATGAAGTAGCCCTTCCCTGGAGCCTTCATATTTTAGAAGCAGTTTAACATTCTTAGTGGCAGCTTCCAGCCCTGTTTTGTGAAGAGAAAGTGTGTATGTGTGCGTGTGTGTGTGTGTGTGTGTGTGTGTGTGTGTGTGTGTGTTTGGGTACCCGGGGACCCAAAAGGCAATATATAACAACATCAAACCACACATAAAAGTAACTGTTACAACACCTCACCGCCCTCCTGATTCAAGGGTTTGTGAAAGACTGGTTTGTGAGATGCCAGAAGTTTGGCAACTTCTCTCAGAAAGGTAAAACCATTAAAAACAAAAACTAACATTGTGAGATTGACAGCATCTTCTTGACCCAAAAGGGGATGTGAAATGAAACGAAGGGAAGCTTTGGTGGCTGGGAGATTTCAAATGGAGTTGAGAGGTCACTCTGGTGGACATTCTTACGCACTATATAGATAACCGTCTTTAGGTTTTAATATATTGGAATAGCTAGAAGTAAATACCTGAAACAACCAAACTCCAACCCAGTAGCCTTGACTCTTGAAGATGAGCGTATAACAATGTAGATTACAAGGGGTGATTGTGAAAACCTTGTGGATCACTCTCCCTTTATCCAGTGTATGGATGGATAAGTAGAGAAATGGGGACAAAAACAAAACGAAAAATAGGGTGGGATGGGGGGGTGATTTGGGTGTTCTTTTTTACATTCATTTTTTATTCTTATTCTGATTCTTTCTGGTGTAAGGGAAATGTTCAAAAACAGATTGGGGTGATGAATGCACAACTATATGATGGTACTGTGAACGGTTGATTGTACACTATGGATGGTTCCATGGTATGTGAATGTATCTCAATAAAACTGAATTTAATTAAAAAATAAATTGGTCTTAAAGAAACCTCAAAAGAAAACACAAACAAACAAACAAAACCCAAACAACACAGTCTCTCACAGAAAACCCGACTAACCCATTAATAAAATAGCTCTCCTGGCGACACAGACTGCAGCAGCATGGTCCTGCCTCCCTAATGAAGAAGCGCATGACAAGTCATGGCTGGGGTGGCAATGAAGGGACCTCTGGAGTCTGAGGTGGGAGAACACCTTGCACACCCCTGAAAGCCCTGGACACCCCTGCATCCTGATGAAGACACCCTGTTGACAAGGGCTTATGCCAGGAGATGTTGCTCGCCTTGTAGACCTGGAAAATTCAGCAGTGAAGGGGTTATGTGTAAGGGTAATCAAAGATTTAAACTGTTATGTTGATAGCAAGCCGGGGAGCAGGCTGTGCAGGGGCCTTCATAAATCTGCCCTTGACTCATGGCCGAACCTCATTCAGCAGAAAATTATTTCTGCAGCATTTCGAGTGCTCTGCTCGGATGGAGACAGAAATAAAAGAAAGTTGGAAATGGGGAGAAGAGAATGGAAATTCAATCCACATGCTGGGCTTGTGTGTGTGTGTGTGGGGGGGTCTTCAGTAAATTCTTTCTCGGATGAAATAAGAAACAGAATGTGTAGGACTCTTGGAATATGGTGAATTCTTTTGATTACTAAAATGTCTTAGTGGAAAAAAATGCACAAAGAGTTATTCTCAGGAAAGATCAGTATGAAGGCAGAGAGGTGGGGCAGGAGAAGAAGAGGTAAAACCTATCACTTAGTGATTTAAACATGATGATTCACTCATTTGCTCATTTAATCAATCAGGTTTTATTGAGCACTTACTAAGAGTGAAGCACTGAGGATACAGAGACGAGTAAGACATCTTGAGGGGTTCACAGCTGAAGAGTGAGATCCACACATTCATTGCACACCTAAAATTTGTCAAGCCCCAGCTCAGTGCAATTATGCACAGTGAAGATGTTCTCCTGGCAAGTGAGCAGAGGCCTGCAGGAGCCTTCTCCGAATGAAGGGCAGAGGAATGAGTTAAGATTTCAGGGATCTGAGAGCGGTGGGCACCTTTTTTCCCAAACATTTTCCCAATACAAAGTAAGGAATAGCAATTTCATTAATCTGAAATGCAGATTTTTAGAATCAGACATCTCTTTCTCAGATATGTGATTTAAACCGTCTTACTGCTTTTCGTTATGACATTTTAGAGAGAGAAGAAAGGGTAAAGATTAGGGAATTCTGTATTTTTCAGTCTGGTTCATAAAGGCATGAAGGGCCTTTTCAATCCCAGACCAGAGATAATTTGAATTCAAGGGATAATTTAAGAGACAGGAGTCCCTCTCCTTCCACCAGTTTTGAAACTATTGGGAAAAGCTCAAGAAAATGCAGTAAAATAATGAAAGCTTTTAAATAATTTATTCACTGTTTTGTTCTCCCTACACTTTCATTCCCAGAGATGTAATGAGTTTTAGGAACATAAGGTGTCAGATATTGGCTTTTTGTTGTTGTTGTTGTTAAAATCTGTAAATTCATGACCCCACTGGGTATTCCAGGCATGGATAATATATAATTTACAAAGAGACCTGCAGATCTCATCTTCTCTTCCTTCTAAGTTGTGGAGGTTTTTTTTCAGAGGGGTGATTTGTTTTGCTGTAGTGGAACCAGCCATGTCTCTAACAGTCTCAGCAGAGGACATGCCTTTCTGTGGCATTCCCAGATGCTTTGGCAGACTCTGCTGACCTGGTGAAATGCTTTGGTGATCCAGGCTGCAGATTCTTCTTTTCTGGGGGTGTTTCTGCTATTGCTCTGTATTAAACACAAGGGGAGGAGAGAGACCAAGACAGAACCAATTGGTTGTCTTAAGGCAAAGGGTTCAAGGCAAAGGCTCAGACCAGGAAGGGGGTAAGGATTCTCATCTGCTTGTGAGAGTGGTGGTTGGATGAATGGGGTAAGGAAGTGGTGGGGTGGGACAGAGGAACTAGGCTCAGGGTAATCTCTCAAAGCATCAGGAGACAAAAGACACAGTTAGCCAAGGGATTGTTTCACAAAGAACTGGATTACCAGTGACCAGAGAGAGCTGGGTTAGCCTTCCAACATGCGATGCCCCATTGTGGTTTATTTGTCTTGGAGTGCTCTCCGTGGGTCTATGTGCCCTGGGGTGCAATCAATTCAAAGGCTCTTCTGTGACTTTCCATCTCTCTCTCAACTCTCTTTTCTTTCTGAGAAATGAGAGTTGAACTGTGAAGAAGAGAACTGAGGCTGTGGTTAACTGTTTCCAGGAAATCCTGGATAAAGCCTTGGGGTTGCAGAATTTGAAAGGCTGATGAAACCAGCTATCACCAGGAACACTGACTATCATTGATCAGCTTCCAACAGTGTGTCAGATATTTAATGGTGCATTTTATTATTTGAAGGATAATATTTGTAAGTTCAATTTATTATCTTTTTGCATTCAAAAATATTTCTTAACCCTTACTCCCTATTTAACTATACAAATAAATTTCATCATAACAGGGAATTCTGGAGAAGAATGTGTTACATATGGATGCCTAGAACTCTGTTCAAGGTAAATTATGTCATCACCTGTTCTTGATTTTCCCCACTTGTACAAGAAGAGAACACACCACTTGTACCTTCCTCATGGGGTGTAAAGATTAGGGCGATCCCTTCTACCACCACCCCACTCCCCAAATCCCCACCAAGCTTCTTTGGGAAGGTTCTACAGAAGTAAAAATAATGATGGTTTTCTTTTATTTTGATAATTGTACATTGGCCTCCTTAATTTAGAAGCAGTGTCGAAGTTGTGGACACTTGATACTCTCGTGCATAGTTTCTAAATATTATGATTTACTTTAATTTTTAACCAATAAATAAATTGATATTTTCTCTCTAGGAACCACACATCTCTTTTTGACCACATGTGCCATACTCGGTTCTTCAAGGACTTGATTCATTCTGCCTGAAAGAGATGTAGAGGAAGCATCTACTTCAGTCCCTGGTGTGGTTGAAGCCCTCTTCTCTTTTCCTTTTCTCCTTCCCAGTTTCCCTTTTCTTACCTAAACCAAACTCCTTTTCTTTGCATTTGAATTCAGAGAGTTCATGCTGGACAAAGGGGTTAGAGAACTCCGAAGGAGATTTTGACAAATGCTTTGGCATGAGGGGGTGAGAAGGAGGAGGGAGAAGATAAAGGAAAAAAAGTATAGGCTAAGAATGAAGAAGGGGAGCATCAGTGGTCATGGAGGGGGTTTGGTTATCAATTCCTTTTAAAATTCTTGAAACAAAGGAGACTTGGAGCATTTAAAAGAAAGGAAGCCATGGAACCCAAACAAAGCTGGTAACTTGCAAGGGAGAGTTATATCAGCTTCACAGTGTCAAGATTGTCTATCCTTGGAGAGCATATGGAAATCTACTGATTGGCTTGATTAAAACTTAGGAGAACATGAAAAGAAAGGAATGTGCCTGAAGAACAATTTTTCAGAATGTGAACTTGTTTTTAGCTTGGTGTATCTAAGATTGAAACTTAGCCAAATAATTGCTGGGAAAATATTTGGTTAGGTTTTGAAAGGCTGTTAGGAGAAACTGAATAGTAGTAAAATGGAACATTTGGAATGAATGTCTGGGAAAGATAAAATTCAAAACTGGAAAGGTGGAGGAGATGGTAGTCTGTATTTGCAAAGATGAGGCTGAGCAACGGTAAATTTGCTGAGTGTTGTGTTGGCGAATTTTTTTCTTGAGGTGGTTTCCAGGAAGGATTACTGCTTCAGTCTTTTCTGCAAAGTAGTGTCTTATTATAGAACGAAAAACCGACAGACTCCAGTTATTGTATCCGAAATCCTGAATTCTCACATCTAGTTAACTATGGAAGTAAAATTGGAGGGAATTTGGCCTTCAGGTTATAGGGTTGGAAAATGCTTTGAGGGGCCCTTCTGGTTGGATTACTTCTAAACCCTCCCTGACAGATGAAAATGTATCTCATTTTTAAATGTACTCCAGAGGAAGAGTGTCCACAGACTCCCTTAGTAACTCATTCCAATTTTTAACGACCTCCACATTCAGGAAATTCCTTCTTCTGTCTTACCTAAACCCACTCTGCTACAGCTTAAGTTCATTTTCATTTGACCTGCCCCAGTAGAGATGGAAAAAAGAGGTCACTCTGTTGCATAAACATCCTTCCTCATAATTAAAGATTAATTTTTAAGATCCAAAAAATTCTCTGTGTCCTTTTCTTTATCACATAAAATCTCTTCACTTCCTGTAGTTTTCCCTCAGCGGCTCTGTTTTCCAACCTCTTATTCACCTTTGCTGTCATCTCAGAGCCTTCTCAGTTGTCTGAAGGCTATGCTGAGAGCTGAGAGAAGCTTGTTTCCTTGGGTTGCTTGTGCTAGAGCTGATGTAAAAGGCTAAATGGTACTGAAATGTCTTTACAATTTAACATTTTTCTTGCCCCTGTTATAATTGTTTTCAGAGTCAAAGTTTGCACATACAGAAGGCCTGTGGGCATTTACAAGACTTCATATTATATCTTTAGGCTTTGAAAAGGCAAAAAAAAAAAAAAAGTTATGACAATACATTAATACAATGTACTAAGAATTACTTAATATAATACAAAGATAAGTTTGGTGGTGATTCCTAGATTAGAGAAACTACTTCAGCTCAGTGGGTCCTTCCACTAGGTACAGACATTTCAGTAAATCTCCTTTCAGCTCTGCCCAACTGTCACTTGAAATTTTCCATGAGCCAGTTTCCCAGTTTCTGGTCCTTGGGTTGAACCACTGATCTCGACCTTGGTCTTGGCGATGAGACCATGGAACCTAAGCAGGCATCACCTTGGCCAGCACTTGAGCACGAAAACTTCCAGGGCACGGCAAAGTCTTCATGTGTTTTCTTGGAAATTAAGGCTGTTGGCTAAACAAAGTAACAAACCTTTTATAATTTATGTTTGCAGCAAACCAGATCCTTTTCTTATCCGTTTGCACTGAGTTTCCAATGGTTTTAGGTATTTGGGGTCAGAGACTACAGAGATGACTAGGATAACCTGCATTTTTGTAATTTCCAAAGAACTTTAAAACAAATTGAAGCATTCTCAGTGTTCTATGTAGTTTTCAAAGCATGTTTGAGAAGGTGTTAAATGGGAAGCAGGTGCTTTTTAAAAGTCTATTGCCATTTTTATGAATCATGTATTACCCTTACATGTGTCTTAGTAAACTGATCATGGAGGAGACTGAAACTTGGAGAGAGCAAGTTACTTGTCATTCACCGTGGAAAATGAGGTCATAACAAAGCAGAGAACAGTGTGGAAGCAGGGGAGGGAATCCCAATGGCCATGTATTCATCCATTCTCTTAGTTGTTAAAGGTCTCCTGTTGAAGAACTAGGGTTACATCGAGAATGAAAGCAGACAAAAATCACTGCCCTCAGAGAACTCACATTTAGTTTTGGTTTTATACATTTGCCTCCCCCAGCACCTATTGGAGTTGGAAATTCTTTTAACAATGTATCCCTTATTATGCAGCCATGAAAATTATTATTTATACTTCATGATGTGGAAAATGCTTTTTGCGTTATAAAGTTAAACAGAAAGAATATAAAGTGTGTGCATTTGGTTCACGGCTAAGTCTAAGCTAAAGACAACATAATCACTCTTAAAAATCACACATGCATGCATGCACACAAAAGGCTACAAAAGCCAAGCATATGGGAAAAACTAGAAAAAAACACAACAAAATGTTGATGATGCTTGTCTCTGGGTAGTAAGGTGATCGGTAATATTGCTTCTTACTGTTCTGCATTTTTCATTTTTTGTAGTAATCATATATTATTTTTATAATAGAATGACATATGTTCATTAGAAGAAAATTATTCCCTTCAATCTCTAAAGGCTTTCCGGGTTTTGCCTAATCTCTCATTAAAATGCACCTGGTATGAGTCAGTTCCTAAGCAATTATCAGTGAAGTCTTGAAAGGTAAGCACCTGCTGAAAGGAGGCAGGCCCAGTTCGGAGGAGCATAGGAGGCGGCCAAAATCCAATTTCAGCTACATCCTCCTCTTCCTACTCCTAGACAGCTATCCTCCCAGCAGTCACGGCTTGGGGGCACAGGTGTATCTGCAGATGGGGGGTAGAGTGAAGAAACTAACATTTATTAAGTGCAGTAGGCCTTGTATAATTCGTCTCATTTTTCAAGTGGGGAAACTGAGCTTGGGGGCATTGAGGAGTTGCTTAAAGCCTGTAAGAGCTCAAGTCAAGACACAAATGCAGGTCTGCCTGCCTAGAGAGAAGTGATCTGTTTCCCCTGAGCTTCCAGAGATGTCCTCAGTCCATCTGCTACCCTAACTGGTCAGGGCTGTTCTGATTTACAAGAAACTTGATTATTTTCAAGAAAAGTCAATTGTTAGCTATGCAACTACCTGTCTATAATTTTGATAGCTTTGTTAGAGTAATTTATATCAATTCATTAATAAATCAGAAAAATCCCTTTCCCAGACTGCATACCTCAGTTTTGTTTCGAAATACGGGCACTTTGCATTGCAAAGGCAGAGAGGAGAATGTGTGGGAAGACAAGGCATTTTCTCAAGGGAGAAGGCCAATACAGGGGAACAATTATGAACATTGTTTTCCAGTTTGCATTCCACTTTTGTGCTCATGTCTCTTAGTTCCTGAAGCCTTCATAGAGTCACGGAGTCTAGTAAACTCTGAGGTCTTTTTTAATAAGGTTGTCTTCAGAGGGGACCAGAGGCTGTAGGATGAGCCTGCTGGCCTTCTGTTTATTATTTTCTTTCTCAGCCTTGCAGCTTAGAGGTTCCTGATCGCTGTACTGGGGATTCTTTTATTTTCCACTTTACAGGAGGTAAAGTCAAGGAAGGTTGAATCAAATGGTCTTAGGCTGAAGACATCCAGAGTTGGGCAGTATTGGATGGCAGGTAAAGTAATACACTTTCTATTTTGGGGACCCAAATAGGATAGCTGTTGAGCATCCTCCACCCTGGTCAGTGTGGAAGCCAAGGCTTGGAACTTTCAAACTCCTGAAGTCAGCACATCTGAAATCACCATAGCAACAAATACTCGAATAATAGAAGAGTTATAGAGGAAGGAAAAGCTGCCTGGGTGAATTCTTTTTTTTTTTTTTCATAAGAAGGAAATCCAATCAAACTTTTGTTTAAAAAAAATGTGATAAAGTTCTATTGCTCAACTTTCAATGGTAGCCTAGAATTCTAAATAAGCAAGAATGAGATACAACTTGTCAGCAGAAAAATACTGCCTGTCATAGTCATTTGTGTATAAAATATGACCCACAGGTTTGAACCATATGGTTACATGAGTTCTAATTTATGCGGCATCTTCTTAAGTCAGCAGAATGAGCCCTGGCCTGCCTGGGGAGGTGGAGTCAGCACCCCACGCAGTGAAGTGAAAAGGGCTCCCCGAGGGTAAGCCAGTTTCAGCTGCGGTGGAGATCAGGGATTTGCAAGGCTAATGGAAGCCCCTCTAGGGCACCTCGGGCCCTTCCACGGGGTGGCATGGCTGACCAGGCTGTCCCTACAATGAGCCTTCTTCAGAGTTGGACATGCTAAATTGAAAAACAGTAACCATCACAGCTCATGACTCAGCCATTCCTTCTGTTCCCGCTGGAGGGTGGAGAGGGGGGTGGGAAGTAACACAATCTCCTCTAGATGCAACTGGGAGAGCGGACATTTGGCTGCCGTTTTAAAGCAATGTTTAATGAAGTGAGAAAGTGCATTTGCCGGGTTGTGCTCTGTGGCACATGTACACAAGTCCAGAAGTGCACAATGGATACATTTTGTGATTTGGACCTGAATTGGGAAGCCAAGGAAATGCCATCGAAATAAAAATCAGTCTCGAAAAGCAAAACTGCGCTAGAAACAGATGTACTTTTTCCTACTTAAAAAAGGCAATATATGAAAAACCCACAGCTAACATCACACTCAATGGGGAGAGACTGAAAGCTTTTCCTCTAAGATCAGGAACAAGACAGGGATGCCCACTATCACCATTGCTATTCAACATTGTGCTGGAAGTTCTAGCTAGAGCAATTAGGCAAGAAAAAGAAATAAAAGGCATCCAAATTGGAGAGGAAGAAGTAAAACTTTCACTATTTGCAGATGACATGATTCTATACGTAGGAAATCCAGAAAAATCTACAGCAAAGCTACTAGAACTAGTCAATGAATACAGCAAAGTAGCAGGCTACAAGATCAACATGCAAAAATCTGTAGTGTTCCTATACACAAGTAATGTGCAACAAGAGGAGGAAATCAAGAAAAAAATCCCATTTACAATAGCAACCAAAAGAATCAAGTATTTAGGAATAAACTTAACCAAGGACACAAAAGACCTTTACATAGAAAACTATAAGAAACTGCTAAAAGAAATTGAACAAGACCTGAAAAAATGGAAGAACATACCATGTTCATGGATTGGAAGACTAAATATAGTTAAGATGGCAATTTTACCTAAACTGATTTACAGATTCAATGCAATACCAATTCAAATCCCAACAACTTACTTTACAGAAATAGAAAAACCAATAACTAAATTTATTTGGAAGGGTAAGATGCCCCGAATAGCCAAAAATGTCTTGAGAAAGAGGAGTGAAGTGGGAGGTCTTACACTACCTGACTTTGAAGCATATTACAAAGCTACAGTGCTCAAAACAGCATGGTACTGGCATAGGGACAGATATACTGATCAATGGAATTGAACTGAGTGTTCAGAAGTAGACCCTCACATCTATGGACAACTGATCTTTGATAAGGCAGTGAAGCCGAAGCAACTGGGAAAGAGCAGCCTGTTCAATAAATGGTGTTTGGAGAACTGGATATCCATTTCCAAAAGAAAGAAAGAGGATGTCCATCTCACACCTTATACCAAAATTAACTCAAAGTGGATCAAAGACCTAAACATTAGCACCAAGACCATAAAACTCTTAGAAGAAAATGTAGGGCAATATCTTAAAGATCTTGTGAAAGGAGGTGGTTTCTTAGACCTCACACCCAAGGCACGAGCAACCAAAGAACAAATAGACAAATGGGATCTCCTCAAAATTAAACACTTTTGTACATCAAAGGACTTTGTCAGAAAAGTCAAAAGGCAACCTACACAATGGGAGATGATATTTGGAAACCACATATCAGATAAGGGTTTAATATCCCAAATATATAAAGGAATCCTGCATCTCAATAACAGAAAGACAAACAATCCAATTAAAAAATGGGCAAAAGACATGAACAGACATTTTTCTGAAGAGCAAATACAAATGGCTCAAAAGCATATGAAAAAATGCTCAACTTCACTGGCTATTAAGGAAATGCAAATCAAAACCACAATGAGATATCATCTCACACCTACCAGAATGGCCATTATCCAAAAAAACAGAAAATGACAAGTGCTGGAGAGGATGTGGAGAAAGAGGCACACTTATTCATTGTTGGTGGGAATGTAGAATGGTGCAACCACTCTGGAAGACAGTATGGAGGTTCCTCAGGAAGCTAAATATAGATTTGCCATATGACCCAGCTATTCCATTGCTGGGTATATACTCAGAGGAACTGAAACTTAAGACACAAACAGACATTTGTAAACCGATGTTTATTGCATTATTCACAATTGCCAAGAGATGGAAACAGCCCAAATGTCCATCAAAGGACAAGTGGATAAACAAACTGTGGTATATACACATGATGGAATATTATGCAGCTGTAAGACAGAACAAAGACATGGATCATGTAATAATGTGGATGAACCTTGAGGACATTATGTTGAGTGAAGTTAGCCAGAAACAAAAGGACAGATTCTATATGGTCTCACTAATATGAACAGACATTAATGAACAAACTTTGGGAGTTAAAAGCTGACAACACAGGCGACCAGGAGATAGAAAGAGGGCAGAGATCAGCCATTTGATGTAAAGGACTACAGAATGTTTAGGATTGATTGCATAGATCCAGAAATAGATAGCATAATACTGTGTGATGGTAGCACAGTATTGTAAGTACACTGAACAAAGATGTCTGTGAGTAAAGCTGAAAGAGGTGGGATAGGAGAATGTATGACACCAGAGTTAAAGATAGATGATAAAGACTGGGACTGTATAACATGGCAAAAACTGGAGTGGCCAATGACTGTTACTAAATATACAAATATAAAAATGTTTTTGCATGTGGGAAAGCAAATGAATGTCAACCATGTAGAAATTTGAAAAGGGGATGGTATTCAGGAAAAAGCATAATCAAAGCAAACTGGAGTCTATGGTCAACAGTAACATTGTAATATACCTCCATTAAATGTAACAAAGGCAATATGCCAATGCTAAATGTATATGAGAGGGGGATACAGGGGAGTAATATGGGATTCTTGGTAGTGGTGTTATTTGCTGTCCTTAGTAGTATATTGTATTGTATGACATGTTATTTTTCTTTTTATCATTTTTTCTTATTGCTAAAAAAAAAAAAAAGAAAACAATTTTTCTTGTAGTAATCAGTATGTTCAAATGCTGACTGTGGTGATAAATGTACAACTTTATGATGATACCATGAACAACTGATTGTACACTGTGGATAAATGTATGGTATGAAAAAAAAAATAAATAAAAATCAGTCTCGAAAAGCGAAACTGCGCTAGAAACAGATGTATTTTTTCCTACTTAAAAAAGAAATTCTCTGTCCCCTTCTCCTGATCCCCCCCCAGGCGGTGCCCTGCCACTCTCTTAAGATGACCTTTCCATCGCGTCTCCCTGAGATGCTTTTAGTGAACTGGTTGGAGCAAGTGACTCCTGACCTTTCTGCAGATTCACAGGGAGTCCCAGGGCTCTCCAGCTGCCCTCTGGGTGGTCCCTGCAGACATGGCTGCAGATGTCTGCTCCTGATAAATCCAGAGGCCAGGGACGGGAGGAGACCCATCACCGGCTCCACTGGAGGGTGAAATACGCTGCAGGGCCGGGAGAGCCAAGTGCTTTGCCCAGAGCAGCTGCTCACGCTGGGAGGCGAGGGCTGCCAGGCTTTGGTTTTTGTTATTTTGGTGGGTGTGGGGGCTGATACCCTTGTTTATTGATGAGTCCTCCCCGACCACCATCAGCTGACTGACAGCGAAATGTTCCTCCTATTGACATTCTCCTAAAGGATACTATCAGCACTAAGACCAAAAATAAGGCTCAGATATTCATTGTAAATGAAAGTCTGAAAGGAGGGTTGCAGTTTGCATTTGGAAGAATAAACGGGGCTGCCTTCTTAGGAAGGAATGTATGTCCAGGAAGTATAAAAGGAGCATGGCTGGTGAAGCACAAGGATAATGGAGAAAATAAATCTAGAAACCATTGTTTTGGCTGCTAATGAATGAATCGTCAGTACAGAGAAGGGGAAAGACTTAACAGTTATTGAGAATCTGCCAAGTACCAGGCTTTCCGTGTAATCTTTCCACAGTACTGTGAAGGTGGTATTCTCGCTCCTGTTTTAAAGAAGAAGAAACTGAAGTTCACAGAGGTTCAGGTCCTTGCCCTTGGGTACACAGCTAACAAACAGTTGCACGAAATAACTCAGGTTTGTCAGAATCAAATTCTGTGCTCTTTCCTTCATACCGCCATGTTCACAGCTGCTCAGAATGAATATGAGGCTGTTGTTTGAAATTGAGACCATATTTTCTTTATTTCCAGTAACAAATTATTATTATTTTTTTATTGTGATGTGAAAATGAGGCATCCTACATAGTGATTTTTCTGTACAAGGAAGTTTGTCCTTCTCTGGTCCTTTTAAATGGGCCCTGCTGTTCACACACACCCATGTTCAGAGCATGTAAACCCCACCATAAATATGTGAAGTTTGTCTCCAGAATTCATCTAGCCCACTTTTCAATTGTCTGCTCAGCTTGTCTTTCGTCCCAGATTTCTTGGTTCTGCACTTTCTCCCTCCCTTTGTCTCAATTCCCCGTCTTGGCTACTGTCCTCTCTGTGCCGTCTCACCAATGTGGCTTTACTCTTCCTTTCCGGGCTCTTGCAGCAGACTCCTCTGGGGTCTGCACTCAGATTCCTGCCGTCTGCGGAGGGCCCATGGTCCTCGACGCAGCCCAGCCCCCAGCTCCCTTGTCGCTGTGGGCCACGGGGCTGCCGTTTATCTGCACCGTAACTTTAGATCAATGATTTCCTTTTATTCTTAATTTTTTTTCTTTATTAGAGAAGTTGTGGGAAATGGTTTCTTTTTAAAATAGAAATATCCTGACCCTATAATACAAGTCTCTGCTTTCTCAGGTAGCATTGGTGTTCCCTGGTACTAGGCATCATTGTAATACGGTTAGGCTGTTGGGCCACTGACGTTGGGATCAAAAGGCTCTGCCGGTTCTGCTTTATTTTCGACCTCTGTATCTGGCTTCTGCAGCTGATGCTGTTTCTTTCTGCCATCGGTGTAGATTTTTATGCACAATTGTCTTGGTCAAACCCAAGGGCGGCTTTATCATGCCTGAGGGATGAACGGCGTGGGCATTTTGATAAGTCTGGTTTTTAAAAATTTTTTTTATTTTTTAGGATCTCTCTTTTGCTTACTTCCCTCTAGGCTTTTCTCTGTGTTTGAGATGAATGAAGTTCCTGAAGGGGGTTGCCACTTAAAAGCCCCACCTCAAAGAATACAGCAATGCTTCTCAACCTATTTGCCACCAAAAACCATTCGTTACTTTCTTCTTTAGATTCAGTGATTTGAAAGATTTGGTCAATAAATTCTGTTTAGTTTTTTCTCCCGGCATTCTGTTAACTTCCCAAAGACACACAGGTATTATGTGGCAGGGTGAGATTTGATCCCAGGTCTGTCTGTCAATTAAAACCTGAACTCTCGGTCTCTCTGCTACAGGTCAATTTAAAGTTAAGTATTAGGTTGAACCAAAAGAAATTGCCAATAGTTGACTATTTTTAACCTACAAAAATGGCAGTTGTATATGGTTCAACCAAATAATATGAGACTGAATTAATATTGTTTCAGACAAAACCACTGGCCTTGGTAGCTTTATCATGGAAAACATACAACTCCTGGGAAGACTTTTATAATAATGGAAATAACTCGACTACCAACCCTGCCCCCCTCAGCCCCCAATTTTTCCTGCTCTGCCCAACCCCTAACCTCTGGAGGTTCCTTGGGGCTGACAACATCAGCTTAGGAACCACTAAATTCAGTGAATAACTTGAATCTCATCATAATTATAGTTGGGCCTACACAGAAATTAAAAAGGTGGCTACCTGCTTGATGTGATTTTTTTTTTAAAGCTTAGTCATCATACATAAATAGTGTTCATACAGGATTTTGGGAGCCTTTTATATATATATCACCTAGTTCTTTGCACATAATCGTGTAGTAAAGGAGAAACTTTGAAGGAGAAAGAGCTCACAATTGGAGGAAATGCCTCACCATTTGAAGCTGTATACACTTGAGTGATTACTGAGATTGCTGATAATTTCTGAATAAATGAAAGCTTCCTATATGGAAGTTTTAGCCATCATCATCAAAATAGCCAATATTTATTTGCTTTATAGTTTCCAAAGAACTCTTGCTACTTTCATCTCTCATAACATTCCTGTGAGATGGATATTATTAGTTTCCTAATTTTGCAGATGAGGAAATTGAGTGAGGTTCAAGTTTATGTGGTAGCATCTTTGATTCTATAGCAGTCTCGTCCAACAGAACCTTCTGCAGACAGAAGTGCTCTATATTTGAGCTGTCCAATGTGGTAGCCACTAGCCGTGTTCACATGATGTTGAGCATTTGAAATGAGGCTAATGTAACTGAATTTTTAAAAATTTAACGTGTTTAAATTTAAGTTGAAATAGCCACATATGGCTAGGGGCTGCCATATTAAACAGTACAACTCTAGAATCTGTTTTGTTTTCCTTGCTACATTTTCCCTTTTTTGGTGCAGGGATTCTGAAAACTGAAGGAAAGGGAGTGAACACAAACCCTAGTATTTGAATTTGATGGATGCACATTTTTTCCAACACCAAAAAAGGTTGTGAGCGGTTACACACGAGCAAAGTGCAATCCCCTTGTGTGAAAGCGTTAAGTCTGTACGATATGCTGATTGTCTACGATGCTGAACTACACTGTCCCCCAAATCTTCCAGGACAGGCTGAACCAAACTCTCACAGTTTTTTTTTTCTAGCCATATGGTATTATGACAAACATGACTAATTCCTGCTCTGTTTGGTCTGAATCTTGCTAATCTGCCAACTGGTTATCACCCATTATAAAGCAGCTTTATCTGGAGAGTCTCATTAGCATGTGAAATTAGTCTAAGCCTAAACTTCATTTTGCCAAATCCTCTGTCATTCTGTTCTTGAAATAGAGTCTGTTCACAATAGTGGTTTTGTTTCTTGACTGTCAGGCTATTTTCAAGAGGTCAAAGATAATTTGCTTCAGTTTTTTTTCTATTAGATATTTAGCATTATTTGTTGCAGTCTAAAATTGGTAGAGTTATATTTTTTGAAGTTTCACTTCTGCAACAGAGAAAAAAATCTTCTGCTGCCCAACAAACAAATGATTCCTTATTATACCAATTTGGCTTCATAAAGAATAATTTTAAAATAGTCTTTTGCTAAATTTCATTTGAGCCACTGATATACATACTATTCCACCTTTGCCACTAAAATGTCTCAATATTACCGGGATACCTTCTTGATGTTTTTTTCCTACATTTTTCCAGAAGGGATGGTAGGTAATACAAAGAATCATAAATGGCTGCACAAATGAACATTAAAAATAAAGACACACATATGGATAGGAATGTGTGTGTGCTTCTCCCCAAAACTTAAAGTTTATTTATTTCAAAATAACTTTTCACTAGTTTTTCACAAACAACACATGCTAATCTTAGAAAAGTTAGAAAAATCAGAAAGACTTAGTCCAAGGCTTTCTTGAACTAGTAAGAAAAAAAAGTCTTTTAAAAAACCAGCTTTTAATTTAGCCAAATAAGAAAATAAGAACAACAAACAAACAAACAAAAGAACAAATAAAAAGGAGAGAGAAAATTAATATTTACTATTCTTACGTCTTAGAAAAAAAGGTATCATATGCAAAAAACAACAGAAAACAACAATCTGCAAATAGAGAATAATCCTTCAAAGTGAACAAATTCAGCTTTATAAAAATCATTGCACTGTCTTATTTTTCTCATTTTGACCCAGACCTGGGAAAATGTCATGCTGGAAGGCATTTGTGGACAGTAGGTGTAAAAAAGAAAATAAAATCACCCTGGATCCCACCTTGCATGGCTGTTCTATTATTTCATTGCAGTTTACTAGAATAGTTGCGACTACGTTTGTGAAAGAAGAGAACTGCATTTCATGGACATTTCCTGCCACTCACAGCTTCCTCTACTTTTCTTCTAGAGTGTTTGGAAAGCTTGCCTAAAGGCAAACTAATTATAGGTGAAATACTAACAGCAAAATCTTTGGAGACTTAAAGTTCACACAAGTTTTTTTCCATCTTATTGACTCTCCTTTTTTTGTATTTATTATTTCAACCAAAGCAAGATGGGAGGTGAATAGGAAATGTGCATCATTCAAAGTGCATAAAGCCATGAATAGTAAGTATTAAGCAGTAGGAGGAACTAGTTAAGAGCTGGGGCTCTGGAGACTCTTGGTGTTAGCGTACCCACTCACTAGCTTGGTGAGATTCTGAGTGTTAGCTTCCCCATCTGTAAAAATGGGGATACCTTTTTCTTCCCACCTGTTTGAAGGTTCTTGTGTGGATGAAATGCCAGTTGGTTAGCCTGGGATCTGAACCATGCAAGGGTGCAGTGAGTGGTCACTACTGTTATTTTTATCTGCAGGACACTGGACACTGGGTAGATGGTAAAGAAGCTTTTGTATTTCCCATTGTTTGTGGGGCATTGTCACTGCTCACCAAGTATCAATACTAATCATCATAGAAAGTGGGTGGATGCTCTTTGGAAAGGGCACGAAGGGCCTTTGCAAGGCAAATGTCAGATGCTTTGATGTGCTGTTGGGTCATAGCTAGATTCTTAGATGCCCCAAAGGACTCAGATTTGCCTCCTGCCGAATGTCGATGTTGTATGAGGCACAAGCTCCAAGAGGGACAAGTTGAGAAAAAGCTAAAGTGTGGGCGGGAATCTCTGGAGAAAAGCTGCCCAAGGAATGCAGGGGCTGCGTCCTCAATCGTCAATTGTCTATTGTGAAGGGGCCCATCTAAGGTGCTCCTTGGGAGGGCTGAGCTTTCAGAGAAGTCAAGTTATAGGAAGAGGTTTGATTGTTGCTTGAGGGAAAATGAAGATATTTTTATTCCCACTTTCTTTTTTGTTGAGGGGCAGGGGCAGTCCAGAAGGATGCAAAACTCTAGTCCACAAATCTATTGAGACAGAGTAGTTCTTTACACTTATTACTTTTTTTATTTTATTTTATTTTTTTTGGTCCAACTAAATTGGCTTGTTTTTTTGTTGTATGGTTTTGATTAATGGGAGAAGAAGTTGTGTGTGTGTTTGTGTGTGTGTGTTGTGGGGGGGCAGATGTCATTCTCTTCTCCTTTCTTGACTGTTCCCGTCTCTGGGAAATAATTCTTGGCAGCTTGCAATGCTCCAGATGGTTTTGTTTGAATCCAGAAGCATAGGTTGACTAAAATATATTCTGGCCATAACTTTGGCAAATTATTTAACTCCCCTAAGTTTCAGTTTACCCATTTTTACAATAGAGATAGTAATAATACCAAGCTTATAAGGCATTCGTGAGGAACAAATGTGATCTTGCTTGCAAAAACTTGAGCCCAGTGCCTGAGCAGAGCCCTGATTAAATGTTAGTTGATGGCGTTATTGTCACAGAACAAGTAGAACCAGGCCTCAAGTTTTCACAGTTTGCATGGTTGACTTCTGCATTTTGGACAGCACCAGTACCTTTCCCTCAGTCACAAATTTCTTCCCTGAGTTGGTTATGGAGGCCTGTGCCCCTGCCCTATGGCCCAGGCCAATCGGTGGCGGGGAAAGAATTGCTCCCCCTAGGCACAATCTTCAAAATGTGCTGCCTTTTCAACAAAAGTAAGGTAACTCATTGACTTGAGATTTGTTATGATTATGATGAAAAGATACTACAGAAAGCCATGAGAAATATGCATGGGGGCATAATCGAGGTAGTCACAGGGTGGAAGTTCATTCTGTCTCCTACCCATGGCGAAGGTCTCGCCCCCTGGCCTGGCCTCTGCCCGTGTCGCTCCCACTGTTATTCACACACTGCAACACCATCCCTTCTATTCTTGGGGCCTCATGCTCTCCTTTCCTCATGTGTTCTCCTTAGGGTTGAGTCATGCCTCATTTGCAAACTATGTCATGCGAGCCTCCCTCCCCCATCATTGTAGGAAATAAAGGTAAATTGAGGCAAAGGTTGTGCTCGAAAAAGTAATAACATTCAAGAAATCTAAGCCTGTCCATAGGGTATGTTGTTTTGAGTTTTCCAAGCATGATGCTAGATGGTGTGGACCTCCCCATTTTCACCTTTGTGAGCAATACTTAACTAAGTATGTGGTAGGCTCCGAAATGCATTCTATGGCTGTGCAACACCCATGTATTTTGCTTTGTTTGTCTTTGTTTTTGCTGTTTAAAACTTAACTGTTCCACCAAAGGGGCACATGCACGTCTTTCAGTCTGGTCAGTATTCTGCTTTGTAAGTGGTTCTCCAATCTGGCTGTGTATCAGAAAAAATTGGGGGCAATAGTTGTAAAACAATTCCGTGCCTTGTCCCTGAAGATAATTCAGTGAGTCTGGGCTGGGGCCTAGGAATGCCCACTAACATACCCATCCAGGGAGATTCCGATGGAGCCAGTTCATGGAGTAGTGCTTAGGAAATCCTCTATCACTGATAACACACACACCCACACCCACACACATGCATGCACACACATTCCTCCTTGCAGGTAATAAATCCCTCCAAGGGCTCAGAGGCCCTGGATCTCCTTTGCCAAAGGAGGAAACCCTCAAGAAGATTTTGAACCATAAGAAGCCAAGCCCTGTTTAATTCCCTGGGATTGAATTTAACAGTGACTGATTACTCATCATCTGTTCATCATTTGAGTGTCATAATAAAGACAAATGGGAACTTGGGAAAAGATCTCTCTGTAACTTACCAATAGTCAGTGCATTGTAGGCCATGGGGCTGGCTGGTGGGCCCCAAGAAGGTTGGTTATAGTTACTAGGTATGCACTGAGCTTATAAAGTGTTTTATTAAATGACAAAATCCTAAACATTATACAGGTTCCTATTTTGTGGTCCGTATACTGACTAAATTCCCAGATGACTTTAATGAGTAAACGGCTGCCCATTAAAATTACAGTAGCTCTGCAAAGAAAATAGCTCCCCAGGGGAGGGCAAGAAAATGCACCAGACTGCTACTGTGTTCAGGTTGTCCCAAGAGCTCCTTTCTCTTCCTCCCCAAAATCTGCTGTTCTGAAGAATGTTGGCTCCCATCTGGCTGGTCCTGTGTCTGAGAGACACTCCTGCTTTTGCTAATCAATTCCCAGCCTTGCAGACCTTGAAGCAATGAAGAAAATAATACTCGTGTGTGTGTTTTGTTTAATAAATAAAACAAGAATGGACCTAATATTCCTATTTGCTAAAGAGAACTCAGCTTTCCTTCCAAGGGACGACATTGTAATGTGATAGCCATTTACCTCTAATCTGTTATCAAATTGTAACCTCTTGTTTATGTTAGAGGTTGCTGTAATTTTTGCTTTGTTTTGCCTTAAAACAGGCACTGTTTCATGTAGATCAAAGTGCCATTTCTGATCTCTGTTCCCTTTCTCCCTGTGTTTTTCTGAGCCCTTACACAGAGCCCAGAAATGCTCCAGACACAGGTCCCACTACTTTAGAGCTCATTTTCCAGGGATGGCAACTTGAATTTTCCTTTCAGTGCTCACGCCCATGTATGTGTCCTTCATACTGAGGTGTCAGAAGAGTTTTTAATAATACCAGGAAGATAAGTTTTCTCTATCAGCTTGGTTATATAACTTAAGCTAAATATGGTGTTCTATAATTCTTGTCATTACTGATCCTAAATGGACCTCAGTATTCAACTGACACATTTTGAGAGGCCACAGAATAAAAAAGAGACTCATTATATCAAATGATAGAGCCATCCAATACAACTTTTTTGTTAATAGAAATATTCTTTATCTGTGATGCCTGATAGGTAGCCACTAGCCAAACATGGTTTATTGAGCACTTGAAATGTGGGTAGTGTGACTGAGGAACTGAATTTTTAATTAACATATTTTTAATTAATTAAAATTTAAATTTAAATAGCCAGATTTAGCTAATGAGTACTGTACAGGGTTATGCAGTATAATATCCAAGCTTTTCCCTGAAAGAATTTGAAGTAAACTAGGACAAAATAGTATAGCTTGAAAAGAGGAATAAAAGGATAATGAAAAACAGGAGGACAATGTGGAGCCAAGGACAAGGCCAAAAATACATACTACTGTAACGTACCTCCTTTATGAACTGGCCCCAAACTTGACTAAGTGTGAAAAAAGAAATTTTGTCAATTACCCAAATGAGGATGCCCAAGAACAGCTAACTGTTTAGGAGAATTGCAATGTAGTTCTAAGAATTCTTCCCAAGCATTCTCATTTCATCTATGAATATTCTTTGATAGATGACTCTTGAGTGACATCCTGCTGTACTTAGAATTAATTTAAAGTTCTTACCATGTTATATCAGTGAGAATTCATGATTGCATGCAAAAGAAGTGGACTCTGGATGAGTTTAGCAGCAAAGGAAGTCATTGAAAGGACAAGGCAGGAGGATGTAGAACCTCCAGGAAGGCTGCAGGAGTAGCTTGGAAAGCAGCCAGGACCACAGCCAACATCTCACCACCAGCCATTCACTGACCACGGTGCTCCTGCCTTGGTGGAACATTCCAGGCCACTGTGTGCACAATCGCCCTCCCTCCCATGAGACACTGGACCCTTTTCTGAAACTCCGGCCTCTGTTGCTCCTAGAATTTATTAGGATGTGATGCTGCATCACCTGACCTCAGAGTGGATTTTCTAGTATTTATGCTTCTTTGCATCATTAGGTCCCAGTTTAAAACTGGGGCCCATGCCTCTGATTGGCTGATTGTAGACTGTGTGCCACCACCCTAGATGCAAGGGAGATTGGGAGAGCATGTCTTTAGTGTCTTCACATTTTACAGTAAGAGGTGGTATTGCTTCCCATAAAGACTCAGAAGCAGAGAAAGCCCTCCAGACTGGCCCTGTGGCCTAGAGAGTCTGAAAGTGATGAGGGTATGTGTTAAGTGTGCAAAGCCACAGTTCTGGAAGTTGCATAGCCTAGCCATGTCCCAGACTCAAGCTCTGGTCCAACTTACTTTCCTGTAGAGTCTCTTAGATGGGCTTGGGGGTGGACAAGTTTCTTGAACTTTTTTGTGAAATAGTTTCTGCTAGGAGAAGGCACACCAATATGCCTGATAGCTGTGATATGACAAAGTAACTGACTACATTTGGCCTGTGGCTATACCAGCACTTCATTCCCCAAGCCACATCTGAAAACTGGTCCTTTTATCCTGTAGTCAAACGTTACAGGTACATGATTATTTCCTTTATTTCTCTTGGATGGTTGGATTGGAGTGATTTAAATGGAATCTTAAGTCAACAATTCTCTGAAATGCTGGAGGTACAAGTTTTTGAGCAGATAAAGGCTGGGCAGTGATGAGGAAGCCAGGCCTTCCTGGATCCTTGCTCTTTCTAGTTCGTTTTTGTCCCTGTATAATTTTGCTGCTGTCTGACGAGTGCCTTTATGCTCTTGGGGTGACTTTTTCCTTAGCTCTAAAGACTATCACCTTCTCCCCCACTCATTTTGGGTCATGTAGGCTATGAGACAGATTTGAGAGTGTGATACCAGAAACTGAAAATCTGGACTTCTTATCTGATGAATAAAACCGATTTTCTGAAAAATGGGTAGATGGAGAATGATTTTTTTCCCTCTTATATTACTTAATACAGAATGGAGGTGGGGTGAAAGACGCTAGTATAAATTCAGTCCCCCCATCATTTACAAGGAGAATGTACAGGACACTGTAGTGTGCTGGGGATACAAGATGAATAAAGGAGACTCCAGGAGCCCATAGGCCAGTTAAGAAAACCAACCGGTAAGCAGATAATTACAGGTAATTAAATCAAAGGTATGCAGAAAGTGCTTTCAGAATTCAGAGGAGGGGCAACCAACTTAACCTGCTAAATGTGAGTCAACCTGGGGGTTGCCGTCAGGAGAGGGGAAGTGGGGTAGCAGATGTGAATCTTAAAAAGTACGTAAGAGTAAGACAAGAGTGGGAGGAGAGGAAATTTTAAAAAAGACGACAGTACTTTCAAGGCACAGAGTGAGCTCACAGCAGTTCCAGGTGACTGGAAAAGAAAGGGCAAAGCTGGAGAGGATGGAGAGGAAGGTAGTGTCTTCAGAACCACCAAATTTTCTGAAGAAACAAACCTGGTAGTAATGTGTGAGGTCTAAGTCTGGTTGGAGATCTGTAAAGCAATTACGGTGATAATAAACTGACTTATAAGGGCCCATATATCAACCTCATTCAGACATGTGTTGGGGGAACCGGGAGACCTAAGAGTCAGGTCCAAGCAATATTAATATTGTTAAGATTCTCCATCAAATATTGGAACTGGTCCAGAGAGAGTTTTCTGTAATAATTTTTTTCCTCTTGGTTTAGGGTTATTTGTTGAGAAGCATTCTTGAAACCAGAAAAGACTGGCATTTTGGTCTTAAAGAAGCTGAGTATGAGAGGAAGATGGAAATTATTTTTATTCAGTAGTGTGTCAGTTGGAGAGATTATAAAGCACACTACAAACAAACTAAGATATTGAACCTTCTTCTTTGCATGGAAAAAGTTGCTCATTGGCCCACCTGTAGATCAATTTTCTTCTCTGAAATGGCAGAGGGGCACTGATGTGGCTTGGAGATACAAAGCAGTCGGTGCACCAGGTGTTTTTTTAAGGACTACAAAGCATTGTCCTCTAACACACCAGGGTTACTGGGCCTGTGGGAGTCAGTCAGTAATTCAGCATGTATTTAAGGAGTGCCTTGATGTGCCAGGCTCAGCACCAACTGTGGATCACAGTGGCCAAGTCAGAATGAGTCTGTGCTTTAATGAAGCTCAAGTGTTTGTTGAGGAAGTAGACAATAAACAAATCAGAAAACAGGAGAATGGTAGGTAGTGGTTTGCACTATGAAGTCATCCTAATGGGATCCTGTGATAGAGAATGACTGGTGGGGAAGGGTCAGGGAAGGTCTCTGAGGAAGTGACATTGGGCAGAGACTTGAATGATAAGGAGCCAGCCGTGCACAGGTGCGGGAGAGTGGAGAGCAAAAGCTTGTGGAAGAAATGGGACTGGCAGGTTTGCAAAGTACTGTGGGGTGATTCAGGCTGAGGGCTCTGAAATCGGGCCATCCTGGTTTGAATCCCAGCTCTGCTGCACACTAACTATGTGACACTGGCCATGCTACTTTATATCCCTAAGCCTTACTTTGCTTCTCTATAAAATGGGGAATATTACAGTATCTGCCATAGGATGTTTTAACAAGATAAAACAAGTCGAGCGTCTGATAAAGAATAAGCATTAAATATATGTCACTCTTCTTCAATAATTGATTCAATAAATATTTACTGAGCATCTACTATGTGCCAGGCATTAGGCTGCAAACGTCTTGCCAGGCATGCCTTCTTCTGCAGTCATCTAGTCCTAAGTTTGGGGAAAGGTTTCCCTTTTTGGGTTCTAACCTTAGGATAGACAGAAGAATATACACAGGGGAAAAGCTATTTATTTATTGCAGTATCACAGATGACTTGTGAACTAAACACGGGCTTAATGGTGCCTCAAAACATTTATTTCCCCCAATAAATAGTTTTTGCATGTTTGCTTCATGTTAAGCAAAATTTTAGGCATTGGGTACAATGTCCGAGCTCATGGAGCTTACATTTGAAAACTCTTAGCAAAGATATATCTGTCTAATTTGATTAGAGATTTCAACAATTACCTTAAAAATACTGGCCTGAATATAGCAGGTGTTAACAACTATGCTCCTATTGCAACCTCTTTCTGAGTACAACAAAACTTGGGCTTTGGAATGAAGGATTCTATCTGGTCACCAAAGTTTTCACCACTCTATATTTGGAGCCCAATTTTCGTGTCCAAAAGGTCAATCAAGAAGAAATCCAGGAGAATCATGGTGTATATCCTGGAAGAACTTGAGCTTTGGAGACAGACCTAGGTTTGAAGACTGCCTCTACTTCTAGGTAACATCTACCTATGTGAATATTTGTGCAAGTTAAATGACATAATATAAGGTGCCCAGCCTAGAGGCTAATATTGGCATGCAGTGAATGTGCCTGTCCTCACCCCTACTCTTCCCCCTGTACCCCTCTCCCTCTGACACACACACACACACACACACAACTGGATTTTATTCTCTACTACCAGAAAAATCTAAGTTATGCATTGGGCTCATGGTTGATCTCAATGATAAAAATTGTGCTGAGGATAGAAATTTGAGGTATCGTTTTGGGAATTGTTGTCTCAGTGTCCACTACCTCCTGGACTGAAATGCAGTTTCTCATTTAAAAAAGGGGGAGGGGGCTATTAATAGCAACATGGGTTGGTTGTGAGTATTAAGTGAGACATTGTGTATAAAAGGCTTAGCACAGTGCCTGATACAAGGGAAACAAAAAATTATAACTGTTACTGGTATGCAGGTATTTTAGGATCAACACATAAGGGACCCATACAACTGGCTAAGGAAAGAGGCACACTCATAGGCTGAGATCCTTCTTCTTCTAAATTTGATACTGAGAGCAGTCAGTGCAGAATAAAGCCCCATTTGCTCTTGGCCAATGGTACTGTGCTTTCTCCTGAGACAAATGTGAATAAAATATCACTTTGGACATTGGATCAACTCTTTGGCTTTGTGTTCACCCAGAAACTCATAGAGGGAGTGTTTCTCTAGTACACAAATGAGTAAAAAGTCAAAAAGAATGAGACTATTTAAGAAAAATTCACATTTTGTTTTGCCAAACAGAGAACGTTGAAAACTTGATCAGTATGAGGATTAAAAACCATTCCAAGAATATAACAAGTTTTAAATATAGATATTCATCCAGAAATATTTATTAATACCACTATACTCAGGCCAATATTTTCTGACTTTCTATTCTAGGCAGCCAGACCTTGATATCATTGTGTGTCTTGTGTACTTACCTCTAGCCTATTTTGAAAATGCAGCTAAAATTCATGCAACTTCCAACTGAGTCAGGGTATTAATAGGGAACATGTGTACTATTTGCTTAATTCAACTTTGAAATTTACTTAGTAAGTCTAGGAGAGTGCAGTTGACATCACTGTCAACATTATGCAGTAACTGATCCAAAAGGACCTAGGCCAAATTCATTCTAATTATAGAGAGCAAGGAGAAGAGGCTACGTGGCTGCCAGAGGCAGCTGTCCCTAAGCCCCACTTCTTCTTCAGGAAAGGACAGAATTTTGTTTGAACTCCAACTGCATAAATCCATATATAAATTTAATACTCAGTTTTAATAATTCATTTTTTATCACATTGTTAGATTTATATCTTTCAACCTCACTTTGCTTTGTCTGCTGCTCTGATTTGCATCCTATTCAGCCTCTAAAGTGATACTCAGTCTTTACAGGCTTTCCTCCACTATCTTCTCTTCCATCTCTATGTCCTGTCCTGACATGTCCAAAAACCAGAGACAATATAAGAACACTACAGATAAATATCTCTCGTGACTATAGATGCAAAAATCCTTAACAAAATATTAGCAAATTGCATCCAACAATATATAAAAAAGATAATACATCACAAACAAGTTTCAACATGCAAGGTTGGTTCAACATTTAAAAATCAATGGACAAAAAAAAAAAAATCAATGGATATAGTTTACTACATTAACAGACCTAAAGAAGAAAAAACACATGATCTCAATAGATGCAGAAAAACCAACCATTTGGCAAATCCATCATCCATTCATGATGAAAACTCTCAGCAAATTAGGAATAGAAGGAAAATTCTTCAACCTGATAAAGGGCATCTATGTAAAACCCACTGCTGACATTATACTTAGTGGTAACAGACTGAAATGTCTCCCCCAAAGTTTGGGAACAAGGCAAGAATGTTTTCTTTCACCATTCTTATTCAGGGAAATTGAGCAAGCAAAAGAAAAGGCATACATACTGGAAAAGAAGAAATAAAAATGGTTTCTGTTCACAGACAACATGATTGTCCATGTAGAAAATTCCAAAGGATCTACACATAGTATCTCAAATAAAAAAGTGAGTTTAGCAAAGTTGCAGAATATAAAATCAATATATAAAATCAATTGTATTCTTATATACCAGCAATGGTCAAATGGAATTTGAAATTTAAAAAATACTACTTATAATAGCACCAAAAAATAAAAAGAAATACTTAAGTATAAATCTAACAAAATATGTAAAGGATCAAACTGCTGAAAATTACAAAATTAAAGAAATCAAAGATAACCTAAAGAAATGTAGAGATATACAGTGTTCATGGATTAGAAGGCACAATATTGCTAAAATGTCAATTCTCCCCAATTTGACCTATAATTAATGCAATCCCTATCAAAATGCCAACAAGTTTTTGTGTAGATATTGATGAGCTGATCTTAAAATTTATACAGAATGGAAAATAAGTAGACTAGCCAAAACAATTCTGAAAAAGATTAAATTTGGAGAAATCAGACTACACTATTTCAAGAGTTAATATAAAGTTACAATGATCATGACAGTGTGATATTGGCAAAAGGATAGACATACAGATCAACAGAACAGAATAGAAAGCTCAGAAACTGATGCATATGAATATAGTCAACTAATTTTGCAAAGATGCCAAGGCAATTCAATGGAAAAAGGTTAGTATTTTATAACTTATACAAAAATTAACTCAAAACGGATGAGTTTTGATCCAAATATATAATGTAACACTGTGAAACTTTTAGAAGAAAACATAGAAAAATTTGAGTGTCCTTTGAATTGGCAAAGAAGTTTTATAGGTGACACCAAAAACACAATCAAGAAAAATTGACAAACTGGACTTTGTCAAAATTTTTGTTCTGCAGAAGTAATTGTTAAGAGAATGAAAAGAAAAACCATAGACTAGGGGAAAATATTTGCAAATCACATCTGATAAAGGACTTGCACATGGGATACATAAAGAACTCTTTTAAAATTCAATAATAAAAACACTAACATTTATAAATAAATGGGCAAAAGTTCTGAACAGACACTTCACCAAAGAAGATATACAGATAGAAAATAAGCATATGAAACGATGTTTAACATCATCACTCATTAGAAAAATGCAAATTAAAACCACCATGAATTACTATTATATACCTATTAGAAAGACTAAAAAGAAAACAAAACTGACAAAACCAAGTGCTGGCGAGGGTGTAGAGCAACTGGAGCTCTCACATATTCCTGATGGGAATACAAAATGGTTCTGCTACTTTGGAAAACAGTTTGGCAGTTCCTCTAAAGTTAAACATGCATTTTCAATACAACTCAGCAATCATACTCCTAGGTATTTATCCAAAGGAATGAAAGCTTATGTTTCTATACGTGAACATTTATAGCAGCTTTAGTCATAATTGCCCCAAGCTGAAAATAACCCAGATGTTCAACAGGTAAAAGGATGAACAAACTGTGTACATCTACACAATGGAATACATCTTAGTAAAAGTAATGAACTATCTCAAAAATTGATTGTGGTGGTGAACATACAACTATATGATGATACTGTGTATAATTGTACACTTTGAATGATATCTCAATAAAATTGCATTAAAAAGTAATGAACTATTGATTTATGTAACAACAAGATTTTAAATGCATTTTTCTGAGTGAAAGAAACCAGATGCAAAATATTATACAATTCTATTTATAGGATATTTTGGAAAGGTAAAACTTTAATGGCAAAACAGATCAATGGTTGCCAGAGACAGGGGATGGAAGGAGATTTTGACAACAAAAGGGAAGCATGAGGGAAACTGAAGATAAAGTTCCTGTTCTATGTGTTATTGTGATGGTAGATACATGATTCTACGCATTTGTCGAAACCTATAGAACTGTACAGCACAAAGAATGAATTTTATTGTATGCAATCACTTCTATGTATACATGTTATATTCCACAATAAAAAAAAAAGATAAAAAAAAATCAACCAGGATGTTAGGGGAATCCAGAAAGGAATATAGCCTGTGACAAATTAATTTAACTGTATTATAATTTTGTGACAGAACCACAGTTATGCCATATGGAGGGGATGGAGTTGATTTAAATAATTTTGTAAAACATTTAAATAACTTTGTAAAACATTGTTCTGATGAGATACTCTAAGGCTAAAGACAGAAAGAACTGTATACAAACACTGTACTCTAGTTGATAAGTTTGCTTCTCCCAGGTTGGCAATTATGAAAGGAATTTAGATGTATGATTTGAACAAATAAGTAAACATATTATAGACAATGAGAGCTGGGTCTCTCATGTAGGAGAAAGACGTTACAGGTAAGTAAAGAGGGCAATGCTAGAACGAACCCTGTGGTGCTAGATTGGAGTCAGAAATTTCAGTAGGATGTCATGTTTATTCCAAAATGTATACAGATAAATAGACACAGAAGTAAATATACACAGGCATGTGTACATGGATTAGTATTCATACACACATACCCTAGCTCTGTCCCTGAGAGGGCCTAGAAGCAGTGACACCCTGTGCAATGAACACACCTTGCTCTAAGTCTTGGGTTCTACATACCATTCTCCAATAAAATGAACCAGATGTACTTGGAAAAATGGCCGATTTTAAGTCTGGGGCAATGAAAATATAAGACAAGCAGGGTGCTTCTTTGGTGTAGAAAATGAAGAAGAGGCTAAAAAAACAAAAAGGATGGGGGCATATAAAAACTGGATCTTCATTTGCAAAAGAATGAAGGAGGACCCCTACCTAACACCTTGTACAAAAATCAACTCAAAACGGATAAAAGACCTGAATGTAAGATTCAGAACTATCAAACTCCTAGAAGAAAATGTAGAGAAGCATCTTCAGGATCTTGTGTGAAGCAATGGTTTCTTGGGCTTTATACCCAAAACACAAGCAACAAAAGAAAAAATAGATAAATGGGACCTCATCAAAATTAAAAACTTTTGTGCCTCAATGAACTGTATCATGAAAGTAAAATGAGAACTGACACAATGGGAGAAAATATTTGGAAACCACATATCAGATAAAGGTTTAATATCTATAATATACCAGGAAAACCTTCAACTTAACAAGACAAAAAAATTTTTTTTTAAAACGGACAAAAGACTTGAATAGATACATCTCCAAAGAAGATATATAAATGGCCAGAAAGCACATGAAAAGATGTTCAATATCATTAGCCATCTGGGAGATGAAAATCAAAACCACAATGATACACCATTTCACACCCACCATTTAAAAAAAAAAAAAAACAGGAAATTACAAGTGTTGGAGAGGATGCAGAGAAATAGGAACATTCATTCATTCTTAATGGCAATACAAAATGGTGCAGCTACTGTGGTAGAGTTTGGCAGCTCTTCAGAAAGCTAAGTATAGAATTACCATATGGCCTGGCAATCCCACTTCTAGGTATATACCTAAAAGAATTGAAAGCAGGGACTTGAACAGATATTTGTATGCTGATGTTCATAGCAGCATTATCCACAATTGCCCAAAGATGGAAGCAACCCATGTCCATCAACTGATGATGAATGGATAAACAAAATGTGGCATATACACACAATGGAATATTATTCAGTCATAAAAAGGAACTAAGTTCTGATACATGCGGCAACATGGATGAACCTTAAAGACATCATGTTGAGTGAAATAAGCCAGACACAAAAGGACAAGATCTCACTGATAAGAAGTAATTAGAATAAGCAAACTCATGGAGTCAGAATCTAGAAAATAGTTTAGTAGGGGATGGGCTGGGGGTAGGGAATAGGGAGTTAAGGCTTAAAATGTACAAAGCTCCTACTTGGAATGATGGAAATGTTTTGGTAATGGACAGTGGTGATGGCAGCACAACATTGTGAATGTAATTAACAGCACTGAAATACATATCTGAATATGGTTAAAGGAGGAAATGTTAGATTGTATATATGGTAATAGAATAAATTAAAAAAAATCCATGGAACTAACTACACAGTAAACCATAAGTTAAACCATGGACTAGAATTAATAGTACAATTTGAAACTGCTTTCATCAATTGTAACAAATGTACCACACCGGTACAAAGAGTTAATAATAGGGTGGTATTCAAGAACCCTGTATTTGATGCATGAAGGTTCTGTAAACCCACAACCTCTCTAATAACAGTAGTAGTAGTAGTAGTAGTAGTAGTAGTAGTAATAATAATAATAAAAGGATACAGGAGCCAACCTGAAAGAGTTCCAAGTGGCCAAAACTGGAATAATTTTGGCAACAAATAAATAATGATAGTATTGGCTCACAATCCAAAGATTAAAATAAATATCCATAAAATCATACTAGTATAAATATATGATTGAATAAATGAATGGGGAAGAAGATAAAACTCTTCCTTACAGACAATTCCAATTAATAAATGTAGAAGGAATGAGGGAAACAGAAAATCACCATTAGAACACCACAGTACTAATGGCTGCAGGCAAGATCCACTAATGAATGGTAAAAATAGTTGACCTTAAAGTCTCTTCCCTGAAGCACTTATATATTACTAGAATGGTTTTAATGTGTCCACAATTTTTTTTTTAATATTCTCCCTCAAGGATTTGGAATTTAATTCACCTCCTTTTGAGTAAGGGCTGGACTTGGTGATTTGCTTCTAATGAAAAGGGAAAATTAGTAACTTTTCAAGTCTCACAGCCACCACCTTGATCAAGTGATCAAGGTTAACATCACCAACAATAAAACACCTTGATGTCACACTCCCTGATATGTTGCGGAGGGCACATCTCCGCTGTGGTATTCCTTCCCCAAATCTGTAAGTCTAATCCTAAGAAAACTTCAGACGAAACCAAATTGGGGGTATTCTACAAAACGTCTGACCGGTACTCTTCAAAAGTGTCAAGGTCATGAAATGCAAGGAAAGACTGCAGAACTGTCACATATCGGAGGAGGCTAAGGAGACACGATAACTACATGCTACGTGGGATCCTGGATTGGATCTTGGAACAGAAAAGGAAAGACCAGAGACAGCTGAATAAGTGTTAATTTCTTAGTTTTCGTAATTGTGCCATGGCCAATTAAGATATTACCATTATGTAAGGAAAATGTTCAAAAATAGATTGGGGTGATGAATGCACAACTGTATGATGGCACTGTGAACAGCTGATTGTACACCATGGATGATTGTATGATACGTGAATATTTCTCAATAAAACTGAACTTAATAGTAAAAAAAAGATGTTACCATTAGGGGAAGCTGCGTGAAGGGTATATGGCAACTCTCTTTTGAAACTTTCCTCAAAGTCTAAAACTACTTGAAAATAGAAAGTTTTTTAAAAAAAGAATAAGGAAGAGCAGTAGGGGCTAATGAAAGGGAGCCAAATTCTCGTCCATCATGTGAGGAAGTTTGTAGTATTATCTAAAACTTATAATGATGACATAGTATTTTAAGCATATTATTTAGTGATACATCGGTAACGATTTAGAGAAACATCTAAAAGAGTTAAAAGTGATTGCTTCTAGAGAATAGGACTGGGTGAAGGAATGATGGACTGGCGTGGGGTCTGCTGTTTTCACTGCAGGCCTTTCTGCATCATTGGCTTTTTTTTAACTTTTTGTTTTGAAATAATATCAGATGTACAAAAAAATTTGCAAAAATGGTACAAAGATATCTCCAAATGTTAACATCTTACATAATCCTAGGATAATGATCAAATCCCAGAAAATTAACACTGATAGAACATTAGTAACCAAACCACAGATTAACTATTAACTACTGTTGATTAATCTACAAATTCCTTCATTGTCTCACAAGTAGCCTTTCTCTGGTCCAGGATCCAATCTGGACATCACACGTAGTTATCACATCACATGTAATTATCGCCTGTCCCTAGTCTCATTCAATCAGTGACAGTTCCTCAGTCTTTTTTTTCTATGACTTTGCCACTTTTGAAGTGGCCTGGTCACTGGGTAGAATAATTCTAATTTGGGATTTTCTGAATTCAGGTTTGTTTGCTCTTTCCTGTGATTGTACCATACATGTTTTTATGATGATGAATATATTGCTTTTGATTTGAATAAGCAAAATACATAATTCAATTTTCTTTTCACAGTGGAGATTACTTGGGTGACCTTTTCTGATGTTAAATGTCCTTATTTATTTTATATCAGGAATTTATTTTTATGAAGTTAGAATTCCTAAGGCTCTTAGTGTAGGCTTTGTTTCTTCCTGGCTTCATCTTCGGTGGAAGAGAAGAACATGCTTAATTTCTGCCCTTCTCCTCAGGACTCAGGCTGACAGCAAAGGACCAAATCTGATCCCGTCTGCCTTAGAAGGAGACCAACCATGGAGGCGGGGCATAGCTTTGGTCCAAGCAGAGGTGCCTCTGGGTAGGTGTTGTTGAAACAGGGTGAGCCTCCTCCATAAAGGTCCTGGCAAAGCCCCAGGGCACCCCTTCTCCCCTCTCTTGCTGAGTACTTAGGCTCTGATCTCTTCAGGCCTCTGCCTGTCAAATGCTTGCCTGTGGCCCAGTCTTAGCCTCTCACTCCCTCTAAACAAAGGGAATGGAGACTGTCGGCATCTCCAGTGCCTTTTGAAGCTTTGAGAGACTCTTTGCACTGGCATAAATCAGAGTGAGCTTATTCAATTAGCACATCAGAAAAATCCCACTGTCATCTTGTCACATACAGGAGTTTATTCTTTTAATAGCTTTATTCTTTTCCTGTTAAGAAAGGAATTGTTCCAGGGCACTCATTCCATATTATATATTAGCCATTTCATTTTTCACAGAGAGGGAAAAAAAATGCCTTTCCACACATGATTAATACTGTACTTGAGTACCAGAAGAGCCGGCCATGTGCTGGCTTTGGGCCATCCATCAGCCAGTTCACATCTGTAATCAAGCCACACTGTGTCACTGTTAACATCATGAATGAATCATGGATGGTTTGTGGTCAAGCAGCTTATGGACTTTGTGTGAGTAGAGTGTGCATTCTCCTCAGGGACCTGAAAATGAGGATGATCTAAAGTAAGGAAAGCCACATATGAAGAAAGAATCCACAGGTTTTTGTCTTTAAAACGTTCCTATTAGATTCCTGCCAATGGGAGTTGAAGACTCAGGCCTCCCCTCCTTAAAGAACATCCAGAAGAGAACAGTGGGGCTCGTTTTATGGCCAGAAGGGATAGGCATTATCAGAACGGTGTTGTTTGCAGAATCAGAATGGTGGCATAAATACTGTTTTGCTTCTTTTTCTCCCAGGGGTCTGAAATATGAGTGCACAGAAGTCCCACTACAGGTGGTTTACACTTTCCCGTGTAAACACTTTCCATCAGATGCTTGGGCCTGTTGGAAATAGCAGGATGCACCTTGGAGTCAGGTGACCAGGTTCTAATTCCAGTTCTGCAACTTAGTTAGCATTTGTCTTTGGATGAGTCACTTAACTTCTCTGTCCTTTTTACTCACAGGGCCATTGGGAGGCTCAGCTTATCAGTGGTTGGAGGAAACCAACCACAGACACAGGGCACAGCTTTGGCCCAAGCAGAGGTGCCTCCAGGTAGGTGTTGTTAAAAGAGGGCAAGCCTCTTCCACCAAATGTCCTGGCAAAGCCCCAAAGATCCCCTTCTCCCCTCTCTTGCTGAGAACTTAGGCTCTGACTTCTTCAGGTCTTTGCCTGCCAAACACTTGCCTTTGGCCCAGTCTTAGCCTCTCACTCCCTCTTAACAAAGGGAATGGAGACTGTCCGCTGTGCTGGTGTCTGGCACATAGTAGGTGCTTCTGGAACACGTTTCTTTATTTCTCTCCCTCTTTCCTCCCCAAAGAGAACAAGGTAGCTCCACCAGGATTAACCGATCAAGGCAACTTTGCTGGAAGTTTAGTTGAAGGGCAGATTGTTCATGGGAACACAAATAGCTTTATAAATTGCCTTCAAAAGTAGCACGAACACCTTCAGTCAGTTTTCAAGGAACTGTTTACTGCTGCATATGGCAGTCATTATTTGGAATAATAAACCCTCTGAGAATCTGAACATTCATGGGCCAACAGATGGGTCAACCTACCTCACAATTTAACAAAGTAATTTATTTCAATCACCAGGACAGGACATGTGACGATTACTAATTCAGTTCACAAGCAAAAGCAGCAAACACCCCTATGATGCTGAATTGTGCAGCCATTATGGAAATGCACACCTGTTCAATTGGTTTTGGGACAGTCCTCCTTCCAATTAGTGTTTCCTTTACTTCGAAGGTGTGTTTTAAACTGCCATGGATTCTTCTGCCGAAACTCATGTGCTAATTGGTATCAGGATGCGATAAATATCTCAGTGAAAATGTACATCATTGTATAGGTAAAATTAAGGTCATCAAAGTCAGCTTTGGAAAGTAAAACAGGTATATCAAGAAGTATATTCTAATAACTGGGAAATGTATTATTCTTTCTTCTTGCAGCAGAATGGCCAGAGTTTAAGGGTGAGGAAAAAAGTGAGGCTGTTTTTCACTACTCTTTAATTCTGTGCAAATCTCCCATAGCTTGACTTCATCTCTCACCACTTGTCCTCAGCCAGGAGCCAAATGGAGAGAGGAAAAAGAAAAGATGGGGAGAGAGCTTCTTTGGAGAAGTTTCTATATGCTCAAAAGTGAAATTCAAGGTGTTAAAAAGAACTGAGGAGGCATTTCCCTTGATATTCTCTCTTCACACCACTTCCTGATGCTGAGTTGGACAGAACATCCAGTATGATGTCAGGAAGCTTCACAAGAAAGATGGCTCCTGGTTTGCATTTGAGAACTGCCTTATGTTAAATATAATTACTAATGCTACAAGATTATTTTGTTGCCCTTTTGGAAAAGAAGATAATTTTTCTTCTATGTAATCTTTCTCCACTTTGATGTCTGTAGTTATTAGTTCAATATAAATGACTTCCCTTTTTCTCTCCCTCCCCTCTTCCTTCCCCTCCAGAGTCTTTATTTATTGAGTGTTTTCTCTCTGCCAGAGATCAGGCTTGCTCTCAGGGTTCCAACTTAACAGGACCCCATTCTGTTCCTCAGGCAGGTGGGCTGGTTGGGTCAAAATAAAGCAAACTTTATCAAACTTTCAATACCCACTTTAATTCAAGGACCATACATATCAACTCATGTAGAGGCAATGTCAGAAGTCTCAGTTTGAGAAATTTCGTGAAAAGTCCTGGACCAAATGGTCCCGCAGGCCATCCACCTCCACCCCGCCCAGAGGCCTCCCACCCCTCCCCACCACCCTGCCTCAGCTCTACAATTGCAGCTCTACCTGGATGTCCCACCTTCCCAATTCCCACCCTGCTTCTCCCAAGCACTTCTAGCTCAAATGTCTCAAGGCTGATTTTTCATCCTAACCTCAATCACCACATAAGTTCTTCCTCCCAGTGTTCCTCTTCCTGGGAAATGGCAGCACCATATTGTCACTCACCATGTACCCCTCTCTTGTCATTGTCCCTATCAAGGGCTCTGCCTTAGGCCCTAAACCCCTTGTCCCCTTCTCTCTCCCCTGTCATTTTCCTCATCAAGGGGCCTTACAGTCATTCACCTGGATTGCTATCCTGTCTTCCAAGTGGTTTCTCCTCTTTCTTTCTCTAACCCACTTCATCCCCTGCCCACTTGGTAAATTGATCCTGTCCGTACCAGGACTTCCCCAGACTCCCCGTTCCTTACATAGTCAAATGGAAGCTTGCCAGCCTAAGAGTCAAAGCCCTTTCTAGAATAACCACAATACCCCCTTCCATTCCTGTCTCTTTGCACACCCCAGGCACACAATAAACAAGAATACTAGCTATTCCTCAAAAACAGCTTTGATTTCCCACCTCCAAACATTTACCTATGCTGTTTCTTCTGCCAGGAATGCCATGTCTGCAATTCTGCTTGTCGAAATTCTACCCTTCCTTTAAAGAGCACTTCAAATGCTTCAGGACATCTTTCCTCTTCCCCTCCTCCCTCCAGCCAGATGTGTGGTACTCTTTCTTTTGAATACCAGTAGCTCTTTGATTCCTGTTTCAAGGAACTTATTTTTTTCTAACTTGTATTTGATTCAATCTCATTTCACAAATATACTTTGAGGACCTATTAGGAGCCAGTGACTTGTGGTATATGTGGGGGATAAGGATCCCTTTCCTCATGGAATTTATAGTCTGATGGAGGAGGCTGACAAGTAAATAGATAATCACTACAAGATGATGCAGTATGGTAGACTCCAATGGTAGCACAGAGAAGAGCCACTAACCTAGATGAGGGCAGAGGAAGGAGGCATTCAGTGGGGAAAGAAGAGCCCACACACAGCTCTCAGTTATTTATATTTTATCTTATCCTTTCTAGATGGACCTGTTCTTTAGGAAAACTGGTTTATGTCACAGTATCCCCTTTAAGTCTTAGTATTATGATTACATATCAGCACATAAACATTTGAAGAAAGATCACTTTTTTTGTAAAGAGCATCTAAGTCTCAAATTTTGCATGAAGGTCCCTTGTGAAGAAATCAAAGCCTTGGGAGAAAAGCAAAATACAATGAAATGCACAAAAGCAAACTTTCAAAAGCTGCCAACGATGACCATAATTAGGTATAGCATGGCAATCATAGTCACTCCCAAAGCTAGGCACTTTATTAAGTGCCAAATCTTCTAATCATCTCAACCCTGAAAAGTAGCCATTGTAATTCCTTCTTTATAGGGGAGGAAATTTAGGCTGAGAAAGATTATTTAACTTGCCCAAGGTCTCACAGGAGTGAGCAGTGCTGCTGATTCAAACCCAAATTTTTACTTCAAATCTTGCACTCTTTTCCAAAGCTTGAATTGGCTCATCTGCTGAGAGACCTGCCTTCACAATTAGTGCCATTTCACAATTTTCATAAATAAGGGTACAGGCTGAGGAGCTGAGATCAGGAAAGAGAGTCTAAAGTGAAATGTCTTTCCTGCTCTGTTACCTCAGAAATCTCCGGGTATCTTAAGTGTAGTATTTTGCATAGAGCCCACAATAAGGGTTGGATAAATGAATACTGAGCCCTGTGTACGCTGGGATTTGGGGAATAAATACATTCTTCCAAAGTGCTAGCTGGGACCTATAGGCTGGCTGTTTGCCGCCAAATTTTTCTCCTTCCTGGGACAGCTAGTCTACAGTCCCCGCCTCCCTGGCAGCTAGTTTGATCACATGATCGAGTTCCAGCCAATGGAGTGTGAGCTGGAGAAATGGAGGCGGGCCTCCAAGTCCCACCCTGGGAGGTCTCCGGTGGTCTCGCCCCATCACTGCAGAGCTACCTGTTCAAACTGGCAGGGACAGAAATGGAAGAGTTCTGGGTCCCTGCATGTCCACATGGAAGGCTGTGTGGTAGGTGAGCCAGAAGCACCTTACACTATGTTAAGCCACTGTGATTTGGGGTTTATTTATTAGAGCAGCTGGCATAACCCTAACTAATACAGTCTGCTTTGCGCTGTGTGCTTAAAAGTGAGGACAAAGAAGCAAAATTCCCTAATGGGCCCTCAGGGAAAGTGGCCTTGTGGCGGCTTTGCTTGTTGCTTTGTTCCTCTGAGTGGCCTCAGGGGGCCTTTGGAGACTGTTACTTTGGGGGAGCATATTCAAGTTCCATAGCATGTTTGAAGTTGTTCTGTATTAAATTAAAAAATCAGTAGTTTGAAAGGGATGCAAATTCTTAATAGCTTTAGCAACTGAAGAAAAATTTCCAGATGTTTCACAAAGCATTAAAATACTGTACATTGTTTTCTTTTTCAATGGGAAATTATTCACAGGGCAATAAAAAGTTGTTTTTTCAGTAAACAGATTATGTTTCACTCTGCGGTGTGAACACTTAAATGGAACGATGCAATATGCCACTTTTTAAAAGAGGGTTTTAAACATGTCAGTACAAACCTTTCAATCCTCTGTCCCATAAATTCAACTTTTTAAAATGAAATCAACCTGAGCCTGTGAAAGCTTGTGCTACTATATCAAAACCAGAGAAATTAGTTTGTTTATTGCCACCTACGGAATGTGGCAAAGAAACATTCTTTTCACATGGAACGATTTCTTCAACTTTACACCAAGTGAAATTTAATTGCTTTTCACTTCCTGGAATCATTATGCATTAGTTCTACTGGGAGGCGGAGCCAAAAGGAGAAGCTGAAAAATATGTCTGTGTTTAATACACTTCACCTTGCAATTTTTTCCCTCTATTATTGGTTATACTACAAGTTTCAGCCTGGGAGGCCGCTTTAGAAAAACTTAAAGAGCAGTGAAATTATGAAGGTAAAAGGGGGGACAAGTAGAAGGTAAAAGGGCAGAGTACACATTGACATAGGTAAATTAGCACTCAGAACAATTACGGTTTTCAGACAAACAACTGGAAGGGCTGATTCTTCCAGGTTAATTTGTGTGTGTGCATTTGTCTTCACAAAGAAGGTGCAGCTCTAGCTGAGCAAAAAGAAGCCTGGGTGACCCCTTCTCTGGATTTTGAACATATCACATGCAGGAAAACCAGAATTGTATGAGCAAATATAAACAATATTATTCACGATCCAACAGGTTGTTTCACTTTTCAAAAGATTTCACGGTTCCTTTCATATTGAGTTATAGTTGTGTATTAAAGTTCCTTGCAGAGCATTTGAATGAGGATTATGGTAATTACTTGACAGAGAGGATGTTAGGATAAAATTAAAGACCATTATTAAAGTCACTGCCAGAAATGAAGATGAGCAACCTCTGGACAGACAATGAAAGGCAAAGGGACAATGGAAACTAATGGGAACGCAAGGCTTCAGAATCATATCCATTTCCTAAAGCAAGATATGCCTATATTCCATTGTAAATGCCTTCTTCATTTTTCCAGGGCCCTCACACCATGCAAAATGCTTGTTGCTGTCACAGTGCAGGACACTGTTACTAGCCGGCTGTGACCTGGAGACTCTTACATAATGTCACTCTTTGGGGACACCAAGGATGAAATCAGAATTGAGAAACAAAGGAGAAACATAGAATGATTTTTTCTTGGGATAGATGTGAAAGAAGAAAGATGATTAAGTGAGGGTAGCAATTTTCTTTATAAGCAGAAACTTCCCTTTGTACACACATTGATTTCATAGTTCAATGAAGTTTGATTCTGAGCATCCTCTAAGTCTTAGTCTTTTTTCAAAACAGTGGGAACCACTCCTAATGGAAACTATACACAAATACACAAATACAAATACTATATACATATACACAAATATATATATACGTATACATACATTCATTCATACATACATATATATATTTAAAATATAAAGAAAATGACTATATCCTGGTCAAAAGTTTTAAAATGTGGGTGATTTTTGTGCAGAAAACCCAACTTGATTAAAGTCTTTATATTGTACCATGTTTGAATACCTGGACTTTAGTTTATTATGAAGGTATATTTTTCAAGGTAGGAGGAGAGAACGTATTTTATTTAAGTATTTTTTAGATTAGTTTTAAAACTTATTTAGAGCAATGGTCTCGGGCCTCCATCTGTACTCTTGAACCAGGCCACAAAACCACTAGGCAGAGGCCTTTCCTCCCATATGTGCAACCAACCTAAAACCCTAGCATGTTCAACTCTCTGTCTTACATCCAGCACACTGCAGAGAATTTTTCCCTCTGAAACATCCCTTCATGTTCACTTCCCTGGATTTCTTCTGAAAGAAAAGCTGGTTAGGAGGGGTTTTGCCTTACTAAGAACCCTCCAGTACAATGAAAGAAGGCTTTTTGAGGGCCTATATATAAAGTCTCTTTTAGGCTTTGGGATGCAGTAGTAGCCAAACAGACCCAGTCTCTGCATTTCTGAGGCTTCATGGGGAGATGGGCATTATAAAACGATCACTTCAACAACTATTTACCTGTCGTCATGGCAGTGTAATGGAGGAGGCCTACAGAGTCTGTGAGTGAGTACGATGCAGAGCTGGGCAGTTTCCTTGAGGTCGTGACTCATGATGAAACTTGATGGTTGAGAAGGATTTGGCCAGGAAAAATAGACACAAAGAGCACTTGATTCAGGGTGGCTGGAAATGAGAAGTGGGGTCAGAGCAGGTGATGGGGAGGGCGGTGGTGGTGGGTGTGCAGGCAGGTGAAGAGGGAGGGAAGTCAGCACATGTTACTAGGTGTGGTGGTTAGGTTCATGTGTCAACTTGGCCAGGTGATAGTACCCACCTGTCTAGTCAAGCAAACACTGGCCTAACAATTGCTGTGAGGACGTTTGAGGCTGGTTAATAAAACAACAGGCTGGTTTATTAAATCATCACTCAATTGACTGCAGCTGTGACTGATGACTCACCAAAGGGCGTGCCTTCCGCAGTGAGAGAATGCAATTGGCTGGATTTAATCCAATTAATCAGTTGAAGACTTATAAACAAGACAGATAGAGGACCTTCACTTCTTCTTCAGCTGCCCAGTGAAGCATTTCCTGAGGAGTTCGTTGAAGTTGCCGGTTCGTTTCCTGAGGAGTTCATCAAACATGTTCGTTGAAGATCCCAGTTCATTTCCTGAGGAGTTCATTGAAGTTGCTGGTTCATTTCCTGAGGAGTTCATCGGACATCTTCCTTGGAGTTGACAGTTTGCTGACTGCTCTACAGAATTTGGACTCGTGCATACCCACAGTTGCGAGTCACTTTTACAATTTGATAGTCAGAGATACCTCTCATTGATTCTGTTTCCCTAGAGAACCCTAACTAATACACTAGGGCAAGACATTTGGAATGGGCCTTGCCTACACAGAAGTTGCTTGCAAAGATTTTAGCTTGTCCATCTCAGTTGCGGAGTTCAAGCCCACTTTTTCTCCTGTGTCTGATCTGTTCTTTCTGGGGCTGCAAGCAGAGCCTTAGGGGCTATGCCAGTTGGGATATATTATGTCCCCCAGAAAAAGCCGTCTTTTTAATGCAATCTTGTGGGGGCAGACATATTAGTGTTGATTAAGTTGGAACATTTGGATTAGGTTGTTTCCATGAAGATATGACCCACCCAACCGTAGGTGATAATTCTAATTAGATAATTTCCATAGAGGCATGGCTCAGCCCATTCAACGTGGGCCTTGATTAGTTTACTAGAGCCCTATATAACAGCTCAGACAGAAGGAGCTTGCTGCTGCAATTTACAGAGACATTTTGAAGACAGCCATTGAAAGCAGAGTTTTGCTGATACTTTAGAGGTACTAGCCCAGAGTTTTCCCTGATAAGCTGACACAAAGACATTTTGAAGAATGCCATTTTGAAACGCAACTTGAGAGCAACTAAGAGTGATATTTTGGAGAACTGCTGCAGCCTAGAGAGGAACATCCTGGGAGAAAGCCCTTTAGAAACCAGAACTCCAGAGCAGATGCCAGCCGTGTGCCTTCCCAGCTAACAGAGGTTTCCTGGATGCCATTGGCCATCCTCCAGTGAAGGTACCTGATTGTTGATGCCTTACCTTGGAGATTTTCAAGGCCTTCAGACTGTAACTGAGTAACCAAATAAACCCCCTTTATAAAAGCCAATCTGTTTCTGGTATTTTGCATAACAGAAGCATTAGCAAACCAGAACAAGGTCCCTGGTGGGAATTTTATCTTAGGGTCTGAGAGCAATGGGAAGTCACAGATGGTTTTAAATAGAATAATGGCCTGTGTTTATCAAGTGCCACCAAATAAATTACCATATTGACCAAAAAGAATGAATAGTACCTGCTTTGTAATAATGTTGAAGACTTGGATGAAGTTTGGCAGAGCATTATAATGTCTGCACGTATCTGTAACAAGTCATGACAATTAATTTTTAGAAATTTTTCAAGGAGGAAGGTGGTAGTTAGATATGGAGACATTCAATCTGCCTAATTCTTCTATCTGACTGCATATGACTATAGTAGAGAATCTAACCCAGTATTAGTATCTGACTATGACTGTTTTGAACTGATTAATTTCTGCAGTAGTTGTACTCAAAAAATTGTACTCTCAGAAGAAACTCTTGGTGGGAGGAGCAGAAGCCAGTGCTGACATATGGGCTTTTGATATGGAGACAGTAGGCAGACATGAATTTTACCAGATTAAAAACAAATGTGTAATGGAAGTTGAAATATAAAGAATTTCTCCATTTATCTTCTTGACTAGATGGAGAAAAATGCATCATACACATTGTAGATCATTTGACTTTTAGGCCCATGATTTGAAACATTTTTTCTAATAATTCAGTGGCTCTTTTTGAATATCCAGATGTTAATAATGGTTTCTTGCTATGTGATTAGGAATGAATCTGCCAAGGAAAAATGAGGCCTTTTCTCTTGGGGGAAGTTGAGTTACTTCGGTTATTTTCCCAGGCTTCCTGGGGAAGTCTAGCAATATAGGAATAAATGATGGGAAGTGGAGCCTGGCTGGTCACTATGGAATTATCAGCCTTGTTTTCTGAGTTTGACCTTTATTATTTGCACACTCAGCTTGAAATACAATGAACATCGTAACTTTTCAGCTATTTATTCCTTGAAATCGAATGGTTCTTCAAGTTTCTGAGATTGAAAAACCTGTGCTGTTTCAATAATATTTTCTATTGTTATTGGTTACAAAGGCTGTGACTTTTGCCTAAAATAAGGCATAATATGAATAACACAGGGATTTCCTCCTATCGATTAAATTTTTCTCAGAAGAAAAATGTCTTTCTCTTTTACAAATAGTAAAAAGGAAAAATTGAAAATCACAAACTTTCTTAGAATTGCCCAGTAACTAGCCTGGATAATTTTTGTTTTACTGTTCTATACTTGTGTTAATTTCTTCATGAAGGAGCTGAAGCATTTAAGATATAATTCCTAAAAATAAAGATACATTGGAATGACCTCTTCCTATATATGGTTCTTTATTCAGTCAACAAACATTTATTGAGACTGTCTTTGGTGAATTGTTTTTGGATTACATCTTTTCTTTGGGCAAAACGAAAACTTATCTAGGATGTACATCATTACTCTTTTTGTAGCATTTATCAGACATTTAATTTGTATAATATTTTGCAAAAAAGCAGAAGGTTAACAACACCAATAGATGGCATTGAGAGCTAACATTTGTGTCATACAATAAGCTGGGCACTGAGCTAAGCATATTATGTACTTTGCCTTATTTCTTCCTCAAGTGCTCTTTTGAGAAGGTACTATTGTGGTCCCCACTCAGAGATGAGGAAGCTGATGGTACAGAAGCAAAGGTGGGAAAACTGCTGAAACCTTAGAATGAATCAAGGCAATGTCATCAGACTGTACTTGTGGCCATTGCATTCTTCACTGCCATGTCCTCGTGGGGACAGTTTTACTTAAAAATGTCCTTGATGAAGGAGTAAAAAATGATTAATTTTATTAAGCCTTGACCCTTAAGTACACATCTTTGTGATATTCTGTGTGACAAAATGGGATGTGGCATAAAGCCCTTCTGTTTCACACTGAAGTATGATGATCATCTCAAGGAAAAACACTTGCATGATGGTTTAAGTTGCAAGCTTAATGGATGCTTCTTTCATGAAATCCTGTTTTTACTTGAAAAAATGACAAACTATGGATATTCATGACTTGGATATTTGGCAGATCTTTTTACAAAAATAAACAAAGAAAGCCTATTGTGTCAAGGAAACAACTGATAGTATTTATGACCAATAATAAAATTTGAGCTTTCAAGAGAAAAATTAGAATTTTGGAACACTTGTATTTGCCAGTATGAGCTTGACACCTTCTGAAAACTTAAGGGCTTTTATGATGAGATCAGAGATGAAACTAATAAATATAATTTTTTTGAAATTGTAAAATAAAATGTGTCAATATTTGGAAGATCTGTACTACTTAGTGAATTAATATTTTCCAAATGGTCAATGCTTGGTGTTACAAAATCATGCATGGGTAAAAGATCCATTCAGAGTGCAAGTGAGATCAGTGAATTTTAACATAACAGAGTATGAGAAATTAATTCATATAGTTTGAGATTCCACATTGCAACTAACCTTTGAGAAACTACCATTTGCTGAATTTTAGTGCAGTATGATAGAGGAATATCCACAATTATCTGAAAAGGCTATCGAAATAGTTTTCCCTTTTCTAGTCACATAACTGCTTCATTGGATTTTTTTCACATACTTCAACTAAAACAACATATTACAATAGATTGAATGTAGGAGCAGATATAAGAATCCAACTGTGTTCTATTCGACTAGACATTCAAGAGCTCTGCAAAACTGAAACAGTGCTGTTCTTATTGCTAAAGTGGTTTTTTTTGGGGAAAAATATAGTCATTTTCTTCATAAAAATGTTATTTATATTAACATGCAATGTATTTATTGATGTTATTTTAATGAATAAAAAATAAATACTTAAAATTTTCAGTTTTAAATTATAATACAATAAATCCTGATAATAAGAACCCACGTAAACAAAAGCTCTTTGGATTTCTCAATTTTTAAGAGTATAAAGAGGTTCTGAAACCAAAAAGTTTGGAAACCGTTTGTATTAGTTAGGGTTCTCTAGGGAAACAGAACCAACAGGAGATATCTGTAAATATAAGATTTATAGAAGTGTCTCACACAACTGTGGAGATGAATGAGTCCAAATTCCATATGGCAGGATGCACAAGTCCAAGTTCCATAGGGCAGGCAGTGAACTGGCAACTCTGATGAAGATCTTTGATGAATTCCCCTGGAGAGGCTGGCTGGCTGAAGAAGTGAAAGTTCTCTCTCTTTCCCCCTTAACAGTCTTCAAATGATTGGATTAAATCCAGCTGCTTGAATTCTCATTGCAGAAGACACGCATTTCGTTGATGTAATCAGCCACAGATGCAATCAATTGACTGATGATTCAATAAACCAGCCTTCTGGTTTATTAACCAGCCACAAATGTTCTTGCAGTAACTGTTAGGCCAGTGTTGTTTGACCAGACACCTGGGCACCATCACCTGGCCAAGTTGACACGTGAACCTAAGCATCACACCGCTCTTCTAGATACATTATGTCATTGAATCCCAGTCACTCTGTGAGATTTGGAGCATTGAGTCATTTGCTCAATGTTCCACAGCTAGTGAGTAGCAGAACTCAGATGCCACCTCTTCCAGAAGCTTCTGTGATAGAATTATGTGCTTTCTCTTCTGCTCCTCTAGGACCTTACACACATCTCTATTGTTCCACAAGCTGTATTAACCATAATTTAATGTTTGTAATGACAGGGGTTGTGTAATCATTCTTTTGTCCCCATAGGGCAGATATTAACTGAGTGTTTGATTAGTAGATAAATGATAAAACCCCAAATGCATCCAGCAAACTTTGAAAAGTAGAGAACAGCTTGTTGTGTAAGTCAAGTCTAAGATGAGTAGGTCAAGTAGGCAAGTCTTCATTTGGCATATATGATCTCATTTTGTAAATTCATCTTGTGGTCACCTTGTGATGACCTTACAAAGACTTGAAAATGAGGCCATATGCCACAAAACATGTGCAAACTGGTGTCATTTATATAATAACATTATACCAATTTGGACCTGTTGTAAAACCATTGAAAGCATAGCTCCCAGGGGAGGTAGAAAGCAGTCGTTTTTAAAACCCTCCTTGTTTCAGCTCTTCCGCATCACAGAAGCAGGACTGTGGACAAATCCCCAGGCTGTGGGGGCAGGAGGCACGGAAGCCCAGCAGCCCAAGTGGGCCTCAGCATCTGATAGAGCTTGTGCCAATGTCTCTGCACCATTCATTAGCCTGGTGACTTATCACAAACTCTCTGGGCTCAGTTTCCTCAGCTGCAAATGGGACTCATGTCAGTACCTTCCTCACAAGGTTAAATAGGATCAGAAAACATGCATAGCAGTGCCTGGCCCAGAGGAACAATCTAAAATATATCAATCAGTCTTTTACATGACTCCTAAAACAGTAGCAATATCAATATTCTAATAATACCACTGTTACAATGACTTGAGAACGCTTTCTTTTTCACATGGCTTTCTCTTTTTCTTTGTAGCAGTGTCACTGAAAACTCAGTCCCAATGGGAAGAGCCTGTTATTACTGCTTCTAAGTTTTAGTGAAGACCCTGAGTGTCTTTCACTTGAGGGAGGCAGTGGGGCAGATGTGAAAATCTTTGGTCCGTGCAGGGTAGTGTGGGTGTAGAATCCTCAAGTTTCTTCAGATTTGCCTCCCAGTGTCCCCCTTCTCAACTTCCTACCCTCAGCCAGGTGAATGTGTTTCTTAGGAGGTAAAAGGGCTAAAAGCCTGCAGAGAGTTTAGCCTTTTGAAGAGTTGGGCTGGACAAATTGTTCATTCTGTCTGTAACCTCACAGTTAACATTTGATTTGAAACACCCCCTTTTACAAGAGAATTCATTGCTTGTAGATGCATTTTTATGACAGATTTCCTTGGGAGGTAACGAAATCAGGCAATAAGACATCACAGCCCACATTATATGGGCTTATTCCACGCCCAAGCACAGATTAGAGTAATCTAAACACTGTTACTTGTTAACATCAAACCAACCTCTTGCTTTACAAGGGCCATCGGAAACAAGTTCTTTCTTGTCCCAGTTAGCACTTTTTAAAGGCCCAGCAGAGAGGGTAATTACAATTTCATTGTAATATAATTTTATACATGGAAAATAAAAATGCCTATGTTTTTTGTTATAGAAACCACAGAAAATAAAACTTAGGGGTCTTGTCTAGTAGAGATCTGCAGTATTTCTTTAATATAGTAGTGCTTATCAACTGGAGGAGGCTGGAGTGATAATAGAATGTGAGACGTTGGAGGTGGGAATACAAAAAAATTGAGATAATTTGAGAAAGACTCCCCTGGACAAATATTTCCCAGAGTTAAGATTCTTTACCACTGGTGGAACGTGAAGAAATTTTGTAGGGTTCTGGAGTGAAGATTTGTAATAGTTACTATATAGTTTAAATGTTTGAACCTGTCATTTCACAGATATCACTGTTTAGTTTAAACATAAAGTTAAAAGTTTAATGTTAAATAAATAATATCATAATTAGTACATTGAAAAGGCAAAATATTTTGAAGATGGTCCTCAGTGCTGAAGTTTGGAAAGTTTATCCTATTCCCAAATTGCACTTCCTCTGATTAATGAGTTTTCTTATTATCCTCCTTTTGCACTTTTGCTGATAAAGAGAAACCCATTGATTGAGATTCCTTGAAATTTCCATGATACATACAAACTTAAATTAATACAGAATACAGGAATTATGCAATATGGGTCTTGCAAGCCAGTGCTGATACATGCTAATAGTTATTATTTTTTAAACCCCATCTTCACTTGCTGATGACTTTGATTCTCATTTGTTAAAACACATTTTTAAACCTTTCTCTTGATAGATGTTCTTTGTTTATCTAAAAATGTGGAGTCATTGAGGAAAATTTTTGAATTTGATTAAAAATAGTCTGTGTTATAAATAAAAACTCATCAAATGACATATTAAACTCCCACTCTCTCCATATTTTATTGGTAGTAAATTCAGTCAATAAATATAGATTCCAACATGATAAAGGAATCTTCACTGCTGTAAACATTGTTTTCTGATTTACCATGATTCAGGTATTTATTGATTTCAGAGTGTCAGCCTAAAGTTACTAGTGTTTGGGGTCTAAATTAGGCTGGACCTCATGAGATCTTAAATTCTGCAGGGAAAAGTGTTTGGGAAAGGTGCTTTTTTGTTGCTCTCAGTGGAGTAGAGCCTTTGGTCTTCTGCATGCTTGGTTTTGATTCACCTCCAAAGCCATGTTGGTCACTCCGGTGCTACTGGCTGAAGTTGGGTCTTTTAAGTGGGGCAACAGGTCAGATACAAGGTGTGCTGGTTTGTATATATTATGTCCCCAAGGAAAAGTCATATTCTTTAATGCAATCTTGTAGGGCAGACATATTAGTGTTGATAAGGTTGGAACCTTTTGATTGAGTGTTTCCATGGAGATGTGACTAGTAACACTTTTGATTAGGGTGTGACCTATTGAAGGGATTGTTTCCATGGATGTGTGGCCCCTCCCATTCAGCTTGGGTCTTGATTTAATCACTGGAGTCCTATAAAAGAGCTCACAAACAGAAGAACCTCAGAGCAGCTGAGAGTGCTATTTTGGAGAGCAGCTCAGAGAGACATTTTGGAGACGGCCGCTGAAAACAGACACTTTGGGGATGCTAGCCCAGTGTTTGCTCAGGAGAAGCTAAGAGAGGACAAAACACCCCAAGAGCAACATTTTAAAGAACACACAGGAGCTGAGAGAGGAGCTGAAACACAACCCAGGATCGGCAGATGCCAGCCACATGCCTTCCCATCTAACAGAGGTTTTCCAGATGCCATTGACCTTCCTTTGGTGAAGGTATACTTACGTTGATCCCTTAATCTGGACATTTTCATGGCCTTCAGACTGTAAATTTGTAACCAAATAAACCCCCTTTATAAAAGCCAATCCATTTCTGGTATTTTGCATAACAGCAGCATTAGCGAACTGGAACACAAGGTCAGAAGCCTGTTCTGGTCTCTACCTCCCAACTTAAAGAGTTTGGGAACCTGATCTAGGATTCAGAATTTTTAAAAGTGGCTTGGCCTAATCTTTTATCTATCTCTGATTAATTTTGAAAATCACAGATTATCTGAATTTAAAGGGGACAAAACTATTCAACACAATCTTTTCACAGCTGAAGAAACCTAGAATCAGAGAGGCTAAGTGACTTGCCCAAGTCAGCAGTGAATTGGGGAGAGTTGAGGCTAAAACTCAGGTCTCTCATTGGTAGTTTAGTCCTCTTTCAGCTTCCAGTTGATGGGGAATGTTTGTAGGGATTCTTGGAATGCAATCCCAAGTATACATAATGAAATGGGATAACCTTCCTATCCGCACTCCCTGCCCCCCCCCCACACACTGTATTCACGTCTCAGCTCCAACTCCAGCAGCTTTGTGACTTTGCTTGTATCACTCAAGGAAATAAGGCTCAAGAATTTATCAGCTCCACAGTGATGGTAACACCTGTGCTGGATGTTGGGCAGATTTCCTGAGATGATGGATTTGGAAGCCCTTTGAGAGGGTAAAACACTTTATACTGTAAGGTGGTGGTAACAACAGAAGATTTTAAAGTGAAGTTCTGAAATGCTTAATTCACGCTGTTTGTTTACAGATTCGAGAAATCTCATGTGGTTCTGAATCCTGCCTCTGTTTTTATTTGCATAATTCATAACTGTCATATAACACTGCTGTAATCAAATAGGTAGGCTTCTCTCTTTGTCTCCTTGGCAGCCTTTTATTTTTCAAAGACAGTATTAGTAGGTTTTTTTTTTTAATTTCTTTGATTTCTACTTTTATTCATGCAATTTTATTGAGATATATTCACATACCATACAGTCGCCCAAGGTATACAATTAATTGTTCACAGTATTGTCATATAGTGCATTCATCTCCACAGTCAATATTTTGAACATTTCATTACTCCAAAAAATAAAAATAAGAATAAAAATAAAAGTAAAAAAGAACACCTAAAACATCTTATACTCCTCCCCCCACACCCATTATTCATTTACTCTTTGTTCCCTTTTTTCTACTTATCTGTCCATACACTGGATACAGGGAGTATGAGCCACAAGGTTTTCACAATCACGCAGTTAGAATGTATAAGCCATATATGTCTTCAGGAATCAAGGATACTGGATTGCAGTTCAACAGTTTCAGGTATTTACTTCTAGTTTAATACACTAAAAACTAAAAGGGATGTCTATATAATGCATAAGAATAACCTCCAGAATGACCTCTCAACTCCATTTGAAATCTCTCAGCCACTGAAACTTTATTTTGTTTCATTTCTCTTCCTCGTTTTGGTCAAGAAGGCTTTCTCAATCCCATGATGCCATGTCCAGGCTCATCCCCAGGAGTCATGTCCCACACTGCCAGGGATATTTACATCCTTAGGAGTCATGTCCCACATAGTGGGGAAGGCAGTGAGTTCACCTGCTGAGTTGGGCTTAGAGAGAGAGGCCACATCTGAGTAACAAAAGAGGTTTTCTGGGGGTGACTCTTAGACACAATTATAAGTACACTTAGCCTCTTTGTTGCAGTAACAAGCTTCATAAGGGCAAGCCCCAAGATCAAGGGCTCGGCCTACTAAACTGGTAGTCCCCTATGCTTGCAAGAATATCAGGAATTTTCCAGGTGGGGACGTTTAATATTTCCACATTCTCCCCCAGGCTCTCAAGGGGGCTTTGCAAATGCTTTTTATTCTCTGCCACAATTACTCTGGGATGCGTTTGGGATTTCATGCTAAACTGTAAAAACCACCCCGCCCAGATCTCGCCCCCTATTCAAAGTTCCATGTAATTATGGTATTTGAATAAACTGACCATACAAGTTGAGTATATAGTGTGCTACAGAAAATATAGATTTTGCACCAAATAAACATCTCTTCCTTTGGTCTCACACAGAAGTTGAGGTTTTAAAACACAGTCAATATTATCCTTTTCCCTTTAGTCTGCTTTACCTTAGTCCTAATCAAGTCCATTTTGTTCATGTCTCTAATTAAAGTCTGGTCTCTTTTTCAGCTCCTTTAATAGTTGCTGTGTGGGGTAATGCTGACATTCATAGCTGCCAAACTCTGGCTCTGAGTCTCAGGTGTCACACAGATACTCGATATTCTAGGGACTGATCAGGTTATACACAAACAGCTCAGCATCTCAGAATTTAGAGATACCTGTTATAACTCATGAATAGATGTGACTGCTGTGAGAACTTATAATCTAGGAACCTTTACCGTAAGCCTTCTGCTGATAACCTATGCTCTCAGATACAATTCTCAGAGTTTGCACATTATAGTTAGTACATATTAGTGAGGGGTTGTAATGTTTGTCTTTTCGATTCTGGCTTATTTCACTCAACAGACTGTCTTCGAGGTCCATTCACCCAGTTGCATACATCACAACTTCACTTCTTCTCACCACCGCTGGGTATTCCATTGTATGCATACACCACAGGTCACCATTCCATTTATCAGTCGAAATATCCTTAGGCTGTCTCCATCCATTGCAAATCGTGAATATGGCTGCCATAAACACCAGTGTGCAATGTCCACTCATGTCCCTGCTCTCAGTTCTTCCAAGTATATACCCAAAAACTGGGTTGCAGGACCCTATGGCAACCCCATGGTTAGCTTCCTGTGAGACCACCATGCTGCCCTCCAGCTGGGCTGCACCATTCTCATTCCCTACCAACAGGCAATAGGTACATCTGTCTCTCCACATTTTCTCCAGCACTTATATCCCTCTGTTTATTTTTTAAACAGTTTTATTCACACACCATACAACCCATCCTAAGCAAACAATCAATGATTCCCGGTATAATCACATAATTATGCATTCACCACCACAATCTATATGAGGACATTTCAATTTCTTCCTCAAAGAAAGCAGAAAAGGAAAAAAAATGAAGAATAAAAATATGAGATACAAGAATAATAAAAATAAAATAAAATACAATGAAAAGGTTAGACTACAACACTACCACCAAGAATCCCATACCCCTCCCTTATATCTGCCTCTTATAGCCATTTAGCTTTGGTATATTGACTTTGTTACAATTAATGGAGTCATCTTACAATGCTATGGTTAACTATAGACTCTAGTTTGCATTGATTGTATTTTTCCCCTATACCATCCAATTTTCAAAACCTTCAATGTTGACATTCATTTGTTCTCCCTCATTTAAAAACATTCTTATATTTGTACATTTAATCACCATGATTGACCACTCTAGGTTTCGCTAAGTTAAACAATCCCTGTCTTTATCTTCTGTCTTTCCTTCTGGTGTCATACATGCCCCTACCCTTCCTCTTTCAACTGTACTCACACTCATCTATGTTCAGAGTACTTACAATATTGTGTTACCATCACACAGTATTATGCTGTCCATTCCTTCGGCAGCCTGTTAGACCAAATTCTCCACTTCAGACCTTAGTGGAGGTCCTCTTGGTCCTTCAGTTTGTTATTTCACAGTTATGATAAAAAGGGCTCAAGTATAGGGACATGTTAAAGAAAAATATGTTTATTGCTTTGGGCCTTTCCTTTCATTCCATGATATTGACAAGCTTGTTTTATTTGCTAGAGCTGTGAGCATTCCTTTGGAGGAGGTACTTAACCACTGTGTAAAATAAGAAGGCTTGTTCAGAGGACCACTTTAGTGCCCCTTCCCATCTAACTCCCGTGAGTCTATATATGTATGAGGCATAACGCTAACTACTGTGCAGAAACCAGATAATGTGAGGCACAGAAAATTCAAAATATAACCCATTTGTCAGGAGAGCACTGCCTGTTTAGAAAGCAATGGTAATACAAAGTGAGAGGACTCATATGAAGAGAGCAGAGACCACAGGACCTAAAGAATTTCAGAGGAAAGAGAAAGCCCTTATAGCTGGGATAATCAGGGAGGTCTTCATGCAAGAGGTGGCATTGGGACAGATTTCGAGAGATGTCACAAGATGTCAATAAATGATGATCTGTGTGGGGTATGTGCCAGGTGATTAGCACAGATGGAAAAGTACCTTTCTTTTGCAGAACACACATGTCAACCTGCTTGCCTTGAGTTTGCGTGGAGATATAGTCCAGAAAATACTGGACTATATCCAGTAAATACTGGTCCAGAAAATACTGGTTGAGCCCAGATGGCTTTAAAGGCCAAGTTAAGAATTTTGGAATATATGTGATGATTGAGAAACTCTTCAGTGAATTAATAAAGTGGGTCTTTGGGAAAATTAACCTGATCACAGAGATGAGGATTGTCAGGGGCAGAGAAGAAGTGGAGCAGAGAGCCCACCTCTTTAGACAAAAATGGCAACACATTATACACTCTTTTGCACCTTATTTGTTTCACATAGAACTATATCAAGCTGTGGTTCTAGATCAGCTAATACAGAACTTCCTCGCTCCTTAAAGATTCTTAATATTCATCTATGAAGGTATTTATTGATATATCTCCTATTGATGGATACTGTTATAAATATAAATGACATAAATATGCATGGCATACAGCATTTCACACATGAGCAAAATACTTGCAAAGAGCAGTACATTTGTAGAAATGGAGTTGCTGGATCCATTTGTATATACATTTAAACTTTAGGTAAATGTTACTAAATCACTTTCTATAAAGGCCATACATCTCTCCCCACCTACCAAACTTCTTTGTCTTTGTTAAACTGATTGGTGAAAAAACATTTTCTCTTTATAGTTAGACTTTGTGATTTCCTATTAAAACAAAAGAGGTTGAGTATCTTAAGAAAGTACTTTTAAAAATCAGGTACCACAACAGACTTTTTTGGACTAGGCAGAAGGGAACAGGAATTCAGGAAAGGAAAAAAATCTCAATCAGTTGAAAGATAATTGTAATAAGTTCCTTGAGGACAAGTATGAGTCCCTTTCCTTTTTATCTTTGTTGGCACTCAAAACTCACTGTGAATGCATGTCAGACTGAATTTGTGTCATTTTGATGTAAGAGTGGGAGGCTTTTTCATATCTGCCCTTCAAACTTTGATGTTTCCCTTTCAAGAGTTTGAAGTGCTTTCCTGAAAAAATTTAGTTCAAAGAGTTCAAGTTTCATTTCTTGTTATAATATTACCTCTTAAAGATCTCATTAAACTATAATACGGTTATTCCTATGGCTTTTTTCTTGTATTTCTTAAATAAATGTGTATTTGTGGTGATGGTGTCAGAACCATATTGATCTCAATATGAGCAGAACAATATGAGCAGAAAACATTCTGAGCAGTGCTTGGACTTCAAAGCTGGAAGAAGAGTTTCTCTCCAGCCTGCATTTGCTGCTGAATTTTTCGTATTGCATCAGCTGGTATTAAATGTCAGTGAGTTACAGCTCTTTGGTGCATTAACCTTAACTCTAGGACATTTACCAAAGGAGCTCTGATCACTGGATCCCATGGGAGACATTAGTATTATAATCTACATTATATCCAGTATTGAAAATTTTATTAGAATGCAGCATGATATATCAAGATCACTAAAAAATGAATCATTTTTGCAATTTGACTTTGCAGCCATTAAAATTTTACATAAACACAGATCTATGCATCCAATAAAGAGCATACAACATGAAGCTTATTTTACACTCAAATATTTCAAATTTTAGGATATAAGGGTTAGTGGCAATAAATTCAATATCTGTGCCCTTTGTTCTGCCCCCTTTGGAAGAGAAAAATATCTGTTTTAGCCACCAAGTTCCATGTAAAAAAAAAAGGTTATGGATGAGATTTTATTCCTTTTCTTCCTCTTTCCCTTCTTCTCTTTCATCATTTGTTAAGCAGCTACTGCATGCCAGGCACTGGGATAGAGTCAAAGTGTATTTAATTGTACTTATAAGTATGACTGTATGCATTCTCAGCCTTGTAAGGGTAAATTATTTTTTTTTTCTGCAAAGTTTTTTGTTGGCAACAAACGTCAAGAAAGGAGCTGATTCCACAGTCAGGACTAGTGGTGTGATGGTTAAGTTCAAGTGTCAGTGTGGTCAGGTGATGGTGTCCAGTGGTTTGGTCAAGCAAACCATGGCCTGATTGTTACTGTGAGGATAGTTCATGGAGTTAAATCACCAGTAAGTTGATTACATCTGTGGCTGATTATATCTACAATCAACTAAGGAGATTGCCTCAGCAGTGAGAGAAGTCTCATCCAATCGGTGGAAAGCCTTAAAAGGAGAACTGATGATTTCAGCAGTCAGAAGGGAGCAGCATTTCCGTCTCTACTTCAGTTGGCCAGCTTCTGGGGAAGTCATTGAAAGCCTTCATCAGAGGCTTGTGGCCTGCCTTATGGAATTCAGACTTGCCCATCTCCACAGTTGTGTGAGCCAATTCCTGTAATAAATCTCATAATATTTACATTATGTCGGCTGGGTTTCCCTGGAGAACTCTGACTAATGTAAATGGTAAAACACCACTTTCTAATACTTAAAATTCCACCATTAGGGTTTTATCTGTTTGGTTTAAAGCATTACCTCAGAAAGTCTGTTTAAATGCAAACACATAACTTAGAATAAATAATATGAACTAATGTACACTGATGTGATACTTGAGATTTTTAAAACTAGATATTTACCATTATCTAGTGATACCACAAGCATGGCTCTTTCCAATGAAAGGGCCCACCTGACCCAGTGCTACAAAGGAGAAGCATGTCTCTCAGGGTGAAGGTGATTTATTGCAAGTGCACAGCAAGGAACTGGAGGGACTCTTCCCCAAACCAGTTTGAAGTGGGGATGTGAGTTAGGGTTTTTATAGGTAAAGGAATGGGAGTAGGGGTCAAAAACTAAGTAATGTCCACATGATTCACTCTTACCAGGTTGGCAATGACATTGGATCTTCGTGAGGAGGGCATGAGCAATTTCTTAAGCATGTCTTGTTTTAGCTTCAGCAATTAGATTTAGATATTGATGTGCAAGCTCTTATGTGCAGGGTCTTCCTGACTCTTTTTCTTTTAGTTTATTCCTCTTTCCCTTCTTCTCTTTCATCATTTATTAAGCAGCTACTCTTGTCTTTTGAGCAGGAAGTCACTGATTCACTGGGTCACAGGGTGTTCTTGATGCTATTCTGTTTTCTTATTCCTGTAAGCAGAGCTGAGGAGGTCTGGGTAATGTCCTGCTGGGAACTAACTACAGAGGTAGACTGCTAAGCTCAGCTAGGGTAAGCATATTTTTTAGCTATCACTAGCAGAGAACTGACTCCTGAGGAAACAGAAACACCGAACAGGTGATGTTTAATGGAGAAAGCGGATAGACCAGAACAAGTGGTATTGCTGGGAATTTGAGAGGATGTATAAGACAAGGACCCGACGACTCCATTGTCTCTGGGTCAACTGGGTCATTGCTAGTGTCACATGATCCCTTCTCTGGGTACTGCTGTCCATCTTTTTTGTTTGGAGATTGTCATTTGTTGAGTGAGTGAGCTCCCTGCTGCTTACAAGATATGGACTAAGCTCCCTCAGTTGGTCCATACCTCACCCAACTCCAAATCTTTCCCCTCTCCTCCACTGACCCTTAACCATGGGGAGTTACTTGCCAGTTACCTGAAAACCAGCCTGATGCACTCCTCCCTATTGCCTTTGCCTGCACTGGCCCTTGTGCTGAGGACACTCTGCCTGACAAATAACAAATTTTTCAAGACTCAGTTTGGGATCATTTCTTCCTTGAAGTCTTTAGTAACTTTGCCATCTTCACACCTTGATCCTACAGGTAGAGCTGCCCATCCCCTCTTTTGGGCACTTGCTGTTTGCATAACACTTCTTGTACCTATAACCCTTTATAGCACTTATTGGTTTACATGTTATCCCTCTCCTAGATTCTAAGGAGTTTGAAGGCAAATGTATTTCTGTATCCGTAGCTCCTCTTCCAGTGCCCAGCAGGTAGTATGTGCTAAATACTTTTTGGTTGAATGAATAATCAAACGAATGTCCATTTATTCTTACATGAATGTCAGAATATGTTATAAAACTGAGTATCTTCGAGAGGGGGACCTGGCAATGTACAGAAGAATTTGTAGATTAGGGAGATTGAGTCTTGCATCTCAAAAACTCATTTTGATTAGATATTTCTTGAGCACTTATTACCTGTATCACTGTGGTTTAATCATGGCTCCCATTTACTGACAGCTTCATATATGACCTAATTTATTTCTCACAACAACCTAAGAGGTTGGGTTATTATCCTGATTATTTTGGATGAGAAAATTAAGATTCAGCAAACTTAAGTAATTTGCTCAGGTTATTGGCTATTCAGGATTCAAAACCAGGACTGACTGACTCTGAAACTTTCCTTAACTGTTGCACTAAGCTAGGTGCTGCAGGGGATGCAAAGGGGCCACAAGCATTTCATGGACTAATGGTAGAGGACCAGCACATACATGCCTTGACCACTTTCTAATTCTGGTCAATGGATGACTGCTACAATAAAGGCATAAACAAAGAAGTTTATAATCAAATGCTTGTATATATGTGGAATTATACAGTTTTACTGTCATGCTATATATATAATGAACTTACATTAATCAAATATTGCATAAACATAGAGATGGGAAAAGATTCATTATGCCTTTAAGCGCATGCACTGGGTTGCTCATTTTTATTCTTTAGTTTCTTGCAGTGAACCAAATCCTAGCCAATGGTCATTGGCTCAGAGCTTACCCAGCTCAGGTTATGTCTGTGGGTGGCAGAGCCTGAGTTCTGCCTTTATGTGACTTATTGGCCTTTGCACCATGGATTTAAACATGGCGTACACTGGAAGGGTTATGTCAGTGAACTGGGGATATCTGCGTTCTTTGAGAACTTGTGTGAGGTTGAACCAGAAGTCACACTGCAGCCCATCAGAGTAGCTGGTGCATATACACTAATGAACAAATTGGATGGTTCATGTGAAAAGGTGGTAATAATGAATGGGAATGCAGCCAAGTGAACATATGAAGACCAAAAGTTTGGCAAACTCAGGGAATGGCTATTTGGGGCAAAGAGTGGGAAAACATATGGCCACTCAGCCTAGACCACCCAGGCCTGGGTCTGATGATGTGCTAATCACTGTGGTGTGGAGGCTTGCCTGGCCAACCCCTGACTCCTGCTCTCCCCGTGTAGGTCTTGGGTGAGAGAGGATCAGGATAGAGGGGCAGATGGTCATCAGGAGAGTCACTCCAGTTGGGGAAAAGGAGGGGTCATCCTAACTTGTTCCCAGTCAAGATAACTTCCTGACAGGTCATTCTAGGAAATAATCTGGGCTTTTGACATACCCTTGCAAGGGCTCTGGGGTTAGCTGAAGAGAGGACCCAATGAAGTTAGAATTAGATTCTGCAGAAGTGGCAGAAATCCCAAAGTAACAGCAGCTTAAATGATTTTTAAAAATAGTCTATTTTTCTTTCACATAAAGAGCAATCCAAATGTGTCAGTCTGGGGCTGATATCTCACTCCACAATGTTGGCAACCCCATCTCCTATCTCGCTCTGCACATGGCTTCTACCTCATGGTTTAAAATAGCTGCTCAAGCTTCTGCCATCACACCTTTATAACAGTAACAGAAAGGAGAAAAGGCAAAAAAGAGCTGGTTCTTCCCTATAAATGCAGTTTCTAGATGTGGCACATGCACTTGCTGTGGTTGCACAGGAAGTTGCAGAGGAGGCTGAGATCTCTAGTCTTGGTGTGGCCACATGTCCAGCCAAAAATCAGAGGCTTTTTTATTAAGGAAGAAGAGGAGAAAGGATTTTTGCTGGACAACCATCAGGCTTTGCCCCTTTAACACCGACTAGAGGAACCTCTTGGGGTTCTTTGGGTATTATTATGAGCAGTAGTATGCTGAGTTGAGGCTGAGATCCCTGGCTGGTTACTCTGGATCTGTACCTAGAATCTTAGCAGTAACAGCTGCACCCTTCTTTGATGGATGGTGGGAAAGGAGGATGGAGAGGAAGCTTGTTTCCTGAGATATGACACTTAATAAGCACTTGGCTCATGGATACCAGCATCTGGATCAGCTGCATTTCCTGGGACATATTCCTCCAAAAATTAGTTTTGCAACATGATAGAAGGCATGACTCAAAAGATGGAGTTCTATGGTCAAATAAGTTTGTATGACTCCATAACTGGGAGAAGTCTTAAGACCTTTACAGTGGACTCATGAGTCCTGTGGAACTCAAGAGTGGAATACAGCATGCAGCATGCCTCACTCCCTTTCCAGGTGACTTTCCAGTGTCCTAGTGAGTATGCCCAATGAGGTTCTCAGAGATAGGACAAAGGACTCTGCAGTGGCATCTCTTGATGCCCTCTCTGACAATGCGTGTGGCAGTACATTTGAGCGATGGGGTGAGATTTGATGGGGCAAGCAGAGAGCAGAAGATTCAGAAGCTCAAGTTGGAAAAAGAGGAAAGAAAGCAGGCCACGTTGTTTGCAATTTGGATGAGAGAGCAAAGGCATGAGGATTTAAATTGGAAACTCTCAAATAAAAATGAGTGTAGAAAGATCTATGACCGATCCTTCTTCTAGGCTGGCAGAAATAGAGGACTGGATTGTTCCCACCAAAGCAGTGATCAGCAAAGTCTCAAATCTGCAGGGGTGGGCTTACCCCCTTTGTAATCTATGGGTCAACCATGAGATAAGAGCCTGATAAGTCCTGAGTGAAAACTACAACTTTCTTCTCATAAGCCTTAGGTACTCACAATAAAGGGTGCATTATAAACACTGTTAGCAAGCTAAGATTTTTAGTCCTCTCAAAATATGTAAGGATTGTTTTCTCCCCAGATTTAAAAGTTTTCTTGCAGGTAAAACTTTCCCTTTCCCCAAACAGGGGTAGGGGAAATCTTTCAATAGTACTGTGGTGGTGATGTTTGTAGGTGGTGGAGAGGTGGGTCTGGCTTCCCTAATTTTCCTTCTTTCTCTTCATGGGCTATAGATAAAAGCTTCAATAACGGGAACAGGTCTATTTTTTTTTTTTTTTTTTTTTTTGCAAATCCCACCTTTGGCACAGAGGGAAATAGACAAAGAAGGGGGAAAAGACAATATAATTTTTCTCTTGCAACACAAATCCCATAATACCCCTTCACATACCTTCTCTTCCTTCTGAATCTAATTTGTCCTTCCACTATTACTGAAATCTGTTCCCTTGGATGCAGTTTCTGGATGCCCCTCTCCCTCTCTGCTTTTGGTGTTTCTGTGGTGCACTTTGTCTTTACCAGAGAAGTCGAGCTCACCTACAGGGCTTTTAAAATATTGGGAGTGCAGAGCCGAGGCTTTGGATACTGGATGGCCCAGCTTGGGGCATGGGGTGGAGCTGATTCTGGGCTGTGACTGAGGAGGATATTTGCTGGGGACCAGGTGGTGGATCTACCAGCTGGTGCTAGCAGAGGCCTGAAGTTTCTGGGCATGCAACCAGCCCCCAGACTCTCCTCTGTTATCTTAAGCCTCAAAGCTGCCCATGATGATTATTTTAACCTGATTTTACTGGACTAAATATGCTTAAGGTGGGAGTCAGGGACGGAGTCCAAGTCCATCTCATCACCCTCCCAGCTCTGCCCATCACATGGCCCCTGACACTTTGTGTAGACCCACAGAGTGCAACAGAAAATTGTTTAACTTGTTGGTTTCAGCAGCCATTGGAATTTAAAATAGAGGGCAACTGTCCATTCTGAGAGAGCCTCTACTTTACATATTTGAAGATTAATACTACAGCCTGGATTTCCAGAACGACTTGAGCTGACCTAATAAATGTTCCCAGCATTTCCCCAGGGACACTAATCTGTGCACAAACTATGTCTCACTTGGTAGGGTAATTTAACCCAAAGCTGCTGGAAACCAGCAGAGGGGAAGACAGAGAATTCACAAATGTATCATTTAAGTCTAGGCTGATATTTATTGGATTCATAAGGCTGAATTACTGATAAAGAGAGGGGAAAAAAAGCAGACTTGTCAGTGGCATTAATAACATGTGGCAAAGGCTAGAGGCACCTTTACAGTTGAGAAGAACAATACAAGGAGGCAAGTACCTCGAGAGGATGAAGAAGTTCAGTAACCCCTGAACAGTGTGGCTCAAATAAATCCATCCAGGACCCCGAACTTGACATTCTCCCATTGAGTCCTGATAAACGTGCCACTTCATTCCTCTGAGCTGTGTGTGTTGCATGTGTGGCTAAACACTTCAACCCTTCAGACCACATCCTTGCTGATTTGGGGATTTTTTCCAAACAGAGTGGGTATTAAATCCTGAACCCTTGGATGCAGGAAGAAAACTTCTGTGGACACACCAAGCAAAATGTTCAGCTGCCTGTGGCTACAGAGTGGGAAGACAATATAGGCATTTACAGGCTGTGCCTTCTGGAATCCTCATTGAGAAGTGTTGGATAGAGCTTCCATAGAAGGCTGCCCACCTCCCAGTCCTTACCCCGTGCCTCTTCCTCTTTCAAATATTACACGTCAACAGGAGCAGAAAGCTTCTTTCTTTCCCTGAATGGGAAAAATAAACTCAGATCTTGTTATTTGTCTGACTTTTCCCCCCTCTTTTAGCCCCATTAAGTACTTTGGAATCAATAGGCATTCAGCTCCCCACCTCCTCTTCCGTGGTGGCACTTGACTTTATTTTTAGGTCTGGAATAGTCTCAAAACCCATGGAGAACTAACTTCCACTGAGCCACTTGGTTTTCAGTCATAAATGTCATGTACATAAACAGTGCCTGTAGCACTGTCCCACGTAACACAATTAAAAGATGTAAATACAGGGTCTTTCAGTTAAATCAACTGCGTGTATAAATATACGATAGAATGTTTTACATATGTGCATCTTTAAAATTATAAACACCCACATTCGTTTAAGTTTTGTATATACAAAGTTCACACAAAAGAAAAAGTTGGCAGTATTATTTTCTCTACCCAGACTGTTTAAAACATTTGTGTGTTTGTGTGTATAGAAAAATCAGACACACTCTAAAGAGTAAACATATATTTGAATACATATATTTTTTATATAAAGTTAAATTACTTATGTTACTTGGCATTTACATTTCCTTCTTCATAAGGTATATTCTTAAGGAGTGGTTCTGTTGGTTATGCTGTGTCTGCTGAAATCTGCTAAATACAATTGTGACTTTTAGAGGAGTAAGGTAAAACGGGGCATCTAGTATTAGCTCATACCTTGCACTTCTCTGTGATGCAGGCAAAGAAGCAACAGTAAAACTAGATACATGGGGTTATTCAACAAAGCCAGAGGCTGTCTCTGCTTATAAATATTAGTGCATCCTGTTCGCCTGGAGTACAGCTGCCAGTCATGTACATGGACATGGCAGCTGTGGGGTCAGCAGAGGCTAAGTTTCTGTCAGGCAGCGCAGCACATAAGCTTGGAAGCAGGGTGTAGAAGGGAAGACATTTTCGTTCTCCTGTCTCCTCCTTTAAAGCCAACACAGTCTGTGGGTGTCAGTTTCTATCATATGGCAAAATAATTAGCACTGAAAAACACACTTTTTTTCATGTTTGAAGAAATTGGGATTTGGAAACTATTCTAAACAAACAACCACAGCCACTAACACCCTGGTAGTCAGTGCCCAGAATGCAAACTGACCTCATGCAGAAGAAGGAAGTGATATCATGGATCTTTATCCCTTGCTGCAAATACCCAATGTTCTCAGAGCTTAAATTCATGAGCCCTGGGCCCAAGCACCTTGACTCTTCACTCCTCAATAAAGGGAGAAACTTGGGCCAAGTGCATATTAGCCACTCTAGGCTCTGACTCTATGTAAGATGTCAGAACTGGTGTGTGTGCATGTGTGTGTGTGTGTGTGTGTGTGTGTGCATTTATCCATCTCTTAGTCTGTAAGACCCAGAGAGGCTGTGATTTGCCCAGAGTCACAGGGCTGGTTAGTGGCAGAGCCAGGAAAAGAATCTGGGCCTCATCCAGTAATCGCTGTACCATAGCTCATTCCTTCTGCATGGCCTCAACATCAAATGTCAAGACGTTATAAGCTCTCTTTCTAAAAGTGATTGCATCTGGCAACGTTTGGGCCCCCATCCATCCTTTCCAATAAGATCTGCCCTGTGCACGCTCTGTGCTTCCAAGAGACTGCTCTATTCAGTCCTCGAACCAGCCCTAAGGAAACACACCCACTCCAGAGGCTGTTCTTTCATTCCTATTTCTTTCTACAATTTAGAATGTTTTCTTCCCTCTAAACTGCCAATCTGAATCTTACTCACCTTCTAGGCCTGTTCACATTCTACCTCTTCCATGTCATATCCCCTCAACATGGATGGAAGGGTGGTTAGACAGACATGGTTTCAATCCTTGCTTCTTTACCTTACTAGTTCTGTGAGCTGAGGCAAGTTGCTTAACTACTTGGAGCTCAGTTTTTGCATCTGTAAAATGGGTCAAGTGCTATCAGCATTTCAGGTTGCTGTGAGGATCTATGTCAAGTCCCCAGAATACTTTGTGGCACCCAACAAATGGTGGATATTATTGTCATTATTGTTATCATCATCTTCAAATCCAGAAATGATTTTTCCCTCTTCTGGATTCCCACAGCCTCCTGTGTGTGTCCATGTCATGTCTGCAAACTGAATGTGTGTGTGTGTGTTGGGGGGTGGGGGGGCTGCTTAACCTCTTTGTCACTCACGGTTCCCAGGGACTGGGTTATTGCACTGCATTCCTTTCCATTTTAAATTGGTGAGATTAAATTGCAATGACCCTGTGTTTGGAGAATCCTATGTTAGCTAAGCTTTTTATGTCTGTGTGGGTATAAGCAAACATCCCCAATTTTTGCAGGAGGACACTTCTGTTGGGTGTCTAAAGTATTTCTGAAATAGTAGGAAGATGTCAAACTCAGGAGGCTGTCTGAGAATTTGCAGCTAGCTGGTGCTCCATGTTGTTGTTTTTTGCTGAATTACTCATGGCTGAGGTTCCAGTTGGAGGATTATCCAGCTCCTCCTGCTTTCCCCCTTTGGCTTCCTGTCCCTGCTTCAAGCTAGAGCTGGGCCAGGGGACTGAGAGGGGAGCCTGGCTTTGAACTCACAGGGATGAAAGTTATAATGGATGGGAAGATTAGAAAATCAGAAAAATAAAGAACTTGTATTTAAATGACCCCCAGAAACCTATGATATCTGGGAGTACTATATGCAAAAATAATGCAAGATTACTTACCCACATGTCACAGTCACTTGTGGGTACAGGTTGGACCTCCAGGAGTTGTTGAGTCTGTCTGCTACACAGTCCACATCATTGCCTCTTAGGTTTTATAGCACAGGTTGGCAAACTTTTCCTGCAAAGTGCTAGAGAGCAAATATTTAGACTTTGCAAGCCATGTGATCTCTGTTGATTGCAACTATTCATCTCTGCTGTTGTAGCCCAAAAGCAGCCAGAGACAATACATAAATAAAAGGGCATGGCTGTGTTCCAGTGAAATTTTGTTTATGGACCTTGAAATTTAAATTTCATGTAGTTTTTACATGTCACAAAATATTATTACTTTTATTTTCTTTCAACCATTTAAAAAATCGAAATGGTTTGCGGGTGGTACAAAACAGGTGGCAGCCACATCAGGCCAGAGTTTGCCAATTCCTGCTTTAGAGCATCACAGAGAAAACTGGCCTAGGCAGAGCTGGGGTGGATCATGCACAGTTCTTTGGTGGGGTTAGTGAAAGTGAGATGAAAAAGAGGAATTTGGTACCCCTCTGTCTCATTGCTTTCTGGCTGAACTTAAATCTGTAAGCCCATATCCCTTCAATTAAGTTCACTGAGTTAGCGCAAGTTGTCTCAACCTCAGCACCAATGGCATTTGGGGTTGATAATTCTTTGTTATGGCAGAACCCTTCTGTGCTTTGTAGGATATTTAGCAACATCCCTGAACTCTACCCACTTGATGCCAGTAGCACTCCAACCCCACTTGTGACTTCCAAAAAAGTCTCCAGACCTTGCCACATGTCCCCAGGGGAACAAAATGACCCTATCGATCAGCCTCAGTAAAGTCTTAGCAACCAACTAAGTGGGAAGAGGAGAAGCTTGTATGTGTGTGTTTGTGTGTGTATTTATCCCCCTGAGGAGCAGTCTTCCCTGGACTCTAACAATTTTAAGGCAAATCTAGAAAGAAAGTGGAAGGAGAAGTGGGTAGTTGGTCTTCCAAATGGCAAAAGTATAACCACAAATGATGCTTTCTTTGAATCGGTACCACCTCAGGGAAAACACCCTCCAAGTACCCATCATTAGCAGGGTGCTTCTAATTATCAAGTAATAAGTCAGTCTCCACAGCAAGCAAATGGTTTTCCAGGCTTTTAATAGGGTTTTTATTGTGTGATTATGCTTTAAATGGCAATTAATTAAAAGATATTCTGTTTCTTGTGAGTAAAATACTTCCTCCTTTCTATGGAAAAGGATATTAGTAGGGATGGAATTGTTTCACTTCTTAATCAAGAGGAAAAAAATATATAAAAGCAAGTAAAAGAAAAGGATCCTTTCTTGGAGGCTGTAAAGAGTGTTTGAATTCAAAGGAAAAGTTGCATGTACTGCTTTAACCTGGGTTTTCAGTTAGAATATGTTGAGCTGAGAACTGCTGTATACTCTTTAGGATCTGTCCCCTGGCATATTATCAAGAGCTACTTATGATAGGTATTGTATTAAGAGCTCGTGTAAACAAATGAGTAACAGGAAAAAAAAAAAAACACAGACTGAATGAAATAATTGGCTTTTTACTTACTGGACCCCATTCTGCACTGATTCTTTGTCACTTCAGATGAAACTGACAGAGATGTATACGTATTAGTTTTACCTGTAAAACAAGCAGATGCTTTTTTAGCATTGCCATTTGCTTTCCATACTGTGGTAGTTACAGCTGCGGGCAAGAAAGTCAAGGTTCAGCTATTTGCCAAGAGAACCACTTCCCCCTCCCACCCCCCAAATCCAAAATTCAAAACCAAACCAAAGTAATCAAAAAAGTCCTGTGGTCATGTGGAAGAAGTTAATTGGAAACACCCAAGTCGGTTACTGCTCCTCTTTCACTCATTTGCCGCAAATCAGTTTGTTTTTATTTGTCTCAAAACCCCCATTAAATAAAATTTGTCTTGTAACACACAGATCATTTCCCATGACCAAAATGCAGATCTGTCTCCTTTTCCAAGTCAAGAATCTGAGCTATGTTTCTTTTCAACAAATCCCTATTCCCCAAACCGTATTATACATTTCACCATGTTTTGTCTACTTGTCTTCTTGATTCCAGCTGTGTCATTTTAGTTATCACTCCTTTGTGTCTCAGGACAAACATTGTAGAGTAGGAGCAAGACAAGGATGCTGGAGATACAGCACTGACTTGAACTCGGTTGGTACATGCCAGCACCCTAACCGGTGACCTACCCCCACTTACTGTTGACAGGGGCATTTTTTTTTTGCTAATGCATATTTTAGTCTTGATTGACCATCAGCCATATGGCAGGATTGTCCTGTGGGTAAGTTTATTATTAACAGCTCACAGCTGGAGTTACAATAACTACACACGGCTGTGACATTGTACTAATTGACCAAGACACGTGTGAGAACAAGACGCAGAAAGTGCCCATTGCAAATTGCTTCAAGCACAAATGGAGAGCTCAGTGGGAAACACCAGTTTCAGATTAGAGGTTTCTATATGTTAAGGCAAAATTGGAGGTGGGAGAGGGCCTGGCTGGAGGAGAAGGGCAAGGGAGGTAGATGTCATGCAAAGACATTCTTCTGAGCCTGGATTAGGTCTTTATTCAAATGAATTATTTTAAACAGAATCCCATTAATGAGAAAGAAGCAACTGCACTTAAAGTGGAATTAATCCTGTATTCTTAAGTGCTCTAACAATTAAATCACTAAATCCATCAGATGCCTTTCGTCCAAATTTTCCTGTCTAATCTTGCTGTCACAGGCGAGGCTGGGTGAGGTTGGAGAACAGTGTGTGCAGTGTTAGCTCCATCACTTAGCATTAAAGTCAAAGAGGCTGAGTGTGGAGGGGACCCGGTGTTGTCTGCACCACTGAGGGGAGTGATGGGGGTGCGTGGGGGGGGGGCACCAGCTAGGGATTGTGCCTGAGTTAACAGCTACCACCGAGTCCTCTGCTGAAAGCTCCTGAAAATTATGAAATGTGAATAGGCTGTCTGTGCATCTCAGTAAATTTCTTTCTCAGATGTTTCCAGCCAGTGTGACTCGGTTGAGAAATGACTGGGGGAGAACAGAGGATAAAGCCAGTGAGTTCAGTGTCTTATAAATCAGCGATGCAGAGCTGAACTGGAACTGTCAAACTGTGGAAAAACCTGCTGCTGTGTGAGTTTGTGAGTCTTTTTGAAAACAAAACCAAACCCTTGCCTTACTCTCTAGATGGGAGAGGGCTTAATTAAAGTTCACAGAAAAGTGAGGGTTGGAAAAAGAAATATGGTTTGCTAAGAAAATAAAAAAGAGTCAACACAAAGCAGTACATGTGTAACATGTCCCAATTCTGGTCTTGACACAGGCACAGAATTACAAGTGGAGTCATGAAAAATTGCTAAGTGCTTTCATTAGTAAATTCTGCCAAGAAGTCTAACACTCTGTGCTTCATATCCAAACGAACCAATAACCCTATTTTCTTTCTACCAGTATCCTGACTATGGATGAGGAAACTGAGGCACAGGAAAGGTCAGTACCTGGCCTGAAGTCATCTATAATTAACTAGATGGGAGATCTGGGAGTTGAACCTGCAAAGCCTGGCACCAGAGTCCACGCTCCTAAGCGATGTGCCATTAGCCTCTCTTTTGAGGGAAGGGGTCCCAGACTCCAGGTGAAGAACTCCTGCCCTAGGCAGTAAGAAGATTTGATCCTGACCCTTCACATTCTAAGTCCTGCTCTGCCATTTGATGCTCAACTGTACCTGGACTCTGGATTTATGCCCATGATGCTTAATCATTCTATACCTATATGTGTCTTGGGCTAAGTTAGCACATTTTTTTCCCCATGTCTTTATACCAAATGCTGAAAAACAGTTTTAAATTTGGAAGCACAGAATTCAGGAGGACCCAGTTGGGTTTCCAGAGGCAATCGTAAGCCTGCCAGATGGCAGTGCCTGCGACCACGTGAAGGCAGGAGGGTCAGCCCTGTGGGCACCAGAGAACAAGGCCTGTGCACCAGGCCTGCCATTGTTACTGTTGCTGGGGAAACCGTAATTGAATTTCCTGAATTATACACAGGGCGATAGAACCTTGGATAACCATATTTATTTGCCTTCTAGCCCCTGCCTGCATCTGTTGTTTGGCTCACAAAGCTCCTGTTGACTGAAAGAGGGGGTGGTTGATCCCCAAAGCAGTGATGAGCACAGAGGCAGCGTGAACGCGAGGACCCCTGGGTGAGGCCAAGGCTTCTTGTCCAGTTCAGCGGTTGCCAGCTGAGCGGCCTGGCACACGAAAATCTCTGGATGGCGTCTGGGACCCTGGCATGAGGGCAATCCCTCTCTTTTCTGAGGCTCTCAGTTCTCAGCTCAGGGGAAGAGTGAAGCCGTGTGGAAAAGGGATATGTGGAAAAGCAGAGTTAGCAGGAAGGAGGCAGGAGGGATGGGGAGTGAGAGACAAGTGGAGAAAGAACATTGGAAGGCTACGGCCTGGGCTCCTCTACACGATGAGCAGGCACAGGAGGCACCTGGCTGGGGCAGGGTGGGACTGCGGACAGGTCCAGAGGCAGGTGACGGACAGCCCAGCCTTGCCCGAGTTAACCAGCTACTCGTGGTTCTAGATGCGTAAACTTGTTATGAAAGCTCTACAGGCAAAGGCCTGTGGGGTGAGGGGGCAGGGGAAAGGTCTGTGGATTTGCTGGCATGTAAGCTGGCTCTCAAAAGATGAGTAGGATTTCGGTGGATGATGGGCTTCTTGAACTCTGGCAGTGGCTTAAGAGAACACACAGGTATGGGGGGTTGCAGAAAGCCTCAGGAGGATGTTGGGTATTAGCTGAACTTGCCAAGCCCCCGCCAGCAGGATGCAGCCTGTGACTCCCGATGTCTTCAGACTACGTGTAGCCCTGGCACGTGCCCTCAGCTGACTCAGTGGACCAAAGTTAAGTCACATTCAGACCTGGCCTGGGCCACTCTGTCATCTCCTTACCTGGGGCGCTGGGGAGGGCAGCAGGTTGGCTGTCCCACCGCCTGGCAGGGGAGCTGAGGAAGTGACGGGGAACTTGGTTAGAAACCCCAAGCTCATGTATAGAGAAGAGGTTTGAGCATTTCTTCTCCTTCCTTAAGCTCCCCTTAAATACCTAGTGGCATTGCTACTGCTGTTAGCAAACAAGTGGGTGGAGCAGAGGAACATAGAGTGAAGGAGGGAAACAGGCCAGAGAACTGGGCTTCGAGCAGGATAGCAGTCCCAGCGTGCCCTCACGAGCCTGGGCTCTGAGTCATGCATCTGAGGCACAGGAGTGTTTCCCATCAGAAATCGGTTTCTGGTGGAGATGCTGAAGCTCTCCAACCCAGCATGGTGCGGAGTGATTTCTTCCCTGATGTTTGCTTCAATTTGGTCGTTTCAATAACTGAGATAAGGATGCAGGCATGCTTCCATTACCCTGAAGCCTCTCTCTTATTTTTCTTTGTATTCCCCATCGTGTCTCCCAAACTAATATGTTTTAAATGTTGCATAGTACACCCTGCTGAAGAAGACATTTTAGAAATATTTCCTTCCAAACTAATAAGATGGAAAAGAAATGACTTTTTTTCTTATTTTTTAAACTATGTAAACTTAAAATTACTTTATTTTCTATTATTTTAATATCTATAATAAAATATTTATTATCCGACTTTAAATTATGGAAAATTTCAAGCATTCATCCGAAGTAGAGAGCATGGTAAACAGAACCACCATCCAGCTTTAACAATTGACAGCTCATGGCAGATCTTCTTTCATTTCTCAACAAACCCACTTTCTGTACGTTCGCTGCCCACTGCTCCCACCCACTGGATTATTTTGCAGCAAATACCAGATATCATGTCATGTCATCTAGTAAATTTCATCACTTCAGCCTGCATCTCAATAAGGACTTTAAAAAATATATAGTTGCAATGCCATTATCATACCTAAAAAATGACAATACTTTTTAAATAGGATCACATTTCCAGTCCCAGCTGCCTCCTAAATGTTTATTTATAGATAGCTTGTTTAAAATGGTCAAGGCTTACATACTGCGTTTGATTGTTGTGACTCTGAAGTCTCTTTTAATCTGTAGATCTCTCCCTTTTTTTTCCTCGCAATTTATTTGTTGGAGAAACTAGGTTATTTAGAGTTTATCACATTCTGGATTTTTCAGCTTCTAATGAAATAATAAATTGAGACAATGACAATCAATGGCTGCAAAACTATTAGGTGAAAGGCCAACAGGAAACTTTATAATGGATGATAAGGCTGAGGATATCTGAACCCAGCCATTGATCTTATTATCACAGAATAAAAAACCACCACCATTATACACTTCCTGATGTTCATACCACCTTCTATGATGAATTCTTTCCAAAAAATTTAACTTGAATCTGATTGAGCCTCGGGATCTAACTACCAGTTTATTGGAAATGCAAAGGACACACAAGTCCATGAAAAACCGCACCATGTTTTGTTTTGTTTTGTTTTTAATTCTTCTTATTAATTTAGCAAACATTTATTTAAAATTTATTTGATTACTCAGTTATTATCAGGCATTATACTTTGGTGTTTTCCCCAAGGATTCCTGAGGATTAGGGTATTTTTGCCCCTACGCTAAATGGACTCAGACTGCTATAAGTAATTTTTTAGTTCCCTTGCCTGCTTTTTACAGATTTTAATCTGCTTCTAACAATCACTGAATGTACTGTGACAATTTTTGCAGGGCTCTGTACCCTTTCTGCCTGTTCTTCCTCCTCCACCCTATCCCCTCCACATCAGGGTCTTTCCAGTTTACTGTGGGTTGAGAAACCTTTTCAGAACTTAAAAAATAAAGCTTGAAATGGCTCCAAGTGAAAACCAAATAAGGGCTCCCATTAGCAAATACACCACTATTAGTGGCCAGACTTTAGCACAAGTCTTTGAATTCTTCAGGGATTTTTTTCTTTCTTCTTTTTCTTTTTTCCTAATTCTTGATATTTCTCGGATTGCAGAGGCTTCTGCATAAATGAGATGTAATCCAGGCTAGCTATAATCATCTCATTGGATAGAAATCTGGTCACAACACCAAATAATAAACCGTATTTTTTGCATAGGAAAGACAGCAAGATTCCCAGGACTGTGCACAAACCTGAAAATCCAATAGGAATTAGGATTAGGTCATTAAGGATAAGAGAATATAATAACCTCACTGTTGACATGTCCTTCTTCTTAAAACACCCTCTTCCTTTGGATCCCACGGCCTGATACTCGCCTAATTTTCTCCTACCTCTCTCCTCAGTCCTTTCCCTGGCTCATACTTCTCTTAGTGACAATTAAATATTGGAAAAAATTCAAGGCTTGATCCAGTGCCCTCTTCTCTTTCGCACTCTACACTCTCCCTCTGTGATCTTGTCAGTGCTTATGGTTTTAATTACCATCTATATGCCGATGACTCTTAAATTTATATCTCCAGCCTAGACTCTCCTTGGAGCTCCCAATCCATAAATCCAATTTTCTAGCCAACATCTCGACTTGGCCATCTCACAGACATTTCAAACTCTGCACGTCCAAAAATTGAACTCATGCCTTCTCCCCCAAGCCCATTCCTCCCCCCAGCATTCCCTCTCGCGGTAAATAACACTGCTGTCCAAGCCAGACACTTGGCAGCCATCCTTGGCACCTCCCACTCTCTCACTGCCGTATCTGTTTAATCAGTAAGTGCTGTTGACTCTCATTTCTAAATCTGTCCAGGTCTCTTCGTCTTCACTTCTGCCACCACACTCCAGGGTTTTACCATCTTGCTCCCGGATCATAGCAAGAGCCTCCCACCTCCCTCCCCCCACCCCCTACCCCACATGGGCTTTGTATCCAATCCATTCTGCAGCAGTGTTCTGCAAAAAAAAAAAAGAGCAAATGTGCTGATAACTTTACTATCTTCCCAGTGCCCTTAGGATAAAGATCAGACTCTTTACCATGTCACCTGGAATCTACTTCCCTATCCAGCCTCATTTAAAAATCCTCTTCCCCTTGTTTTCTGGGATCTAGTCATTTTGGTTCATACAAGTTCAGTCCTCAGGACCTTTGCACATGCACTTGCTTTTATTTGGATTGCTCTCTTCTCCTCTTTGATTTAATTCCTATGTGTCTTTCTGAATTCATTTGTTCTAGAAAATCTGCTTTAACTGCTGGTGGGTCTTCCTGATGTCCTGGCTAAGGAAACTGAGGTCCAGAGATGTAATTGCTTGGGGATCATACTTCCATATATTGGTTGTGCTGAAACACACATGGGAATAATCTTACTTTAATAGCAGCTAGATCTGTGTCAAGTATTAGACTTCAGTGTCAAGTTTTGGTCTCTAAATGATGTGTAGAAGCTGGAATAAATTGAAAGAAAGGGAGCAAGCTAATTAAAGGGAAGGCAGATAGGACCTATGAGAAAAAGGAGATGGGGATTGTTTGGTCAAGTATGGTGTGGGGACATGGGAAGAAAAGGAGATTAAAAGTTTTCAAGTTAGGGGAGATTTTTACAGTGGAGATGTCAATAAAAAATATTTTTCAACAGCCATAGGGTGCAAAAGACTATATTAGGGCTTGCACATCTGCAGAGACTAGAAACTGTAGCCAGAGCATGTTTGGTTTGACAAAAGAGAGGGTGATTAAATATTTGAGCAAAATACAGAGTTAGCTCCTGAGTGTCTTTTTTGTGGAAATGATTAAAAGCAGGATCCATAACCATCTAACTTACCTGGTGGTTTAGGCATTGACCTACCTCATGCAGGAAGCTGGGCCAGGTGACCTCTTGAAGTTGTTTTGAAGGAAGGAAGGAAAGAAGGAAGGAAGGAATGTGAATGTGAGCCTTTCTGTCTGTCACAGGCTAGATCGGACTCCCACCCTGCCCGCGTGGAAAGAGAAATATTGAGTGGCGTGCTTCCCCAAGGGCTCCTCAGCTGATCACACTCAGTTGGCCTTATTTGGCTCCCAGGTGTTTCCATTTATCTCTGATAAACTGTCAGCCAAGAGTCAGCTTTGGGGTGGGAGGTGGAGAATGAGTGTATGGGTATGGGGGGAGTGGGGGTGGTAATACCCCAGATGTTTTCCAAGAAGACAGGAGAAAGTTATTCCTCAGGACTAATACATTTAGTCATCCTCTCTGCCTGCAGATGTTAAATTTGGGAACATTTCCAGGTTCCTTTTTCCCTCTTAAAATAAAATAAGTGGTGTATTTAAAACACCCAGGATCCAGTCATCTCCAGGGATATATCTTCTTTGCATATGGAGGAAGCTTTGGGGGGCTTAAGAGGATTCTAAATTTCACAGTCCTGTGGGCTTTGTCCACTAGAAACCAGGAAAAACAATAGTCAGCAGAGGCACCTTTTACAGAATGCCTACTGTGTGTCATATGAAATAAGATCTCCATGGCAGCACTGCAAGGGCAGAATTAATATCTGTTTTATAGCTGGGGAAGTCACACAAAGATTGACATTTCCTCAAGCTCACGAAACTATTAAGCAGCAGAACCTGGTTAAAACCCAGGACTGTGTGGCTTCAAGTAACAATTGTGACATTTTGAAGACTTGCTTCTGTGCCGGTCACACAATCATTAGATCCTATGAGGTAGGCAGTATTAGGTCCATTTTGCAGGTGAGGAAACTAAGGCATAGAGAAGTCCGGTAGCCTGCCCAAGCTCACATAGCTAGTAAGCAGAAGAATAGATAGTCAAAGCCAAGCAGCCTGGCTTTATCACTTGTTCTCTTAATCACTGCCTTGTACTGATCTCCATCCTCTTTCTGTATTGCATAGAAAACTAGGGTTGGCTGATGCAATTTTTATTCAAACCAGCTGATCTAAGCATTCGATGACTCAAGGCAGAAAACTCTCCTCCCTGCGTTGTCTTATGTTTAAATCCATGGTCTGTTGTTTGAGCAGCTGCAGGCCCCCCACCCCACAAGGGCCTTTGCAGGCTAAGCCATTGGCTGTAGGTGGCAAGGCTGTGGCTTTGGTGCAAGTCTCTCCCCTGGAGCTGGGTGTTCCAGAAAGGACGCTCTGTTCCCTGGGGCTGTCTCTGGCGCAGGCTTTGATCTGGGAAATGATTAGCCTTGTTGCAGAGCTGACGGTCTCAGGGTTTGTTTATGTGACCGTCCTTCCAGGACTCGGTCTGTTTTTGGGGTGGAAGTGCCCTGCCAAAAACCCCAGCTCTTCATGCCGGCTGTGTGGCCTGCATATCTCCTGCCTTTTCATCAGTTCCTTTGCGTGGATGGAGAGCCGTGTATCATAACAGTCTGGAGACTACTAAAGTCTCTACGGCAGGGTGAACAATGAACTCAGCAACAGCTTCTTGCCTTTTGGAGTTTTCCAGGCCTGATTCTGTAAATCATTTCATCTTGTGCAAAGACTGGGCTCTGAGTCCAGATGATCTCAAAGGCAAGGATTATGTGAAAACCCATTTAGGAATCTATCCTCCTTTCAACAGATTAATGTAATTTGAATTTGTGAATAAAAATTCTCTTCTGAGATCACTTGCTTGCCATCGCACAGGTAGTTTTAGGGACCTTGAGAGGAAGCAGAATATGCTTCTACTCCAGAAGACTTCCGGAAATGTAACGTGTCCATGTATTGACAACTAATACATCACCAAAAACGTTTAAGGCCCTACTCTGTGCAAGTGCTCAGGGGGCAGGTGGGGGAACACAGTGGGAAAGGCTGGAAATGTTTTGAAAGAGCTCTTCAAGTCTGAAAAGATCATTTAGAATATCCTCTTTCATTCTGTCATCTCAAGGAGATGGAAATCTCTTGTGATTTTAAAGACAGTGTAAGGTTAAATAGCTCCCAGAGTCAGAAGAATATTTTGAGCAACCATCTAAAGTATGTCGTGTAGTTTATGCTCATTTCCCCTTGTTCTAACCCATCAACAAAACAGAATTGGTCAGGGGAGGGCTGTGATATAGGGGACTGTTAAATGTCCAATGAGAGAGAAAGCTTCTTTGACACCCTGTTCTTTTTTAACCTGTTGGCAAAATGGCAACCCACACAGTGACCATATGCTTTTGAAACGAACATTCTTGACTGCGGGTCGTTAAAAATTAACCGTGTTGGGTTTTGGAGTGAAGGCCGAGGGTCTGTCTTTTAACCGTACTTAGAGACTGGACTCGTTTTTCAGAGTTAGAGGACACAATTCAGTGTGATTCACAGAGTTTAACGAAAACGAAGCTAAAGATTCTGCTTAAACTTTTTTTTTTCCCCTTGGAAGATGTGAAACCCTTTCCAACAAGCTACACCCAGGGAATTGAATTTTATAAGTTGTTTTCCGTCAAGTCATAATGACGAAAAGCCTGTCCAAGCTGATGGAAACTGATAAGCTTGGGAGGGAGAAAAGAGGCCTGAGAACCTTAATGTGTTAAGCATTAAAAAATGTTATTTCATTTAAAACAGAGGACCAGGAGACGGAGGCTTAGATATGTGAGTGTATGTTTCCAAGTTCATACAGCTGATCAGTGGGAGAGCTAGTAAAGAAACCCCTGGCTTTCAAACTCTGAAGCCAATTGTCCTTCAGTTCAACATGCTCACCTATTACCCAAGGGAAATTGGCATGGTGGGCTTCCCATCCACCCCTTTACTACAGTCCTCGGGGCATACCTGCCAACTGACAAAGGCAAGAATGCCATATCTATGAGGAGGAGTGAGTTGGTTCTTGAGTTAGGCTGCCTGGGCTAGTGCTCCAATTCTACTGCTTACTAGCTGTGCAGTTTGGGGCAAATGACTGAAATTCCCTAAACCTCAGTTTCCTAATCTGTTAAGAAGAACATAATACTCATACCCAACTCAAAAGGTTATGTGAGTATTAAATGAGATGGAAAGTGCTTTGCCTTGTGCATGGAAAAAAAATAAATTTTCAACTGTCCTTACATTTTCTCATAGTATTTGGAGCTTGAATAATGTTTAGTAATTCACTTCTTTAGTATAAAACCACTCAGAATAAAATGTAGAGGTTCTTATGAAAAGCAAAAAACAGTCTGTAAACACTATTGGACTATAACCAAGAACTAGATAATCTGAGAGTATATTATAGAATGGGTGACCGTATTTGTTTTTCAATCAAATCAGAGATTCACAATTAAGGAGCTAGACTGGAACAAAGGAGAACGTGATGAGGAATTGCTGTGAAGCCCAATTCGCTGCAGTAACCATCTACGACAGAGGTGCGAAGGAGAACCCAGGCTCAGGGAACGTCTCCCTGTTACAGTTAGTTCCGTCACTGCCATTCCCACCAGTATATGTTTAAAAGAGGGGAATTAAAAAAAAAATCCACTTCTGTTAAAAGATGGATGTTATAGAGCCTCAAGAGTGACACTGCCCTAAGCCAGAACAAACAAGTTAGCCTCTTGTGAGAGTATCTTTAAAAAAAAAAAAATTAAAAAACAGTTTCTCCCTAAATATTTGATTTACAGTGAACATTTTGAATTTTCCACTATGCGAAGGGTCTAATTTCTTTTGCCAAGAGCAATGAGAATCATAACAAGAAAAAAAAAAAAAAGCCAACACAACACTCTTTTGTATAAAGTCCATTAATTTCTGAACACATATTAGTTTTCTTTGCACCCATGGAAAACATGCCGATAGAGGGACTCTATCCTGGGCCTGACAGAATAGGAACTTTTCCAAACAACTCAGTTAAAATTTTTCCTCGAAACAGAAGCTTATCTTTTCTGCCCTAGATTTTCCTTTATGGTTTTGAGCTTTTGACGGCGCTGCCTGCCGACTCTGCTTTCCTCCACCATTTTATTGGGAATTTCACCTTCAGTGGTAATACCGTTCGGCCCGGTTGTGGGAGCGATTAGTGAACATAAAGGTGGGCCCTTCGCGATCTTTACTGGAAACATGTTGTCTTAATTTCGATCGTTTCCCACAAGTTGAGATTTCTGCATCAACCCCTTGTCTGTGTTTGGCTGGCAGCTTTATGGCTGACCAAATTGTGTACTGCCCGGGGTTCTGGTTGGCTGATTGTTTACACGGGGAAGGGGGAAGCGGGTGCGCGGACCGTCTGTGAGCTCGGGCGGCCCTGCGTGCAAGGGCCTGCACTTTGTTACTACAAATTACATAATGACATGTTACATTTCAAAGTGTATTTTTACTTCAGGGAAAATTAAACCAATAAACAAACAAGCCGAGTGGAAAAGAAAAAATATAAGATCCTTGGTTTCCAGATCTTCCTCTTGGAAAAGGGTCTTAATTAAATTGTAGCTATAAACAAATCTTTGTTTTATTGAAAAGAGAACCATCTCGTATAAAAGCTATTTTTAAAAATTAGGATTTGAATGTTTGCTGGACAAGGGTCTGGTCCGTGTTATGTTTTATGAACTGTGCAAAAATGAAAAGGCAAGTTTGTGTAGCCGTGGTAGATTTTCCAATTTTTGATTGCTAATCCTTCTCGGACGTTGCTGCTGCTCTGCTTGAATGGTGCCTGTAAACACAGGAATTAGCTTAGTTTTTCAGGTACCAGTTCAGGCAAACATGAAGCTGTTGACTCTGGGTTTTTGGTCATGCAGAAAATCAGGTCTTTTCTGCGTACAATTTGCATTTTAACAACTTTGAGACTGTTTTTTAAAAAATCAACCTCCCTAAATCAACTTCTAAACCGTTCACTGTACACCGACAAATTCAATATGAATTCTTTTCAATAAGCTGTTGAAATAAAGTGTGTGTTCAGGGTGGGTCCAAAGTGTGTGTTCAGGGTGGGTCCTCCTTTTGGGTAATAGTCACGCTCGCGTGTTATTCCAGCACGCACATATGTACTTGCCCCAACTTTTTTCAGCATAAACTCTGTTACCGAAAGAGAATGTGTCCTCACACTCTTTTCTGCAGCTAACTGGATTACTGAGAAAAGACACAAATATTAAACTGCATTTTAAAGGAGTTATTTTGCCAAATCTTTCCTGCCCAGGATCTGCTGTTGTCAGAACCACTCGGCCTGGACTTCACTCGGTTTGTTCAGGTGTTTGGCTGCTGTTAGGAGTAGCAGCAGTCCAGTGACTGTCTGGATGAAAGATTGCCCCTATTATATTTTAAAAACATCCCTTGATGCTTACATTTCTTCAGCAAAATCACAACGTGACTTAAGATAATTTATCAGTACGATCCACAAAATGAGAAATCACAAGTGCAACTGAGAGAGACTGCCTGTGTCTTCCTGTTTAGTTCATTATTTTCAAATTTAGAATATTTAAAAAGAAACCTTTCCCCTCAAATCTGAGAAATGAATAATGGGGTTTTGAACCTCAACGTTAAAATTTCAGATTTCAGCAATGCCTGGAGAAGGTTAAGAAGAAAGGGTAGTGAAATAAAGGACAGATATATTGTGTAGATTTTTTGGATAAAAAGGCAACATTTTAGAAAATTCTGTTGGTTAGCAATAGCCATGCAAATGCAAAGGACACTCCTGTTTTATTTTGTGGCAAAGAATACTTTTGCCTCTTTCATCTTAGATCTTGACAGTTCCGTTTGGAGGGTAAATTTAGATTATTTTATTACCTGTGAAGGTATTCAACCTGGAGCCAAATTGACCATCCACTTTTAAAGTGGTTATGTTTTTGACTCCAGGCTAAGAACTGATGCCTGGGACATTCTGGTGGGGTTTGACCTTGGTTAGAGGGAGCAGAAAATACCACCAGACATTTTCACTGTTGACTGAACTGCCTTTGCTGTCATCAGATAAACAACAGTCGAAAGTGAAGAGTCAGATATAAATCCAGAGCTTTCGTTCTCTGAATGACTAGCCCAATAGGGAAGATTTTGACTCAAGGAATAGTCTAGGAATTGTCTAATAAACAAAGACATGCCTTGAATAGAGGTGGGGAAGGCACATAATAGCTTGTTGAATGAATGAATGAAAATGGGCATTGTAATAATATAATGATAGTGATGAGGTCTTCCCCTCATCCTCTTTCATTGGACAGTCTCTACCCTGGTGAGTGCCTTCTCGCTTCTGCCCCTTTCCTTCCATTTCATGGCTTGTATCAAGGCTCTGGAAGTCCATCAGCACTGCTGCACCTCTGTACAATTAAGACGGGGAAGGAGAGAAGCTAAGGCAGAAGGAAGGGGGCAAGTTCAATTCTCACATGGCAGTACAGATTCAGAAATAGAATGAAAAAGAGTAGTGGCGGCCATCTCATCTTTAAGCTTCACCTTCAACTTTGAACTTAACTCTTAAAATCTATCTATATCCACTCTTTCCATCTGTCCTCTATCTTTATCTGTCATCTATTCCTGCCTCTCTTTCTCTTTATGATTTTTTCTTTCTTCCTTTCCTGCCTCCCTCCTTCCTTCCCTCCTTCCCTTCCTTCTTTTTCAGAATAAAGACAGGATTAATGTAAAAGTCTGAAATTAAACCTTAAAGGCTGGAGCTGCCTTTTTTTGTTTTGTTTTGTTTTAGGGGGTGGAGTGTTTCTTTCTTGCTTGGCTTTAACTTTCCTTCTCTCTTATGGTACTTGCCCTTAATGTGACATATCAGAGAACTTCCTTGAAAATGTTGCTGTTTAATGGGGCTCAGGGAAATAAAAGTTCAGTTTAAAAAAGACAAAATAAAGCTTTCTGATATGGACTTGATAGTTAATTTCAGTAGAGGTCCATTTTCATTTGTATGCAAACATGTTTAAAATGCTGTTTTAAATTTTAAATCACACACAAATATATAAAATTCATTTATGGGTTTTAAAATGCTGTTTAAAATTTTAAAACACATATGGCAGGAGTTAGGGGAAGAGATATGCTAAATATGCATTTTAATAGTATGCAACCTGAAAAATAAAAGTTTACTTGAAAGCTTATCTGATTTTGCAATGCAACAGAATAATCAAGGAATGCTTTGTATAATGTATACGTCTATAATATGAGTGCAACAAGCAAATGTGCTATTTAGAATATTTTCCCAATTGAATGAAAAAGCCCACAGGTTCACCATTTTATGTTTGTTCTCTTAAAAACATGAAACATGTTTTGAAAATACTGGTTTAAAATGGGCATTAATAAGTCTTTATCAGTGCTGAGCATTTCAGCCTTTTTTGTCCAGAAATTTCTCAATCTGACAGAATAAGAAATGCATTTACATGGCCTAAGCTCTTAAATTGTCCCTTTCAATTAATGCCCCATCATGGAGCAATCTGGAAACCATTACTCAGTAACTCTTCATTATAATTGCTTGCAGCTGAGTATCCAGCCCTTGGTAATATAAGAATAAAAGAAAACTCAGTTAGTAACAAGTGCAATTGATTCCATTCAGAATTCCCCTGGTGCTTTGCCATGTTTGGCCGGCATGAGAGGAAACAAGAGGGGTTTTTTTTTGTTTTTTTTTTTTCCTTCTGGGGCCAGGAAATGAATTGGCAGACATAAGATGGCTTGTGTGGTGTGCGCCTTCATTTTTCAGCTGGTCCTTGTTAAAAATGAGACGGTGGGGCTCCTGCTTTCTCCCCCACCGGCTACATTTTTTTTTTTTTTTTTTTTTTTTTGTAGGGCTTTTCTGGTAACAGATAAAACTACTAAACTTCAATTTGCTGAAAACTAACAGCATCCAGAAACTGTCACCTTCTGTGGCCACAGCCGATCCTGGGACTTAGTCCTTCTGAGGAGAGGATTTTAGCATTTTATTCCCTCCCGCCTTGATCCTGCCCTTTGTGAGAGCAGCGTCCCTCGTGCATTTGTACAGGTGGAGAGTGTTTATGTGTTTGGAGGCTATCAATCACCAACTCCAGAAATGTAAAGATCTAAATTATGATAGATGAAAATGGAAAAATGTGATGTGGTGAGCTTCCCCTACCCCATGAAAACCAGGGACTCGGCTTTTAAAAATGGTGGAGAGAAATGTTGTCACTTACTCCCTCCAGAGCCCAGGCAGCTCAGGCGCTGACCCTGCCGAGGGACTGGTGCCCAGTGTCCGCTTCCCCCAGGACTCTGAGCATCACAGACAGGACCGTCTGCACAATCAGTTTGTAGTATCCTAAGTCCTCCCCACCCCCTATGTGGATGACTGAGACAAGGTGACAAGCACATCCTACTTCATGAATTAGACACCCATGAATTATGAAAAGAATTGATGCTTAGCATAGAAAAGTTGAACCCAGTAAAACTAACCGTTCTTAACTCATTTCCATTCTTTGTTTTCATAATTATTGGGAGGGAAAAAAACCCCCACCTCTCTCTATGAAGTTAAATGACGTTTCATTTTGATTTGTTGTAGAAGGGAGATTGTAAAATCTCCCACGATCGGTGTCCCAGGGAAGTTGCTATTGAGAGTTTACTGTTTCTTTTGTATTATTTTTTTCTAAGCATTTTGGGGGGTTTGTTGTTTATTTTGTTGTGATTATCCTGTGCTTTCCACCCTGTTGTAAACTTTTCAGAGAAATTGCTGTTACAGTGATCACTAATTACATATTTTAAAGTCTCCCCACCAGGGAAAGTACTCTCATAATGTCCCCCAAATAAGAACAATAGAAGGAGTAAAATCTTCCCCTGCAGACCTCAAGAGAGGCGCTTACACCGTGTGAACTGGGATCCTAAAACCAGGAAGCCCTGCTTTCCCAGACTCGCACACTTCACCATGAATTCAAGTGAACTACAAGCAAGCCTTAAAAAAAGGAGAGAATTTTTCCATTAGGAAATAAATAAAAATGAATACTAAGAGGCTGGTTTCATGGGGTCAGGGAGAATTTTATTTTAGATGTGCCTGATCTCACATTTCCCCATGGAGAAGCTATGAAACCATCACATGAATTATCTTGAAATTAAAATGGTTGAAAATCACAAAGTTCTCTGTTGCTATTTTCAATTTTTCCCCCGTTTCATTTCTTTAGGTATGAAGAAATGCCATCGATTAAAACCTGGTTTAATGAAAATCTTGAATTAACTAGAGTGTTTTTTTTTAAAGACATGTGTAGACAAAATCAACAGCTGACGTCCAGTGACCTTGTCCCATGGCTATGAATTCAGATGAATTAATTAGTAATTCCCAATTTAGGGATAAGTTTGGGGGTCATAGCGGGATGGAGGTAAAGTCCATTTCTAATAAAGAAGATGCTCCCAGTATCTTAGCTGTGTTTGAAATAATCAAGCCCCAAACTCCAACTTTTATGTACTACTAGTCTGGCCTAGGTCCTGAACCAAAGGGGTATTTACCTACTTGTGTATCTTGGAATTTTCATTGTTGAAAGCCTCATCAATCCTTCATGGGAAGCAGTCATGGATGGTCCCCTTCTTTCATAAACCAGACAGGCCTGTCTCCTTGGTTCTCTAGGCTGTTTACAGGAGTTTTGCTTTATTTCAGGTTTTCAGCAACTTTATTCAAATTCTCTCTCCCTTCCCCCCTGAGGCAGAGTTTAAGCAGTTCTCCGTTCTCCAATCAATCAACAGATCTTTCCTGAGGTCTAATTGAGCAAAATTCTCCACCCCTGCCCAAATCTGTTGATTAATAAGGTTTGTGGCCTGGTTTTCCAAGATCAAATTCTTGGATCTTAAGGACCTCTTGAGGTCATATCTTTTCACTGAAAAGGGTATGTGGTAATGCTAAGTAATTTAAAATGTTGAGAGAAAAAATATTTTTACAGGAAATGAAACACACGAAGGCCTATAGATTGAATGTATTTTGTTTATCTGTATTTCTAGTGACACATTCTGAATACGTGTTGTTTTATTTTGTGACTGCTCATGGAAATCTTGTGACCTGGAAATGGACAAACGAAGTTCATCAATAATCACTGGCTCTTGACCATCGAGGGGGTAGATTAGCAGAGGTTGCAAACCAGAGTCCCCTGGGCATCCATCAGCAGAAGTGTTTGGCCAGCAAAGCATTTTTTTTTTTAAAGTTTGAATTGGTTTTCAACATTGCAGAATTGGGATAATTCACATAGAAGTCTTCATTTCCCATCACTCTTGCAAAATTGGTAGAGCTGGCCACACTGGGCCCCCATTCAGCCTGGCAGCCATCAACAGGAGCTGGGGAGTCACGGCCCCTTCAGAGGGGGCAGATGCGCTCTGGTTTGCCTCTGTCTCCATCCAGCCAGCCTCACTGTTCATTACCTTCTTGATCGCTGTCTGCCTTTGAGTTTGTGACCTCTACCAAATTGCAGAGCTACTTGAAATTCCCTTATTGCTGTCCTATTCATCACTGATGCCAAAACTCTCTTTTTAAATGCTGCTTTATAGACATGGGGGTGTTGACTATGAACTAAGACCTTCATGAACAACTTGGAATAAAATGTCTCCCAGGAGAGACTGTCAAGGAAGGTCTGGGGGAGGTCCTTCTTTCACTGAAGGAAGTGGACAGCTTCTTTAATTTCCTGTTCCTGTCCACTGACTGGGACCATAACAATTGGTGAAAGGAACATCAGATGGGAAGCCAGAGAGAAGAAGAAAGAAGCAAAGCAAAAAATCCACAAATGCACAAATGGATCTTGGGCAGTTAAACTTCATGGAGAACTGTGATAATGTTGTAGGAAGTCTTTCCAAAGCTTTGAATACTGGGTGTTTTAATCCTAAGCACCACACAAAATGGCCCAGATGCTTCTCACCTAAGCAATGGAAAGTTTCTCTAGTGGGCTGAAGGCTGTGGGCCTTCAGATCAGTGAGAGCAGAACTTGTCAGACCCCCAGTCTCTTCTAGGATCCAATTCATTTATGTTTAGGGACAAGGAGTTGTTATGGGTTGAATTATGCCTCCCTCCCAAAGATATGATAAAGTCTTAATTCCCAGTACTTCAGAATGTGGCCTTATTTGGAAAGAGGGTCATCCCAGATGGAATTAGACAAGTTAAAATGAGGTCATAGTGGAGTAGGGTAGATCCTTAATTCAGTATGACTGGTGTCCTTATAAGAAAGGGAGAGAAGACACAGACACACCGAGAAGACGTCCAGGTGACAGAGGCAGAGATTGAGTCATGCCACAAACCCAGGAACAGGAAAGGTTACTGGCCACCACCAGAAGCCAGGAAAGAGATACAGAACAGATTCTTCCTTACAGGTTTCAGAGAGAGCATGGCCCTTCTGAAACTTCGATTTCAGTGTAGCCTCCAGAACTGTGAGACAATACATTTCTGTTGTTTGAAGGCATCCCCTGTAGGTTACTTTGTTACAGCAGCCCTAGAAAACTAAGACGGGGGTGAACCCACATATAGTGGCCCTCCTCAGGGTCTCTTAAGAATTGAAACTGGACCAAAGGCAGAAAACACAGCCCTTTTCTTGACCCATCTCCGTTCCTTTGGCTTTGGAGATGCAGTCTGGGAGGAAGGGGTGATGTGCATGTGTGCGTTCTCCCAGCTTCTGGAGCCCTTCCCTCCATGGGAGCCCAGCATCCCGTTTAGATGGGCAAATCTGGCTAAATGATGACCAAATCCAATCTGAGAACTCTTGCTTGGTGTTAAAGGTTTCCAGCCTTTAGCGTCTATAAAAGCAAACAGGATAAAGTTACACTAAAAATAGCAACAGTAGGGGAAAAAGCTCTCCCAGGGTTTACCATAAAAATAAAATTACTCCCAGGACCTCAGTGACTGTTAACTCATTGGATTCCTTGCATCACACAGAGCCATTATTCAGAAGGAAATTTTCTCACAGATCTTCATGTGTTTTGTTGTCTGCTCTCCCAGCGCACCTGGGCAGGTACCACCTGGGTCCATGCCGTGCCATGGCACTGACACCTCATGATTGCTAACAAGTGAAATGACACCAGAAAATTGCTTTGTCCAGCTCAGCGAAATCAAACTCCTTAGACTAGCCTCCCTCTGACACTGGGGACCAGAGAAAGAAAGAGTAATGGAATGAGCAGGTGACTTGGCAGGTCTGTAGCAGAACGCCAGCCCCAGCTGTGTACCAAGGAGGCACTAAAATTTTGCAGGGCTACCAGTTACTTCTCTGAGCTTCTCAACAAGCTTCCTGTCCTGTCTGCTTGTTGTAAACTTATGCACACATGTCAATAGTAACAAAGGAGATATGACTAATTGGTAATTCCTTTTGTTGTAATTTTTCTTTCCTCTCTTGTCTTAGAAGACGCTCCCATGGACAGGTGCAGGAGATTCCCTACCAAGATGACAGAAAGCCAGGAATGGGAGACAGGCTGCAACAGCACTTCAGCAATTTCTTGCTCCTATCACCATCACCCTTCAGTGAGAGAAAGTTCAAAAGGGCTGTAAAAGCCATTGTAGCAGAGGCTGCAGAGGAATGACCAAAACATGCTGGGCTTACACAGCTAACCGCATTGCCCAGCCTCCATTGCAATGGGATGGCTCAGGCCTGTGAAACACGAGTGACATGCTGTGTACCATTTCCAGGCCCAGCCGACTAAACCTCCCACATGAGCTTCTCCATGCATATTGCTCCTTCATCTGGTTGGCATGGAAATGACTTCTAGGATAACACTGGGACTTGCACTAATTAAGATGGCTGAGCCCCAGGATGAAAAGCTCCTGGATCCAACTCATCCTGTTGAGGGGAGCCTCTCAACCAGGATTAATCTCAGTGGACTGTGACATGAGTGAGAAATGGATTTTCAATATGCTAAACCATTGAGATTTCTGGGTTTTTCTGATAGGGTAGCTAGCACTACTTTGACAAATATAGTCATTCATCTGGGGGTTTCTGCAAGAGAGAGATGAGTAAACAAAGCCCAGGAACAACCTGTAGGAGCTAGAGAATGAAGCCTGCGTGGATGGAGAAGGAACCACAGGTCCTCCTCAGTCTCAATCTGATTAACATCTACAGTAAAGGAATAATATCTAGTGTGGGTCAGTCCAGGCCCACCATAGATTCCATAAACATTAAATTGGACAGACTGAAACCTCATCCAGGCAATATCAAGAGCAAACGATGTGTGTGGATGTTCACATGGGAAATGTTGGAGCTCAAGGAATTCTTGGAAAATCTTATGATTGGCACAAAACTGAACATGGAGTATGTAATTAGGTCTATCCTAGAATTATAACCTTTACTCATGCTTAAGCATTTCAATGCTGGGCATTTTAATTACTGAGTAGGAGGAAGAAAAACACATAGGGAATAAGGATGCTGTGGTACAGTGGCTGCAAGATTCTTAGAAAAGTAGGCAGAAAGTTATGTTTTCACAGAAACTCTCAACAGGCGAGAGAGGAGATTGTGGGTATGAAAGAAGTGAAGACTTAAATTGCCCTGACATTATTATTGTAGAACATTCTTCAAGTCTTTTCTGAATAATTGGATCCCCTTTTAGGTGTATCAGTTTGCAGCCCTGAGCTAGGATTGCATTTGCAAGAATGTTTTCCAGAGGCCACTGTGCTCCTGTGGCCATGGTAGCTATTTGGACTCTTCACTCCTTCTACCAACACATATCCAGATATGGAAAACTAAAAGACAGACACAAAGGAAATACTTCTACTTTCAATATTGGGAAAACAATCCTTTATTCAAAGAACACGATAACTGTTGGTTAAATTTAATAATATTAGAGATGCATATATAGACTTTTTATTTAAAAAATTCAGATATCTAAGCACAATATTCTTAACCAAAATTTCTTGGATTTTTTTCAGACAGAAGATGAAGGTTCACTCGGAATTTTCTCAAAGGTTCAGTTCTGGACTCTGGGAAGAGCCTCTTCCGGTCCTGATGAGGCTGTAAGTTAAATAAATCTGTCAGCCACTTTCTCTTTCCGCTGGGTAAATTGCCTTTAATTAGCTCACTTAACTACCAGGCAGAGAATTTTATCCATGTTACCTTCAAAAGTGGTATCTGCCTCTCTCCTTTTTCTTTCTATAAAGTGTATGTTCTCCATTTTCTCATTGACAGTACATCACATTCAATGGAGAACATCACAGACACACTTAACATAGGTTACTTCAACTATACATTCTGGCATGAATGTAATAGTTAATTTCTACCTGTGGACTGATGTATTTTAACACTGTCTGAAATACTGTGTGTATGTGTGTGTATGCACGTGCACGGTACACACTTCATTGACATGCACATCACACTGGGAATGCAAATTCACACCAGACTTCCTTAATCAAACATTCTGGGGGCAGTGTCCAGCAAGCTGTGCTTTAGCAAGCTTCAGGTGATTCTTAGGAGAGCTAACATTTGAGAACCATGGTGCTAAAGGGTACACAAGGTGGGAGAAGCAGCCTTGCTCTCTGTGCAGATGACTTCAGTTGTCCCACCCCCTTCACAGCATGAACATCTTGTTACACTGGGTATCATTCTAGTGTTTATAGACACATATTTTTCATGCCCGCTGGTCCCTCAATTTGAGCTCTATGAAGACACAATCAGCCTTTTGAATGCCAGAGAAAATCCAGCTGGGTTGGCTTTATGGCGAGGTAGTATGTCCATCTTCAATGGGCCACTTTCTCAGTGACTTTCAAGGATAATTTTGAACCACAATTTTCACCTTATTGTCATCACTTTTGAATCGCAGGCAGCTGCCACTCGACTGACCCAGCTTCCTCTCCATTAAGAAAGCCTTGTGAGTGCTTTAAATGCAGTTGAGTTTCTCCCAGCCATTGTTCTCCTACGCTTGGGATGATGAGCTGCATCACAGTTTAGCATTATTAAAAGCCTTCCTGCTTATGAGCCTAGAGATCCCTGGAGAGACACAGGTCTGGGAATCATATTCAAGTCCAAAGGTAACATGGAGAAGCATTTTCTCTGTATCCCACGGAAATTCTTATGCTGGTTGCTCAGGGAAATGCAAGAGAACACTGTTTCTTTGCTGAAGTGGAGGACAAGGAATGCTGGCACTAAACATTGCTTTTATGTGGGGGGGCCAGTCTGCCTTCCATGATCCCCAAACTTGTGGTAGTGCAATCTGCTTTACTGGGGTTTAACCCAGGAACTCATTAACCAAGGAGAGTATTGAATGAAAATGATGAAGAGTTGAGAGAGAAAGCCATGGCTTGTAGAGGGTAGAGCCTGGCACCTGGTGTCTCACACAGATGTTATACTTTGTAACTGCCATCAAATGTCAAAGGTTTCATAGAGATAGCTCTGTGGGGATCTAGAGAAGGCCACCTACACAAAGGTCTCTGGTTGGCTCCTTCTTTATGTCCACTACCAAACAAGAAACCAATGGCAGGACAAGATTTATGATTTTGCGGGCAAAAGATAAATGATTTCAGTCCCTAGCTGCTTTAAGAGCAAATTTTTGTACATCATATAGTTAATATTGATCACTGCATTGATTTTTGTATGGGATGGCCCTAACTAATGACGTTACTTAATCAATGAGAGAAGGCTGCCCATGAAGAATTAAAAACCACAATAATGGGTTGCTGTTGCAAAAGGCTCCACATTGCAAGAGATCAGCAAGGGCTGATCAGTTTAAAGCAGGCTGGACCAAGGGCATCCTCCCTGGTTCCAACTCTCCAGGCAGCATGGCTTGAGTTAGCCCTCTGACAGCTATATTCTTTTCATAGGGATTCTGATTTCTCTGTCTACACTAGAGTTTCCTGCCTTTGTAAGTTGCCTTTTACTCCTAAGAAACAGCTCCCAGAGTGCTGCTATTTGTTATAATTAGCTCTGGCTATTGGCTCTTCCTGTTCAAGCTGGTGTGAACAGACCGGGTCTTGGCTGTAACTCACTCAGAGGGACTGAAGTTGCTGATCACACTCTTTGCCTGACTCCTACAATATGCTCGGGCCACTAGCCTCCCTACATAACTGCCGAACATCCCAGGGCATCTGGGTCCATGGGACCTACCCCCCTAACTTCCCAGCAAACCTGTGGAGAATAATACAAGGGCATTAAATTAGACCTCATTACCTAGCCAGTTGGGCCATCCGGCTCTCCCGCACATAATAATGAGGTCTGATTTATTGTCATCATTATTCAGGCATTACAGGTCACTAAATAACATGCTCTGCCCACACATGTCTTCTGAGCCAATAAATATCCTGAGAGGAAATATTGTTGAGGGCGTGAGTCTCAGGTTTGCATCGGTAACTCCAGGCTCATTAATTGTGCTAAGGCACTTTGCCTATTGCTTGAAAGATCTTGGGTACAGAGATGGGAAAAGTCTAAATAACAACTTGGGGGAATGTGAGGAATGTTCAAGGAGTTAGCCCTCTGAGCTGGCCAGTGGATTCTTGGACCTATGGAACACAGGCCAAGATGTTTCACAGGTGGAGGGGACAGAGCTGAGACTGACCCAGGAGGGTCCATTCTCGTACCACCTCCTGCATGGAGAGTCCTTCAAGAGCCAAACTGTGAGCTTCTCTCCTGTCTCCTTGCACTGTGCACTCCACACACACCACTTGGGGGTTTCCTGTCATGTTCCCTCTCTTTCTCTCTCATCTCTGGGTCTTTGCATGTGCTGTTCCTCTCTGTCTGGAATGCCACATGCCCTGCCCACCTCCCATTTTACATGGCATTATCATTTTTAGAGACTCAGCTTAGATGTCACTTCCTCCAGAAAGCCTTCCATGATCTCACAGTACCAAGTTTTACTCTTATACAGTGTCTCCTGCAGTATGATTTTCATTGACTTGCCTGTTCTCGCCACTAGGCTGTAAGCCCTTGGGGACCCAATCTAGTCTCACTGATCACTGTATTCCTAATGTGTAGAGCAGAGCCTAGCACATAGCAGGTGCTGACTAGCTGTTTGGTGAATGAAAAAATGAATGCCTATGAGAAAGAGAAGAATACTGTAAGTGACAGCATAAATGAGGAGGTGGCAGTAGAGGATGGTGAGTTTTTAGCCCTCACAATCTCCACCCAGGGAGTAGAGGCCCTAGCACCTTAGACATCACTTTCCTGAGCCTCTCACAATACAGGAATATATCAAATTGAAAATGTCTTGAAGGAGGGAAGTATGATTTGGTTAACCTTGTATCCCCCAAAACCCAGCTGTGTACTTAGCACATAGTAGGTATTCCTTAAATGTTGGATTACACTCGTGACACTAGTAGCTGGGTTTGCCCGTGCACCAGATACTTTCCTAGAGTGTGTGGGCAGACTGAGGCTTCTTTTCAACCCATCCCTGGTTAGAGCATTGCCAGTAGGCAGGGGAGAGTGGAGCTCTGGCCAGGCTAACTGCCCTCCATGAGACTGACTGCAGTATTTGTCATAATCTCAAATCACACACTATAGAGGTTTCAGCCTTGGATATAATATAATTACAAGAGAATGACAGTATCCATTGATGGTCACAAATCCTATACTGATAACTTCCATATTTATTTTTTTTTTAACTGCTGTAAGTTTTTTTAAAAGACCATTTGCCTCAAGGAAGACACTGGGGATTGGGAAAACAGGATTAAAAGAATACTTTTATTCCAACTCCTAATGTAAAATGTGTAACTGGTAAATACTAAGCAAATCTGATGATAGATCTACATTATTTATGGGAATAATTTAGGGTTATTTGCTTTACAGAAAATTTGTTGGAATGCTTTAAGAATTAGAGAAATTAAATGAAATGAGGCTTCTTGAATTATCCATGAATGCAGCTTCACATAATCAATACTTCAGCCATTCTGGGTTGACATTACATCTCAAGACTATTTTCTAACTTAATAAGATTAGAAATAATAAACTGATATTATTTCTTTGTGAATTGGGGCCTCTGACCTGGTAATTTAATGCCTTCATTATTGCACTAGGAGAACCCAGAGAGAGACCCACTGGGACCCACATAATCGCAACCACATTCTGTCCAAGTGATAGCCTGATTCCTCACGCTTTCTTTGGAGGCCGGGATATATGTGATTCAGGAATATTCTTAACTTGTTTTTTTTTAAACATTCTGTGCATTATTTTCCAGAGAGTAGTGTTCATATTTAAAATGGAAAACGTTTACTGATTCAATAACAGAGTCAGGTAGGAAATTAGGTGACTTTCCTGAATTGCATCATCATGCCTATTTATAGGCTGGCCAAGAGATGAGCTCTATCATGGGGCCATGAGAAAGTCTGTTTCTGTCCAGCCTGGCCTTGATGCGACTGCTGTGGATTGTGCTGCTTTTAACTGCTAACTGGAAGAAAATGAAGGAAAGTGTGTTCACGTCTGAAAGTGCTGTGGGTCTTGAGGGCTGAGTTCTCATCCCATTTTCTCATGAGTTCTGCTCCTGTCCCACTTGAGTTGAGGAGTCTCTGGAGCCTGCCCATATTAAAGCACTTTCTCATGGACCTTTGCCATTGCCTATGCAGTTCGAAGGGAATTTGCTCCGCTACGTAAAATATGTTGGGCCCCGCATCTCAGCCCAGGAGATGTGTCAGAGCCCCTTCTGCAAAGCTTGTTCCCAGAGAGTCACCTATGGTGAGAAACCAATGGAGGACGTGATTCCCAAGGCTACGAACTGACTCTAAATTGGAAAGTGCAATGAAGTGGATGGGAATATTCCACGAAAAGAGGACCCTGGCTGGGAGGGTCTGGGCCGAAAGGACACTGAAGATGTTCTATTTAGGGAGCATGGTTTGCAGTGCTGAGCAGTTAGGGTGCGGGGCAGTTATGAGTTCTCTGACTGACCAAGATAGTAGGAAATTGAAGTTTCTCTGAATGGAAATTATTTTGCCCACTGGGTATGTTGGCTGTGGGCAACTTGCACTGTAAAATATCAAGAGTAAGGAGGCTCATGATCACAGAGATGATGTACAGCAGTCACGGCAATGGCAGGCCACCATGCTCTGGATACTATTTTAGGTATTTTGCATCCATCATCTCATTTCATTGAGTCATTTATTCCTTAAATAAACTACATTGCATTACTATTCCATAGTTGGGGAAACTGTGGCTTGCCCAAGGTCACCCAGCTGGGATTTAAGTCTTGTCTTCAAGGTCATATGCTCATAACTACTCAACTCTGCATCTGTTGGCCATGCCAGAGGGCCATGGCTGTACAGCGCTACCTCAGAATCAGTTGCTTTCCTGGGGAGATATTTTATTTTGTTCCGTTTGTCACTCTCTTTCTCTCATAACTGACCACAGTTTTATTGCCTGAGGCACTGCACTTTGGAAATACTGCAAATAGGGAGCAAGTTATTCCTAAAAAGCAATGCAAGCTTCTGGCTACTTCTACTGAGTCTCTAAATGTCCGTAGAAATGCCCATGCCTGGTAAACCCTCATGTTGAGCAAAGGCGTTACAAAGGTTAGCAAAGCATCAACATCAGGTCTGAGTTGGAAGGCATTTTCCTGAGGACCCAGGGATGCCTCTGTCCATGGGAATTTGAATACAGTAGGGAATTGGAATCTTTCCCAGCTGCCCTCCTTATTCCCCAGATCCCTCTGGCTCCCAAAGACCCCAGAGTTCAGTTATGTTTGTGGGGAGCTCCTGTATTTGGAGGAGCCCTCTGGTTTTAGTCCTGACAAAGGCAAAGCTGCCCCACATGCCAGCATCTTCAGGCAGCTCCTCATTCCTGGGGAGGCAACACCTTCTCCATTGTCGCTTCTGAGAGCAGCCCTGAAAGCTCTGCTGGGTGCTCTTCTCAGCTATCCAGGGAGCAGTAGACCTGCTTATGAGCAGAGAGACAAGTGGGAAAGCAGGGAGGTGGACATGTAGACTGGACAGAAAGACAGACATGACAAGCAATAGGCCATAACGGGGCCAGTGACTGCAGAACTTAACTAACATCAGGAGAAACAAAACATTCACAGCACAGCGTCCAAAGGGCGATGACAAGAAGACTGGCAATGCTATAGCAAAGCAGACCTGAAGGGGCCCCTTCCCAGCTTGGAATGATGGGTGGTGGGGTGGAGGTATGGGAATTTCAGAATTGACCTGACCTTTGACCCAAACCTAAGCCAAATTTCCACTGCACCGGAAAGAAGACATTTTCCAATCATCATTGCAGTTCTTTCCAGATTTCTACACCCTGCCCAGCCCAGTGAGGGTACAACTGTCTTAGTGTAAACTCAGTCAAGGTATGTGACCCCACAGGAGCTGGCCCTGGCCCTGCAGGAAGCAGAATCCAGTAAAAAAAATAAAAAATAAAAAAAATAATCATGGGATTTCTTCTCTCCAGAGTTTGTTATTGTGTCTTCTAGACTGGAAAGGTCTGCAGAGGTCTGAGTCAATAGCTGGGTCTGTGGCTTGCTCACTGCATGCCCCCCAGAGCCTCCCAGGAGTGGGGTCAGGGAAGGGTTACGCATACAACACTGAGCCCAGCTCTCCAGGATGCCTGGGCAATTTGTTAAAAAGTTAAAAAAAGTTATCCACCCCACAAATATGTATCAAGAGAGGCTGTGTTTGAGACAGCAAGCTGGGTGGTGGTGGTGGGAGGAGGCTAGGGAAGAAGGAATCCAAAGATGGGCCCAATGGATTTGATGGTCCAAATCACCAACCCTTGACGTAAGTAGATGGCTCCTCTCTGGTGTCACTTATTCATGGAAACCTGCTGCCAAGGCCATGTGACTTCTGTGCAGATAGAATTATTTATCCCAATAACTGCCCCCATGAGACGGTTGGTTACCCTCAGTGGATGCCCCATGTTGGGATTGAATCGTGTACCCCACAAGAGGCAAGAGCAGGTCTCAACCTCTGGTCCTGTCAGTGTGAACACATCTGTCAATAGACCTTTGAAGATGTTATGAATTAAGGTGTGCACAAACTGAATGAGGGCAGGCCTTAATCCAATGTGGCTGAAGTCTGGATAAGCCTCCGGGAGTAGCCAGAAACTGGAAGTCAAGGAGCCTGGAAGAGAAAGGAGATGCGGCTGCCATGATATTGCCATGTGACAGAAAGGCCAAGGAACCCCAAAGACTGTCGGCCAGCAAGAAGACACCTACCTCGGGAGAAAGCAAGCCTTCTAGCCGCTGAAACCATTAGCCAATAGATTCCCATTGTTAAGTCAACCCATTATATGGTATTTGATTTAGTAGCCAGGAAACTAATACACCCTAGATCAGTGGCTTTTTCCAGTGGGCATTTCCGTGAGCCCAGGAAACAAGATGAGGGAAAAGAGGCCAGCATGACCCTGCTTAGAAGACCAGCCACTGTCTACCCCTTTGCAGGCTAAGCATCCACACAGACAATCCCATCTGATCATTCCAGCCACCTTATGCTGAGACAGAGCAGGGCCTGTGTCCTTCTTATCCACAGGATGAGATGATGACAATAGTAAAACCAATCATCTCAAATACAATGTGTCAGGAACTGAACTATGTATTCTATAAATATTAGCTTTTTGAATCCTGACAGCAACCCTACCGGGAAGGTAAAAATTTTCACCATTTTGTTAATAAGGAAAATGAGGCTTAGAGAGGTCAAGTGTTTTACTTAAGTTCTCATAACTAGTTAGTGGCAGAGCCAGGATTTGAGCCCAGGTCTGGCTGACTCTAAAGCCCTGGCTCCTAGGCACCGGATCTATCTGCAAGGGGATTGTGATTTGCCAAAGGCACGTGGCTGGACTCTGAGCACCTGAATCCTGCTCCTGGATCCTCACCTGCCCACCGTGGCCTCAGCTGTGTCCCTCAGAGTGGGTGGTTTCCAACTGTTCTCCTCCCACCCACCCACTTTTCTACCCCCTCTGCTCAGACGTGGGCAGCTTTCTTTCTGTGCACGCTAATGAGGTCTCTCAGTCCCGGCAGTGGCCTGGGGTGTCAGACGTTAGGGCCACAGTGGGAGTTACTGGGGAACACAAGCGTCTCCTGCTTGTTTTGGGAAGGCACCAAGTCTGGACCACCCAAACTGCTTCTTAGCCAGAGCTCCACTTGGGAACTCTGACATGGAATTGGCAGCTTTCCTGCTCCTCCTCTACCTCCTGATAACTCCCCTGGGCCCAATGCTCAAGTACCATAAGCCCTTCAAAGCGCCAAACCAGTGCACTGCTGGGGCTGGGACACAGCCCTCAGCTAGGGGGTCATCCAGGGTCCCCCCATTCACAGGGGAGAAAACTGTGCCCCCTTTCTCTGGTAGTGCCTATTTTTGTCCCCACTTTTCCAGGAGGAGGCAAAGGAACTGGAAGTGGCCTGATTTTTACTGGTTTAGAGTTAAGGGCCCTAGAGGCAATGACTGATATGACCCATTCCGTGTGCGGAGGCCTCAGCAGGAGTGGAGCTTTTCATTCCCTAACTCATTTCTGATCATACGATGTCCACATTCTGAGGGGTGAAAGAGAACATGTATAACCATGGCTCCTAGTGGGTCAGGAGAGACAGCACAACATGGCAACCTCTCTACACAGGACGTACAAGTACCCACTCTTCTGCTTGGCAGGGAAAACTGTGCCCTACCAGACCCCAAAAGACATTGTCAGGGTCATCATCAATTTATCCCCTGAGGTTGTCTCACCTACAGCCAAACGGGACCATTTGTGGTTCCCACTAAATGATATATGCTTTCCTACCTCCACATCATGGCGTTCTGTTCTCTTTATTGTCTTTGTCTGGGACACCCTCCCTTCCAATCTTTATCTGAAACTTAGCCTGTTAAAATGCCTTCCTTGGAAAGACCTTTCTTAAGCTTCCTATTTTTTCGGGAAGTTAGTGTCAGAAATAAATAATAATAAAAGGTACCTCTTTTGAATCCTGCAACTAAAAGTATTGCCTTCTCCTTCCATCTTTCTTGGAAAGCACCGAGGATGAGAAGTGCCAGAAGATCAGGTACAGTCTTCCTCGTAGGATAGCTATTTGTATTCTTGTCCTAACCTCTTGGGAACAGTGTAAACTCCATAAATGCAGGGACTACATTTTATCTACATATCAACTCTATCCTAACAGGATATAGTCTGTAGTCTAGGTCAGTTGTCTCAACCTCAGCACTATTAACATTTGTGGCTGGATAATTGTTTGTTGGGCAGCATCCCTGGCCTCTATCCATTAGACGCTAATACCACCCTCTCCGTCAGTTGTGACAAGCAACAAGGTCTCCAGACATCACCAAATATCTTGCTGGCCAAAGAGGGTGATGAAGAGAACTATTACCCCAGGCTCTTAAACCAACACATTTAAAAATCTTTTATTACAGAAAATTTTAAGCAGGCATGAAGTAGAAAGAAGAGGGAACGAATCCCACGTATCCACTATGTGCTTCAATTATGATTAATATTTTGCCACACTTTTTTCCTCTACCTCCCCAGCCCAACTTTTTTCTTGGGGTATTTTAAAGCAAATCTCAGTCACCATATCTTTCACTCATAAATACTTAAGTATGTGTCTCTGAGAGAAAAGGAATTTAAAAAAACATCATCACAATACCATCACCTCTAACAAAATTAATAATAATTCCTTACTATTGTCTATAACTCAGTCCATGTTCATGTTTCCATGATTGTCTCAAATCATGGACCATTACACAATTTGATTACTTAAATCAGGATAAAAAAGGCCAATGTGCTGTATTTAACTGATATGTCTATTAAAATTTCTTTTCATATGTCAAGTCTCCTCTCCTCCATTTTTGATATTTGTTTTTATGAAGAATTAATACATAGTTTTAATTACTGAAAGTGAAAGGCATTGAACCAAATTTTGAGGCAAGAGAAGAAACTTCAGAAAGTTTGGTATGGAAATTTCCTCCTGTGAAGGCTGTAAAGACAAATAATCTTGTGGCACTCAGCTTTGGTTTGTTCTGCTCAGAGTCACCTTGACACACTTGCTGCCTAAAATGCCATTTACTTCATGCATTTATAAATAAATACCTTCATTTTATTTTAAAATGTATTTGTAATGCTCAGAAATCAAATTCAATACCCTCCTTTAGAGAGAACAATACTGTGCACAACTCGGACAAGATGCCTATGATCTTCCACTGTTTTTTTTTATATTTGCTTTTCCAAAGTCAAGTGGAAACGGAAAGGCATCTCCCACGGAGATTGCTGGCTTCTCTAGGGATCAGGAAATTCAGATATTTAGAGCAACTGCTTGGTCAATAGTCCTTTTGACCAGTAGTGTACTCATGTTTAAACATATGTTGCCAGACTTTAGAATACAACTTTCTGTTTGTGTTTACAAAATTATTTCTGTAGCAAAAGGAGAGTACAATTTATTTTCTCTGCAAATGTAACCTCAAGGCGATAGGAAAAATTATATATCTATCATGCCGCATTGTTTTTTGTCTGTAGAAGCTGCAATTTGTTTTCCTCTCTTGAAATGTTTGCTTTCCTTATGACACAGAGACTGTTTGGAGATATAATAGATTATGTATACATTTACTCCATGCATATATTCTTGCCCTTGGGTGGAAATTTAGTGTCCATGGAAGAAGGTGGCATTTGATTGAAAGCCAGTGAGCCTGGTAGTTTTCTAACAGTTACCATTCACAGTTCTGCTTGAAGCCAATGCCTCCAACTGTGGACGATGTGCCTTCCTGGAGAACCTGAGACAAGTTGCTGGTTAATGTCTCTGAAACAGCCTGTTAAGACTGTTACTACAAATTAGAGTCTGGATCATTCTGAAACCCAAATAGACTTCTTTCATCTTCCAGATGGCCGTCTGATTGGGAGCTGGGCAGGATCACGTTTCAGGTTGTGACTTAATGATTCAGGACAATATTTATGGTTATTACCTGACAGAGGGCAGTGAGGAGAATTAAAGCACAGCCCTATGCTTCATTTATGGCAAAAAAAAAAATGCATGGCAGGGTTGTAGATTAGAGATGGCACCTCTAAGCTCTAGGCAAAGTCTAGGCACAGATTTGAGATGACCCACTTGACCAGGTATAGCTAGGTTAAGGCTGGCAAGTCTGGACTTCAAAACTTCAGACACTGCATTATCTTTGGAAGCAACCAAGTAATTCTCCAACAGGAAATCTTGGGAATGGTGTAGCTATGAGTGAGAGATTTCAGAGGAGATGAATAATGCAATTATGTTCTTTGCTGGTATGATGACTACATACATCTGAAACTTTATGTTTTGGGGCACATTTTTAACTTTATTTTTACAGCTGATAATATCAACAGGAGAAAAAAATAATTATGCCTGCCAGTTGTGGGCATTTTGTTTATGTAATGTGCAATTTCTGCATTAACTTTTCCTTCTAAAACACGCTCTACATGATACGATATTTATCTCTTACATTACCCAGAATCTTAGGAATTCTGTAATTGGGTGATCTGGGGACTAGGAGGGCAAGATGAGGAAGATGAGACATAGAAAGGGGTAAATAAAGCTTGCGGCAGTTAATGAAAGTGTCGATTGTCTAGAAGAAAAGCCAAGAGAAAGTTTATCTTGCTTCATTAATCCTCTACTCACTCTGTGAAATGAGAATGCACATATTGTTCTGGGAAAAAAAAAGAAAGAAAACTAAACCATATGCCATTAATACATTTGACCAACTGTGACAAATTTTAAAGAAGGTTTTAACTGGTTTTATTATACCAACTGTGTAATTTCAAAATGACTCTGACATCTATTATATCTATTATAAACAACCACTTTGTTTTGCCATGCCAATAATAACCTTCACAGACAGAGAGAAGGTTGGGATTTGAGGGAACCAAATCCTCTAACTGTTTAGATAAGGGGAGAAAGATTCTTTGGCTAAAAATAGAAAAAAGAACATTATCTCGGAAAAAAAAAAACAGTGCACCACACTGTTCCCAATAATTTGATGTTCTCCTCCATCGGTGGGTGGGAATGGCATTCCAGTGCCTGAAGCCCACCCCCAAGGGGGCACCATCTTGGTTCCATCACTCAGTCTGCTCCTGGGCTCTCAGTTTCCAAAGGGGCAGCAAAGCCGGGTTGCCTGAACACTGCCGGGAGGGCCCTGCCAAAGGGGGCATTTGCTGGGCAAAGTGCGATTAGGCTGACTAAGGAGCCACTACCTCTTCTCCAGGCCTTGGCCAAGTCAGCTCAGATTGCAAGCGGTTGCTGTTGTCAGGTGTAATGGAGAACAGGGAACGGGGAGAAGTCTTCTGGCCTCTTTAAATCTTGTAAGATGCACCCAACACTGTAATGGGTTCAAAGAAAAGACTCCAGCTCCCCAAATAGTTTTCAGTGGGTGGCCTTTCTTCCCCTTGACATACTCTTTCAACTCATTGCTACGCACATCCCGCTTATTTCTTTCTGAATATTTGACTTTGCTCCGCCTTTTGGAGAAGCTCTGGCTGTTTCATTTTGCAGGAGGGTGGACTGGGTGCTCACTATCTGATGTGCCTGCATCTTCCATTTTCCCCAGTGGGTGGCATTCTGCAAGCTGCAGTCATCCCCTCCGGATGACTGGTGTGACTTTGCAATGATTTCTTGGGAATCCTCAGTGGCCAGCATTGTAGTTCTGGTAGAAGAGTATGGACTTAAGGGTGGATAAAGCTAGATTCAAATCCTGGTCCAATCCTCTATGTGATGAGAAAAGTCAAACCTCTGAGCCACTATCTACCTCTGTTAAATGGGAATAATTAACTCCAGTTTCATTGGGAGATGGTGAGGATGACATGAAATCATGTTTGGCATGTAGGAAAGACACTCTATAATTAAAAGTCCTCCCCATGATTTACGCAAAACGAAAACCATCCCCTGGGGAACATTGTCACACGTGTGCCCTGCACTGTGCGCTGTAGAAGGAGCCATAAATCCAAGGCCCCAGGACCAGGGTTCCCAGATTGCCTGTCCTCTGCACCGACACCCCATTCGCACAGTCTGCAGTCTCTACATCTGCCAGCTCTCCATGACATCCACCTCTGCAGAGTCTGTGCGTTTGCATCTTCATTGCATTCAGTCTCGTGGCTCCCCTTAGGCTGCCATTTTATATTGCTGGAGTCACAGAAAATTTTAAAGCTGAAATTCCCCTAATTTGCCTGCTGGGCCAATGCTTCCCATCTGATGGGGGAAAGCCTTGAGTCTCAGGAAATTCTATGATTTACTAAGGACACCAGAGCTAGTTCACGGCAGAGCTAGGTCTCCAGATGGACAGGCCAGTGTTGTTTTTATCACCTGAGTCTTATGTTGTTTATTTTCTGTGTATGCACACACCATTCCTACCCATGCTTCCACTCTTAAAACACATACACTCGTGCACACACACACACGCATCAGATTTCAAGATATACCAGCTTCCATATTCTCCAGCATTCTAAGGAGGCATCAATGCAAACTTGCAGACCTGAATCAGTTGAGGAATGGAGCACTTTCTGGACACATCAGCAAACAAATATTTTATCAGTAGCCTCCCCTTCAGTTTTACATAATGTATTGATCTGAAAAGCAATACAAATACAATTTTCACAAGGAAAAGGAGTTTTTATCCCAAACCAATGGCCACTGCATTTGTTTCCTGGGTGCTTGGTTGTCTGGAGAAGGTGGGAGTTGGCATGGCTGTGGTGGAAGGGGATTGCTGCACACTGAAAAGCGTTCTTTGGGGCAGAAAGGACAAGGAATATTTTCATTGCCTTTTCTGCCCCTTGTGATGAATAGGACCTATTTATGCAACCTCCACCAAGCATCAGCTTCCAACCTGGTTAACTTTAAAACATGGCAATGGGGAACAAAGATTCAAGGCCAAACAGGAAGCATTGAACAAACACAGTGAGAGAGGTGGATGCAGGAAAAGCGGACGCCAGTCTACCAATTAGTGGAGCAGTGAAACAGATGATACCTGACACCCAGCAGAGAAGGTGGAGGTTTTTCAAATATGTATTGGATTCCCTTTTCACCAAAAGGTCAGCTTTAATCAAGTTCCCAATGTAAATGTTACCAATATAAACCAAATAATGGAGGTTAAATGTCTCCTCTCAAGGTCAGTGACTCTTGGTCAAGCTGGAAGATTTCTTATCAAACAGACCAGTTGGAATTTACTGGGTAGGCCTCAGTGCATGGCCGTGAAACCGGAGCCCCAGGGCTCTTCTAGCTGTTAGATGGAGTGCAGATCCATGTGGAGCATGGTGGGCAGGAGGATGGGGCGGGGTGGGGGGGTGGGGGTGTGTGTGTCTGCTTTCCAACTTGGTGGCTGAAATCAGAGGCACCGATACTCAGGGTTTTCATAAACACACTGAGGGCTGTGGTTTCTCTGTGGCTTGAGGAGGAGGGCCATTTGAGTGTTTGATGCACAAGCTGATACACCTTGCTTATTGATGGCATCATGGAGGGACACCTGGTGGTCCTGGCAGGAAAGCACTCTCCCCACCTCCCTTGTTTCTAGAAGCAAAGTTCCCCATTGAACCCTTAGACAACCCTTTACACGATGTAGAGAGGAGATATTGTTGTAGAGATCAGACCGCTTTATGAAACTAAAGGCAAGCCTGGCCGAGAAAGTTGAGTCAACAGGATCCTGATCACCTGGGCATTTTCTAATAGTTCTTCCTTCTTGCTGCCCTTTTGCTTTTGTTTGCTCATGTGGAATCAGACATACACAGCATCATTTGTCTCTGTTTCCTGTTGTGCCTGCTCCTCAGTTCCTCAAAATCATTGTCTTCTCCCCGCTCACACTGTCTGCTGGCTTTACCCACACTATGAACTTCTCCACTGCCCTATGTTCTCATTTTTAAATATATATATATATATATATATATATCCACACACATACACACACATACATATATATATCTGGTACCTTTCTTTCCCTGCACCTAATGACAAAGAGAATGATAACTAAAGTTTCTTTTGTCCTTCCAATGTGTCAATCACTGTGTTAAGCAATTATATCATAATTTATTAAATCAATTATATCATAATTTAATTAAATCAATTAATTAAATCATAGCATTTAATCCTTATAGCAATCCTATGAAATGGGTGCTTTAATCATTCCCATTTTATAGATAAGGAAACTGAGGCAGAGAGAGGTCAAGTAACTTGCCCAAGGTCACATGGCAGCAGAGACAAGGGCTTAACCTCAAATCTTTGTGACATCATTCTGTGCTCTTAACCAATAAGTATATTGCCTCCTTAAATAAAATCATTAAACACTGTCTTCTCTGCTTGCACATTCTTGAGTTCTCAATCATTTCTAATCAGGGTTCTGAGTAAATACACAGTTTGCTTTCTGCATGTCTAAGTCCCTTCTTCCAAAAATGGGCTTTGAATCAAACATGTGGAAAGATCCCAGTGTATTGTAACCCTTAGAAATAAATCTAAGTGCATAACTACCTTGGAGGAATGTGGAGAGGTGGTGTGCTTGGCTAACTCCTAAGGATATTGAAGGGTAGTAGGTGGATATTCACCCCACGGATGCCCAGAAGGTTCCAGGTGACTGCCCGGGTTGGTGTCTCACTCATGGCTGCACCACACACCCAGGAGAGATGCATGTGATCATCCCATAGCGTTGGCTTTGATGCCTTGTCTAGTTCAACACAACACAGCACCGGGAACGGAAGGCTGCTGCCTGTGAAATGCATCTCCTGTCATCTTTATGGGCAGGCCAGACCATAAAACCAGGAGAGATATGGCAGAAACAACCGCATTATCTCTTTCAAGGCAAAAAGAAGAGGAAGGTGAACACTAAGATTGATGTACAGAAGGGCTAGTCTAAATAAACAATCTACATAAATTTGCATTTGCATGGGAGCATTGTTATAAAATGTGGTCTTCATTAAAGAGAGAGGCTGGTGATATACTTTAGGAGGGCCTGACATAAGTGATTTCTGATCATCAGGTTCCCTTGGTTCTTTAAAGTCAAATCCTGAATACGGAATATCTGCCTTGTCTAAATAATGCAACAAAATCACCTGAAATGCAAGCAGTTGAAATCTGACGACAATATCATCCATAACAGGGATTGAAGATATGTGTGTATTCACATATGTGGTTTCCAGGGGGGTTAGGAAAAAATGTGTCCTGGTGATATATTTTGGGGAAGTAATTAAAAGGGGGCAACCTGGTTAAGAACTAAATGGAACTCACTGATCTCAAAGGAACATGGAACAAAGAATAATCAAGAGGGACCTAAAAGAGCCTCGTTTATGGGAAGGACAGAACAGTTGCTCACAAACTCTACTCTCTCTCTCTCTCAACCCATGCCTGAATAAACAGTAAAAGAAAATGGCCTAAAACAACAGCATGAGGGACTTAGGTTAGAAAAATGAAAAGCCTTCCTTTCAGAGGATTGTTTTGCTCTGGCTGTCAACTTTTCCAGTGTAAAGCGGAAGAAAAAGGGAAAGTAGAATGGCTTGGACCCTTTCAGTTAGAAGAAATAAGGAATAATAGTCCTCAGTCTTGCTTACAATATTCTAAAACAGAACCATATCGTGGAAAGATTACTGTAGTTAAAAATAAAGGATTTGTATTCTAGACCCTGGTTTTAACTTATTAGCTGTGTAACATTGGGCAAGTTACTTCACTACTCTGAACTTTATTTTCCTCATCTGTAAAACTGGGGCATTAAACTAGATAATATTTAAAGTAATTTGTAGTTCTAACACATTTTTGATTTGAGGCTCTTGATAGCAATATTTTATAGTTTGCCTGGGATGGTCCTGATTTATGTCTATTGTCCTGGCATAATTATTAATAATGTGCCTTTTCATTCTCAAAGTACTCTAGTTTAGATGATAAATTATATGATCACCCCAACTATAGTAAACAATATAAGATTTTCACTTAATATCAGCTTAGATTGTTTCCTGCAGTGCTTACATGCACCAAAAAAGGAACGGAAATAGCCAAACAACTAGCTCTTTTTCTTCCAAGAAGCAAACAATAACAATAGCTCTCATTTATTGAACCGACTGCATGCCTGGTCTCCTGCCTGGTTCTTTACAAGCATTAGCTAATTTAACTCTCTTTACGACTTTAGAAGTTTGAGACTACTTTTATTTCTATTTCACATTTGGCAGTTTTGAGACACAAAGGTGACTTGCTCCAGCCAGGATTTGAACTTAGGTCTCTCTGACTCCCAGAAGCAAGCGTGTAAGCTTTCTGCCATGCTGCTTGCAGTATAATGCACTTTACTGATATCCCTAGCACTCTCCTCTCCCCCAAGTGCCTCGACTGGTTTAAGAGACCAGTGTCTTCAGCTGTGTAAGCAAAGCCTTTGCAAGTTCCTTCAAATTAAGTCAATCTATATGAAAACTCAAACTTACAGATGAAAATCTTCCCAAATCACTAGGACTTCACACGTGCAACATTTTTAGCTTTCCTACAAAGACATTCCGACCCCAGGATCCTTGGGAAAGAGTCTTTGGAGCTCTAAACTTTTGGATATTTACTAAACAAGGTCTGCCCAGAGATTCTTGAGAAATTGTGATGTTGATTAAACTATGATGTTCCTGTTACCCAGCAAGGCAAACGGATGAGTGATAAAAGCATTCGGGTGTTCTAAAATTATTTTCAAAGCGAAAGAGGGTTTCAACAAAATAAATGATTTGAATGCAAGACATAAACAACCAAACAGGCTTGCAAACGAGACCAGTAATGAGGCATCTGGGATACGGGTTCTCCTGCTGATGACTTTCAGGGTGAGCCTTGATGCCTTTCAGATTTTCAAAGAATAATAAACTGGTGACAAAAGAATAGCAGCTGTGGGTACAATAAGGAAATTAGTTGGAGCAGATTTGTAATTAAGCCTTGAAAATGGACCAGTAGGATCTCTTTCTTCATACTCGTGCCTTTTGCTTTTTGCCTCTTCTCAAAATCCCATTTTTTGAAATAAACACACACTTCAGCCTCAGTCATGCATGTCCCATCCTGGATATTAGCTAAAGACATTACTTTTGGGGAGGCAAAACAAGAAATTAGCTTGCAAGAACCACAGAACCCCATGAAGTAAAAATAACATTGACTTTGAGTTCCTGTTTCACTTTTATTTTTGTCATTTTATAGCTTCGGAAAGACAGAAACAGAGTGGTCTCCATTCAAAAGATTGTATATTTATATATATTGAAGGAAACATGAAGAGTCCTGGCATTGTGAGGACACTTAATTTTCCTTTCCCAATAGAGGATGAATATTAAAATTTTAAGATCTTCGTGATTGAATGTCATTTAATGATAGCATCACAAACAAGTTTAGGCTCTTAGGACATGACTCTACGCTGACAGGTTTTTAAAAATAATAGCAACATTTTTGCATGGAATGAGCTTTATTGTTAAATATACTGATTATGCCTTCGAGGCTAGAGGTGCCCCCAGTCCCTAGCCCCACCTCTGTTGTTTATTCTGCTCCCTTTACTACCCCAGTCAGATTTACCCTCCCGGGTACCCAGCTAACATTCCCCAGCAGCTATTACTGGGGGATGGACCTAGACCCCTCTTGAACTGGAAATGAATATGTCTCTCAGAGGAGTGGATTCCTACTTCCTGGTCTGTCCCGGACCGTGCACCCTTCCTCCTGCTTCCTGGATCACACCCCCACTTCCTGTAAATCACTTGCAGCCTGGAGAAACGTAGGAGGAAGGGGTCAGACCCAGGCGTCCTCCTGAATTATTAAGCATATGGGCTCCTCTGGGGACGGAGCAGACTCTCTGAGCTTTGACAGAAGTGAAAAGTGACAATAAGTAAATATACCAGTGCCCCACTTATGCAGAGGCCAGGCATCCCCGCACCTCAACCTTCTGGAACTCAGCTTGAGAAGCAGGAAGGAAGCAGAACAGGCAGCGGAAACCCCAGTCACAAAGCAATGTGCCCTAACTATGTCTAATTGACTCGTAATTAGCACACACTCTTAACAAGCCCATTTATTTAGTCTCCCAGTCCACAACACGTTGAAGGAGAAAATTGGAGGGGGACCAGGAAGGAGGAAAGAGAGATTAGTAACTGTCACACTGGAGGCAATAAGAAATGATGGCAAACAGCCTGACATCAAAGGAAGAGATAAAAACAGGCCCCTACAAAGCTGCCCCAGAATTAGCCAAATCAGCCATCCACAGCTATTTCTATGGGGTGGAGCAGCATGGCACATCTGGAAAGCCCCGAGGGCATCGCTGGTTACTGAACACCGTGGTTCCGGCTTGGGAGGCTGAGACAGTGTGGTGTGCAGGAGGACACTGTGCTGGGAGCCGGCAGACTCCACCCAGTCTCCGTCTTCCAGCCCTGGTGGCTGCTTTGGAATCACCCAAGGAGCTGGTTGGAAATGCCATGCCGGAGCCCTGCCTTGGAGATTTGGATCAAGAACATCTGGATTGAGGTCCAGGATTCTGCATTTTAACAAGGCTCCACCCCACTGGGATTCTGACTTGGGGTCATACTTGCAAGAAAACCACCCACTCCTTCGCCAATCTGGGAAATGGCTCAGGCAAGTCACTTACAGCTCTGGGCCTGCCGCAGTGGAAGCGTCATCTCTAAATTGCCCTAGAGCTCAGCCCACTAAAAGCCTATACTAATTTTATGGTTAACTCCCAAGCAGCTCTTGAGAGAACAAGCAATCCATAGCTATTTCTATCGCGTGGAGCAGCGCGGCACATCTGGAAAGCCCTCTTCTTTTTTTAACAAAGAAGGCCTAGCAGAGTATGTTCAAAAAAAGTTTAAAAAGTGTCTCCAAACCTTTTTAATCACACTCCCCTTCTATAAAACTTTTGGGGTAATCATTCCCAATAGATGTATATTTATTTATTTATAATCTATACAGGTACAAATAAACTAGTATATTATTATCATAAAACATATATAAAAGTTAGATAAAAATAAAATTAGAAGTTCCAGGATATCCTTCACATATACTACTTTCAAGACCACTGGGCTGAATTTTAGGACAAAAAATTCCATTCAACATCCATTAGAATGGGAGCTCTTTTGAGGGCAAATTTTATTTAATTTGTCCTTGTATTCTCAAGGCCTGGCACAATTTATGGCACATTGTCCAGGAATGATTTTGAATGAATGAATGAATGAATGAATGCATGAATGTCTTGGGATTTGAAGTGGTTATCAATCTCCAGTTATCAGGAGCATTCACCTCAATGGAATATCTCACTCTTCAATGGTAGTGAACAAATATGCTGTGACTGCATATAGAAAACAAAGAGTGACGTGGAGGAGTTTCACTCATATTTGAGGAAACTGCCTGGTAGAATTTAGGAATTTAGGGAGCATGATCAATATTTATGAAGCTTGGCAAGCCCTCCTCAGGGCAGGAGAATGAGTCACAGTTCACGAAGAGGTAAAAGGCTTTGGTTGTTCTGGAACAGGTATGCGTCAAATACCATATGTGTTCATGAAGGGTTTCGTGTGTGTGTGTATTTAAGACATTCTTTAGGAGGTAATAGAGATTTCCTTTTCCAGAGATATGCTATGTCAGATTCAATTTATTCCAGCTGATTTTTTTTTTTTTGGCTTGGGGGAACCAGATAACATTTTAAAAAAGTACTTTAAAAATTAATATATACCAGACCCTTCTTTATGCAAAGACATTGAAAACCCTATTGAATACATTGAACATACTTTGCGGCTATGTCATCTGAAGAGTCACTTTGCAAAGCCCTTTAGTTTTATAGTTTTCATTCTCTGATTGCTGAAGTGACAAAGATTGCCCATTATAGTAGTCGACCTGTTGGTCATTGATGTGGCAATCTCCTCCATAGGATCACTCCTAACTGCTGGGACTGTGAGAAAGGATTATCTCAAGAACAAGAGGGCAACCTGCTTTTGAAGAAATGGAGGGGGTGAACGGGTATCCACTTCACTTAGTCCACCACTTCTCAAACTTTCTAGTCTTAGATGACCCCGAAGAACTTATGTTTATCTGGGTCATACCTAGAAATATTTATCACATTAGAAATTAAAATTGAGCACTTTTCAAAACACAGGAATACCCATTCCATAAGCCACCAGAGTGATGAAATCTTCACGTCATGTAGCCTCTGGAAAACACCACTGCAAATTCATGAGAGAATGAGAGTTAAAAAGGCAGATACAATTTTAAGATTATTATGGAAACAGTTTTGATCCCAGTGGAAGGGTCTTGGAAACTTTGTACTTTGAGAACCACCGGCTTTGTGTATTTCAGAGGCACAACCATGACCCAAGTCCATTCCTGGAAGAAAGTGTAAACCAAGACGTTCGCGTGACACCTGGCTTGGGAGGTATTTCACTTAAATGCAGGCTCCCTTGTTGACAGCTGGTAGCCACCAAATTATGACAAAGCACGTACCTCGGTGTGCTGAATGTGGAGGACACGGTATTTATAACAACGACCTTTAACCTCTGAAATATTTGGAACTGGTGACCTTCCTTGCTTGACGTGATCTTTGACACAGTGACCAATGCTCCTGTGGATTCTTTGCTATGGCCACCTCTGGAAATTATTAGCTTCTGGGCATGGGTGAAGAATTCTGAAGAGTAGCTGGTCCAGAGATCAGTCCTTGAGTTTCAATAGCAGTATTCTTTTGAACTGAAATCTTTACATTTCAGCAGGAATTTCCTGCTGTCAGAAGCAGGATAGAAGCGGCACCTATTCCCTCGGGCAAATATTTAATATATCATTTAAATTTTAACCACATAAAATACACCAATACTTTTAATGAATGAATGAATGAAACATAAAGCCTGAAATCAACTGAATGGTATCTACCATGGTCTTGGAAAGACAGATATTTTCTTAGGGCAGAAAAACGAAGATTCTTCTCTTTTCCTTATGAATGAGAAGGGATCAGGTGGACTCACTCTTAAGAGAAACAGTTTGGTCAGGTGGAGGTGAGGCAAAGGACTGGAGTCAGGGCTGACTACAGAGCGGAATAAAAATGCAGGATCCCTTGTTCAAAAAGCAAGAAAAAAGTGTAAAAGGTAGTAAAATATCAAGCTTTTTCCTTTCATCCACAGTCTCTCTCTCAACTTGTCATAATGTTTCGTATTTCCTATTTGATCTTATTCTAAGCCAAGAGAAATTAAAATTTTAAATTATTAGCATGAATTTTACCATCCATCTTTCTATTGAACAATGACGCCAGTTTTAAATGCAAATACAAGAGCATTTAACTTGTATGCAGTCATTGAAATTATACAATTTGTTTTTTGTAACTCATCCATGTATATGCATTTTATTCTTATCAGAATAGAGGAAACACTGCACACAATGACCTCAACTTTTTTTTAAACTTTTTATTTTGAAATACTTTCAAATGTATAAGACAAAAATAGTACAAACCCAATACAGAGAAGTCCAAAATACCCTTATCCCCAAGATACCCAGATTCACCAATTTTAACATTTCACCACTTTTGCTATAGCATTCTATCTATCCATCAATCTATCCCTCTATCCATCTATCCAACTATCTGTCTACCTTATGAATGGATCCATTTTCTGAACATTTCAATGTGGGTTGTATACAACATGCTCCTTGAATACTTATTACTAACATGTGCATTTCTTAAGAAAAAGGATATTCACTTATGTAACCACCTTAAGTGCAGTTATCAAGTTCAAGAAATTTACCATAGATATAAAGCTTACCATTTATATTCCAATTTTTTTCATATGTCTCAAAAATGTTCTTTTGGGGCTTTTTCTCTTCTATTATTAGATCTTGTCCAGGATCACATATTGCATTTACTTGTCATTGTCTATTGTCTCCTTAGTTGCTCATTCTTTTTTTTTTTAATTGTAGGAACATATATACAACATAAATGTTCCCATCTCAACCACTCATTCCATTCCATTCCATTCAGTTCATTCCATTCATTCCATTCAGTGGGATTACTCATATTTACACTGTTGCGGTACCCTCATCACCTTCCATTGCTAAAACTTTCCCATCTCTCCAAGCAGAAACCCTATACCTATATGCATTAACTCCCCATTCCCTCCACCCCCTGCCCCTGGCAACCTGTACTCTAATTTCTGTCTCTATGGGCTTCATATTCTCACATAGTTCCTTTGTAGTTATCATAGGGCTTAAAGTTAACAACCTAAATCTATAACACTCTTGTTTGCTTAGATACCAACTTCAATGATATACACCAACTATGTTCTATACCCATCTGCCACACCCCCACCCCATCTTTATGTAGTTCTAGTCACAAATTACATGTTTATACATTATGATTTATCATTATATTATATGAATTTGCCTTTCACATCCTTTAGAAAGTAAAAATTGGAATTAGAATCCAAAAATACACCAGTACTAGCATTTATATTTACACATGTTATTACCCTTACTAGAGATCCTTATTTCTTCATGTGGCTTTGATCTATTGTCTAGTGTCCTTTCCTTTCAACCTGCAGAACTCTCTTAAGCATTTCTTATAGGGCCAGTCTAGTGGTGAAAAAATCTCTCAGCTTGTGTTTGTCTGGGAATGTCTTAATCTCTCCCTCGTTTCTGAAAGACAGTTTTGCTGGATATAGAATTCTTGGTTGGCAGTTTTTACTTCAGCACTTCAAATATGTCATCCCACTGCTGTCTTGCCTCCATGATTTCTGCTGAGAAATCAGCATTTAATCTTATTGAACTTCCCTTATATTGTAACACATTGCTTCTCTCTTGCAGGTTTCAGAATTCTCTCTTTATCTTTGGCGTTCAACAATTTGATTATACTGTACTGTAGTTTGAGTCTATTTGGATTTATCCTGTTTGGGGTTTATGGAGCATCTTGGATATGTTTTTCATTTCTTTCATTAAATTTGGGAAGTCTTCAGTCATTACTTCTTTGAATATTCTCTGTCCCTTTCTCTCTTCTTCTTCTGTGATCTCCACAATGTGAATGTTGGTACTCTTGATGGTATCCCACATATTCCTCAGGCTCTTTTCACTTTTCTTCATTTTTATTCCTTTCTGCTCCTCAAACTGGATGATGTTGCTTATCTTATCTTAAAGTTCACTGATTCTCCTGCCAGCTCCAATCTGCTGTTGAACTTTCAAGGGAATTTTAAATTTTTGTTACTGTGATATTTAGTTCTGTTTGGTTTCTTTTCATAATTTGCATCTCTTTATTGAAATTCTCTTTGTGTTCTTCTGCCATTTTCCTGATTTTCCTTAGTTCTTTGTCCATTTTTTATTTCCTTTAGCTCTTTGAGCATATTTAGGATTATTTTCTAAAATTTTTTGCCTGTTATATCCCCGGTATGGTCCTCCTCATTGATGGTTTCTAAAGCTTTAACCTTCTCCTTTGCCTGGGCCATCACTTCCTATTTCTTTGTATGTTTTGCTGTGTTTTGTTGAAACCTGCAAATTTTGATTTTTTAATGCATTATCACTAGAATTTAGACACTGAGGCATCTGTTCCTTTAGCTTGTATCCAGCTAGTGTTATGACAGATCTTTCCATGAAAGCCAGGAGCTAATTAAAAATGAATAAATAGGGAAAAAATAAAACAACTTTCCCAGTCTTTGCAGATTGACCTGTACAAATGCTCTCCTTCATGGCTTATCCATATGAGTTTAGAGAATAGCTCCAGGCCAAAGTCAAAGGGCTGCTCTGATCCTTTCTGTGCATACACCTTGTCCTGGACATGCACAAGTGGTCCTGGGAAGTTCCCCATTTACATGGATATAAATGTCACCTCTTCCCTAGGAAACAGATTCCTCATGGCACTGTATGTCCTACAGTCATTAAGCTCCTGCCCCAGGCAGCCACTTGACTGCTGTCCCTCAGCATTCTGTAAGAGAGCTGCGTGAGTTGCCTTGTACACTGAGGGCAAGTTCTGGGACAGCAAGTCCCTCAGGCCACCACCAGACAGATCGGGCCGGACATACATGCTCCAGTATGTACATGAGGGTTACTCTGGTCCTTCTGGAACTGGGACCAGGGATCCACTCTGGGAGTGTAGGCTGGCTCTGAACTGAGCTGGTGAGGAGTGGGGGAAGAGCCAGCCAGGGTGCCACAAGATCCTGCTTTTCAGTAACCTTTTTCTTGATTTAGCACTCACCCTGTTACTGCAGTCTTCTGTTTTCTGGAACTTTGAGAAAGTTGTTTCTGCCAGTTCCTGCTGGTTGTTCAAAGCTTCTGTGGTGGGGGAGACAGAGGCCTGAAGCGTCTCACACCACCATCTTGATGGAGACCTCAATTGTTTTCATTTCACCTCTCAATATGTGCACATTCTACAACACTCCATGGCAGCAGGTAGCTCCCATAACACATTTATCCACTTCAAGTCTCACTGAACTCCTACCCATGGTGTGTCCGCCAGAATTTTGTGTTCATGGGGCATCAACAATGCTATTTGTAAACAGGGCAGTAAGAAATGGGGTACGCATCTCCTCTGCTCACGTGTGCTCCATTGTCCCACTGGACTTCACTTTCAAAACACAAGTTCAAAGGTAAAATTATTAATACTTTCAAGACAGCAGTGGAGGCAATTTAACCAAGTGCTGGGTCCTTCTGAGCATGGAGCCCTGAGTGATGACATGGGTCACATGCCCACAAAGCTGCCCCTGATCTGGGGTTGATCCTACTGTGCTGAGAACGGGGGCTCTTTCTGGCCTGCAGAGCCCCTTTTTGGTTACACAAAGGTGAGATGTCCAGGACCCCACAGGAGAATACTCCTCCCACAGAGCCAAGGAAGTTAGGCACCTGCAGAGGGATGCTGAGATGATCAGTTGGGGTGCATGAAGAAAATAGTTGGCTCTTTTTTTCTGCTTACTCTTTTATCTCATTCTCTTAAAATTTCCATGCAAGGCACATGTGTTTTCAGAATACGTGAAATGAATTAGTATAGCATTCCATATATATCATTTCTAAATAAATCTATAAACATATATCAGTGTCTGTGCTCAAAAAATGTTTTCCTGAAAGAAGTAACTAAATAAACAATTGGAGGGCTCCTCCCACTCCCAGAAGGTAGTATAAGGAATGGGGTCGAGCTCAAGGAATGGGGAGCAGAAGAGAGGTCCGTTTTGTTTCACTTGGCAATGGCTCTTTGAGAGAAGGGACAGAGCAGAATGTAGAGAGAGTGCGCACACACTCCATCTGAGATAAATCCATGTCCCCACTCCATCTTCCCCCGGTGGGAGAGGAACCAGGCCCATGTGAGCTGCATCCAGACAGGTTAGGAAGAGGGTTGATGGGAGTCCCTTAAGCAGCAAGAGGGAGAACTGAAGCTGTGTTCATGGAGGAGAGTAAAGGTTAAAGCTAAAAGAAACACTGGCTCTGGTCAGATTCCCAGGAACAAGAGAGAGACTGGAAATGTTGAGGCAAACAAAAGGAGCCAAGTCAGCAATAATAATTGGCTGAATTTTATGCCATTTAACACTTACGATAGCACTCTGAGGTAGGTCTTATTTTTCCCACTTTATGGATGAGGAAATGGAGATACAGAGCTAATGAGTGACCAGGTGTGTCTGTCACCCTGTGGTCTATGGGTTGCAGGCACATATGGAGGTACCAGGCAGAAATGGCCCTACGAGGCGGGAAGCTATATCATTATCACCTCCATTTTACAGATGAGGACCCCAAGGCTCAGAAGTCACTGTAGTGTCCAGAGCTTGTTCTGATCAGAGGCTGGGCATGTGGTGCCTGGGTGGGTCAGCACGAGTTAACACCCGGAGGTCAGCAGCCGTTAGTCTTTGGATTGGACATTTTAAGTTCAATTTACTTTAGCTTTCAAGGCTGGGTCAAGGGTGTTAAGAGTCACTTTATAATGATCTCTTTGATATTTACAATACCCTAAAAGGTAAGAAAACAGCTTCATCTCATATATTTACTCAGAGTAAAGGAGCCGGGACAAAGCCACCCTGCTTATGATTGAGAGAGGTTCCGTCTAGCTCCAAATCCTGCACTCGCTCTGACAATGCTGCAAATAAGGCAGCCCTCACGGTCTTTCCATTTCTTATTTTACCTCATTTGGTTAAACTACACAGCTCAGTGCTTGGAACTTCCGTTTCTTATCTCGAACATCATGTACTGTTCCAGCCCACAGCCAGCCACCCAGGAAGGAAGCATTTTGTTCCATTCTGGTAGAAGGCCTGGCTGGCCATGTGGCCACACAGTTGAAAGGCTCTGTAAGCAATGTTATCTCCATCTCGTTAAAAAAGATCTGTCAGAACTGGAGAGCTCACCGTGCGTTGGAGTTTAATAGTCATCTCTGGTCTGCTTGCTCAAGGTCAAATATGAAAAGAAAAAACACGTAGGAGAGAGAGAGAGGCAGGGCTAGGAGAAAGAGAGAGAGAAAAAAAGAGAAGAGAGGAGAGAAGGGATCAAGCATGGGCCTCTTTTCCTATCCATTTTGAGGTTTCCTAAACCCCATTATAAGTTAACAAATCAATGTGTTGTACCTCAATCTATTTGAAACCTGTTGGGAACCTAAACTATATTAATCCTTTACCGTAGTCAACTCATTATTCAAATTGGTATATTATATGCTTGTCATTTTAATATTACTTGTAATATGTTCCATTCTTCTTTCTCTATTGTTTTTTAACTTTGATAAATTTGGTAAATATTTTGATGTCTACATCGAATATGTACACATGAGAAGAATGTTGTGGTAAATGCAGCCTTTTGCCCGGGGAAAAAAAAAACAATAAAGGAAATTTGTAAACCCTGGCTGTGCCCAGCAAGTTCTCTTTTTTGTGTTTGTATTTTCCCCATGCTGCTAGTTTCTCAGAATCTATGCTTTAAACTGCTTACTTACATTTGATTTACACTACAGAGAATTTTGAAAAGTTCTAAATGAAATGGAGAAAAATGTTTCAAATGGCACAAAAAATGTAAAGAAATGTGAAATGGGAAACTGCCTGAAACTGTTCTGCCTAAAAAGTTATGTCAGATAGGGATTTTTCATTTGTGGTCAAAATGGACTGACTAATGACATATAATGGGCAAAATGCATTAAATTGTGAATTAGATGGGGAAAAAAACTACATCCTTTTATTTCTATTGCAGGAAATTTAAAGATTTATATCTAATTCTAGATTATTAGGAGCCATGGGAGGGTGGGTAGGTGGAAATCTCGGATGATCTGAAAAAAGCATTCATTTCTTTGGTGTATGGGTTTGTATATATATATATATATATATATATATATATATATATGGGTATATATGGGTATATATATATATATATGGGTATATATATATATATATGGGTTTATATATGGAGTATAAATAGGACTGGTGAGAAAATACATAATGTTTCAAATAGTAGTGTATTGGTTAGGGTTTTCCAGAGAAACAGAAGCAGTAGGATATATCTATATATCTGTATCTATATCCAAATCTATATCTATATTTATATCATGAGATTTATTATAGGAATTGCCTCATGCAAACATAGGGGTCAGCAAGTTCGAATTCTGTAGTGTAGGCTGCAAGTTGGGAACTCTGATGAAGATTTCAATGAATTCCCCAGGAGAACATGGTGGGTTGAAACAGACAAAAATTCTTGTTTCTGATTGCTGAAATCATCAGTTCTCCCTCTGAGGCCTTCAAGTGATTGAATGAGACACCTCTCATTGCTGAAGGCAATCTCCTTTGTTGACTCTGGATGTCATCAACCATAGATGCAATCAACTGACTAATGATCCAATCCATGAAATACCCTCACAGTAACAATCAGACCAGAACGTGTTTGATCAAACAACTGGACACCATAACCTGGCCTAGTTGGCACATGAAATTGACCATCACAAATAGTTTTACTTGGAAAAGTTGAGTCAGAGGGACAGGAAAACTCTTGTTAAACTCTTCCTCAACCTGTTCAGTTCTGCTCCTATTTCCAACCTGGCGATGAGTTTATTTCTTATATTGAAATGAAGTCCATGCTTGGTTGGAATTCCTCCATCTCCCTCTCCCTTGCCCTCTTCCTTGCTCTGCTGTCTTTGTATCTTCTTGGTCTTCCTTGAATGGTCCCGGAGAATGGGAGAAATGCTGCAGTAATAATAATAACTAATACTTATTGAGGACTTAGTTTGTGCTTTTCCATTTACCCCAATCTAAGCTCTTTAAATGTATTATCACACTTAATCTTTACTATGACCTCATGAGGTAGGTTCTATTAATATCCCTATTAGTCTTACAGTTGGGAAAATTGATGCATAGAGAAGTTAACTAACTTACCCCAAGGATACACAGTTTTAAAAGGTGTAGGATTTCAACCTAGGTATTTTGCTTCCAAACCACATGCTCATAACCATATATGATTCTAGCCCCACTCCCAAATGAAAGGAGTATAGTTACCCTGAGGGACACAGAGAGGTAATGCTTGAAGTGCTCAAAATGGGGGCTAGTGGGTTGGAAATAATATGTTTCTTGATCTGGGTGCTAGTTGCATGCACCTTGTGAGAATTCATGGAGCTGCAAATTTATGCCCTTTTATGTAAGTGTACAGTACACTTCAGTAAAATGTTAAATAGACAAAAGCAAATGAATGAAAGCAAAGAGCTATGGTATATGTATTTAACCAATAAGCAATTGAAGCAATAATTTGCTTTAAATGATCTTCCTGTAAAAACTGTGTCTAGCTGACTGGGTGAGGCTCACTTGTAGGCGGTCCATGTGGGGGATGAAGCACGGACTCTGGACCCAGACCCTCTGGGGTCTGGGAAAATTACGTGATCTCTCTCCATGCATCAGTTATCCCATCTGTAAAATTGGAATGAACTATTCTTATGGGGTAGTCATGAAGATTAAAATGAACTAGTGTGCCTCAAGACATAGCACTGTTATTACATGTGGAGAATCTCCTCTTCCTCAATGCCGTGGGAGCCTTGGTGATTAGGCTGTGGCAGTTGGTGCTGGGAAGGGAGCACTGGGCATTCACAGTAACTGCCAGCCTTCTTCCTAAAGATACGTCATGTAGGTATTTAAAAGCCACTTTGGTGGCAGTATCAAGATACATTCCTGCTCCAGGTAAAAACTTTCAAAACAAATTATATGACCAGAGCCAAAGTTAGCCAACCAACACTAATAAATCCACTGGTTTCCCTGAGTTCAGAAGGTGCAGACATTTGAAAGAGTACATTTCCTTGCCTATGATGTAAATCTTGAGTTCCATAAATAAAATGCTGACATGAAAATGAATAAGGCTATGTTATTCCCTAGAGCTTATAACAAAGTCAAATTCTGGGGAGAAGCAAACAAGGAAAGGAAGACATTAAATTTCTTGGATGATATGGTTCTGGTTTCTATGTCTACCCATTGGATTGATGTATTTTAAAATTGTGAATTTTGAAATTCTTTGGGTACCTCTTTTGTATCCTCTATCACACTGAGCCAGCCCATGAGCATTTATAGGATGTCCACCATGTGCATTGTCTCCTGTGATGTCCCACCTTTCTTCACGAAGGCCCATTCTGATTATACCAATGGTCACCTCTGCTGTCTACAATTCTGACAAAGCAGACAAATTAAACATGTCAGGTGACATGGGAGAAAAGGCTTCCTGATTGATTATGGAACTTTTTATGGGTAAGAGTTATTTCTCTTGGACTGGTACCTGCTCTCAAGGCTTGATCACATTTCAAGCCACCACAGAAATTTACTCAAATATTCTAAGTCCCTCAGATGTTTGTATGGCACATGTCTGTCTGAATCTGAATATGACTGGAAAACTTAATACAGTTGGAAAACTGAAGCCAGGCTGCTGATTCGAAAATGAGAATGAAGGGGAAAAGTTAAGTCCCCCTACAAACCTCATTTTGAATCACTTTGATGGTTTTAATCTTCACTAAAGCTATCAAGGTTGGGAAAAGGACTTGGGGTCATGTTATAATTAAATAAAAATCTTAGTTTAGAGTGGCCAAGTTTCAAAATACTGTACTATTTATTTGAAGAAGTATATAGAAAGCTCTTTTTCTTCTTTTTTTGTTTACAAAGAGGTGCTGTTGTATGTCTTTCTTGTGGTGGGGTTATTTATAAGAAAGACCTAGTCAAATGGGGAGGTCAGATTTGGGGGTGATTGTTCTCCCTCTCATTTTTCAGGTGTCATGACCAGATGAAGTATAATTTAAAGAAGCATGGAACTGGATGATGGGTCTTGCAGAGCCGCCTGTCTGTTGGACCTGGAGGAAAGCTTATCCCAAGCCAGGTAATTTATGACAGAAGACCATCTCAGCTCCCTGCAGGCAGCAAAACTGAAGTTCTCTGAAGAACTGGTTTATTGGGGAAAGCTGTAAGGCCAGAGACAGGATAAGTTACGGTATTTCAGTGGCTTTCCCCTTTCTCTCTTTCCTTGTTGTGATTGTTATTTATTATTTGTGGGTAGGGATGAGAGGGTTCATTTTACCAACTTTTGAACCTTCTCTAAATTCATGGCTCTGAGTTTTGAACCATCCCTGAACCTCCCTGTATGAGTTCCCCAATCTCTCAACATTCTGTGGCTTCCTGTTTTGACCTAAGAAAGGGTTCCAAAGGTTTATTTTAAAAGGTGGAAACGATTCCTTAAACATCAAATTGCTCTTTTTAAAAAGCAACATACTGTGATGAGTCAAGTGTAAATGAATTGAAAACATATGCTACAAATCCAAATCTCCCCATCTCTACCACTGACCCCCTCCCATCCCCACCAAGTTTATGCAGCAGGTTTCTGGTCGAATTACTATTAGGCTTTGTGGGATTCAAAATAGATAAGAAATAATGGGACCAAGGAAGAACCCAGACACATTTATTCTTTTTCTTTCTAGTGCTTTGTTTCTTATTGAATAGAAAACGTGCTTTGATTGAGCCCCGAAAGCTGGAGAGAAGAGGAAAGCAGAGGAGACATTTATTAAGCAGTATCTTGTCAAGTGAGAACTCTGTGTTTGGAAATAGGGCATTTTGGCTAAAGATTTAAATTCTTTATTTAATGGCTGTAACCTTAGGAGGTGGAAATAACTTTGAAATCGGGGCTGCCTGACTCTCCCTGTGCTGTAGTCCTTCTCATCACCATCATGCCTGCAGCTCATTTGGTGCTTCTTAAGTCCTGTCCTTAAGAACGCGGGAGGTTACTGGGTCTAGTACTCTCTGCAGCCATTGCTTTGGATGTGTCTTTTTGTGAGTGAGCCCTGTGGATATGCAACTCAACAAAGTGGCCTGGGATGAAGTAGAGGAAATCCTACGAAAATCTGCTCCTTCTGTGTTCAAGGGTGTCTGATTCTCCTTCAATCTCAACAGAACTGTCCGGGAGCTCGGCAGAGTCCAAGGGCATGGCATGTGGCAGAGGTTTAGGAAATGCCTGTGAAATGAATGTCTCAGAGTCTGGTCAATAAATACACATCAGATGCCAATGGGGAAATCTCTCGGTAATGTGTGGTAGGGAAAGACAGAGCCACGGAAAGAGTGTATGTTCACTTTTGCTGCTAACATTCTCCAATGCACACTTGGGAAAAACACATGCAGTGTTCTGTGGGTCTGCCCCCTTTCACCTCCTGAAAAAGATGGCTTTAGCGATTGCCACCCGCTTTGTGGGGCTGGTGTGGGGGTGAATGTGAGTAGTCCTACCGAGAACTTAGAGATCCCTGGTTTAAAGTTAAGCACCCGTATAAAGTACTAAGCACCAGTATAAAGTGATTTTAGCATCAGAGCCATACGCTAAGGGGAAGGCAGGTCCATTTTGCACGCAGTTAGCAACAAGCTTCCAACACACTTTCTACCATTTGTGGAGAGGAAAACACAGTTGTTAAAAATTACTTTGTGATGACAGAATGTGCTAAAAAGAAACTGCCAAGAAAACCCCTTCGCTCACCATGGCCCTAGCATCCCGTTGCCAGCTGGGATTATCTAAAGTGGGTGTCCTTAGCAGCAGGACTTCACCACAGACCATTGAAACCTCCCCGTTCAACTGTTTTAAAAGCTGCATAGAATTAAAAATAGAAACTCTTCTGAGGGAGGGCAGTGTCCTTGGGGGGCACTTCGTTTGCTTTGCTTTCTATCTCCTTCACTGGAATGCATCACAAACCTGGAGACGTTGACACACAAAGAATAGGCCTTGCAGAGAGAAGAAACCCCCTCATGCTCAAGTGATGGTTGAGGAGCCCTTTCTGGGTCCTGGTTTTACAATCATTTCTGTTTATAGTAGGAAAGAAATATCCCCCTTCTTGAATTCAGCACATGCAGTCTTTCCTAACTCCTCCCCTCCTTATACAAATAGTATAGGGCCTGGTTCTTCAGTGGGTTATTATTGAGCAGCTAATGCTAAATGCAGATGAGCAGGACCAGTTGAATGGTAGGACTGTGTCGTCGAGAGTTAAAGTGCCATTCATCCTTCTGAGAAGGGTTGCAAATGGCTGCCACCAGAATCAATATGGTGGCTGGATGGGTGGGAATCAGAATCTCAGTGCTCTTTTGAAAGTTCTAGAGAGAGTATGAGGGATAGGAGAGGGAACCAAAAGGCAATCTGTAGGCTGCTGGGCCCTGGGGTGCTGGTCTTAGCCAGGGCCCTGAGAAAATGAGGCTGGGGATGGTATCTTGGGCCTCAGGATCAGCCTTGGCTCTGCCCCCACCTTCTCTCTTTCTATCACAAACACAGGCACAGACTCAAACAGGGCCCTGTGGCTTCTTCTCCCAGCTCGACTTCTATAAAACACCAGAACTAGGCTAGGAAGGAACACATTCCAAGTGCTACCCCAGAACTATCTGTAAAACAGATTTTTACTAGGGACCCCAGGGGGCTGCCAGGCCCCAGGGCTTTAATGCTCTTCTCAGAGATCCCTGTGGGGAGAAGGCCCAGTAAAGAGCAGTAGACAGATCACACCACGATCGGCGATCTGCAGAGGAAGGATTCCTGGCGACTTCCCTGCCCTGGATCACTCAGATAAGCCACCCTTACTCCATTAACTTCTTCCTCCAGATCCCCTGCCCTGATTATGAACCTCAGTAAGTGGTGTACCGCCACCATGCTGGGGGAGAAGGGTCCTTTCTCCCTTCTTGGGGCAGAACTCTGAGTGGATCCGCTTGCGCCCAGCTGAGGCCTTTGCAGTAGACGAGGACGCAGAGGTGGCTATGCCTTAGTTACTCCTTTGCTAAGAAGAAAAATGTCTCTTCTCTTTCTGCAGTGAAAGAGGGCTTGTGGGAAACATCCCTCCTCTCTTTACCTCATGAGGGGGATATGAAAATGAAAAAGCTAATGTTTTTGACAGGCACTGTCACACTCAGGTGACAGGCAAAGCACTTTTGTGGTTATTATTACGGTTATTGCCATCTCTCCGTGCACTCGAAGCTCCTGCTCACACCGCAGGGGGTAAACATAGTCTCCTTGGGAAAAGACGACAGCACAGACTGCTAATGAGGAGATTCATGGGGCCACACCAGACAGGCATTTCCAATCACGGTCTCCCAAGGCCTTGAGCATGCTTCATTCCAAGAAAATCTGGGACATGGATACCTCTAAAACGATGGCGTACAAGGACTGGGACTGACTTAAAATGCTTAATTTCATATGAAAAAAGAAAAAGTGAGACTTAGAAGCTCATGAATGTTTGATTTATACAGATCTGTGGTGTTCAATACGGTAGCCATGGGCCACCTGTGGCCGGTAAAGCATTTGATATGTGGCCAGTCCAAATTGAGATGTGTTGCCAGCATAAGACATACGCTGGTTTTTCGAAGCCTTAGAATGAAAGAAAAAAAAGAAAGAAAGTAAAATGCGTCATTAATAACTCTTGTATATTGATTACATATCAAAATGATATTTGGGGTATATTAGTTTAAATATTTCATTAACATTAACTGTACCTACTTCTTTTCATTTGTTTAAGTGTTGCTATCAGAAAATGTAAAATTACATATCTGACTTGCATTCGTGGCTTGCAGTAAATTTCTGTTGGACGCACTGGAATAGACTTTATTAACAGCCCATGGGGATATTCTATCCAGAATTCAGTATGTGCTCCCTAATTAACAACATCAGGTATGCAACTGGCCTGAAAGGACTCTTTATTGTTATAAATATTGTTTGGAAAAATTGTGAAAGACTTTGAAATCGACAAACAAAAAGTTATTGGGTGTCCCGTCTAATGCATCCTTCTGCTCACCTCTAACTTTCACAGCCTTTGAGCTATTTTATAATTCTGTACGTTGTAGAAAACAACAAGGAAAGTGATTCTTAGGTACAGAAATGCAAATTAATTGTGGCCACGGCATGTAATTGGTTCATCATTCTGAGGATAGACCCTTTTCACTATTTGTGAATTCATTTCAGCCTTCCCTATTACCCATATGTATGTGGTTCACTGAATTTTTTCTTTTAATGTGTGGTACCGTTTTACTTAATAAGCTAAGTAAATTAATGCGTTAAATAAAATCTTTGACTTACGTTCATTTTATATTTGTCTGATTTTACATTTTAAACACTACTAGAGAATTGAGGAGTTCAGTTCCTAAAGATGTCGAGATGAACAACTTTGCCCTCCCCTCCTCTCCCAGCCCCCCACTGCTCCCATGGCCCCAGCAATCCAGAGACTGCTGGCAGTCCCAGGTGGGATCCAGAATGCAGTTTTCTAGAGAAAGTGTTTTACCTGATGGTTGATTGCCGTTTTTACACCACTCACTGATAGATTAAGCTAAATTGTGGGCTATTTCAAATTTTGTGAGCCATCCAGGGAATTCTCCCAGCAGTGAACATTTGACTCTAAGAGAAAATTCCACTCTGAGTTCCAAATAATGAGATAGAAACTTAGTACACAACTCATTTGTATGGTGTACACCGCAGATATTAATCAATCACCTGGTTGAATAAAGTCCCTAATGTTTAATGGCAAAACATATTTAAAAGAGAGAGTTGTTGATTTTTTTGTTGTTTTGATTTGTTTAGTTATTTTTTTTTTGGGGGGGTGTTGCTTTTGCTTTATAAATATTAAAAGGAAAAAGACCCGTTCTTCATTTTATCTTGTCATTTTCCAAAAAAGAACTGGATTACTTCAAAGCATGCTATGACAAGATAGGCCAGGCACAACAATAATTATTTTACATTTCTATTTATTGCTGTGAATAAAGTTGATTTTAACAAACATGAGCGAGTAAAAAATATAAAGTAGGCAATTTCACATACTATCCTTTTTTAAAAGTTTGGAAATACAACACTAATGATGTTTATGTTTTGTTTCATTTCCATATTTTTTTTTTAAAAAAAAGGAGTTGACTTTTATTAGCAGAATGATCATTAAATTTTGTAAGTATGGGTCTCCAGGATTTAAGTTTTTACAGCAGGATGGTATGATTTTGACACCTGTAATTCTGAAAGGGAAACATTCGGTCTACAAATGCAGAAAAGCCTACTTATAAATTTTATGTTTAATTGGCTATTTTCTTATAAAAAGCAGCCATCTTGGAGACTACACTTAAAACCCATTTATACAGTATTCTCACTTACATAACCCGTCCATACAAAACTATTTTCTTTTTTGGTTCTTTGGATAATAAACTGAGGAGGCTTTGTGGCATGGGTAAACCACTTCTCCCAGGTATTTTTAATACCATAATTTGCTGAGTGTTATAATTAAGAAAACCAAAAATGCCTTTTTATAATTTTCAGCTGTTTGATTATGCTATATTTGAAATTTGAATATGCTATAAGGTGCTTTTAATGTTTTATATTAGGAAATCCTTTTAAAAATTGACAAAGAAGAGTGTATGAATTTATGTAACTATTTACTGCAGAATAAGATAACATTATACTTTTAAAAAGTTGATTTAATTAAATAAAAACCTTTGGTAAAATTTCAGCAATCTTTATGTGCTTTTAATGGTCTTATGAAAGAGTTTTGGTATAGCTTAATTAATTCTCAATAAAAAGGAAAGAAACACTGGCACATTTAATCTTCTAGCACAAACCAGATCATGAGAGCCAACTGCTAAACTTGCAGGAATACACCAGTTGTTAAACACAGCCATTATTAAAAATAAGGTATATAAACTTACAATTAAATAAGTTATATTTTTAACAAAATATCCAGATCTACTTACCTAGCAGAATTGATAAAACTAGCTGCTGTCTCTTGATGTACATGGAAATGAAGAGTTTTAAGAACATCTTATTGTTTTGTCCAAAAGCTGCCTAATTCTACACAAAATCTATATTTTTCATCTGGATTTTTGGCCATTTAGATAAACTTGAGAAGTTATGGCCCTTTAAATGAGATTCCATCTCAGACCTCTTTTCTCCCATCTAGGGCTGTCTTGCTTTTGAGCATCAACCCATCTGGCATCCTGTGTCCCTGTCTTTCCCCCCTTCTCCCTCCACATCAGCCAAAGAACACCTTGTGGCACTCCTGGCTCCTGACTTACGGAGGCACAGATAATTCTGACTACACAGGTAGACATGCAGCACTGTTGTCCATTTCAGAATGTGGTCAATATGTGTTCATACAATGGATCTGCATTAGTAATAAATTATTAAAGGAATATTGTGCTGTTGATAATGAGTTTTATTAATTTAAAAACTCAGGACTCCAATATTTTTAACAATAGTGTGAGTAAGAAAGTGATGAATCATTTACAATCAAACAAGATACTGTCAAAGCCTATATTTGCCGGTACCATTCCAGAAGTTTTCCACAGTTGACCCCAACTGTTCATTCTTCACAGTTTCCCCTGTATCCTAAAATAAAAGCATGGTTTAACCTGCAGGTGAGCAGAAGTGGGGGGAATATGTAAAACAACCTCTGAATAATGAACACCTTGCCAGGAAAAAAAAAATGTATGAGATCTCCAAGGAAAGGATGTTGGAAGAGATATGACATGGCAGGAGTATTATTTTCTCTGACATAATTTTGAGTTCTTTGACAGCAATGCCTCCTGTTTATGAGGCATATAGAAGTATGCTCAAGAAGCGAGGAAGTTTCTGAGACCTAATGGGAAAGAAAGGGCTGCAAAAAAGGAATTTTAAACTAGCTCACTTCTTGTCTCAAAGTTTCACAACTTTATTCTGCACCCTACACTAATGGCAACCTCAAACAAAAGATAACCTTTGCCACATGTTTTGGTGAAATTTACTCTGTTTTCCTTTTCATAGATAATGATAGTCAACTTTTAGTTAGGGCCTTACAATTGAAAAAAAAGCAATTAATTCTCACAGCCACCCTTTGCCATTGTTACTGATATTATCATTATGCTGGTTTTTATAAATATGGAAACCAAAGCTCAGTCTCTTTCCAAAGATCATCCAGGTACTAACTAGTGGAGCTGGAATTTTTAAATACAAATAAGCAAACTCCAAATCCTCTGCTCTTCTCCCTCTTTTTGGATGACGATGAGATAGAATAAGACATGCTTCTTTTAGTAAATGATGTTTGCTCTTCTGAATGAGAGCTTGGAGCAAAGTAATAGGTCATGTTGTGTATTTCTAAAGATCCTTAGCCTAAAGAACTCAAAGTTCTTTCATTTATAAACATGTACACTCTTCATACCACTTTGAAATATTTACAAAAGGAGGAAATATAATTCTTCCCATGAAAACAAACTAACGCCATCAGGCTTGGAGTTGTTGCCAACCAAAGCATCCCAATTGCTCCATATGTTGTTGCTGGCATTTATGAGAGTTGGCGACTGGGAGAAGTGGAACAGGGGCCACGAGGATTTAGTCCAGTATCTGCTCCCCCTCCAGGGGGCTTTTCCCTTTCTCCTACTTTCCTCCACTCCCCACCCAATACCTTCAAAGATGGGCAAGGATTCATCCCTGGCTGTCAGATGTTGGTTTGCAATATGAACACTGACCATTTCTATTTTACAGATGGGAGAGGTGAAGCAAGAGAGGTTGTTAAACGTCTACAGCAAATCAGAAGAGAATGTCCTCATCTTCCCCCTAGCTTAGATAGCTTTATCTATGGGACTACCGGTGAGCTAAATTCAAACATGCAAATCAGACAAAAAGTAGTCATTTTTATCTCAAGGACCAGGCGCCCTTTCCAACATGGAAAGGCTTCTCACAAATATGGGGCTGCCTTTTGGCAATAGATGGACCTGTGTGTGAAAAAAGACCTTATCATTTGCCCAAAGGGATGTGGACTTCTTCAAATGCACGTGTGGTTCTGATTGTCAGTGAGGGACCACACGACATGAATGCAATTTCCTCATTAATGCAACACCTCTCTATCAGCCCTGATGTTCAGGCATCCAACTTTAAGACACAGACCTCAACAGACCAGTGAGAGCACCACAGAACTTTGGAAGATTCGCCAAAATAACAGGGCAGCATTTGGGAGAGGGTAGTGATTAGGTGATTTCGATTTCATACCATCTGTCCCCAGATGTCCTGCACTACCTGGCTTTGGAGGAGAGTCGAAATGCCAGGGTTCTGGAATGTTCTGCATGGCATTCAAAGGAGCAAGCATCCCTGTGGCACTGGTTCTTGCCATTAGGAAGTGGCCCGAGACTGCCAGTTTCCAGCAAGAGATGTACCTGAAAGTCCTAATGAGAGCAGCGTCCAGTCTTCAGGAACTGACTACATATTTGAGAGCCTGGCCAAGAGATGTGAGGTCATGCCACACAGGTGAGAGAGAACAGAGGCAACTGAGGAAAAGGGAGTAAAAGAAATTCTGGGCTTTTCAACAGGGAGCATACTTTAATTTTAGGAGACCATCAGCCTCACCACCTATTGTAAATATTAACCACCCTCTAACCTCTTTCTCTAGCAAGATCTCACCATTCCAACTAGAAAGCCCAAATGGGGAAAATGACCCCCCCCTTTTTTTTTGGCCACTGAGTCAAAGATTTTTTTAAATGCTGGCTTGTTCTGTACAAACTCTTGAATGATTTTTTTTTTTTTTTTTTTTTTTTTGCTCCCAGGTAATGTGGATTAATAGATACAATAAAGGTCTAGAAGCCTTGAAATGTTAGTTCAATTCCCAATTCTGACACAAAGAAGCTAAACGATATGCAAGAGAATACGTAGAAAAATCAACAACAATTTTCCTGTCTGCAAAATAGGGTTGGGGTACCCACTGGGACGCCACGTGGCATTTTTCAAAAGTGTGTTCCAAATGCTAATTATTCACCAGTTGGTGTTCCAGATAGCGTCTCTTGACATCAAGTTGATTGCTAACAGGATGATGATACTGATTTAACTTTTAAATGTGGGTTTCAAAAGTATAAGTTTTCAAAGTTGTCAGAGAAACAGAATATTGGATGTGGATAAGCCATAGTCAGCAATCATGAGTCAACTCACTCATTTCACAGATGAGGAAACCAAGATCCAGAGAGGTTGGGGAGCTGCCCGAGGCCACAGAGAGGGTAGAGCAGAGTTGGCGTGAGAACCCTGGGCTGTACCTTTGATCAGTAGTACATTTTATAGACCACAAAGGCAGTCTTCTATCTGCCTGCTTTGTACCATGATTTCTGGGGAAAAGGGTTTCTCATGCCACAGACTTTTCACTTTCTGCACGTGCACTTTTTGATACAGCTGTTGCCCCATCACGTACAACTCATTCTTTGATGACAGAATTGCCAGCGTCTCCTATCAGTTGCTGAAGCCTGCAAAGACACGAAAATAAACAGAGCCTGACAACTCTGTTCGCCATGTTATGACCTGTTCACCTCACCTGCCACTTCCAACTTTATTTCTCCCTGAGTAGCCTCCACGTTATTTAAGTCAGCAGGACTTTGAGAAACCAGGCAGCATGTGCGGAGGCTGCCAAAAGGAATGCCTGCACCGAGGGCAAAGGAGGGTCTGAACTCGTTAAATGCCGGGTTAGAAACAGCCCAGAAGGAGTTCTAGCTGCTCTCACAATTTGCTCTTATTCTTGAAATTCCCAAGTGTTTCCTTCCTTATTCCTGACCACTTCCTGCGGTGGAATCGCTAAGGCTCTCATGCTGATGAAGATTCTTTCTTAAAGCACCCAGAAACCTACTTTATTCTGGAACATTCCAACAGGAAGTTTTAACCTGGGTAACCTCTTTAATAAGTAAACCCAACTTAAAGTATGTTGTGAATTATCATCATTCACACCATTTGCACCACTACATCCAATTTGTATCTAAGTGCTCATTTGACTGCAAATTTTCATAGCAGTATTTTTCATAAAAGTTAAAAAGTGGAAGCAACCCCCAAAATGTCCATAATATGGCAACTGAATATGCAAAACGTATTTGTCAATAAAAACAAAGTCTTGAAACATGCTACAATATGGATGAACCTCAAAAGCATTATGCTAAGTGAAAGAAGCCAGACAAGAAAGAACACATTGTATGATTCCGTTTATATGAAATGTCCACAAAAGGCAAATCTATACAACAGATAGTAGATTAGTGATTGCCTGGGGCTGGGGGTGGCAATGGGGGGGTGATTGCAAATGAGCATGAGGTTTCTTTTGGGGGTGATAGAAATGTTCTAAAATTAATCGTGGTGATGGTTGCACAATTCTGTTAATTTACTAAACATCATTGAAGTGTATAGTTCAAACGAGTGAATTTTATGGTATGTAAATTATAACTCAGTAAAGCTGTTAAAACAAACCACCCCACAACAGATGCCCAGGCTCCCGGCATGGAGGACGACTTTCGGAGTGAAGTTCTGCTGTGAGTGGTTTGGACCCCTAGACGGACTCAGCCTCCAGTTCCCTCTGCCCCACCGTTCCTCACGGAGCTTGACCTTCAAGTCAGAGCTGGGGGCCCTGACATTATGTAACAATTTATAAAACGGACTGGCTGCCATTACAGGGTGACGTCTGAGAAGGCCTCGGTTCAGGGACAAATGCATTCAAAGTGAAAAGCCCATGGCAGCAGCAACAATTTAGATCTGCAATTAAGACACTTAAAGTGTTTGGGGCTGACAAGGAGTTAAAATAAATGTTGATTCAGTTGTAAAGTTTTCAAAGATGTAACCTTGCACAAGTGCCTTGCACGACTGCAGGGCTTTATTTATTTATGCATTTTATTGTCGTTAGAATGTCCCCCCACCCCATCCCCACCCCAGAACTTTCACAAACAGCACTGGGACTCTTAGCAGGAGAGACTGGAAACAGGTCTGAATAATGCATTCAAGATAATTTCAAAAAACCACCCTTTAATGAGTACCATATTCCCTCCAATTTTTCCTTGTATATGATTCACCATTTTGCAAATACTGATGCCTAAAGAATGCATTGAATGTGGCAAAAGTTGAAGATAGCCCCTGTGGATAAGACCTAATGGACACCATCCTGAAATAATACATTCAGCTCACCCTCCAGACATGTGTCTTTAATTTAAAATAATTCAGCAATCATGTTCAACCAGAACCTGATTACACAAAATGGGACTTTTTAACTCCCAGGCTTGGATCAAATTTTGAGGCCACACAAAAAAAAAGAAAAGAAAAGAAGAAGAATAAAAGAAAAAAATAAAAAAGAGAGGACGAGTAAAGACAACATGTGCCATGCTTATATATCCCAGATACCATAATTAAGTGATCCACATACAAATTTAACTTTTCTTTGAGACTTATCAAGAATTTTCCACCTATAAATATTTACATCCCTTTGAGAATGAAAGTCCTGGGCTGAGATGCAAAGGGAAGAAAGTTGAAAATAAATTGGGGATCTGTTAAAATATTATGGTGTCCAAAGCACCAAAGTAGTCCTCGTTCTCCCTTTTCCAGAAGTCAGGAGGGAAGGAGACAGCGCGGAGCAGGGTTGGCTTTCTCTGGGTGGCCCATCCAGCACCTTGTGGTTTACCGAGGTCCCTGGTGGATGCTGCCTTCTCTTTGGGGCCTTTATTTTGCTGCCTGATGACTCTTCTCTTTGTAATGATTGGCATCTTTCCATATAGGCAAGTTGGACCTCTGCTTATATTGTGATTTCTGAGATTCTAAAGAAGGTCTCAAGTACTTTCTTCTGTAATAGACTGCCCAATGCTTGAACTGCTACCATTATTAGGTACTTGTTTCTTCAAAGCCCTTTGATCAGAGAAATAGTGGATATAAAAGTACTTGGTGAATCCTAAGCAACGGACTCTATGATAAGATTGCCAGACAGAATACAAAAGGCCCAGTTAAATTGGATTTTCAGATAAATAACAATTTTCTAGTATACATGTTTCCCAACTATTGTTGATTATCTGAAACTTGAATTTAACTGGGTGTCCCGTGGTTTTATTTGCTAAATCTGGCAATCCTATCTAGTGTCCACCAATGTATGACCACCAATGTTCCTTCAGCCAGGAAGAAAAGGAAAATTACATTGTAGTGTTGCCATGTTTGACGTGCTACTCATCGCCTTAATCTGCATCTACTGTTACAACAAAGGGTTTATAGATTCACTTACAGAAAATTTAGGGAAATTAAATATACTGATGATGGATCTCATGATAAAAAGGTATTTTGGAAAATTGACTTTAAAATGCTCATTGATGTAGCTCCTAACAGATGCTTACTGGTCAGATGAGGAAGTAAAGTTTTTTTTAGAGAAATTGAGCACGCAATTAAATGCTTTTATCAATACCTTTAAAAAGTGCTTGGTGACCAGCTCTACCAATATTATTAAGGATATTTATATTAAAAGACAAATGTTCCAAGGAGAGGCACCTCTCCATTTAGTTATCATCTCATGTACTTGCCACTTTATTTTCAGTGTGACTTTGGGCAAGTTGCAGCCTCCCTAAGCCTCAGTCTCCTCATCTCTGGAGTGGGAGAATAATGCTGGCTCATGTGGTCATGTAAGGACTCATGATAACAATTGCAGAGAACTTACCACAGAGCCTGGTACAAAGACAAGCTCCATAAATGAGCACTACTCTTCTCATTTTAAAATCAGTTTTATATAATTGAGTTTTATCCCATTCTGGGTAAGAGGCAGGGGAGCTTGATGGGAAAACAAGGAACAAAAGGCCCCCAGGGGTGAAAGGGGTGGAGGAAGAGCATCGAAGAGGGCACAACTAGAAGTGTTACCCTCAAGCCTATCCCGCTTCCAGGACTTGCCTGGACCCACATGAGTTACTTCTCCAAAGACAGAAATCAAGGGATCACATTCTTTTCAGACCAGGCTGGCAACAGCTCTGGTTTCATCCCTAGAAGAATCACCATCTCTTTCTAGCTTGATAGCATAAAATCTGTGTGACCAAGAAGCTGGCCAAGAGTCCTGGATGGGATATGAATGGGGGCAAATCCTTTTCAAGGTTGGGAGGAGAAGAATACCGATCCGCCATGGGGCTGATCTGAGCTAGGGAAGCCCACCCACTCCCCACAGGGAAGGACAACCCGAAGGTCACCTCCCCAGTGGGCTGGTCTCCCACCAAATGTTCTTAAACGTTAATAAAGTCTCGACCCCCAGGATTTGATGGTCTAAAACTTAGGCAGTGTAAAGCTGGGCATAGTAGAAATAAAGGTTTTTGCTTGTTTTGTTTTTTAATGGGACAGAAGAAGTGATTTCCTTTTAGGTTGGTAATGGTTCTACTTTTTTTTTTTTTATAACAGGTCTTATGGATTTTTATGGGTTAAAAGAAGACAGCAGGACCATTTCTGGGTACTGCCCTAGGGAAGAGTTCCTGTTTGGGTTTCTGACTTCTGGGGAGGGGGTGGAGGTGCCCATGGAGAGCTGACTAGGGCAAGGGGCTGGTGGAGAGGTTTGGGCAACATTTCTAAAGAATTGCAGTCTGGAGAACAGGAAGCATTCTTTACAAAGCTCCTTTATGCCTGCTTGTTGTTGTTGGTTTTGGTTTTGTTTTGTTTAAATCCAAACTCTTCTCTGCATTGTAGGATGGGGAAAAACACAGACAAGCTTTAGAGTCAGAAAGTATGCATCAAATCTCAACGATGACACCTATAACTCTCAGGCAATTTATTATACTTTTTTGAGCCTTAGTTTCCTCATCTAAAAAAATGGAGCTAATAAGAATGGCCAACATTTATCAAATGCCCACTCTATGTTTGAGTTACACCTTTTATACACGTTTTCTTATTTAATCCCCTTTCCTTTCCCCTCCTTTACCTAAAGGAACAAGGTCATACTTGGCATGAGTGGTCAACAAAGGAATGAAATTGTTTTCTCTTACTTCTTTTGGTGAAAGCAGGGAAGTCCTAGACAAAGCAGTATTTCATCAAATCTAAGGGGACACTGGTGGAAAGACACAGCCTTATTTTAGGCACCACTCAGAAAGAAGAAAGAAGTGCCATGTAAACATAGTAAATTCAGAGGCATTAAAATGTTGAAAAAAGTATCTCCGAATCTATGAACTGTAGATAATTCTGCCTAAGGCCTGACCTAGGGCTTTGCACACTGTAGGTGGTCAATAAATATGTGTTGAATGAGTGAGTGAATAAATATGAGAAGCAGAATGTCCAGGTTTCATAATGCCTAGAGTTAGTCTCTGCAAAGAGTGGACCAGATCTCTTAACTGAGCTTTTAGGTCGTCACTGAGAGAAAAGGCCAGGGACTGTTCCTCTGATTGCTACAAAACAAAATACAACACCAACAAATGAAAAACTAAACTGCAGAACTGCTTTCTGCCAACATAACCCCTGAGGAGTCAGGCTCAGCGTGTTGTTCACGAAAGAATTGTGAGTTTTTCATCTCCCCTTTCCAAGGTCAACGGGAAGTTTTCTCTGAACAAATAAGGGATCGTTTTGTGCAAGAATCACATTGAAGTGTGTAAGAATGTGTGAATTGGTGTGTGTAAACTAAAGGTGGTGGGTAGCTATATACACATAACAGAGAGTAAAATATTCCTTTTAAAAAAATTGCTGGGTTTAACACAAACATCATACATGCATCAGGAAATAGCGCACGCTTGTGACTCCGTACCCACAGATCTCAGAATTGCAGATTGCAACACTTTGTCTCTTTTCAGATATAAATATGGTAATATTGATGTCATCTTCCTAGTCCCCCAAATCTATCTAACTCTGTTCGACAGAACTGGTCAGAGTGCTGCAGGTAAATCATCTCTGGATCAGTGTTACATGTACACATAATCTTTGGAGCATTTGCAAAGTCTAGGGGTACAGAGTGACAGATCTTGAATATTAATATCACTTCATAGCCTTTCTTATTTGAATTTGTTTTCTTTTTTTTTGGCTAGAAATAATGATACGGTCTCCAACACTGACCTTATACACTGACTTCTAGTTGATCTTTTCTAAGAGAACAATGCCGTCATTTTAATTAAGAGTAGAATCAAGTTTTGGAACAATGACATGTCTTCTGAAATACTCTTGTTTATTCTTTGCTCGTGTTTATTAATGGTTGCACAAGACCCTTCTAAGATCATTTCAGGTTACAGGAGAATACTGCCAGAAGCTCATGGCTGTCACCTGGCAGAGTATCCACCAAGGGCAGAGCTTAAGAATTTGATCATTGTTAGGATAGGATCTGTATGTGACACCAATTGGTATTTCCCTAGCCACTGGCACGGGTTTTCGAACCAAGTACCTGCTCAACTAATATTTACTGAGTGAACAAATGAATGGATGAATGAATGATGTTGAGGAGATGCCTCCCTGTACAGCCACCAGAGGCTTAGACTAAATCCAAATTTTTGTTTCCTGAAATGTGTTCTCAGGGGTATGGATAAGGTTATGTAAGAAAAGGAGTTCATGTTCAAAAATTATTGAGGAGCAGTGGATTTAACAGGTAGCTTTGAACTTTTTTGCTTGTGTTCCCTCTGAAGCTTGAAGCTATGTACCCTGTCATCATCTAAATATTTTTCCTCCTAAGTTTTAATAGGTGGAGGGGGTTGTAATTTCTGGAATGCTTTAAATATTGACACTTAAAAATAAATCTGTTACATTACTCTTTTAAATAGATCCACAGAATCTAGGTACCTGAACAATTTGATACCTCTCTCACTATTTAAAAAAAAAAAAATACAGGAACAAGCTCTAGAAATTTGACATTTGTTTGTTTCTGTAAATGCATTATTTATATTCTACTTCCTTCACGTAATTTCATCCTAATGGGATGTTTTATGCTTGAAAGCTTATTACTGAACACTTTATTTTACTTTTCTGCATAAACAATGAATATAATTTGAAATAAATATTTTTATTCACTGTTGACCATAAAGCTCTGAATTTAAAAGTTCTACCATTGATAAAAATTTACAAAATTACAGTATAATACGAACTGTGATAAAATTTTTAAATATGAAAAAAAGATGTTTATTGGATAATCACCTTTTAATAAGATGGAAGAGGCTTTTTTTGTTGTTCAAATTATAATTCAAATGAGGTCCAAATATGGCAATGGTTGATATATCTCTTAAGTCTCTTTTAAGATTTAAGAACCCCCTCCTCTTTTGCTTTACAATTTATTGAAGGCGTCAGTTTCCTTTCCCCTGTATTTCCTGTAGATTATTAGCTATGTCTAGAAGCTTGATCAGATTCAGGCTCACTTTTTTGGCAACAACACTTTATTTTGGGCAGTAATACTTCATTTGTGTATCTTTGTTAACCATTTAAATTTGAGCTTATGTCTTTCAATCCAAGCTACGTGGATGGGTGAGCAGACATCCCCACACCAATAGGAGAGAAGATGATGACATCAAAGAGAATTCAACTGGGTAATGGAGGCAGGTGGATGATGTTTGGGACTCAGGGAGTTCATTAAGGCATGTCTTAACGCCCCTGGCAATGGACAACGGAGGCCACCCCGTGAAGGCAAGGTGGTCCATACCCCTGAGAACATATTTCAGGAAACAAAAATTGGGGTTTAGTCTAAGCACTCAGTTTCCTCCTATATGGGAGAAAGAATGGGGCTAGTTCTTCTAGTTATAAAAGCTTAACAATCCATTCCCCAAATTGCACAAGACATTTCAGACCCCACTGAGAATATCCATGTGTGAAAGTACAGGTAAATTTTTCAAATATTTGCATAAAATATTTTGTAGCAAGAGGAAGATAAAGAATAAAGAGTAGAAAGGGAGATGGAGTTATAAAGGGACTGCAAGAAATAAAGGGAGATAGAAGAAATCTGTGGTTATAACCAGTACAAGATCATTATTCCTTAGATCCATTTTCCCCAGAGATATCTAAATTATTTCTTATTTCTGACATCACAGGAAGGGCTGAGTTTACTGGACATCACTGGACAACTGCTTGGATATCTCCAGCAACCCGGTTAGGTCAAAGACAAGCAGGCAGGAGGCCCTGACGGGGGGTCAAATTTAAAGGACTCAAGACTAGCTCTCCATTGCTGTTGGCATGCTTCACTCTACTTGGTTTCACTGCCTGAAATTCCTCGATACCCTTCGGTATCCTGTGTAAGCATCCTGTGTAATAAGCAAGCACCCCTGAGAGAAGTATTGCATTAAAGTCTCAAGTTGTCCACAGCTTCCCTCCTCCTCGTACATGAGACCAGATGCCAGAGAAGGGGAAATGTGAAGGGAGTGGAAAGGGGGCAACTTAGGGTATGGGCTACTTCCAGGGAGGCTGTATCAGGACTGGCACAGGATGAGCTAATCTGTGCAGGGGAGCCAGGGAAAGCTTCATTCATTTATTCTATAATATTTGCTGAGTGCCTATAATGAACCAGGACCTATTCAAGGCCCTGGGGATACACCACTAGGAATATGACAGGTAAGGTCTTCTATGCTTGTTTTCTCTTTTCTCTTACAAAGCTTATATTCTAGAGGAGAGTGATAGACAAGATAAAGCAAGACACTTGACTTGAATCTTCTTCTTGGCATTCCAGCTTGTGGAAAGAGAAAATTCAAAGATATGAAAGCCTGAAACAGCACTACAAGTTTGGGAAACCATGTACTTGGATCTGGTGAAGTCCATGTAATCAGTCAGGGGTTTTCACTGCAAGACATAAAACCCACATCAAACTGGTGCAAGCAAAAAGGAAATGTATGGCCCATGGAACTTAAAAATCTTGAGAAGTTGGCTTCAGACACAGCTTGAACTAAGAGCTAAGACTGGATCAGCAAGAGCCTGTGTCTGTCCACCTCTTGGCTCTGTGTCCTCTGTCTCTGATTCCATGGTGACAAGATGACCTCCAGAGCTCCAGTCTCATGTCTTTACCTCTGGGAGCCCCAGTGGAAAAGGAAATACCTTGCTTCTCTTTCAACAGTAAAAGCAAAAGTCTTTGTCAGCTTATGGGCTCTGATTGGCTCATATGCCCCCCTCTTAGCTGGAACGGGCAACTAATTGGCCAAGCCTGAGTCACACGCCTTCTCTGGAGCCAAGAATATCTCCCCAGAAGAAAATCAGTATAGTGCCCAAAGAAGGGTGAATGTATACTGAGTAGCCAAAAAATAGCTCCCAACACACCAGGCTGCATTTGGGGGAGTGGCAGAAATGAAGATGAGGCAGTCAGGAGGGGATAGATCATAAAAGACCTTATACTCCAAAGTAAGGAGTTGGGCATTATTCCGTGGGCAATGGGGCGGCCCAGGGGTCAAGAAATAACCAGTTGGCAATTTCTTGGAAACTGGTTAGATAAGGGACTTCTCAGCTGGCTGCCGGAGCTCTCCTGCTTAGTACCATGTGACTTCAGACAAGTTACTTAACCTCTCCATGCCTTAATCTCCTTATCTGTGGAATGAGGATAATAACAGCAAGTCCTAGTATATGGTTCTCTTATGAGGATTAAATGAGACACTACTTGTAAAGTACTTAGAAAGGTGCCTGGCCTCTTGTAACAATTTTGCTGGTTTTATAGGAGGGAATCTGAGAACTGGATAATGTAATAGACCCTCTAAATAGCTCGTGGCTGTCCTGTGACCTTGGGGAACCATTTCATTTCTCTGGGTCTCAGTTTCTTCACTAAGCTCTCCTCACTCTGATATTCTCTGGTTGTAGTTGCAGTGCAGTAACATGCTGGCATTTGAACTTGAAAATGGGCCTCGGCCCCCTGTCCTGTCCATTTAACGGAAGGGGATGGACAGCCCAGAAGGAACCAAAGCTCTTTAAGCAAAAAGGCTCACCTGATTGTCCAGTGTAACCCAAAGAACTCACATGAAAAGCCATCTTCTAATGTCAGGAGCAAATGCCCCTTATATTCAAAAAGAAACAGAAGAGAGCAAAGCTGTCTGTCGGCTTTTGAATTTACACAAACCAGGTCTCCCTCCCCCCACTCTTTTGAGCATCTCAAGCCAATGAATTCTCAATGTCAGCAGAATTTTACATATGTTATGCAAAACACATCACTGAAACACAGAGAAAAGACATAAATAATGCAAATTGAGCATCCATCTTAGCCTTGGACAGACGAAGGGGGTGGGAGCTGCAATTAGCTACTCCAGGCTCGGACAATGGTCATTGTGGCAACACAACCCACGAGAGGTGTCCCCTTAGACTGGCACATTTGCAAGACAGAAATATGGTGCTTGATAAAAGGGAAGGACAAAGAAAAATTGTGAGGGGCTGTGAAACAACGTAGGGAGGGCGATAAACACAGCCTCAGAGACAGAGAGAAAGGGAGGGAAATGGGGGCACTGCCCTTTAATTCTTTGCCATGGCGTTTCCATCAAACGTTGGATTCCTTTCGAGTCTAAATGACAAAGGACTGTGGAGAATACACAGAAAATTGTCCAGGCCCTTCCCTTAGCAGATGGGAAGACCATGGTGGCTAAGGCAATTAGCAGACTGCCCGTGGGAAGAGCTTCTGCTCCTTTCCTCCTCTTCACTTTTGGAGTCCGTCATTTCAGTTCTTACATCAGGAACAAAACAGCCATTTAAAAACACAACCCTTTTTTGTGGATTTAAGAAGCTAATTTCCTTTTCCAAGAAATTGCCAACTGGCTTTACATCTTGGAGACTTGGGTTGGAGTCAGTTTGAGACGAAACCGGGAGATTTCGCCTTCCTCACTCACCACCCTGGGCACCCTAAACTACCCTGACACCCTAGAGCCATCAGCCCTGGGTACAGACAGAACAGCAGAAGGAGCAGAAAGTCATCTGTCCCAGGAGTGAAGCTTGCTTCCCTCCTTAGCAAGGCAGCGCTGTCCAAAAGTGGTGGTTTCTGCTGAAATAGCAGTGAACCACAGTTCCTCGGAGGACTCCAACTGGGGTTCAACAAATACTCAGGGAGCTCCAAAAAGCCAGCCAGCAAAAACCCAGAGAGAACCGATACTCACCAAACAGCCACAGGAAGGCAGAGGGGGAGAGCTCAGAAATCACCCTTCTCTGAAGAGCAGCCTTCTGGTGAGCCAACTAGGGTTTCCACAGGGTTTGGGCTTTTTGGAAACTGTTTCACTAGACTTGTATCCTACAGGGAGTCATAATCCAGCAGACAGATACTAAAAATCACAATAATCATTCTAATAACCATAATAGTGATGAAAACAACATGAGCTACAATCATAAACATGAGCATGGTAATAGCTAATACTTATTTAATGCTTACCATGTGCCCGATGCTGTGCTAATGAGTTTAAATGCATTTTCCCATTTAATCCTCAAACAAGATCTTGAAATAGATACTATTATTAGGCCCATTTAAACAGTGATGAAACTGGGGTCCAGAGAGGAGAAATGTCTTAAAAGTTCACTGTAGTTGACTGAATGCCAAAGTGGCCACAATCTTCCTCTCTTCTTTGTATGACTTTGCAGCTCCCAGTTGATCTTATTTCTTTTTTTTTTCTTTTTTCTTTTTTTCTTTTAAATTCAATTTTATTGAGATATATTCACATACCATACTATCATCCAAAGTGTACAATTAATCAGTACATATAGTTATGCATTCATCACCACAATCAATTTCTGAAATTTCATGACTCCAAAAAAATAAAAATTAAAATTAAAGTAAAAAAGAACATGCAAAACATCCCATCCCCTCTTTGCCCCTATTGTTCATTTAATTTTTGTCCCCATTTTTCTACTCATCTGTCCATACATTGGATAAAGGGAATGTGAGCCACAAGGTTTTCAGTCACACAGTTACACCATGTAAGCTACGTAGTTATACAATTGTCTTCAAGAATCAATGATACGGGGTTGCAGTTCAACAGTTTCAGGTATTTCCTTCTAGCTATTCCAATACACCAAAAACCAAAAAGGGGATAGCTATGTAATGCATAAGAATAACCCCCAGAATGACCTCTCAACTCCATTTGAAATCTTTCAGCCACTGAAACTTTATTTTGTTACATTTCTCTTCCCCCTTTTGTTCAGAAAGTCTCTCTCAATCCCACAATTTCAGGTCCAGGCTCATCCCCAGGATCGTGTTCCATGTTGCCAGGGAGACTTACACCCCTGGGAGTCATGTCTTATGTAGGGGGAAGGGCAGTGAGTTCACCTGCAGAGTTGGCTTAGAGAGTGAGGCCACATCTGAGCAACAAAAGAGGTTCTCTGGGGGTGACTCTTAGGCACAATTGTAAGTAGGCTTAGCCTCTCCTTTGCATTAATAAGCTTCATAAGGGCAAGCCCCAAGATTGGGGGCTTGGCCTTCTAAATTGGTAATAACTCACATGGGGAAGTTTAATATTTCCACATTTTTCCCCAGTCCCTCAAGGGGGCTTTGCAAATACATTTTTATTCTTTGCCCAGATTACTCTGGGATGTATCAGGGCATCACACTAATCTGTGCAAACCAACCAGATCTCAAAGTTCCATGTAATTATGGTGTTTGAATAAACTGACCATACAAGTTAAATTATATAGTGTGATACAGAAAAAATAGATTTTGCATCAAATAAACATCCCTTCCTTTAGTTTCACACAGAATTTGAAGTTTTAAAGCACCATCAATATTGTCCTTTACTCTTTAGTCTGATTTACCTTAGTCCTAACCAAGTCCATTTCATTCATATCTCTAATTGAAGTCTGATCTCTTCTTCAGCCTTTTTAACATTTGCTGTATGGGGAATCTCTTCATCAGCTGCAGATCAGGGGTGACCATGTGACCTATCCCTGACTATGAGAGAGAAAGGTGGGTCAACGGGGGGCTTCTGGGATTGGTTTCCTCTTTCTGAGAAGAGAGACACCAGAAAACACCATCTTCTTCTGATTTTGCATATGGCCAACTGTCTTGCAACAGGGAGGGGCTGGACCTGAGGATGAAGCTAAGGCTGAGGACGGCAGAGCACAGGCATGGAGGAAACACAGGATCTCGATGCGATCATTGTGGCACAGACACCATGCCTGGGATCCAAGGGTTCTTTCTCAAGGTTTCCCTTTTGTTTAAGCCTGCTGGAATGTTTTGTTTAGTTTTTTACTTGCAGCCAAAAGCATGCTAAGGGATAAAGTTCCAGACGTCTCCTTGAAGAGTTCCTTTGACTCTACAAAAATGAAAACAAAGGAATTCACAGAAGACTCTAGAGCTGATTCCCCCTTCTTGGAGGCCTGTATTTATAACCCATCTCTGCTCCTTTTGGCTGACTTCAGCAGGAAGCAGCTGCCTTGAGACTCAAAGTAAGATGACTTTTGGATGGGTGAAAGGAGGAAGGCTTTAGGGAAGTACTGGGGAACATGACTGAAGTGTGGCCAGTGTTCCAAGGAAGCAAGAGATGTTCAACCAATGTATGCTCTTGAGATATCCTCCTTTCAGTTGGTCCCAACTTTTCCTCCATATTTCTCTACTCCCAGGTGTGTGTCAGGATTCAGGGATGACACTTAAAAGATTCAACAACTTGTCTGATATAGATACAGACTAATCAGAACAGATGGCTAATGCAGTACTGGGGCAGGATCTTGGAGACTTCTTGTTGTTGGATCATGGGGAAGTTGGGGGTGAGGAGTAGTTGAGGGAACCAGGGGGTCCTTGAGGAGGGTCCACGGCAGTAGGGGCAGAAGATGAATATTGCCGGGTGAGGGGTGGGCAGCCAGGAGAGGACATATTTACCAACTAGTTTGGACTTATTTTAACATGAATTTAACAAAAAAATTAGCAACTTGTGCACTGTACTGAGGCATACCAGACCAGATTCCATGATAATACACACCACATTTTATGTGTATATGTCCACGCCACCAGCTTGTATACCCCAGAGGCCAGAGTCAGAGGCTATGGACTCATTTGCACATTCCCAGCACACAGGCTGTCTCAACACAGTTGGGTGAATTGAGCAGAATCAACAATATAAATGCTAAGACACTCACTTCTTCTAGTCCAGATTCTGAATAAAGAGAAATCTGACTGGTCACAGCCATTTTCCTCTGAAACAATAACTTCTTTGGAGCAGAGTTATGGAGAGTTAAGGGGACCTCTGATGTTCCGACCTCATCGGCTCTGAGGTATCTCAAGATCCAACTGGCTCACTGAGGAGAGCAGATGGCAGAGGGAGCTGGGGGAGGGAGCAGCACCTGGGTCTTGCAGGCCTTGGAGCAAGCTGAGAAGGAAGCTTCAGGGCCTCCAGCATCATCAGTGATTCAACAGCTCTCACTGACTGAGAAAGAAAGCAAAGCCCTGCCCCTCACAGGCCTACCCTGGGGAACTCCTAAAATAAGCCTGGAATCTCAGGACTTGGACACTGGGTTCTTGAAGATGAGGCTGTGTCCTATTCATCTTTCTATCCCCAAAGCCAAGCACAGTGTCTGACCCATGGCAAGAGCTCAGGGACCATCCGCTGGGCTCAAGAGTGAGAGAATGAATGAATGAATGAGGGCATCCTTCTTTGCAAGTAGTTTTGATACGGAGAACATAAAATGGACTTGGAGTCATATTAGCTTGGGTTCAAATCCAGGATTTGTCACTAGTAACAATGGTTATTGAATTTGGGCAAACTCCTTGACTTACATGAATTTCCATTTCTGGTGTAAAAATAGATGTAATAAAACCGACTTCAAGGGCTTGTTAGGAGAAGTAAAAGTCATTTGCAAATCATGTGAAGTGCCTAGTATAACTCATTGAAAGTGTGCAGTAAATTGCAACTCCTCCTCCTTCATTTTTTTCCTTTTCTTCATTCCATCTTTTTAATTTTAACATTATTATTATTATTATAAATTTGCTATTCAGAGATACTCTTTGTATGTATTATAACAGCCTGGTTTGAGTTTCTTCACCTAAAGCATGTCCAGATAAATCAGCATATAGGTGGTCTCTCTGAACAAAGTCTGTGTTGTGTTGTTTATTTATAGCCATTTAGCTTGTATTAAGGAGAAAAACCTATTCGAAATGTGCCTATGAAAGAATGTGATGTCCAAATACATGTATCTTGGCTTATCTTCTCCCCACATAATGTTGATTGAGCACTTACTGTGTGCCAGGCACAGATGAAACCCCTTATTATCCTTATATTATTCCTAATCTCTCCAGCAGCCCGGGGGGTTGCCACTCCAGTCATTTTGCTTTTATGGATGAGAAACTGAGGCTCAAGGAGGTTAAATTACTAGGCCAAGGAAATACAAGGAGAGTCAGCAGCATGATCATCATGATTGTCTTACCTGTCCTGGAAGTTCTGAACACGTGAAAATGCCAGACTCCTCCCAACTCACTTGAACTCGTACAAGTGTTTAGAAAGAACACTGACTTTATTAGAGCTTGAAGTGCAAAATATTAAAAATAAATCACTCCTAGCAAAAAATTGTAGCACTACCAAGAGATCCATTCCAAAGACAGCTAGCTAGCCAGCTGGAGGCACATTCATCAGGTCTGAAATCAGGGAGAAGGCCCCGCTCACTCGGGCTTCCTTCTGGCCAGCCCAAGAGAATTGAAAGCCGAGAACAGCTGAATACTTCTAATCAAGAACAGATCATTGGAACTTTTCATTAAAATGTTTAAAGAGGTAAAAGAAAATGCCAGCCAAGCAGCTGAGGTCAAGGAGATGGTTGTGAGCCTTCCCTTTTCTTGAATTCTCCTTCCTGGGTGCCCCACGACCTGCACCCCAAGCTTCTAAGCCCAGGCACTGAGTCACTTGTATTGGGTCTCAAGTCTCCTTGACTGCCTGTAATTGAGCGGCCAGTGTTGGCCCCATTGGGAAGCTTCCACCCTTTCTGCTTATCTGGTTAGACTCTGAGAACCCTAACTTCTGACTGGTCAGTTTCTGTCCAAGCCTCCAGCCTCAAAGAAGGTGAATTCCTTGGGCCTTGGCTGACCCACCCACTGATGTGTTTTTTTCCCACCCAGAGCCCATCTCTGCAGGCTTGTCTGCTTCCCCCCAGGCCTCCTGGGGAAAGGGTGCCAGGTCAAGACTGGCTCCTTCCTCCACCCATATTTTACAAGAGGGAATGAAGTGATGCATTTGTGTATTAAAAAAAAAATTATTATTTTTTTAAATAATGAGACAGTATGGTATGATGGTTTAGAGAGCAGTGTTTCTCGAACTATCTTTGGTGAATGACCAGTGACTTATATTTCCAATCTATCACAGTATGAAACATGGGCCCCCTACGTGTATGGGCGCATCTTGCACTCAAAGCAAATTCAGCAGCCCCAAACACAACTATACTCTGTTCTGTGAAGTATACCCACTGATCATGGACTTGGATGTCATGGAAACTTCAAATTATAAAAGATTGGAAAGATTATAAAAAGTTACTCACTTGCTACACCAGTGACAAACAGTTTGCATCTGCAGATGGCACTTTGAGTGACATTTGTTTAGAGAAGGGATTCTCCGAGTGTGGTCCCTGGGCCTGCAGCATCAGCATCACCTGGGGACTTGTTAGAAATGCATATTTTCAGGCTCTATCCTGGGCCTAAGGAATCAGAAACACTGGGGGTGGGACCCTGCCATCTGGACGTTTACCAGCCCTCCAGGAGAGTGCAATGAGGCTCACCCAGTCGGAGAACCACTGCTCAGGCGGGGGAGAGAGCCAACAACAGGGATGTTAGATATTTTTTTATTAGCCCTTCAGTATCAGTCAAAGGAAATGGCCATGTCTGTCCAAATGACCTACCGAGCTCAATTTCTTAGCTTTGAATTGTATTTACCTTGATGTTATAAGAATGTACTTATGTGCTTATCTCAACCAAGCCCACAATCTTAACAGATTTAAGAGGTAGTAGCCATTTCAGAGCTTCTTCTCACCCCTCTCCTTCAACGGCACACAGAAACGGTCAGCACAGGCGGCCCGGGAGAGGAAACATAGCTCCCCGAGGGTGAGGCTCCCGAGTCTCTGTGTCTTCAGGCCTCTGTACATCATAAAGGATGGACAATGGATGAATTAATGAATGAACAAATGGGGCAATGAAATTTGCTGCCCTAGAACACTTTATGAAAGTAAGTCGAGCTTTCTGATTAATTGGCACACCCTTCTTGCAACTGGCTCTTATTGAAAAACACTTTCCTGGAAAAAAAATGCATTTTGTTTTTCATCTAGTTTGAGCGAATTTTTATTAATTGCAACTCACTGGTTCCCTGACTAAAAGGCAACCCTTGTTCAAGTGTGATGCATTCAAACAACGTCTATCCTAAATGATATATTGTCCAACTTTCTCATATCGTGTAAAATAGTAAAATTGCTATGGAGAATGAATTGTATTGGAAATCACATGCAGAGTAAAGCAAATAAAAGGATTATAGCCTATGGAGCATGGAAAACATATGCTGTTATTGGGGCAAATGTAATTATTTTGTTAATTAATACTTAAGCACATATACATTTGACATTATCATGAGCATAATTGGTGGAAACGGTTTATAACAAGGTCAGAGTTTTGCAGATGGGATTTGTCAAAGATAACTTGGAATTAACATGCCAAAAAGAAAATTAGAGAAAAGTGAAAAATCAACTAACTAGTAAAAATCCACCAAGTAGTTTGTATACACAGGTCAAGCAATTGGAATGGCAGATTCCAAAACATTGACTGATTCTTTGTCAAAACTTCATTTATACAAAGCCAAGACAAAATCGATCGATTTGACTTCATCCTAAGTTGACTGAATTGACTGGTCAGTTAGAGAGGCTCAAGACTCTGTGACATGTTTGCTTCACACGCGACACCTTCACCCTCCTTTAGGGATACCTTCAGACACACAGCGCCTCTGCCGTGCGACATGCAGTATTCCTGAGTACTTACAAAAGAGGAAAACGGATCTTTTGAAGAAAAATTAAAAGAGGAGAAATGGATGGTGTTTTCTTATCAAACAAATTTTAAGGTATGAAGTCTTATTTGGGCGACCTGAATTCAAATCCTGGTTCTCCCTCTCTAGCCCTTGGATTGCACTCTGTAAAATGTAGATAATAATAAAATCTGTCCTATAGACTTTTTTTCTTTTTGAGGATTAAATAAGATAATGCACACAAAGTATTTACCACATGCAAGGCATTTAATTAATCTTAGCTGTTATTATTATCTTCATCAAGCACAGAGCTTTTCCTGGCTTGCCCATAAGATCTCCTTGAGTTAATACCCAAAAACTGGAGAGTTGATGCCTAATGGCCAACTCTTTCAATCCAGTGTTGGGTTTAATCACACCTTATGATTTGTTTGTGAAGGAAATGATGCCTTTTCCACCCAGAATATGTCTTCCCTGGAAATATTCTACTTGATGGCCATGAAGCTGAAAAGTCATAGTAATAAAAATAGTATCATGCTTTGCAAAGGAGGACAAACTAAAGAGCATTCCAAACACATGTCTGCCAAATTTTCCCTTACTTGGAAGTAGGCTATAGGAAATTCTAGAACTCTCAATAGGTCACTCACAGTCTGTCCATTAGCTTTTCCATTTGCTGTCTTCTTGTCTACTCACGTCAACTCTTCTTAATATTTAAGAACTTTTCAGGAAATTCAGTTGTAAAAAGACAGCAAAGGAGCTTTGAATTGGCAAAATCCCCCACATTTCAGAGGTGATGCTAATCTAAAGAAACACACTATTATCTTAGTAATTTCCAATTGTTCCTGGAACCATTTTACTGCAGAGACAACTGCCAGCTATTAAGTAGAGGAGACTCATTTTGGTTGCCAGAATTAGCTGAAATTAAGATCCTTTGACATCTTCTCACAGAAAAAAGTCAGTTTCAGTGCAAACAATCCAGAATTTAATAGATTATGACAGGCTATAAAATTCTATGCATTTGAAAGCAAAGCTTTGCTCATGGAATAATGTGTTTCTAATTTACACATAATAGGCCATGAAGCTATGACTATAGAAGGACATTAAAGTAACGAGGAAATTCCAGTTATGGACGCCTTCTGTAAAATCTTAAAAGATAATGATTAAGGCAGTCATTTTCCTAAGTACCTTATGTAGCTAAAGCCAAAATGAAGGTGTTCAGGACAAAGAAAGGGGAATAGAAGAACAATGGCTTCAGGTCAGAGGGGAAGGAAATCACTTTTGAGATAGCTGCTTAAGCCAGAGGTGGAGGGTTTTACTAAAAACTTCATAAATGCTGTATTTATTGAGTATCCACCAAAGGCCTAGAACTGGCTGCTTTTCCATGAATGAGGACGAATCCCCAAAGGTCTGACCAATAAGAAGGCATTGTGATTCATGCAGATAAACCCTTCTCCAATAAAAAAAGAAGGAAAATTCTACTTTGCCTTGATCTTTTGTCCTTGACTAACACAATACAAAATGGACCCACTGGATGCTTTCATTATTTAAAAAAGTCTCACTACTACTATACTATTAAAACATATACTAAAAGGCAAAGATGACATGGAGTGTGTCACTTGCATGATTTGGGGAGCTGTGGATAAGGAGGTAGGGAAAGTGGCTCAAGCAGAACGTGCTTGTAAAGGAAGTCATGTGATTCGCTTTATTGCCAATTTTATTTTCCTGCTCTTTTTTGGAGATCAATTTCCCAGACCTGAGTTACTAGAAGCTAGAAACCTGCTTGCTGCCTAGAAAATGATTGGAATCTTGCTCTGCTATTGTTTTTGCCATATCACAGGAAGTCAGGAAATACTGACCACCCAGGTGACAGCAGGCCTGGCAGCTTTGTGCTTCTTTTTTTTAAGCGTCTCCAGTAAGAATTTCACGGTTGTCTTTCTTTCTCTGTCTCTCTGCATTTCAAAAAATATTTTTGAGCTCTCTCTATATGCTAAGCACTGGAGAATGAGGTGCCTGAGCCAGCGGAACTTTCATTCTGGAGGAAGGAGTGGGGAGGTGGGAGATAATCTTAAACAACTCAGAAAATAAGATAATTTCTTTTTTGGGCCTCATTTTCCTCATGTGTCATTCTAGAGCCCTGGTGCTCTTTGGCTTGCGGGGGTTTCTTCCACTAGAGAGGCCATTCTTAGCCTTACGTGAACATGCAAACAAAACCCAACAACCCAGATGGCAGAGGATGTGAGTGGGGGTAGGGAACCTCCCACCCAGGACCCTGCCGGTCAGTCAGCCTGGTATTGGAGAACGCCGTATAACCATGGAAGCGTAGGAAGAGTCCAAATAAAACAAAGAAATGCTTATGCCAGCAGCTTTGCTCCCCCAAAGTCCATCTCTTCCTGACTCCTTCAAGAGGCATGGCATTCGGTTACAAGATACTGTTTCTTTCTTCTCCTTCTATGGTGAAAAATGTCTTTGTGACACTAAATAGCAGGGCAGTCACATCAATTCAGGTAGAGAAAACAAACCCAGTTAAACCAGTTGTTTGGCATCAAATAGAAAGATAATCTTTTTTTTTTTTAACCTTTCAGCAGGTCTGTTATCTTGAAGTGTTCTGGAATCTACTTGTCGATAACTCAAATTTCCTACAAGAAACAGTACAATGGGATGCTTTCTCACTCCTCTGTGCTCATGATGCCTCAACTATTAAATAAATTTCCAGAAATAAGATCGAGAGTCATCATGCTCCCCCATTCATTTGGAGTGGTCCATGTTTTTCATCATACTCACCAGAAGGTCTTACCAAAACAGCACGAGAATTTCCTTGTTGGAGGAAGACTAAAGTTTTCACTCTTCTCAGAATCCTGAGGACTTGAAACCTCAGCTCCACTGAAAGTGAAATCATATTCTACTGAAAGCATTCTGGCCAATTCTTTGGTTTCTGGGAAACAAGAGGTTGCTCTTTAATGTGAAGAAACAGTCCGGGTTTGTGGTTGAAAGAGAGAGAAGCTACCATCACAGCCTGTACTTCTAGAAAACTAAACTCCTAAAGAGACCAAAATTTGGCCTTCACACTCCTCTATAATTTCCTTCAGAGCAGGTCCATGCACCAGATAATCTTATTCATTTCCTTGCAGAACTTCTCATATGGAATTTAAGAGTTGGTAAGAAGCTTAAAGGTCATGTAGTCTTATCTTCACTCCTCTGAAATATAACATTTGTACCTCTTAAACACCAAACTTAGTTGCGATACATGAAAAATGCCTGATGCAGATGTGGACAATGGAATTCCTACAGAGACTCCATGGATGTGAGTCACATATGCAACTCTAAATTAAAAAGTAAAAAGAACCAGATGAAATTAATTTCAATAATATGGTTTATTTAACCTAGTACATCCTAAATATTCTCATTTCAACTTGCAATCAAAAAAAATATTAATGAGATCATTAATATACTAAATCTTTGGAGGTATTTAATATTTGCAGCAAATTTCAATTTGGACCCATCATATGTCAAGTGCTCAATAGCACATGTGGCTGGTAGCTGTTGAATTGGAGTGTGCTTTGGAGTGTGAGCATTGGCCCTCCAGGGTAAATCAGGCAACAGTCTGAGATAATTCAGAGGAGGGAGATGTCACAGACTTGAGGGGATCACGAAAAGCTTCATGAAGAAGGTAGCTTTGGGGCTGGGCCTTGAAGGATGTTATTAACAAATACTATTGATACCATAATTAATAAACACCTGGCAATTATTACATGCTTGCCACATGCCCTGCATGGTGCTAACCACTAGGGGTCAGTAGAGAGGAAGAGACGGACTCTTTGAAGGGGCTGGGGGGGAACCAGTAGCAGCAAAAGCCAGAGACCTGGAGACACAAGGCACTTGCAAGTACCTTGGGGGGTGGGGGGTGGGGATGAGTAGGACAATCTGGTACTGGACTCTTAGAAAGTAGCAGAAGAAAAGGCAGCAAGGTGAATTGGAGCCGATTTTAGAAGCCTTGAACGTTAAGGGGGGAATTTTATATGTAATTCAGTGAGAAAGTAAGGTAATAATAACACAGAACACCCCCTGAGCAGTTTGTGACAGGTGCTGTTCCAGTGCTGTACATGGATGAACTCACCAAGAGGTAGTGAGTTTCACAGATACAATTTCCATTTTACAGGTGAGGAAACAGAGGCACAGAGGGGTCAGGGAATTTCATGTGGTTACAAAGTATGTGGATTCCAGCCCAAGTATTTCTGACCATAAAGTCTGTGCTCATAACCACTCACAAGGAGCATGGATATTGGACCAGAGACCCAAATTACATCCCAGGCTCTGTGCCCACTCCCTGTAAACTGAGGCAGTTCCCTGAGCCTTTTGAAGCCTCAGCTTCTTCCCCCACGATGGGCACGTCCCGTCTATCTCATAGTGTTCACCATGTGGATGTAATGGCATTGGGCACTGAAAGCACCAGTTACGCTGTGTGGCACACAGCAGGCTGCCGATACATGCTGCTTGCCCTGCAAAAGGCAATGGGGAGCCATTTCTGGCCTTTATGCAAGTGGAATGGGGTGACTGGACATACCCTTTAGGAAGATTTATTTTGGAAATACCTGTCTTCTGTAATGAATCTTCTGGGATGGACTGGAGCAAGGAGAGACCAGTTAGGAAGATATTGTCGCGGTCCGGATGAGGCAATGAGGGCCTCTGCTAGGTTGGCGGCAGGGAGAATGTGAATGTATTATCCAATCATAGGATTTTGGAGCTAGAGCAGGTCCTATGGATCACATAGTTCAAACTACCCTCATTTTGTAGCATAAAAGAGCCTATATCCAGACTTAAAGGATGTGGGACCAGATCAGATCTCCTAATTTCATCATTCACTGAGTTTTCCTTGACTCATAACTTCGACTCAACACTAGAATAATAAAAATAACTCAATAAAAATTAAGTATCTCAGTTTTGTTTAAACCATAGACTTCCTACTTTTCAAGTAGCTTTCATGGGCATTAATCTCATTTGATCTTGCCAATGGCAACTCCCTTCCGCTCCCGGAAAAAGTAGGAAGCCTGGAGTTAGGGCAATGCTCGTACTGAAGATGAGTAAACAGTAGCACAGTGAAAGGTGACCCTTATTTTTGACTCAAATCCTCTCACATTTACTTCTAAATTAGTTTGAAAAAAAAGAAAGCTTATCTTGGTTTTGAAATGTTACTAAAATGCTGCTACAGGGACGGTATTTACAAAATTTCATCCTGAACAGAATTTCATGGGGGCAGAGAGACTCATTCAGCTCGTAAAGGTTAATGATTAGGGTTCACTTCAAACTATGTCCAAAGGAAGACTTATTGTGTGATCAATGGAAAATTGTGTCTTTGTAGTTGTTCTATTTTAAAAATGGTGAATGAGCATGTATTTTGTTTAGAAAATATGCTGAGATGCTCTGCCTCTTTGTTTCCCATACAAAGCGGAGTGAAGCAACCTTAACAATATGTTAGAACGCTAAATTCTACCACAGGAGGGCGTAGGAAGTGTCAGATGCTTTTCCAGAAAATAGACACCAGGTGGCGCCACACTGCTAGTTTTCTTCATTTCTGTTTTTAATTTCTTTTCCTTTTTAAATTCCTTTGTTTGGTAACAATGTTAACGGTCTAGCTTTAGCCATGCAGAAAAGTGTTTTTATTTTCCTATTCTTTTAATACTTCTGTCGTTATGCTTTTATAAAATTATGCTAAGAAAGAGTTTCCTTACAGTATAGGGAGTACTAATTTTGCTTTTGAAGAATTTCTCAGGACATTCAAGTATGAATTCAGATTAAGTACCCCTTTGTGGTCTGTCATGGACTCAGATTCTTTAGCATTTTGCTGGAAATGTCATTTTAGTTTGATTTTGGAAAAGGAGACAAAATTCTGAATTGTGTCAGTGCTGCAAAAATGTTGACATAACCCAAAAGCTGAAGAGAAAAATAGGTTTTAGTAGAGGATCTAGAAATGGATTCTCCTATTTGGATTTGTGTAAAGAAGAGTTTCTCCAGTATTATTTACTTAGTTTTGTGTCTGTGAGTTTACCTCTTTCTGGAGTTTGGATTCCTGATTATAAGAGTGAGGCAGTTCCTTTAAATGCCCTCAAAGATCTCTTCCAAATCTAAAAAATTATGAGCTCAGGAGTATATAAACATAGTTGTGCCCTGTGCCCCAAACACACAATTCTTAAACATATATGCCAAAGCCATGATTAAAAAGAAAATATCTGGGTAATTCTCAGAGGCACAATTATGAACCTCAACTAGTTTTTCAGTCCATGTTACTCGACTGCAGTCTTGTGTGAATGAAGTAGATGCAAAGGAATATGCTGACTGCACATGCAGAATCACATGAAAAGAGCAGAACTTGTCCAGCTTGTGGTGGCTGCCCAGAAACTTTGACACTCACTTTGGCTCCATCACTTACTGACTGGGAGATCCTAATCCATTAATTAGTAAATAGGCATTGACCTCAGAGCTAGACACCATGCTGAATGTGAGGATAAGTAAGAGGCCAGGCCCTGGGAAGCTCACGGTGGTTGGGGGACAGAAGCCATGTTATTAGGGAGTTAGTAATGGTGGAGAGTAAGTGTCCAAAGAGACCAGTTCTGTGTCCTTGGCCTAATCCCCAACCAAACTTTTGCCCAGTTGTTGTTTTGACAGGTGACTTTAGTCACCACTGGGGACAAGCAGGGGTTGTGGGGAAATCAGGGAAGTTGTGATAAGGAAGAAGAGGGGATGGCTGGGGAAGGTATTAAAATTGTTTAGCATTCTTTGCCTATTGATAGCAAGTGGTAAACATCATGATCAAAGGTTTATTTTCTAAGAAATAAAAGGAAGTGGCATTGCCATAAATATGTTAAGATCACATAGATCTTAACTAGCCTGAAAACTAGAGATATCTATACTGGAAGGCAACAAGCAGAAATGGGAATAAAAATCCTTGCCATGTCATCTTTTGTGATGTCCACTGATGTTGGTAAAACCTCCAGTGTGAGCTCATCAAACCAAATGGTACATAATGGTACCCTTTCAAGTGCCAAGGTTGGTAATGGCAGGCTCTTTTCTAACTCTCATATAGATGGTGAATCATCAGAAACCAAGTGTGGATTCTTATGCATGCTGTGCCAACTGGCCACCAAGTCAGAGTGGCTAGATGATTTGCTGAAGGCTGTGGAGCATATTAACTACAAATATGGTACAGAGTAATTTTGTGCCTGATGTCATCTTGGCCTTGGAGTCCTGAGACAGTGGCTGAGAGCTAGTAAACTGTAGCAGGCATGGGCCCCCCTGAGCGCCATGCCCTTCTGAGTCATGAGAATGGTGATGTGGCATGCAGAGGCCCAGCTCTCCTGGAGCAGGAGTGTGCGTGGGCCACAGGGAGACAGGAGATTGGAAGTGAGTGGTACAGAATCTGAGTTTAGAGGCTGAGACCAAAACAGAGGAAAGGATGGGAGAGGCAGCAGCAGCCACTCAGGTGCTGTGATGGTTCATGTGTCAACTTGGCCAGGTGATGGTGTTCAGGTGTCTGGTCAAGCAAGCACTGGCCTAACCATTACTGCAAGGACATTTGTGGCTGGTTAATGAACCAGAAGGCTGGTTTACTAAATCAGCCAATTGACTGCACCTGTGACTGATGACGTCAACAAAGAGTGTGTCTTCTGCACCGAGACAATGCAATCAGCTGGATTTAATACAGTCAGTTGAAGGCTTTTAAGTGAGACAGATAGAGGACCTTCACTTCTTCGGCTAACCAGCGAAGCATTTCCTGAGGAGTTCATCAAAGTTGCCAGTTTGTTTCCTGAGGAGTTCATCGAACCCATTCATCAAAGTTGCCAGTTTGCTGCCTGAGTTGTTCATCAAACATCTTCATTGGAGTTGCCAGTCTGCTGCCTGCCCTACAGAATTTGGACTCATGCATATGCACAATTCATGAGACACTTTCATAAAATCTTATATAAAAGAGATAATCTAAGTAATACAGTTTCATTAGCTCATTCAGGTTGAAGACAGCATCACAGTGGCAGTCAGCAAAGCTGTGGGACTCCTTGGCAGTGAGCTGCCTCCCTTCTTCCGGATCTGTCTTAAATCAGTGATTACCTGAGGGCTTTCCTCAGCACCTTGGCAATGAGAGATGTTCATGGATGGGGTGAAACATTTCTGCATCAGTTTAGTTTGGGAAATGATAAATTAAACAAAGTTAATAAAATTTCTTTGCTGCCTGGAATTTTTAATATGCTACCATACATTATAACTCCTTAAAAGGAGATTTGTTATGTAGGGTTTCCCACATTTTTTTGAGCTTGGAACCTTTTGTGTTTTTTGTGTTTTGTGTGTGGTGTGTGTGTGTGTGTGTGTGTGTGTGTGTGTGTGTGTGTTTCCCATAGGATAGCTCAAGAGAAATGTTCTGAGAAACATATCTTGGAAAACAATATCCTTTGAAATCACACTTTGAAAGATATTACCTTTTTACATATACGTTATATTTCACAACAAGGAAATAACTGAAACCGTGGAACTGTAACTCATAACATTCTTTGAAATTTGCTCTCTGACTACTTGTTAAATTGCACTTGGAAAGTTATCACTTCTATGTATATATGTTATATTCCACAATAAAAAAATATGATTAATAAAAAAAAAAAATCCTGGAGAGCTGAGGCTGGAACCCAGGCATTTTGCCCCTCCCTCCCGTCCTGCTTTCCATAATTTACTGAAGACCCACTATGTGGCAAGCACTGAGCAGGAGGGGCTATAGCACTGGCCATGAAAGATGGAGTCATTCGAGTGGGGCAACAGCTAAAAATAACCAAACACACAAAAGATAAATAGAAAATAAATAAATTGCAGGTTGTGTTAAGTGCTATAAAGCACAGCAACATAGACTCAGGTTAGAGGGAGGGACACTCTGGGGAGGGTGATCAGGGAAGACTCACCTGAGGAGATGACACTTAAGCCAGCCACGTGGACCCTGGGAAGTGGGACGGTCTCTGAGTCTTCTAGAACAAGGAAACAGTAAGTCCTAAGGTGCCAGGGCTGGAGCAGAAAGAAGCAGAGAGATTTGAAATATATTGCAGAAGAGAAGGATGCAGAAATGATCCCTGGGATACTCCAACACTTAGAGGTCAAGGACAAAAAGCAGCTCCCCCCAAAAAAGAGTAGACTGAGAAAATCGCCCAGAGTGAGAAAAGGAAAACAGGGAGAGTGTGTTGTCAATGGAGCCAAGAGAAGTTTGTATTTTAAAAGAGGCTGAGGGCTCACCCAGGTCAAATGCTGCTAGAGGACTATGCAAATGAGGACATGGACATGGCCACCAAATTTGGCAATTAGTTTATGGCCCAGGCAATTGGGGCTTCAGTGGACTGGGCTGCACAGAAGCAGGAGTGGAGAGGACTGCAGAGCACTGCTGACTTCTGGATCAAAATGGCAAATGGGCCACAAATGAAAAGCTGAAGGGAGAACTAAAGTGGGGAACATATAAAGTTGTTCAGAAATGGAAAATTCATCATCACATGCTATGTGGCTTAGTTTAGAAAGGCAGATTTGCAATCTAACATGTTGGACTCATCTAACATTTATGATGTCATCATATCAACAAAATGGCTAGTGGGGAGTGCACGTGAGTGTGGGGGAAAGAGCTACATGCATTTTCTGCTTTTTAATGATGTGAGTCAAGACCCTGAGCTGAGGGTGAGAAGGGGAAGATGTAAGGATCGAGAGATAAGAAGAGTTTGGGAAAAGGTTAGAAAAAAAAACAAAAGAAAAAGAAAAAGAAAGAAAGAAAGAAAGAAAAAGAAAGAAAGAAAGAAAGAAAGAAAAAAAAAGAAAACAATATCCTAATGCATGACAGGTATTTTATTTCAGACTAAATTCTATTTTAGCAATTTTCAGTGTGGAAGTTTAAGGATAAAAGAATCAATAGAAAAGTGAAAGCTTCATTCAACCAACTTATTTGGTGACATGCAAGCAAAAGCAGAAGGTTTCTTTTGATTCACTGATTTTAATTATTTGTGAACATAGACACACTCTTCCAAGATTTTTTCTTAATTGGCTACACTCAATCAGCTCTGCACCCTCACAGTTAGGCCTTGCCTAAACAGTGTCACTGCCTTGGAACCTGGTGTCATTTTGGCTGTCAGGCTAAGCATGTCTTGTGTGGTGAGAATAAGAAGAATAAATACAGCTCCCGATTTCCAAGTCAAAGACAGTGTGAATTGATATTACACAGTAAAATGCAATGAGATTAAATCAATAACATCTGCAATAAGGCATAATGAAGGTAAAATTATATCTCTGGCTTCCTGAACAGCTGTGAATCTATTTTTAATGATCCTCATTTTTGGCAGTCAGCTAACAACTTCTAAAACGTCCTAGAAATTGGATTGTTAAGCAGATGAGCACTGCAGTGGCCTGGAATGTCATTAATTTCGTTTGCCTCATCCATCTGCATAGGCGAGACAGAAGCACCAAGAACTCATCCACCCACTCACCCCACCGAGCACCCCACTTACCAGTCCTTGGGTGGCCCCAGAAAATGCTGGAAGCAGCAGGGCAGGGCAGCTGCGGGGAGAGGGGCTCTCACAGGGTAGGGGGGTGGGGGGAACATGGACCGTTAAATTAGGGAGAGAAAGGCAAAGTGTTCACTTTTCTAATGCCAATTGTGGCATATAACTGACTTTTGTGTCTACATTATGGTATTGGAACCTCATAACCACAGCAGAGAGCAAGCCATTATAGTGATCCCCATTTTACCATTGCGGCCCTTAGTTTCTGCAAGATTGCTCCATCCAAGACCCAGTCAAGGGCACACAACCAAGTGTGGGATCCAGGACTCAACCCAGCTTCTGATTCTATAGCCAGTGCCATTTCCACGGCCCGGCAGGCCCTCTGCCCTGTAGACGGTAGCCGTAGGAAAGGCACCAGTGGAAAATTTGTTATTGAGGAAATGTGAACACACAGGATTATCCACACTTTTCTTAGCTGCCTGGCACCTTGACATTTTGCTAGAGCTTTTACTAGATGCCACGCCTGTAGTTCAGGCACTTGATCCTTTGGCTGATAACGCTAAGTGAGCTTCACTCCTCCGGGCTGGCTGCGACAGGGAGTGGTGGGTGACATCCCATCCGCCAGCATCCCACAGACAGCCGTCTTTGATTCCCAAGTCAAGCTCACTGGCCAGGAGTCCGGGAGGCCCCAGGCTAAATGGTGTTCCAGAACATTGCAGCAGAGGGTAGAAATTCACCTTTTGGATTCCCTCAATGCCTGAGCGAGAGCCAAGAGAAGGAAAATGGATCCCGTATTGTCTTCCCTGCCCGGGAAGCCTATAACACTGAGAGAGAAGGTTTGTGTGCAGAAGGTATATCTGCAGCTAAGATAACTGCCCATCAATTATGGGGCTGACCCCACTGCCTGGCTTGATTCTAGCTGTGGGGTGAACCCCTCCCCTGTTGCCTGGAAAACCTGACAATGAAGGTGTGGTGTGGGCAAGAATTTTATGGTGCAGGGGTTGGGTGGGAATGGGCAGTGACGTGTTTGGATTGGGGAGAAGGGTCTGGTAAAGAGGTCCTGGGTCTGATAAAGGGGTCCTGGGTTGTTGACTAAGAAGATAAAGATTATCTCTGTTAAGCAAGAGGTGCCTTCCAATGGTAGACTAGATGCTGTTAAGGAAGGGAGAAACAGAACAGAGGGAAGAGGTGGGAGGGGTTTGTACATATATCAGCAAAACAGGAATTACAATGTAACAGTACTACTAACTGCTAATGAGTAAAACAATATCTGATATGCTGGAAAACTGAGTTTGCATCTGACGACACTGGGACAACGGGGGGAATTAAAGTTCATGCAAAGTTAGACAAGTGATGCTCAGAAAGAGAAGTGGGGGGAGGTCCAGGGAAAAGTGGGATAGCAGGCCTGCCTGGCAAATGGGGCCCAGGGCTCAGCAAGCACCAGGGGCGAGGAGGCAGTGACACAAGAGGACACGGGGGCCCGGTGTCCTTATGCCCTCCCCACCTTGCCACTGTGCCAGGACCCGATTTGATGAGGACTTTTCCCAATATGCAGAGGAAATCTGGCTCTTCTTCCCACAATAGTCCCTCCACCAGCAACTCCCATGTATGCTAAGGTACAAAGTGGCCCTTTTGTTGAGGTTTGAAAGAAGCTCTTGTACAGGAACAACTAACATGCTTAAGGAGAACACATACTGGCCACACAGTGTTAGCTGGGGACTCAGCACCATGAGGAAATTGTCAGTGATGCAAAACCTCACTCCTTCTGGCTTCAATGGCAAGGTTTAATGCAGGCTTGGCAAATAGGTTTTTCCTTATGTGTTGACATCAATCTATTGGCTCACTGTGTTCAGGAGGACTCTGAAGCTAGATCAGGGTTCACGGGAAAGAATGTTGCCTTCAGTTATTTCAGTCTTCCCTGGATGAGAGGGGCAGGGAGGGCCCCTGCATCTATATCCCTTTCTCCATTTGCAGAGGTGTCTGTACTTGGAGTGCAACCGAAGCTTCAAACACCCAGAGGACTTCAGATTCACAAGTGAGGGAGAGGTTATGGATGGAGGAGAGCTTCATCCACCTGCTAAATCTCAAAACATGACCATTTCAGGCTTTGGAAATATCAAGCATCAAATTCACTGCTAATAAGGCCATTTGGAGGAATGGAGGCTCTGAAGAATGGGGAAGTAGAAGCCAAAGGAACCTGCTAGACTGCCCAGGTAACCTGATTAAAAATAAAGGACAGGGGAATTGGAGATACTACCAACCAGGCACATTATCCGGATGCTCCTTTCTTTCCTTTTTGAACAGTGAAGGGAAAGCAATCCAAAGAGACAAGGGAGATGGGGATATAATGTATACACACAAAAGGTGGTACATACTAACCTATGTCTGTGTAGGTATATTTACAGACAGATCGCAGACATCACATTTACATCATATAAGTTGTATACAAAGAAGAACAACTTAGAGAAGAAAGAGCCAGAAGTCATACTCCCTAGCAGGTGTGGCTCAGGTAGTTGCCTTAGCTAACTAATTAAATGTGAATGACCAAAAAGCAACAGACCGAAACGCAGGATGAGAGGAAAGCCACTTGTTGGTTAGATACCTAAACATGACTTCACAGCAAGCTGCAACTCCTGGTACCTCCAAGTGTGAGCCACAGAATCAGGGAGGCAATTTGTCTTGTGGAGCTACTTTGTGTCTTGTGGAATTTACCCATGGCCAAGGCACCTGGTGTCTGCAAACAGAATTAAGAGAATGGCCACGTGTCTAGGAAGACGTGATCAGCTTTAGGGGTGGAGCTAATGGGATCAGGTGGTCACAGCTCCTTCCCTTTCAGGCTCCTGTGCAGACATCAGTAATCCCACTAATCCATTCCAGCAGTCCCCACCCCACTCCACCTCACCCCAGCAGCAAAAAGAACCTCAAAATCATTCTCTAGACAGCACGCTAACATTCCCTACAACTTCATGTGAAACCTATTTGCATCCTAGATTTAGAGGACTTGTCTCACTACTAAATCAAGCAGTTTAGTGTATGCACTTTATAGAATGGCAACAATTCCACTTAGATGTTACCTTGGCATTTAGCTATGGGTTGAGATTGGAAAACATCCGTCCTAAGTAATTAAACAATAACAGCTTGTTCGACACTTTGAGTCTTTTGTACTTCTTCCTGGATGCTCTCCAAAGTGGTACAATAGAGGGGTTCTTAACTCGGGGTCCATGAACCCCCAAGCAGTCCATGCACTGAATTTAAGGAGGGTCTGTGATCTCAGATGTGAAAAATGTATTTTATTTTCACTAACTTCTAAGTGAAAATTAGTATTTTCTTCATTTATGAGTGTCAGCAACAAACCAGTACTAGCAGTAGTTGTGATTTTGTCATCAATAGGAATCCCAGGTTTCATCGCATTACAGTTGTTGTAGATGTCTTGGAGAATCACATGCTCATTGTGACTTTGAAATTACAACAGTTCTTAGACCAGCTGCTAGTTCTTGTAACTTAATGGGTCATTTTAGAAGTACGTACATATCACAAATTTGTTTTCATAAATATTTTGGTAATGGTATTTTAATAAAATAGATTTTCTTCGCCATCCTGTATATCCTATTTTATACACTTAAAATATGATTCTGAGAAGAATGTCTATGAATAGAAAAAACACCTCTTCCCTGAGGAGGCCTGGGTTATGATCCTTGCTAAACAACTTTGGTAAAATCCCTTTGCTTATTTATCTATTTATTTCCTTTTATGGGGAATTAGTTTATTGAGATAAAATTCACATAACATAAAGTTCACTATTTTAAAGTTTACAGTTCAGTGGTTTTTAATATATTCATGATATTGTGCATCTATTACCACTATCTAAATCTGTGACATTTTCATTCCCAAAAAGAAACCCCATACCCATTAAACTGTCACGCCTCATTCTCCTCCCCCATCTCCCTGAAACCACTAATGTCTGTCCCTATGGATTTGTCTGTTCTGGATATTTTTTAAACACGGAAGCATACAATATGTAGTCTTTTGGGTCTGGCTTCTTTCACTTAGCATGATGTTTTCAAGATACATCCATGTTGTAGCATGTATCGGTACTTTGTTCTTCTATATGGCTGAGAAATATTTCATTGTAGGGACATACCACATTTTGTTTATCCATTCTGGTCAAGTTCTTTTTAAATTCTAGTCTCCACTCTCTCAAAATGAAGAGACCAGGGTAGGTTATGGCTAAAGACTCTTCTGTCTTTCAAACTCTGCTTTTGTACCTTCCTCTCAGTCCCTGATGCATTGTTTTCATACAGCTTGGCTTGGGCTCCATTTCATTACAAAGATTGGCCTGTCAAGTTCCTGAGCAGGTGTTTTGCAACATTCCATCTGTTCATAGCTACCAAAAAGAAAAGGAAAACCCGGTTTGAGAGCTTACCTAGTGTGCTGGATTGAATTATGTATCCAGATTTAGACATGTTCTTGGTCTTGATCTGCATGCCAGTGGGTGTGAGCCCACTGTAATAGGACCTCTTGAAGATGCTATTTTAGTTAAGGTGTGGTCAATTGAATGAGGGTGGGCCTTAATCCAGATTACCAGAGTCCTTATAAGAGAAGAAATTCAGAAGTGAGAGAAAAAGCCACAGGGAGGAGCCGGAAGCCAGAAGTCAATGGAAGCCAGAAGAGAAAGAAGAAGACATTGCCATGTGATGCAAAGGAAGGACTGCAAGCCAAGGAACCCCAAGGATCACTGGCAGCCAGCATCAGAATGTTGCAGACTTTGGGGAGAAAGCATCACCTTGCTGATTCCTCAATTTTGGACTTCTCCTAGCCTCAAAACTGTGAGACAGTAAATTCCCATTGTTTAAGCCAATGGTGCCAGTTTGAATGTATTAAGTCCCCCAGAAATGCCATTATCATTGATGCAATCTTGTGTGGGTGGATGTATTTAGTGTTGATTAGATTGAAATCCTTTGATTGAGTGCTTCCATGGAGATGTGACTTAATCAACTGTGAGTGAAACGTTTGATTGGAAAATTTCCATGGAGGTGTTACCCCACCCATTCGGGGTGGTGTGTCTTGATTGGATCACTAGAGTACTTTTAAAAGAGCCATACAGGCCCAGACTCTTGCTACAGCCAAGAGGGATACTTTGAAGAATGCACAGGAGCTGAGAGAGGAACTGCAGTTTACAGAGACATTTTGGAGATGGCCTTTGAAAGCAGACTTTTGCTCTGGAGCAGCTAAGAGAGGACAAATGCCCAAGAGCAACTCAGGGTGACATTTTTGAGGAGCTGCAGTCTAGAGAGGAACGCCCTGAGAGAAAGCCATTTTGAAAACAGAACTTTGGAGCAGACACCAGCCACATGCCTTCCCAGCTAACAGAGGTTTTCCGGACGTCAGTGGCCACCCTCCAGTGAAGGTACGCATTGTTGATGCATTCCCTTGGGCACTTTATAGCCTTAAGACTGTAACTGTGTAACCAAATAAATCCCTTTTTGTAAAAGCCAGTCTGTCTCTGGTATTTTGCATTCCAGCAGCAGCATTAGCAAACTAGAACACCAACCCATTGTGTAGTATTTGTCCTAGAAGCCTGGAAAGACAAAACACCTAGTTTAAGCCATGTGGTAGATGATGGAAAATTGAACACTATCCTCCCTTCTCCAATTATGCTCACAATATTATGGCAGCCAGCCAAAATATAGGAGACAGAATTTTTCAAAGTATACTCAATGGAGAACTCCTTTATAAAAATCCATGGTATTCTGTATGCCCTAGTGAACAATTCAAGGTTTTATTCTAAGATTCTCCCTCTGCCACTTGAATGCTTAATTAGGAAAAAAATTCATCTGTCACTTTAAAATTTCAGCAGATCACAACAGGTTACGTCCATAAGCCTGTAAATGATCAGAAAGCTGTAGGAGGAGATAAGAGACTAACAATATATCCTCAAATTGTATAAGCACAAAGCATTGTTAACAGAGTTCACTTGGGGATCTAAGACTACTTATTATTAACTTACTGATATTTGTTATTGTCTTTATTAGATTATAAAACAGCACATACTAACCACAGTCAGAAATAACACACAGGTTTCCTCTGCAGCACAATAAATACAAATTTAATCTGAGAAACCGTAAATTACTTATTGCATTATTTACTGTTCTGCTATCTACTATTCCCTAAATACATACATTAAAAAAATGAATCATCCAGATTTTACTCTCCCACCCCATCCTTTTCTGGCAGTTGCTAAGTCAGTCCCATTTTGTTTTCAGCCTTTTCCTTTGTTACATAACTACACTCTCAATCCACTCTTCCATTTCCTTCCTGGTGCTCTTTGCCGTGGCGAGATGTCTGAGCCTCACGTTTAAGACACCTCATTACACCTTCTGGCACATGGTGCTGAAACATTTACTGTTCTCAGCCCAGGACATTCTTTGTTTGCAAGTGCTTTAGATTCTTTTCCTTGGGAGATAAACCAAGGAAATCTGAAAATTTATACCTAATCTGTCATAGCCCTGTCACCCAATGCAATCCTCTCTAAACAAAATCCTTTTGGTGAGAGGAAGACAATAACCCCGCTTCATAAATAATTTTTTCCACCAACCTTAATCTGCTGTCTATGAATATTAATAAGCCTCCATCGATTCATGTCTCCATTTTATGTCCAATATTAGACACCTTCCCAGAAAGCTAGCTGTCAAAGCTGCAAAGGAACCTATTTCATGGGCACATTAAATTAGAAATATGAAAAAGAGAGACTTCTTTGGCATGTAGGTTTTAAGAGATAACCCTGTGAGTGCTACTTTCTGATTTCTTTTACATTGTTCCTAAATTACAGGGGATTCTTGCAGGAGGGGAAGGTAGGTCAGTTTTTTTTCTGTCTGTTCCACATGAGCATTGACAGATGGTTGGTGAGCTGATCCCAAGGAAAATGTTAGAGAGCCATTAAGTGTGTTTCTTTTACCAATTGTGACTCCTTTGCTTGCTTTTTTGGTGCTTTCCTTATTGGCTCTAGGTCTGAGTTCCTATGGGACTCTGCTTCCTTTGGCTATTCCTACTCTTACGTTTTTTTTCCCTTACAGACCACAGATTAAGTGGGATTAGTTTCAGGACTGTGGCTGGTGTATAAGGAAACTTTGTGAAAGTTAGAAGAGTGTTCTTCTAATTAGAATACTAATGAAAAAGACATTCCCTCTAGAAGGACACATTAGAAGAAGGAGCCTCCCTCTGGGTGGACATAGCTGTTCACCAGGATCCACTTCAATACCCACTCCCCTCTCCATGGGCACCATGGTTAGTTTCTCTTATCAAATTTTTTACATCTCCCTTCACTTATTTCTTGGATCCAGGGTATTTCTGAGACACTGGAGGCATACTCTTCATGCTTAGGTTCATTTTTTTCATGCTTTTTTCTTTTCCTAACATTAATACTAGACTTCATGTTTATCTGCCAGGTTTTGCTGAAGCAGCCCTAATTAATCTTTACATCTTTGATTAATGTGACTAGAACTTCGAATGACATCCTTGGGTTTTTTGATTATTTGGTTGGTTGATTTTTTTTTTTAAATTCAGTTTTATTGAGATATATTCACATATGGTTGGTTGATTTTTAAATACATGTTTTCATATGTTCAAAGTGTTGCTTGCCAACAGCATTATTTTTTTCTTAAATGGCAAACATATGGCCAGCTGCCAGAGGAGGCAGTGTTACCTGAGAGAGCTTGGAAAACCAGCTCTAGCTCTAAATATATCCCTCCTTGCTTGTCACTCAAGCCTGAAATGCCACCTTAAAGTCATATTCTTTGGGTTTAAAGAAATGTAGGCCAGTTGTGATAATAACACACTTAGAAAGAATTGAGTAGATCATATTAGTCCTTGACACCTTAGTGAGAATTAGTTTATAAAATCCTACTCCAATGGAGAGAAGAAAGAGTGTCTCGGGCATGTGACGCACTAACTCACTGATAGGCAGGCCTGGGTAGGCTACGGCAGAAACTGGATTGAGTATGTTGTGCATTTTGGGGGATCCTTCAGAGAACAAGGGACATGGAATGTAAATGTCCTGCATTTTTCTCTAGAGCAGTCCTAGGGTAGAGCTAAGAAATTTAACTTGGTGTCAACTGTTCAGTTGTATTGCTGCTCCCCACAGTGGCTGAGGCAGGATTCCTTCCTAACTCAGCTGAGAACTTGGGTTCCTGTTTGGGCCTGGGCCAATCTCCTTCTGTTTTGATCTGCCTGGTATATACAATGAGCTTCTTCACAGGCCAGGGTTGGTGATGTTAGCACATACCTGCGAGGAATTTATTTCCCATTGAACATGGCTATCTATGAAAAGATCTTTGAGGGACAGAACATAGATGCAAAGAATGTCAGAGAAATGAAGGTCCTTAAAATTCATCATCAGTCTAGCCTCTCAAAGTGGGCTGCACACACACTTGGGGGCACAAAGTCATGAGTTCTGTACACATTAAGCCTTGGCACCTCATCCTGTAGTGTCAATCTTATTAGTCAGTAACAGATTTAAAACACTAGTTTTAACTTCAAATAAGCATGGCTATTTTATGGAGTGGAGTGAGGCAGACACGTGAATTGTAACAAGCACCATGGGAAATGAATACTTGATCACAGAAAACAGAGCTGAAGGACCACAGAGCTCATCTAGACCTGTATTTTTCAGACCTGATTGTGCGTCAGAATCACCCACAGAACATCAAACAAAACTTGAGAATAACCCTGATGCCAGGCCCTTTTCCAAATGGATGCAGGAGCATTGATAGGTCTTCAAAGCTCCGCAGGTGGTTCTAAGAGCAAATAGGACAGAGAAACACCAGATTCCAGCCCAGCTGAAACTCAGCAGGTGAAATTCCTTGCCCCAGGTCACACAGCTAATTTGTACTTGATGTTTCTACTGCTGTTCTATGATAGGTCTTTCAACAGGACTGGCTACAAAATTTGCGGGGCCCAGTGTAAACTGAAAATACAGGGCCCCTGATCAAAAATTATTAAGAATGCTGAACGGCAACAGCAGAGCCTTTACCCAGGCATGGATCTCTTCTATGTACAGAGGCCTGGACAACTAACTGTACAGACAAGTTACACACACATGACATTGGCCCTGCCCCTCAAAAATTCCAAACAGTGTATTCAGTGATCTGTATTCAGCTATTGAACGGTGCCTTCCTCCATGTTTTTAGTTTATGGGACTAGTTAACATACATACGCCTGGACAGGTAGTTCGGAAACTCATTCTGGCAGAAATGTTTAGAAGGGATTAAGTGAGGTTTTTCCACATGTAAAAGCATGTTTGCCTCTTTGTCTAAGTCAAGAATAAGACTGTCATATTTTGACTCTCCCCTATGTTGGATGAAGGATATAAAATTCTAGTTTATAGCTTCTTCCCAAACCACAATACCCCCATCCCTGCACCATGCCATGTCTCACATCTCTGGGTCTTTATCTGGAATTGTAGACTCAGATTATGGAAAAGCATTTTGTCACAGTTTGACCACAACTCACTTAGTTCCATCTCTTGAATAAATGAGAATTTCTGGGGCAGGGCGGGGGGGGGGGGGTTGAGAATAGGGGCTGTGCACACACATGCACACACATACAAATACCCCACATATCAGAGAAAGAAAACTCAGCAGAAACTGTAAGGTTTCCAGACCCTGAGAGCAAAGCTCACACTAGGAGACTGTCCTCTCCTAGAGAAGGCGTTCCTCTGACAGAAGCCGAAGCACATGTGGGATCCTGGGGGCAGGGCGAGGGCAAAAGGATGGTGGCCAGTCTGTTAGGGGAATGGAGAATGTATTCATTCTCTTGAGATTCAGCAGCCAGGCAAGGTTTCGAGAGTTGACAAACCAAAGGGAAAATGGGAAGCATCAGGGAATTCAGAGTAAGTGAAGAAATCCTCATTATGTCACTACTGGAATTAACAAGCCACTGGAACAAACCCACCTCTCTGGCTCTCCTGCTATGAAATATCTGGGGCCAAAGATGGAGCAAAACCCTAGAGGAATGAAGATGATTCATGTGCCTGGGACTTTGCATCATGGCTCTGTTTTTCCAACTCAGTAGATACAGCAGCCAGAGGCCAGTGTCTGCAGGACTGCAGGAGCTTTCCCCAAACCCTGGAAGTCATTATCTCTCTGGCCCTGATGTCAGGGGCTGCCTGATCAGATGGGGAGAGACCCAGCACTGCCCATTCTACAAGGGCTACTGCTTACCTGGTCTGCTTTCTTGAGGCCAGACCATTGTCTGTATCTGTTTTCTTCAGGTTCACTCCTCAACAACATCTGAAGACAGTCTTTCAATGCAGAACTTCATAAAAATGACAGAGAATTCATTGAGACTTAGAAAAGCCACAACATGGAATGCACTATAAACAGTCCAACCGCAGGCCATACAACATGTGTAGGTAGGTGATTACACAAAACAAACTACGAAGACTGCAGGGAGGATCTTGGTGCAGTGGTTAGATCAGGCTTTCTGGTCAGGCACATATGAATTCTGCTCCCATTGCTGAGTGATCTTGGGCAAAGAACTTGACCTCTCTGAGACTTGTTTATTCCAACCAATTAAAAAATAAATTAAATACCTATTTCTTAATCTTGTCTTGAGGACTAAATAAAATAATGTAGATAAAGGCCTTAGCATAGAGTTACAGCACAAAGTCAGTATACAGTAACAATAATTATTAGCTATTATTAATCCTTTCCTTCCCTCTGCTTGTACTCAGGAGTAATGGAAACTTCAGCCAACGGTGATTAAAGGGAACATTTCTGTCCAGATCCTGTTCCAACCTTTTAACACTTTCTTCTCCTAATTCTATGTAGTGGGCTGGTCTACTTTATGCTAAACAGGTCCCCATCCTCAAAAATCCCAGCATGCTGGTCATCCCTCTGTAAGAGGGCCACTGTATAAATTGAGAAGACTTGCAGTCTCTATCTCAGCTGTTCAAAGGCCCCACTGTGAGCATGAGTGGAGACTGCAGTCCAGATTTGCTTCCTGATCAATTCGGGTAATGCTGGAAGATGAAGCAGTTCTTTCCATTTCTTCCAATCTATGTCCAGTGAAGTGGCCTCAGAATGGTGTCTCTGGGCTCTCTTGCAGCAGCCTGACAGAGAGCGCACACAGATCAGAAGTTCTCAGGGGACTCGTGCCTTTGAGAACACACCTTTGAGGGTTGTGTTGCAAAATAAGAAAAAGAAGAGAAAGAACTGTCCTTTATGCTGAGATGATGGCCTGCTTATGGTTTTGATATTAAAGATGCCCTTTTTGTGTGTGAAGCAATGGAGTAAGTAGATGGGAATAGTTATTTTTTATGCCTTGACTTGGAAAATAAAAGGTAGGCAAATCCATGCCAGCTCTCTTCCCCCAACTTTTTAAAAAACAACTTATTGGCTTGTGAAATTAAAAATCTGGATACCACTGCTATGGACCACCCTGGCTGTTTAGAGAAAGAAAATAACTTCCAGATTAGGAGCTACCTGAACATTTTCCCCCAGACTATAGATTCCTAGGCTTTTGTTGCACAAACTATTTCATGTCTCTTTACAGATGGCTTATGTGGCAAATGAGGGCAAAAGCAGCTTTATGACAGTTTATAGGCTCCCTAGTAAACCAGTCCTGTACCAGTACAGCTCGATGCAAAGTCAAATGTGCTGTCCCATCCACATGATGGAACACAAACCCTTCCTTTGTATAAATAGGTTTGAGAACGTTGGCTGCTGACGCTGATTCAGCACCCCCCAAAAGATTCTGTTAACTTTTAAAATAAATAATTAAATTTATTAAAATGGTCTTGTTTGGGTTTGAAAAGACCACTTTTTTTTTTTTGCAGGAAGGAATAATGTTATTAACTTACTCCTTTGACCATTACAGATAGTAGGCCCCAAACTTCATCAACCATGAGGTCACATTTTCAATAATCTGTCCTGAACACATGGCTTTGTGACCCTTCTCCCTGTGTGTGCCAAGGCCACCTTGGCAGGTATTTCTGGAACTCCCCAAGAAGGGCTGTGATGATTCTCCAAAGATTTCCGGGGATTACCTGAGGCTGCAGCTCACTGTTGGGCTCCTGATTGCTGCCTGCAGGCTGTCCCCCAGCCCTGCTGTCCACTGCCCCAGGCACCTCCAGCATTCTCTCTTCTATTGGGACTCTGTGATGAATTTCCACAGCTTCCTCCTGGTATAACTACTGGTTCAAGTCCTTCCCCTTCTCCAAGGCTCAGCTCAAACACATTTCTCGAGGATGTTTAAGATCTCGGTGGTATAAATAACCTCTCCTTCTCATTCTCCTGTTGCACTTTGTATCCCCATAATCCAAAGGACATACGATATAATGTCCAAAGAACATAATCCAAATCTTTTTATCACTCCCCCTCATCATGCAAGCCTCAGGATGCAAGGACTTGATCTTATCCTTTAAAAAAAAAAAAAAAAAAACTCAACCCAGCATTGGCCCAGTATATTGTACCTGGTATAAGTCTGGTAAATGCTAAATAAAACTGAACTGCCTTAAATTCTTGCTAAGGTGTAAATGACTGATTGCCATACCTCTCCAGAGTGTATAAGAAAAAACTTTGTCTCCCCCTGATAGGAATTGTACTCATCAGTCCGTGGAGAGAAAAGATGACCCTTGAACCTTCCCAGCAATCATACAGGGTGGATAGCTCACACGCCATTCAGGTATGTGAAGCCTCAAAGAAGCACATGGATTCCATGACAAGAATCCCTACTTTGTCCCCCACCAGTCTCTCCAAACAACATCGCTGTCAGGTTTTGCACAATATTAGCCTCATTTAGCCAGCCATCATTTTCCATTAAAAAAAAAACATGAAAAACACGAGGGGAAGAGTTAAGAGTGATAGGAAAAAAAATGCCTTTGAATTAAAATCTTAGCTTTTCTTTGAACATCCAAATGATTAAATGAGATCCAGACGAAAGCAGGCAATTTCTAAAAAATAAAACCCAGCCGGGGGTATCTGCATTCCCTCATGTTTCTACTGGTAACCCTGTGGTAAAGTAGTGATTGATTTGGAGAGAATTATGGCTATTATAAACTGTAATCAGTGGTGGATGAGAATAATTACACAGGGAAAGGGGAAAAGAGCTGAAACATGGCTGAGCAGTGTTCTGATGGATGGGGAAGTCATTTCCTGGATGTTAATGACTGATTTTTCAGCAGTCAGCACACAAGCTTTAATCCCAGAGGGGAGAAGGAGACAGAAAATGGCCACGTTATTAAGGATGCCATGACTTAAACTTACCAGTTTTAATCTGAATATAGCTGGTGCCTGTCCCCCTGGACATCTCCTGGCTTTTGTTCCTACTATTGCAGACATAACCCTTAGAAGGTGGAGTTAGAGCCTGGCCTTTATCTTATCAGAAAGAGCTGTGGTTGTAGAGAGCTATTCCGTATCAGGGTGGTGAGAAATAGCATCCAAGTCTCACAACATTGTAGGGTGTTAGGCCTGGAAGGGCCACCGAAATCACCTTATCCAAGATCCTCATTTTATAGATGAGCCCAGAGAGGTGAAGTGACTTGCCCAAGCCACACAGCTAATGGGCTTTAGACATTAGGGGATATGGCCCATGCAGGCCCAGAAGGGAGACTGACCTTATAAAAAAGGCATGTTCAGTATCTCTGGAGGAGGCAGCATTACTAAACCCCATTCAAAACTGGCATCGGTATAGGAAGGCATCGGCCTTCCAAGACAGCCTTTGAAGTCCAATATTCTCCTTGCATAAGTTGTTAGTGGGTGAGGTTACAAGAGGTCAGAGAGGGTATGGGTGTGTGGAATGATCTGGCCTTTATCTTATCAGAAAGAGCTGTGGTTGTAGAGAGCTATTCTATATCAGGGTGGTGAGAAATAGCATGGAAGTCTGACAACATTGTAGGGTGTTAGGCCTGGAAGGGCCACCGAAATCACCTTATCCAAGATCCTCATTTTATAGATGAGCCCAGACCAGCCATGAGTCCCCTGAACTGTGACATTGAAAGAGAGAGAGAGAAAACCCAATTTATCTTATCATTTGCAGCCGTAAAACAGGATAACTGATAGAAGCAGATTAGAAGCCATAAAACTGTGTAAAGCAGGACAGCCGAGATGCGGTTGGTGACAGACATCCCCCTTCAGGGCCCTTATGACTTTCAAGAGCCTTTTGGATACTTTTGTGCAGTGCTGGGTTTCCCTCTTGCCTCCAATGCTGAGCCCCCAGAGGGAGAGAAGATGCATAATGGCCTCAGGCCTCTGACAGATTCCAGCAAGCTCTCTTCCCTCCCCCATTGAAGGGCAAAGCCGATCAAAAGATAAGGAAGGATCATCTTCTAAGAAAATACGACTGCTTTTGAGGCTAAATTATGTCAAGATATAAGATCAGGAATGGCCAGATGCTGTTTGTCCAATCTTAATTAAATTTGGATTTCTTTGGGGGGAAATACCTCAGTTCCAGGAAAAGTTGTTTGGGCTCTGAAGCTCTTTGGACCCTGTTTTATGAACATAAACATTTAATCAGGATTATACTGATATTCCTAAGTTTTCAGTGTGCAAGTATTTTCTGGAGGAAGAGCAGAGAAAAGCTGCTGCAGGGCACAAGTATCAATTGCATTCCCTGTCACCAGAGAGGCACACAGCTTCTGCTCCAGGCAGGGCTTTCCCCCATTTTATTCTATCAAGATGGCCATCTTCATGAAGAGGAAATGGATTATTTTGCTGCAGTCACTTAACCCAGTAAAATGAAGCCAAACCGCATCACGGCGTGTGGGTGTCATTTTGTCTTATTTGTTGTTGACCTGCTGAGTATAATGTATTCCTGTGGGTTTACCAGTAGGTCAGTCCTCTGTATAGGTTGGTCTTTGATGTTAATTGTCCGGCGCTGCCCCGCTCGGTCCCCGGTTCCCGGCCGGCGAGGGGAAACAGGGAAGGAGAGAGAGAGATGCAGACTGCGCGAACTAACCTGGTCATGAATCACGACTCGAACCACACGGCAGTTGTGAAAGCAAGCCCTTTACTACAGCTAGATGAACATTCTGTGTTACTGGTTCCCACACGGGGCACGGCGCCTCGTGGGAGAGCAGCCTCGATGTGGCCGTCAGGCACGGCTCCTTGTGGGCTGTCTCCCCCTACCCCGTCCGGGTAAGACCTTTTATACACAATTAACAACCAATAAGCTTCTAGGCTAGTATCGCGTATACAGGATTTCGATTGGTAGGAGCGGGTGGCGGATACATGCGTCACTATGCGGAAACAGGATGCAGGCGCCATCTTGGCTCACTCGATGGGCGGGGGTAACTCTAGAGCAGGCTGCAGCGCATACGCTAGGCCCGATTCAGGAGGCGGCTTTCCACAGTTAATCATGATATGATACATATGTATATATACAGGTATAGACACACACAGGCTTACATGTTTATTCATATATGTCCATACTGTATGTATATATAAACACATACAATGATATGCATGTGTGTGCATATCTGTCTTCACCATAACTGTCACTCTGTCAAGTGACACATTTTTGAACCAATGGCTCACTGATCTTTTCTGTTGATAAAAGTGAGAATGCTTATTGTAGAAAAATAAGAAGCAGGAACTTATAAAGAGAAAAAGTAAAACCTCCAATAATTCCAATAAAGTGAGAAAACTCTTCTACTTTATTCATGCCAGTCTTTTTCATGCATATTTTATGAGTATGTTTTTCACATAGCCCAAACCACGGTATGTGCAGTTCTGCAAACTGCTCTTCCCCAAATGCACTGAATAATTTTTGAGCCCACCTGAGGCATGTCTTTCCAAGGCTCTTTAGTGATATGAGTGTATGATGTCTGCACGGAGCTGACCCCGGAACCAGGAATGGGAGGCACCCCCACACCGCTCTCTGCTAGCTTGCTGACGGCCTAGCTGAGGGAGACGGAGAATGGACCAGGCACTGTCCACGGACACACACCCTCTACCTCCCCAACTCTCCCGCCCCCACCTTACCCTCTCCACCTGCCTGCCCTAGCAGCAGGGTTGGATCTGCCGTGATCCTGAATGAGGCCTTTCCTCAGCACTTGGAGAAAGCAGACCCACATTCCTCTGTTGAAGGTGGGCACCCCTTGCTCTGTATTGCTGTGAGGAGCCCCCGTGAGGGCAGGCGGCTCTGAGGGGTGCCTGCAGACCCAGACCTTGGGGGCCCCTCACCTGCACTCCCCCCAGAGCTGTCCGAGACATTCTCAGTGGTGGAGTCACAAGGTGCTCGTGGCTCTGTGCGTGAGGGCTCAGTGCACGGTGTGTGTGTTGTTCTGAGAGGCAGGGATGAGCCCCCTGGGGGAAGAGCTCGGGTAAGTGGCTGTGTAGGTAACAGACTTTAGCAAGTGACAGTGGCTCTGGGCTTCACCGCCCGTGGCTTGGCAGCCCCATCCCCATCCCCATTCCAGCTTCTACCAGAGCTGCCCCCATTTAGTTGGGCCCTAAGGCACTGAATTCAGGAAAGAAAAGAAAAGAAAAAAGAAGAACAGAAAAGAAAACAGGATGGAGAACAAACATAGCAGAGAAGGCTGTTAAGAAAAGATACAGGCACAAAGACATTTTTACTTTTTTTTAAAGCACCAATAAATTCCTTCCCATAAAAATGTCAGGAAACCAATTTAAGATGAAGGAGAGAAACTTACAGGGAGAATCACCAAAGATACTTGAAGCCAAATGAATACAAGAGCAAAGAGCTTGGAACTGGGGGCGATAAAACAGGCAGGAGGCAAGATTGGCCTTTGCCGGCCCAGCGAGAACGCACGGGGTCCTGGGGGGGCCTGTGCCGCCCGCGCGACTCCCGGCCTCGGGACAGCGCCCCCCGGCGGCCGGGCGGTTGACAGGGAGGGGGTCCTCGGTATACCGACAGTCCCCGGGATCTGCCCGGTGCCGCCACGGCTGAGACCCGCCTTCTCCCTCCCACGGCCGATAGGTGGGGCCTCCTGCCGCCAGGACCAACGTAGAAGATTCCGGGCCTCCGCGCGTGGCTCCGAGCACGCAGGCCTCCAGGCAGCCTGAGTCCATGTTTTGGGATTGTCTGGGAGAAATGTATTAATCAGGCTCTTCTCTGTCTGTTGTTTCACAATGAACAGGATACAGTTAATCTGGGGATATAAATGCTGGACCCTTGGAGATTTCCCCGAATAGGGACCGTTTGAAAAGTGTGGTCGCTAGTCCCAGGATGTTATGGTTGGAAACACTGGGAGAATCTTTTTTTGCAAATGCTTGGAAAGGTCCCGCAAAAGACTGCTGCTCAACTTGGTTTATAAAGTCTCACAGTTTTATTTATTTCAGGGAATGCACATTGACATCCCACGGAACTATTCTAATACACAGTTTTGGAAATGCTGTTAAATCGCGAGGCATAGGAACAGTCCCTGCCTTTCCCTGTGACACTGGATGGTACACTATAACGAGCAGCGTGTCAGTATCCCCAAGCCTTTATATGATGGTGCTGATTTACGAGGGGGATTTTAAAATGCCACTGAAGGGGATTCTAGTTTGGTATATTGAATAGTTTCATTATTGGTCCTCCTCTTATTGTTCTATTAAAAATACTTTGGGGTCTTGTTTCTTAATGATTACTATTATCATTATCATTAATGACATTTACTAAACATTTACTGCTTCCAGGCATTGCACTGAGCCCTTTGCATGAATTATCCTATTTAACCCCATGTCAGCTTTATCAGGGAGATACTGTTTTCTTCCCACTTTGTGGATGAGGCTTAAACTGGTTATATGCTTGGGGCAGTCAGCTTCCAAAAGGTTAGACTGGGATTCAAATCCGCATGGCCTGACTGAATCACCCCCGCTTAACCATCACACTCTATTCACTTCAAATAGCTCAGCTCTCCAAGGTTTTTTAACACCCCAAGACAGAGATTTAGTGGGCACATCTTAAGACTTGTATATTAAGTGCTTTTCCCTCTGCATATTTATAGCCCTCATCTATCTAATTACCTAGCTGGGTACCCTCTCTCCTTTCTTCCTTTCCTCTTGCAAAATTTGTTAAATCCTACTAGATGTTAAACCTGTGCCTTTCAGTGGTAAAATGAAAATTCAATGGAGGTGGGCTCTGCCCTCAGGGAGCTTAGAGTTCAACTCAGGATTTTCAAGAAATCAATCAATGACTAAAACACAGCACGGTTCCTTTAAGAGCACAGAGATGCAGCACTTAAATGAATGGGAGCAGGGTGGTAACCTTCCAGAGAAGTGTCAAGAGAGCTGACAATCCAAAAGGGAAGAATTGACATCCTGAGAACAGACTGGCATGCTAGGAGCATGGAGTCTGGAGACACCAAGGAGTTAGGAGAACCATGGATGCCATGCTTGGGTTATGCTAGAATGGAGTAGGCAGTGGACCCTCACAGGAGAAGACTAGAGGGCTAGGCAGGGTCAGATCTTGAAGGGGTCTAAGGAATTGTAAAGGTGTGGGGAATGACATGATGAGGCGTGTGCTTTAGAAAATCTCCTTCGGCAGCAGTGGGGAGGACTGCCTGGGGAGGAGGGATTGGGTGTAGGGAGTTGACTCAGAAAGCAGGGATCTGGAGAAAAATGATGAAGACCTGCCTATAGACAATGGCAGTGTGGAGGGACAAGAAGAGACAGACTAGAGAAATATTTAGCAAGAAAAATGGGTAGGATTTGATTGACTTTAAGATGTAGAAAGTGAATGAGGAGTTAAAAAATAAAAAAGAGTCCTAAATATCTGATACTCATTATGATGTTTGTGGGAAGGGACAAGGTAGGATCACAAATTTGGAGAATGGACACCATTGGTGGCTGAGGGAAGAGAGTGGGGGAGGCAGAGGGGTAGCAAGGAGACAAGTGGGGCCTTCATCTCGAGACTCCCACCTATGATTTGATTGTGATCCTCCTATAATAGTGAAACACTGATTTACAAAATAAACCAAAACAAAAAATACGCACACACACAACAAAAACTTATACTTTTATTTCCTCTTCTTATATCTTAGTTAAAACTTAAATTTGACAAAACTATTTTAAATAAATTTTATATATTTTTTTCTGATTATAAAAGTAGCACATTTTTATCTTTTATATTTTGGAAGATTTACAGAAGTATAGAATAATCACCTATACTATCACCATAGAGAGATGGTGAAAAATAAATAAAGCTGGGCAAGGACTCCATGGAGTACTGGGGAGAGAGATTTGCCATTTTATGTAGAGCGGTCTGGAAAGACCTTTTTGGTAAGTTGAGACAGTCATTAAAGACATAAAAGAGTAAGGAAGCAAATCATGAAGGCAGCCAGGAAAAGAATGTTCTGGGAAGAGGCAACAGCAAGTGCCAAGGCCCTGCGGTAAAAGGATGCTTAACATGTTTGTGGAGCAGCAAGGAGACCTAAGCGGCCACAACAGAATGAGCGAGGCAGGGAATAGAAGGCAGTAAGGTCATGGAAAGAGCAGGAGCCAAATCACACTGAGTGGAGAGTAAGTTCCTGGGGGCAAAAATAGAAGCATGGAAGAGACTCTTGAATGTTCTACACAAGAGATGACAGTGGCTTGCACTGGCTTGATAGTGGAGGAGGGGGAGACGTAATTGGATTCTGGATCCATTTTGAAAGCAGATTGGTGGGATGTGTGAGATAGGGGTCAAGGTTTTGACCTCAACAACTGGAAGAATGGCCCTTTTGCTCTCTGAAGTATGTTTGTTTATTTCTATACTTGCATGTATTTTTACATATTAAAACAAAATTTTGTATTCTGCTCCCCCTACCCCCACCCCTTATTTCCCAAAGGCAGAAAATTAAAGAAAGCCAAGCAGGAGGCACACTTCCTGTTCACCATTTTACTTTTTCTATCATTATCCACCCCTTTCTCTTTTTTTGCTGTCAAAAAACCCTAAAATGTACATGAATGAAGTCATGCATTCTGAATTTTGCTTGTGAAGGGACTTGGTTCAAGGCTGCACTTTATTTGAACTTTGTGGCTAGTAGCCAAGGGAAATAAAGTTTAATTAATGCTAATTTTTCTAAGCCCTTTCTTTGCCTTTTCAGCAAAATAAAACTACCTTTGGGAGAATTGGCAAAAAACTTAAAACAGACACCATACTACTAAATCTAGCCATTAATAACAGGAAAAAACATTTTCCTTTTTGTTTGTGTTTGGTCACAAAATGATAAACTATTTCATCTTGCTCCCCTCCCCACATCTTATTTTTTTCAGTATGAACTACTTGGTCATTTTTAGTTTGTCTTCATCTCTTTAGACAATTCAGAAGTTGTGGGCTTGTGTGCTTCGGGGTAGGATCTGAGTGCCAGGCTGGGCTGGCCCCTGGTCACAGCTGCTAAATTGCAGGGAGTAGAGAGAGCTGACAAGGGTGGGCACCTGCTGGATTACTCAGCTAGTGCTCAATCTGTCGGCCTCTTTGGTCTGTGGATTGAGTTAGACCAGCTACTTGGGGATCAGCTATTAGGACACAATCTTCACCCATTTCTATAGGGAATGGTTTTTGTTAATTAGGTTTAAAATCAAGGCAGGTCCTCGCCGACATCCTAGCGAAGGTGATCAGCTGCCAGAGACTACAGGACTACCTTCTTGCCTTTGGTCTATTTGCTGAATATTTTTTGATTATGTTTATAAAATAGTTGAAATGCAGATCGTGTAATGGTCTCTGAGAGTACAGCATTACCATGGGGGAAAAATGCATAACATAAAGACTTAGAATCTTACTGCTAAAGAATCGTTGAGATAATCCTCTCTTCCAGTTACCACTGGGAAGATCATAGTCAAGAGCTATGGAAGGTCAGGCAAAGGAGAGGGAGCACAGGGCCTTATGGAGATGAGAGCACTTTGGTGACCAAGAGTTGTGCTATAAGGTGCATTCAATGGAGAGCCATATTTGTTTATGAGGCCCAATTCCTGCTGATGATGGAAAACACTTGATCTCAATTCAAGTTACTTCAGTCTCTTCTAAGTCAAAAAGCCTCTTTGAGATAATTACTTTCCCTCCTTTCAACAGCTTCTCCCCACCTTTTCTTTCACCGAGAGGCACCTTGGTCATTTGCCGGTACGTTGATGCTGGCAGTTGGCAGGAGATCTAGTTCATTCCCCATGGACTTCTCCACAGAGCTGCTTGAGTGTCCTCATGACATAGCAATGGCTTCTCCCAGAGTACATGTCCAAGAGACTGAGGCTTAAACTGCAATGACTTTTTTTTTTTTTTAAAATCAAAGGGCAGTTTATTATAAAAGAATCAAAACAGAAACTCTAAGTACCAGTGTGTACATTGTACACATTTAAATGACTCACAAGAATGAAGTTTTTTTTTCGTATATATTAAGATCACACCACCTTGTTTAATCAAAAGATGTTCAAGGAAAAATATGACTCCAAACTGCATATAAAATTGCCATTTTAAACAGACTGCATTTCAAACATGCAACAACGCCACTGGTAATAAAGCTTTGGAATGGGTGCTCATTCTATTATTCTACTACAAACAGGATAGAAAGCAAGATAGGTTGAAAATGTATTCTAAGTAGAACAGAACTTGTCATTGTCTACATCAGCACTCCTCACTCCTCTGTTGCCATTTTTAGCAAGTACTCTTTGTCGATTTTGAAGAGTCGCCATCCTTCCTCACTGGACAGATCAGAAGCACCTCTTCTTTTGTAAAAGTTGATAGATGGTTCATTCCATTTTGCCACCAAGAAGTGCATGCCGCTGCAGTGACATTTCATTGCAACCTGGCTTAGATTCTTTAGAATTTCTGATCCAATGCCAAAACCTCTATAATCACTCATCACGAAGAAGTCTTCAAGATATAATAGCTTGCCAATCCATGGGTCATATGTAAAATAGTACATGGCAAAACCAACAATGTTGTGTCTTAAACAGCTCTTTCACCCGCCCTATTATTAAGTGCAGCACATCTCCTGTGGTTTTTTTTTTTTCCCTCGGTAGTTTCAACACTGGCTGGCTATTACTCCTAACCAACTTCTCAGTAAGTAACTTCGACCTGTGTAGTCAGTGTGTCTACACAACAGGCACTACGGTTTACACAACATTCGGTTTTTGATTGGCAAGGGTTTGGGTGGCTACCTTCTGGAGTCCAGTACTCTTTGGGCACTTCTGCAACCAGGCAGTGGTAGAAGGGGTGCTCGCCGAAACCATCCTCTAGCAGATCTTTTTCAGTTAATACTACTTGCTCTTCCATGTATTCATATTTAGCTAGTTCCTGGGGCGAGGCAGAAAAGAGAAAGGGAGAGAAGCAGAAAACAAAGTGAGGCCCTGGCCAGTTCCGGGATGGGGGTCTGCAATGACTTTTACAAGCTAGTCTTGGAATCATATGTCGCCTCTTCTGCTATATTCTATTGGTCACGTAAATAAAGCCCGAAACAGTGTGGGAGGGGCCTCTACAAAGGAGTGCCTATAACATGGCAAGGATCACTGGGGGTTGACTTCCATTGCAACTGAGGTGTGACTGCACTAAAATGGTGGGAACGAACAACGCAGCAGACAATTTACAACAATCCATGCACCATCACCAAGTGTACTATTCTGCCAGTGGAAGTTGCTATAATATATGCACTGTGAAGAGGCTTTCAGATTAGGAGGAACTCAAATGTTTCTCATGTGGTGATACTCTTATTCATAGCCTCTTCAGCTTTCTTCAGCCTTGGAATTGTAATCCCTTTCTACTATTTTGTTGTGCTGGATGTAAATGTTGAGAAATTCATTGTTGGTAAGCACCTGAGAAGACAATGTGCCCTAAATGTTCACTTACTGCCAGATAGGCAAAGCCATCCTCTAAATAACAACTCGTTATTTATCTTTATTAGAATAGATGGTTTATCATTGTGACTTACTGGAAGGAGACGAGGAGGATCCAGGAACTGCCAACAAGTCACTCCCAAGTCTTTATTTTAGGTAAAGTCATTTCTGCTCACTTTTATTAATAAAAACCTTGCAGTGTGGTGCGCATTCATGGAATCTTGCCACATTAAGCTTGGAAGCGCTCTTAGCAGTCGTGCACCCCAACTCCATTCTTTCATTGAGGAGGAAGCAGAAGCCCTAAGAAATGAGATTTGTCCATTATCATATGGCTCACTAGAAGCAAGTCTAGAGCTAAAAGCCAAACTCTTGATTCTTTGACCAGAGTGCTTCCTATGACTCCAAGCTGTTTCTACATTGCCATTTCTGAAGTTTTTAATGTAGCATATTCTGCCCCTATCAGAAGGTTTCTTATGTAGATTATTGTCTTTTTGCTTTATTTTGTTTTTCTTATGTAGATTATTGTCTTTTTTTTTTTGTAAGTGGTTCATAATTATTCTGGAATTGTGGTCTATTTTGAGAATTCAATGAAAGTTATGTGTACTCACATCCAGAAATATGCACGTACTCCTATACATACAACACTTGCTGTGCCAATTCAGCGAGTTTGTGGGCTACCTGAATGCCGTTCCAGAAGAGATGGAAGTCAGGTCAAAAAAACCTTGTTCAAAAGTTTATTTATAAATGTTGCTTTAAATATTAATGTCTTCTGCACTGCCAAAAGTATACTGTAAAAATATTCTTGATGGACCTTGTTTCCCAGCATTTAAACAACCTTCTGATTTAAATTATGTTTCTTACTGTGGAAGCTGTGCTATCTTTTGGCTTCTTGACTTGCAATGATTTTTCTTCAAGTGCTTGAAACCTCTTCCAAAGGTTTCTAGTTTCAAGTTTATCTTTGTCTAGGGAAACTGTCTATATTTTATTTGAGACTATTTTTGTTTTATAGATGATTTAATATTTGGAAGACCATGAGGTTAAATCCACCACCTGAAGAACTTCCCCCACGGTGCATCAGACATTATTTCACCACCACATGACAATTCCAATCAGCATCCAAAGTTTGTGCTGACAGCCAGAGTCTGTGGGGTCAAGTTGAAGTTTATCACTTCACAATCCAGAAATAAGCTTCCTGGAGTTGTTCTTCCAGGCCATTCATTCTGCCATTGAGCTAGATTTCTCTCATATCTTCTCCTCTGTCCTCAAATTCCAGTACCTCTTTCCCCATCCTCATCTCAGCTGAAGACCTTATTTTCCATGTCACTAATAAAATAGAAACAAACAGAAGGAAATTTCACGGGCTCCTACCACCATATCTTCCCATCTCCCTGCATCTCTACTGGGGGTACCACCCAGCCTCCTATTAGGATGAACTGTCCAAAACCAATCCCTCCCCTCTTCTCCTACTCAAGACATGTTTCCACAATTGTCTCCTCTTTCTACTCGAGCATCAATTTTTCTCTGTATACTGGATTATTCCCATCAGCATTCAAACATACTGCAATGTCTCCAATTTTGAAATGAAACAAAGAAGCTTCTCTTGATCTCCCATTGCACTCTAACTATGGCTAGATTTCTCTACTCCCAATTACAGCAAAACTCCCCTAAATAGTTGCCTCTACTCTCAGTCTCCATTTCTGTTCTTCTCATTCTCTTGTGAAACCACCACAACCAGGCTTTCTTCCCCACCACTCACTGGAAACAGCTCTTGTCAAGGCCACAAATGAACTCCCTGTTGGTTATAGCAACTACTTGCCCAGCCTCAGGTATGCTGTCAACTGTATTTCTGAGACCCATCCCAGGGCTGCATATTTGTAAACTAGATTCCACTCAGGCTACCACAAAGGAAAGGAAAGCAGTTTTGCCCAACTGCTCCCCAAATTTGATAATGCTGTGCATCTAGCCCTTATTCCGTACATTGTGATTTCAGTTGATTGAGCTCATGTAATTGAAAATATAAACTCGTCGAGGTTGACACATACCAAGTGGTGCCTCAGCAATTACCTGGTAACCCTGGACTGTTGAGGCAGAGTCAGAACAAAAGATGCTCAACCCCCTGTTTTTGTCTTAATGGGAGTCATTTGGCCTTGAAGGATGAGAGTGACTGCCTTAGTGTTAGCTTTCACTTTTCCTGTGGAGATGGACCCATGGCATCATTGTTGAAGGTCTAGAATGTCACATATTTTACTTCTAAGGAAAATGTACAGCATGAAAATGGAGTCTGAGGAACCGTGCAGGCTGCACCCTGTCTCAACAGAGCACAACAAAAATGGCCCCTCTCTCTGAGCCCTGGGGGATACAGCTGGGCCTCAGAGTCCCAAAGGAGGCTCAGAATGGACAAGGCAGTGGTGGGGGGCTCTGGGGGATGGGGGAGGCACTCCTAATAGATGTACATTAGAAGGGACTGTTTTATAAGTGACACACGATTTATTGCAGTGGGATACGTATGTCTTCCTCACCAACCGGGAGCAGAGAAAGGGATCTCAATCCATCTTTTAAGAACTCAGACTATTTCTTCTTTGTCTCCTCATGGGACATTCTCCATTCTATCTCTTTTCAGAATGAAAGGTTCATTTATTTCCCTAGATAAGGTCTGAATAAGGGCAAGATATAATTTAAATGCAGTCAGGCTTAAGATAAATCAGTCATAAAGAGGCAATTATTTTATATTAAATCTGTGTCCTTTCTAAAGAGGAATTTGTATTTATCAATTAACTCATTTCCACCATTTAATTTTTCTAAAGGGGATCATGAACTTAAAAAAAATTCATTGTCTTTTATTTGTAGAAAGATTTAAATGGTTTGGGAGCTCAAATTATATCATAGTCATCTTATTCAACATTTTCTAAATGCTATTAAGAAATAATCAAGATCTGTTTTTTTTTTTCCTTGAAGCATTTAAAAGCTCACACAACATTTGGGATTTTTGTCATACATTCCAGATTATTAGAGTAGTAATAGGAATGTATAGCAGGCAACTGAGCACAGAAGATACACAAAATGCAAATTGGTTACAGACTTGGGTTTGTATTGCAGGTCTACTACTGCTTGATCTGGAGCTTGCTACTTAGTTTTAAGTCTCAATTTCCTCAACCAGAAAATAGTTGGGAGTATCTGTTGTTTTTGCCTGTCTGCCATACATTCCTTCTTCTGCTGATAACAAGAAATTCCTTTCTCTCAGGAACCACCCTTCCCCTATTCTCAGCCTATAGGTCCAGGTCAAGCAAACCTTCCTCCAGGCTTGGGGAGGGCACGTAACTCAGAACTGCCAATCAGAGCACCCCATTTCCTTGGCCACAGTGGTAAGTGATATCTATGTGTCCTAGGCTGGACCAGTGATGTCTGCTAATGCTACTGGAAAATCAGTACACTCTCTCCAGGGGATTACTCAAATGATAGAATATAAGCCTTTCATTCCTTCTTGAGAATGAAACCAACATGGAGAAAAGCAGAGCCAAGAAAAAAAAAGGATAAAGTCAGTGTCTTGGAGAACTCACTTAAGCTGTTGCCTCCAGATATGCCCAAAGCACAACACTGCCCTGGATTTCTTAATACTCTAACCAAAATTTCCATATTTTCAAAATTTATTTTGAGGTGACTTTCTGTCACTTGCCACCAAAGTAGTCTTGAATACCCACAGAATGGGGAGTTGCAGAGGACCAACCTAAAATATAGAATTGGTTGGGAGGGGGGAGGTTGGGGGGCAGTAAAGTGGTGAGGTTTCCCATTTTACTGGTTAGGAAGTTGATTAACACTTGTGATGTTCTAGCAAAGCTTGCTGATGTAGTCCTTAGTAGTTTCATCCAATATTTGCAGCTCTTTGCCTTCCACACACATGTTAGAATTGCATTTCTTGGCCCCCGTAATTGGGTGGGCCATGCAGCCGACCTGGTTTGGCCATAAATTTTGAGCAAAATTATGCACTTAATTGCTGATGCAAGACCCCCTAAAGCTTTTTTTGCCTTCAGCATGGCGACCAACAATCTTTAATTTCTGGCTGCTCCATCAACCTGGATTCCTAAGCTCAGGTGATGAGCAGATCCCCCCTGCTGACAAGCAAGGGACATGAAGCATGAGGAAGAAATGAACCTTTGTAGTTGTAAGCCCCTGAGATTTTATAGGTGTCTATTAATATAATGTAATCTAGTCTTTCCTGGCTGGTACATCTACTGTATCTTGGAATTTAAACCACATTCCCACCAACACTCAAGCCTTATGAAATTTGATAGAAAATGTCAGATTACACTTGGCAGCCTTTAGCATATAAGCCTTTAGCCATACAAGAAAGAGACAAGCATTGCTACCAGCTGACCCATCTGAAAACACAAGGGGGAAAATATGACTTTCTTAGGAGAAGCCTTTCTGTCCCATGGCTGGCATGCAAGATCGCTGCCAGTCAGCTAGTCATGAGATTTTAAGGTTTGGCAAAGTAAAATCCACTTCGTGAAGTCATAGTTAACTCAGACAGAGAACCTAAAAACTCAGGGGAAGATAAGATTGGGATTGGGAAAATCCTGTTCCCCTGGATCCCTCCTTGGCTGAGCACTCCAGCCTGACCAAAGGGTGACAGTGCTGGGCCAAACACTCCACTAACTTTGGGAACAAGGGGCAAAATGATTGTGCCTCACCACCTGGGCTATTGTTTAGCATTACCCAGGGGCAGAGGCCAAAGGGAGAACAGAAATGCATATTGCTAAGGGACAAAGCTTTCAATCCTGAGTCTACAGTAAAGGATATTGTAAGGCTGGATTCAGTAAGTGGAGGAAAGCAGACATTAAAAAAAAATAGCTGGGTATTGCCAGGGTGGCATGCGGTGAAGGACAAGAGAAGGGAAAAGAAAGCAAAGAGTATAAAAGTGGGATTGTCTAATAGTTAGTTGAAAATGGTTTGCCTTGCTGCAATGAAACCCTCTATGCTCAGCGCCTGAAAATAGAAAGTGCTTAATAAATGTGAGTTACTATTATTAATAGCTGAGATAATGGACAGATAGTTTTAAGCAATTTGAGTTGCCACCCCAAGACTTTTGATGTATCTGCTGGGCACAGATGTCCTGTGAGAGTAGATTTTTGTGGAGACTAAGTACTGAGCTCTACATCTCCGGCCACATGGCCTGGAACATGGTTGCGCATGTAGAGTGGTGCAGTGATCCCTAAGCTGAGCTAATTAGGTGGAGAAGTCCTCAAAGCCAAAATCACCACCCCCTAACTCTTTAGAATACATGGACGTCTTAATTAAATAAGGCATTGATGTCCAAGAGCATGGAGCGGAGTTTCTGGCCCATCTTATCTAGATACTAAGAGGCAGAGAAGCCTCCACTGACAATTGGGTTTAATGTTTTTCAGGTGTTGAAAGCTTTATTGAGATGGGCATGAATATTTCCAGGACACAACCCTTTTTCAGAGCGCAGAGGAATGAAAACTGAAATGAAAAGTCCTTTTGTTTGACCACACCCAACAGTTGATAAAGCCTCCTCAGAGCTCTTTTGACTCCCTGGAAGTTGGCCAGCTGGTTTGGCTGGGCAGTTGTAGACTGGGATCTTTCCTTTGTCTTTTTTCCTTTCTAATATTTCCTTTTGTCTTCAGATTTCATCTCAGACTCCTGAGGGGTCTTTCATGCTTTCCTATAAAAACAGCTGGATGTTCATTTCCATAGAGATTGATAAGTTCTCCAGTGTAAAGGTGACTTGTCCATGAGTAGCCCTGGGCTGAACTGACAGCCCTCCCAGCATGTGAGATCCATTTGTCTGATTCCATCTGACTCTGCTAAACCACAGTGTACAAGATGATGAGTATAACATGTCAAGACAAAAAATCAAAAGCTGGCACTCTATCTTCAGTGCCGTCTTCAGCATCTCCGTTGACGGAGCGGGAACACACTGCTTCTGTTTGGATTGGCTTTCATGATCCTGGAGAGGAGTGTAAGAAATCTATCTCATACCCAGTTATCTGGGACCACCGGGGAACCTGGCAGTGGGATGAAGGATAGCTACCAGGGAGCCTTCTTAGAGAGGAAACCTAAACCTGGCCCCATCCCTCACATTTGCAGAACTCTTTAACTTTTGCACAAAGCATTTTCACATACAGTAGAAACTCTCTTAACTGGCCTCCACTTAATCACCTTGCCAAACCCGATGACCCGCTCCATTTCCTCTGTAAAATGTGCTGGCTGAGGACCACATCTAACTGAAATCTCTTGACTAAAAAGTTACTCTTCACTACAGGGTATTTGCAAGCTGCAGTTTCAGATCCATTTGTGAAAGAAATTTAGAAACTTGCATCCAGAATTTTTCAAAAACAAAAAGAAATAAAAAATATCAAAACGCATCACCCATAATAAGGGAAAGCTTTGTTTGAAGGGTATGGTGTGTGCTTGTGTGAGTGTGTGTATTTATGTCAGCATACTGAGATGCAATAAGAAATGCCTCTTTTTTTTACTATATATCATCAGGAAAAGTGTGAAAGCTACTGCTCTAATATACCCATACTCCTCTGCTCCTCCAGTTGTGAAGTGTACTTATCAAGAGTCAGTGTAGTTATTCTTAAATTTATTTTTAGTAGTTGTACTTGTTTAATTTATATTAATATTTATAATTTAATTTAATTTGTTAAAACTGATGAGCTATAAAAGTGAAGAAACAGTTGTTTCTAGAAAAATAGAGTTGAATGATTTGGAAAGATGTGATAAAGCGAGTTGCTAAAAGAAAAAAAGTGCTGTCAAATTAAGTCTGAGTGAGACTATTGTAAAATATTGGGGAAAATGTTAAAAATTCAAGAATCACGATTCATATTGCTTTACCAGAGTCTTTAAGTTGTAACTTCTTTAAAGAAATGGATTTGTACAAAAAAGACCATGAGGAACCCCTATCAGCAAATCCATACTGAAAGAAGAGCTCTAAGCCCTATAGACACAACTTGGTCAATGATTGTACAAGTATATGTTAGGCCAAAATAAAATATTCGTGGTGATATTTATCATTTTCTGTGGCTCTGCATTTATGGAATTTGGGGAGTTGCAACCAAGCCAGATAAATGTGGCTTCTACTAAACATCCATCTCATTTGACCCGTGGCAGGTAGAGCAGGCATTGGTTTTCCATTCTGCAGATGAGGAAACTAAGGCCAGAGAGTGTGAAGGAGCAGTTAGGCCCACTGAGGAAAATGTGGCAAGCCCTGTAAGTTTAGTCTAGTGACTTTTTTTTAGTCAAGCAATAATTCGTTGTATGCTAGGTAATTTTTTTTTGACATTCATTTTCACATTTCCTTAATGTCAAAAAGAGGAACAAAGATAACTAAAGTCCTCTTCTTCAGTTAATGAAGCTGCCTCGTGAGGGAAGCACGTATGATCGACTCAGGAATCAAGCATTATAATCAACAATTCTGGTTAAATTTGGTTATTGCCTCTGTCCATTTCCTATTTTCCTACTGCAAATAAAATCATTATTGGCCAAGTAACAACAGAGTTTAAATATTACCGGTGTCACTGGTAGGTGTTCAAATACAACCAACCAGCAAACAATTGCACAGACATTGAGGCCGTATCAAGTACTAGTTCATTTAGTCAGTCAGTGAACTGAGAATTCAAAGAATTTATTGGCTGTTCTAGCTACACGTGGGAAACAGAGAAAGGTAGTGTGAGTGTGAACTTGGAGTCAGGACACCTGGGCTCAAGACCTGGCCTGTCACGTACATAACCACCTTCAACCACAACAAAAATGATTGATTATCTACTCCATACCAGGCACTGTCCAGACATTGAGGATTCAGTGAGAAACAGGCCCCACAAAGGAGATGCTAGCAGACAAGATGACTCAGTCTGCCCTCATGGAGCTGCACCCCAACAGGGCAGACAGGCTTTAAGTAAATTGTTATAAATAATTATGACCGCGATTAGAGCTATGGCAGGAAACGCAGGGCCAGGGGAGCACGTAGAAACCTCTCAGGTTAGAAGCTTCTTCCCTGAGACTGCTTCTGTCTCTTTCCTCATCTGCATAGTGGGGATGGACATACTCACCCCTTCTATTGCCCCATACGAGTTTTCATGATGATTGAGTAAGAAATTGAATATGAAAGAAAGTGCCCTAAAGATGTGGGAATATTATTATAAATAGTTTCTGGCATAGTACATGGTTCCAATGGTGCTTAATAAATGTGGGAAATGGAAGGAGGGAGAGAAAAACAATGTATTCATGGGAAATTAAATCAAGTTTTTTTGGGGGAGAAAACGCATTATGTACTCAAATAACTAGACGGTTTAGAAACTGATTTTTCCATTTTTTGCTTTTAATTGGCGCTAACATTCATCGCGATCTGTCCCACATATACTGTTTTTTTGTTTTGTTTTGTTTGTTTGTTTGTTTGTTTTTACCCCCTTCCTTCTATGCTTGCCCCTGAGGCCTGAGCAGAGAAAACCTGCTTCCTCCTGCACCCAGCCAGAGTGAGTTTTATTCTTAATTTCCCACCACCACCCAGGATATCTCCAGACTTTTGTCCTAAGAACCTGCTCATACAGCCCGTTACTAAGAGCTCTGCAGGATGTGACAGAAGCATCTCAGCCCGTTCCAGTTTCCCTCCAGCCGCAGTCCCTCCTCTCTTCTTTCCCTCTTAGCAAGTGACCCTGCCTCCTATTTGTCCAGAGAAGAATGAGGCTACATGGGCTCAGAAGTTCCTTTGCACCTGAAAAGAGCTACTCCTGTGTCCTCCTCTGTCAACCCTATCTTAGAAGAAGTGTCTTATTTCCCTTCTAAGGCTAACCCCAGCCCCGCACCACCTGCACCTGCCCAATCCTTCTTGACTCCAGCCTTTGTTTCTTCACTTATCCTCTCAACCTTTTCCTTTCTTCCTTGCACAGCATGTCTCTTCCACCTTGGAAAAAGAGTAATACTTGACCCCATCACATCCTCAAACTACCAGGCGGTTTCTCTCCTTTCACTTTGTCGGTGAGTTCTCCACGCTTCCCACCTCTTCCCCATCTCCTCTCTCTGAGTCTGCTTCTCTCCTCTCCTGCTTCTGCAATTACCCTCTGGAAAGGCACCAGTGACTTTTTAACAACAAACTCAACATTGTTTTCTCAGCCTCCCTCCTCTGCAGCAAGAGCTAGGTAGCATGAAGAGGGAACTGAAGGCTCCAGCCACACGAAGGACCAGAAGACAGGACTGGATCAAAAGCAGCACTGGCCTGTAGCCCCAGATGCCTTTCTCTTTCTTTCTTCCTTGGAACATTCATCCATGGTTACCTCTGTGTATGATTCCAGGTTCTGTGTCTTCAGCCACAGGGGCCATTAGGGCTCTGGCATTATAATCAATAATGTGGTTTCCCAGTAGCCTGAACAACTTCCATGGCCTCCAAATGTTCTCTCTATTATATCGCCGAAATGTTGGAACTTGATTAAGGCACACCACCCAAGGTTTGCGAGATTCAACCCTATCACTGCTCCCCACTGGATCTACCAAGTGCCTGCCTTCAGAAGGCAGAGCTTCACTTGGTTGCTGAATGGAAAGGAATCGACCCTGTCTGCATGGAGTCACTGCTCAACATGCAGGAGCTGTTATTACCATCAGTGAGCTCAGAGTTCAGTGGAGAAACTTTCACTTCATGGCCTTGTTATCCAATCTGCCTGTTTTCTTGCTTTTCTAATAAGCAGAGACAAATGGTTTGCAGTAACAATTGTCAAAAAATAGAAGAGCAGCACACTTTCTTTCTTCATATGCCAGAAATGAGAAACAGCTTGTCCCTATCTGGCCTCTATGTAGACATTATGTGATGGATTTCTTTTTCTCACCATCATAACAGTGTGGGAAGACTGACTATGCCACCCCCTGTCCCCACCCTTGGTTCACCCTAAACCACTGAATCAGCCACTTTTATGAACACGGCATTTTATGAACATGGGCATGATTTGAGACTCAAATGTGGTCTTTTCAAATTGTGTGGATTGAATCTTCCTGAAATACAGGAAGATTTTGATATTCCATTTCAATATTTTAACCATGGACAAACCATTCAACCTTTGTACGTCTTAGTGCAGTTATAAAATATCTGTCCAGTCATAAAAGGCCTTAGTTTTCCTTTTGATCAATTCAGGACCCAGGCTTACTTTTCAGTCAGCTAGAAAATTCCCTAAGGTTTCAGTACCAGAAACAGGGATATTTCTAAACAATATCTTTCTTTTTATCTTTTGATGCTGTGAACCACACAGTTGTCCATATTTCCCTCTTTTTGATGGCCATGAGGAAGCTCAGTCTAAAATTCACAGCTTGAGGCTGGTATCAAAATGTACTGGGGAATGTGAGGTCTGCATTTCATATCTCACCTTGCCCTTGGTGTTGCTTTACTTTTTCTACTTTCTTTTCCAATATTCCATATCTACCCTTTACCTCACTTACATGATTTTTTTTAACCTTTTTTATTATTTGTAATCATGTAAGCTTCCACAAAACCTACCAAGAATAAAACCCAAAGATTTTCGGATGCTCCCCCCTAAAAAAAAAGAAAAAGCAGCCCCCTCTCTCATTGCACCCTTGCTCACCTCTCTGAATGCACCTTCTTTTACTCATCCCCTTGTTCACACTGGCCTCCTTGCTGTTCCTTGTACTCATCAAGCACTTTCCCATCTTGGCAACTTTGCACGTGCTGGTCCCTCTTCCCACAATGCTCTTCCCCCACGAGTCTTGCTGCCTCCCCCATCGGGCCTCTGCTCCAGAGCCAGCTCTTCAGGAGACCTTTCCTGTCTGCCTTGTCTGAAGCAGCAGCCTCTGTCTGTCTGCCCCACCCTACCCCCCGCCATACTTCTCTTGGAGCATTTCTCATGACCCAGCATGATATAATCTTTTGTATCAGGGAGTGTCATAAGCACAGACGTGGGAGCCAGACCATCTGGGTTCATATTCCAGCTCTGTCCGCTAACCGTTGTATGACCTTGGGCAAATTATTTCACATCTCTGGGCTTTGGTTTCTTCACCTATAAATAAAAAAACATATATAACAGTGCCTAGCACATAGTAATTGATATTTAAGTTTTTAATTTGTAAATAAATAAATTAAGTAATTGCTGTTCATTGTCTGACCTGACCCCTTTGCATGGCTTTTTTTTTTTTTTTTAATGCATTATTATATCCTTAGCTCCAAGCATGGTGCCTGATGTGTGGTAGGCACTTAAACACTTGTGAATAAATTTTCTTTTGAAATGATGCAAGTGCATTAAAAGAGCCGTCTTAAACCTAGATTAAACCTGAAGAACACTGGGCTAAAACTTGGAAGACTGTGAGTTCAGTTCTTACTTTGCCACTTAGGAGCCAGTGGATTTTAGGCAAGTTGTTTAAGCTGCCAAAGTCATCCTATGAAACAGCATGGGATAAGTCTACTTTGCTCCAGAGACCTAGTGAAAGTAAATTAAGAATTTTCTCAACCTGCAATTGCTCTGTAAATAGAGGCTGTAGTACTCCCTGAGGAGAAAGTGAAGGCGTATTTATTAAACACTTTTATGTTCTGGGTTCTGAATTAAGCCCTGGATATATGGAGATAAAAATACTTGGTTCCCTCCTGAAATGAGTTGACAAACTTGTGGGGAAGACAGAAAAGTCAATGATGACAATAGAGCATTATGAGTGCTCTGGTTGGGGTAAGTTTTGGAAGCACAGAGCAGAGATACCCAAAGGTATGACTCTCACATGAAATCTTGGAGGAGAAACAGGAGTTTTGGGGGTAGAGACAGGCATTCTAGGCAGGCGGAGAGCATATACAAAGATGTGGAGCTGTATTTTTACAGCACATTTTAGGAACAAAAGGTAGTTCAGTATAACAAACAGCAGGTGCAGGTGAGAAGAAATGGCAAGCAATGAAGCGGCGCAGGTAGGCAGGGGCCAGACCTTGCAGGGTGGTGCCACGATTCTCCTCCTTCCCCTCTAATGTCCCCTAAAAGAGGCCCGACTCTCTCCCTGAGAGATCTCTTGCTCTGGGGGACCCCTCCCCCCCGAATCCTTTTGGTTCTCAAAAGCTGCCTGCTAAGTTGTATGTCCTGTGCCTGGGAAGCCACCGGCATTCCTCAGAGAGAAGCTGGGTGATAACCTACATCAGAACTGGCCAGATTTTTCCCAGACAAATGTGCCTCAAACCTTCCAACATTGAGGAGAAGACAGAAGAGAGGGCTTGGGCAGAAGAGAAAGAAGGGCAGCAGGGCTGAGGAGCAAATCCATCCTTTAGACAACTTGAGCCTGTTTCTCCTTTCTCCAAAGTTATTTTTCCGGCTGCCCTCTCCTGCCAGGACAGATGAATTACAAGGAAGGCCCCATTCTCTACCCCTCCGTATAGCTGTGCCTGTGAAGTTAGTGAACATCCACAGGTCACCCTCACTTCTGTTACCAATTGCAGGTTTCGGGGGTCCCCAAGACCACTCAGTTTCCATAATTTGCTAGAAAGACTCGCAGATCTTGCTGAAAGCTGTTATACTCACAGTTACCATTAATTACAGTGAAAGGATACAGATTAAAATCAGCAAAGAGAAGAAGCAGAGAGGGCAGAACCAGGAAAGTTCCAAATGTGAACTTCCAGTTGTTCTCCCCCACCGAAGTCAAGGACAGCATTGCTTTCCCGACAACAATGTACGGAAAGACACACAAAATATTGCCACCCAGAGTCGCTCACCCAAGCCTTGGGGTCCAGAGTTTTTATTGGGGATTCTTCACATAGATCTTGTGGCCCATAAGGCTAACCTGAATCTTCAGCACCTCCATAGGTGAAAATGTCACCTTGTGACCCAAAGCCTCCACCCTAAGTCACATTGTTAGACTACTCGTGTGGCCCAAAGCCCCCAGGTAAACAAAGACTGGCTTATCAGGCATGGCATTCCAAGGGCATAGAGATTACCTCCCAGGAGCTGGGGGCAGAGGCCAGCCCTCTCTTGGGCGGGATTGAATTCTTTGCTACACAGTGCCCTTTGCCATGTGGCTCTAGGCCCTCGAGAAGTGAAGTCTATTTCCCACCTCTTGAATCTGACTTGGCCATGTGGCTCCCTTTGGCCAACAAAATGTAGTGGAGGTGCCAGCACGCCAGGTCCAAGGCTAAGCCCTGAAGCTCCAGTCCCACTCCCCTTCCTGAAAACCTGCTTCTGCCACAAAGACAAGCCTTAGCTAGCCTGCTGGAAGATGACACACCAAGTGAGGCATTGTTGAGTCTTTCGAGCTAAACCCATTCTAGACCGAGGAACCCCTAAGTAAGCCCAGCAGTTGAGTGCAGAAGCTTAAGCAAGTGCCGCTGATACCTGCCAAGCCCTGACTAGGCAGCAGCAGAACCACTCAGCCAACTCTTTGGCTCAGGAGACATAATAAATGGTTGTTGATTTAAACTACATAGTTATTTAAGGTTTATTACTCAGAACAGCTAGCTAATATATTTACCAACATTCTCTTTCTTTTCTTTTTTGTCCCACTTTCTCCAAAAGGAGTTAAGGAGGCATGATCCTATTGAATTAATTAGGGAGAGGGCTTGAGCCATCATCTGGGGGCTTCTTTTCTCTACCCTTTCACCCTACAATGTAAGGTTACTATTTATGTGAGTACTAACTGCCCTAAAGAGACCCCATCTGTGCAGTGAAATGTTTTCCATTCTGATGAACCATTTTCCCCCTTACAACTCTTCCACCTTCCCGAGGCTGAAGGTCAGTGCTAATTGGCATCGCTGCTCAAGTCCTCTCTGGGCATCGCCTCACAGAAAATACTTGCAAAGCAGAGGGCCGAAATGGCTGATGCCCCCAGCGGGGGACAGCAGAGTCCTGATCACAGGCCAAAGATAATTTCGCTGGCTCACCAAGGGCCTTGTTTGCTGGTGATAAAATAAAGAATGGGAGCTCAGAAACCAAACTGGCTCCAGAGGTAATGTGCGGCCAAATTGTCTTGACGAGAAGGCTGGGAGTCATAAGCAGAGCTTGCCCTTTGATGAGTGCTTTGTGCTTGTCTGCTTCCTTGTCCAGAGAATGGGGAAAATCTATTAGAGACATCCATGCCATTCACTCCTCACACCAGAACCCTCTGGGAGAAGATTTACCCACTTATTTTCTGATGCCCTAATTGGAACTGCTGACTGGCTCATGTATCTAGTGGCTTCAGGTGGGGAATCTGAGAGCTTGGGTACCAAAGCATTTTAAAGTGCAGCTGGAGATGTCATTCACCTTGTCTGCAGCTCCATTTGGATGGATGTGAATGGCTGCCAGGAGCAGCCGGCCTGGAAGTTTTCTGTGCAAAGATTGCTGATTTGCAGTGACCTCCTACTGCACTTAAGCAGCTGAATTCTGCCGACTACAGTGAGCAGAGATTGAGTGTATTTGAAGTTAGTTGGTGGAGTCAAGGCTTCTTTTCTGAGCCTTCCTTCAGCATCTCATGGAAACACAGACGGGAAGTCTTCTGAAAGAGGCCTGCTGGCTATAGTTTCCAATAGCAGGCAGTGGGGGCTAACTCCAAATTTGACATGAAAAACATTTCAGACATGGTTGGTTTGTTCCAGTTAATCTCTCTCGTGGGTCTATGGATGACTGAAGGGGTTATGGACCATCCTTGTGGTTAATGGCTTGCTAACTGAAGTCTCTACCCCAAAACTTGCTCTTTTTTTAATTTAGTCATTTCCTGTGAAGGCCAAGCACACTGCTCTTTGCAAGCAAATAGACTGTCAAGTCTGCCCAGGAGACTTTATTAGCATGAGTGGAGATGGGAAGAAGCTTGAGAGGTCACCAGGTTTCCTCCCACACTAAAGTTCCGTTGCATTTCATAGGGCTGGCCTCTTCTAATGAAGGAATTCAATTCAATTTGTCAAACATTTATTGTGCACCTACTATGTGCCAGGGATTTAAGTTAGGCATGGAAATTCAAGAATGAATACTGCACAGCTCTTGCACTCGTGTTGCTCAAGAAGCAGCCAACTCTCTCCAGAGAGCCCTTCTCTTATTCTCCCTGCAGCGACCACAGCAGCACTTCTCTACCTGTGCACAGTTGGCTCCTATAAGTTGCCGGAAGTACCTGGGAGGTTGGGATGGGAGCTTTTCCTTCCCCCAGAATATATAAAGGTAAAACTTGAATATTTTGTTAATTTTTATTCCATTGCATTTAAAAACAGATACAAAAATTACAGTTAACAAGGTAAAAATGGAAGGGATATAAGAGAAAAATATAGGAAGGAGAAAATATACAAAATATGTGCCATAAGTTCCTATATATTTGGTTGGGGTAGGTAGGAGGGGCACAAATTTGGCTCTGAGCAGTTTCAATTCCTAGGGTAAAGAGGGAAGGCTGGCCAGGTAATGAATCCATGTTATTGTTAAGACAAAATAATAGTAAGTAGTTTTGAAGAAATAGCTATTCCAAGTCCAGTGAGAAATTTCTCTCCTAGGTCTTTAGAAAGAGAGTGGTTTGTAGTAGTATAACTTACTGGATCACCTTCAAACTTCAAAGACAGATGAGAGTTTTCATGCATGTTACCTGACTCATTTATGATATAATATTCTTGAAGGATTGCTTTCTCAAAGAGAATTCTAGTCATGGGATTGCTACAGTTGCAACATTCTGTATTTCAAATTATAAAAAATGCCAGATGAAGGTAAAACTTCAGGTCCACATCAGGAAAGAGAAGAGCTGTTTAATTCATCTTCCAGGGACTAGATATAAGTGGTAACATTAGTAACACTACCAGATAACAACTCTATCATTTAATTTTATTTTCCCCTCTGTAATTCCAAGTACTATGTGCAATGTGGTTCTGGGACAAGATGATAGACTTGCCTTTCTATGCTCTTGCCTTCTATATACAGCTAAATGCCATGGAAATAATTCAACAATCATAAAAGAAAAGGTGTAAAGAAGAAGGCAGACTGGATAGATACCTCAGGACTTGAAGCATGATGCCACAGTGAGTATTCCGGATTTTCTTTTTGTCTCCCAAATATCCTGTACTGGGTGCTCAAAAAGACTATAAGCTGGAACCACCAACAGGCACACACCAAAAGAAAAAAGAATAAGCAAGGAAAGCCTGCTCTCTCTAGCTAAAGAACCGGGAAAGGGAAGCCCAGGAGAGACTTAGTGGGTAGACCCATACCAGTGGCAGTGGTGGGTCTGATCTTCCCACAGCAGTGGCAACCCAGGCAGGCTGATACAACTCCTGTCCCACACCCACCAGAAGCAGCAGGCATTTGTCTGAAGCAGAGGCAACACTGGGCACCATCCTCCTCTCCATACAAGGTGACAGCAGGTGGGCACCTCTGGCTGCACTGGCTCCAACAAGTCCATTGTCTCCTGGCCTTCCATTCAGTGACTCTCCATGCACTGGATGCCTCCTGGTCCCATCCTCAGTGGCAGATGACAATCCAGGCCGTATGTCTCCCAGTCCTCCACCCAATGGCACAAGCCAAACCAGGTCCAGAATCTCCTAGTCCTTCACTTGGTGGTAGAGTAAATAGGCCTCAGAAGGTAAAGTAGGCCCAGGTTCTCTCAATCCTCCATCCAATGGCAGAAGGTGGCTTAGGTAGGAACCAAAAGAAATCAACTGGGAAGCCCACTCATGAAGTGACTGGAGAACTCTCCATCCTGTGGGTCTGACATCCTCCATACTCCACCTGAAGATGCCTAGTGGCCAAGAGAAGTGATTCCACCCCAACAGGTAACACCATCAGGGGTCTTGTGGATCTTCAGTAGAGCCAGAAGAATGAAGCAGACCAGATTAGGACTGCAAAGGCTTAGAAAACTAAATTGTCACTGGAGCTGCAGTCCACAAAAGTAAACCAGAACCTACACACTAACCATAAACAGGATGGCTGTTTGCTAAAATAGAAGACTGAAATAGGATATATACTCTCCTAACATAATATCCAAAATGTCCAGGATACAATTGAAAATCACTTGTCATACCAAGAACCAGGAAAACCACAACTTGAAGGAGAAAGACAACCAACTGTCACCAATACCAAGATAAGTCAGATGTTGGAACTATCTGGCAAAGACTTTAAAGCAACCACCATAAAATGCTTCAAGAAGTAATTAACAATTCCTTGAAACAAAAGAAGAAAATAGGAAACTTCAGCAAAGAAATAGAAGTTATAAAAAAAGAACCAAATGGAAATTGTAGAACTAAAAAGAAAACAACCAAAATTAAAAAGCAAACAGACAAACAAACAAAAAAAAACCTACTCAGTAGTAAAGAGAGGGCAGAAGATAGAATCAGTGAACTTGAGGGCAGAACAATGGACTTTTTGCAATCTGAACAAACAGAGCAGAATAAGCTGAAGAAAAATGAACAGAGCCTCAGGGACCTATGGGACAATAACAAAAAATCTAACATTTGTTCCATCAGAGTCCTCAAAGGAGAGGAGAAAGAATGAGGGGATGAAACATTATTTAAAGAAATATTGGCTGGAAACAACCCAAACTTGATGAAAAACTTAAACTTACATATTTAAAAAGTTGAGAAAATTCCAAATAGGATAACACAACAACAAAAACAAGGTCAATATGCATCATAATAAAACTTTTGAAACTAAAGACAATGGAAAAAATCTTCAAAGCAACCAGAGAGAATGATACATTACCTATAGGGAAGTACCAAATTTAATGTCAGCATATTTTTTATCTGAAACCATGAAAACCAGAAGGAAGTGACACAACATTTTTTAAGTGCTGAAAAAATAGCTGTTAACCACAAATTCTATATCTGGTGAAACTATACTTCAGGAATGAAGGGGAAGGGAGACATTCTGAGAGGAAGGAGAGCTAAGAGAATTTGTCACTACAGGTTTACCCTAAAAGAATGACTACAGTAAGATCTCCGAACAGAAAGGAAATCATAACATAAGATTTAGAATATCAGAAAGGAAAGAAAAACAATAGAATGAGCAAAGAGGGTGAATATAGTGGACTATCCTCTTTATTAGTTTATTATATAGTGTTAACAAATCATATAATAAATAATAATTGTGTTAAATTTTAACAACATCTGCTATGGTACTCAAGGTATATAGAGGAAATATTTGAGACAATTATTCTTAAAAAGTAGAGAGGGAAAAGGGACCTAAGCAGAAAAAAGATTTCAACACTACACTCATATTGACAAAATATCAATACCAGTAGGCTGAGAAAAGTTATTTATGCATATTGTAATGCCTAGAGCAACCAGTGCAAAATGATATACTCAAAAGAGTATAAAAACAAATTGGAGGGATTATTAAGGAGGCGGGGCAAGATGGCAGACTGGTGAGCTGTATGTTTTAGTTACTCCTCCAGGAAAGTAGGTAAAAAGCCAGGAACTGCGTGGACTGGACACCACAGAGCAATCTGTCTTTGGGCATACTTCATACAACACTCATGAAAACGTGGAACTGCTGAGATCAGCGAAATCTGTAAGTTTTTGCGGCCAGGGGACCCGCGCCCCTCCCTGCCAGGCTCAGTCCCGGGGGAGGAGGGGCTGTCAGCTCCGGGAAGGAGAAGGGAGAATTGCAGTGGCTGCTCTTATGGGAAACTCATTCTACTGATTCAAACTCCAACCATAGATAGACTGAGACCAGACACCAGAGACTCTGAGAGCAGCCAGCCCAGCAGAGAGGAGACAGACATAGAAAAAAAAACAACACGAAAAACTCCAAAATAAAAGCAGAGGATTTTTCGAGTTCTGGTGAACACAGAAAGGGGAAGGGCAGAGATCAGGCCTTGAGGCGCATATGCAAATCCCGAAGCAAAGCTGATCTCTCTGCCCTGTACACCTTTCCTTAATGGCCCTGGTTGCTTTGTCTATTAGCATTTCAATAACCCATTAGATCTCTGAGGAGGGCCGTTTTTTTTTTTTTTTTTTTTTTTTTTTTTAAATCCTTTTTGCTTTTTCTAAAACAATTACTCTAAGAAGCTCAATACAGAAAGCTTCAAAGAATTGAAATTTGGGCACGTCAAGTCAAGAGCAGAACTAAGAGAGCTCTGAGACAAAAGGCAATATTCCAGTGGCTGAGAAAATTCACTAAACAACACAACTTCCCAAGAAAAGGGGGGTGTCCGCTCACAGCCACCATCCTGGTGGACAGGAAACACTCCTGCCCATCGCCAGCCCCATAGCCCAGAGCTGCCCCAGACAACCCAGTGTGACGGAAGTGCTTCAAATAACAGGCAAACACCACAAAACTGGGCGTGGACATTAGCCTTCCCTGCAACCTCAGCTGAATGTCCCAGACCTGGGAAGGGGGAGCAGTGTGAATTAACAGAGCCCCATTCAGCCATCATTTGAGCAGACTGGGAGCCTCCCAACACAGCCCAGCAGCCCAGAACTGCCCTGGGGGGACGGCACTCACCTGTGACATAGCACAGTCATCCCTCAACAGAGGACCCGGGGTGCACAGCCTGGAAGAGGGGCCCACTTGCAAGTCTCAGGAGCCATACGCCAATACCAAAGACTTGTGGGTCAGTGGCAGAGACAAACTGTGGCAGGACTGAACTGAAGGATTACACTATTGCAGCAGCTTTAAAACTCTAGGATCATCAGGGAGATTTGATTGTTAGGGCCACCCCCCCTCCCCGACTGCCCAGAAACACGCCCCACATACAGGGCAGGCAACACCAACTACACACGCAAGCTTGGTACACCAATTGGGCCCCACAAGACTCACTCCCCCACTCACCAAAAAGGCTAAGCAGGGGAGATCTGGCTTGTGGAGAACAGGTGGCTCGTGGACGCCACCTGCTGGTTAGTTAGAGAAAGTGTACTCCACGAAGCTGTAGATCTGATAAATTAGAGATAAGGACTTCAACTGGTCTACAAACCCTAAAAGAACCCTATCAAGTTCAGCAAATGCCACGAGGCCAAAAACAACAGAAAATTATAAAGCATATGAAAAAACCAGACGATATGGATAACCCAAGCCCAAGCACCCAAATCAAAAGACCAGAAGAGACACACCACCTAGAGCAGCTACTCAAAGAACTAAAGATGAACAATGAGACCCTAGTACGGGATATGAAGGAAATCAAGAAGACCCTAGAAGAGCATAAAGAAGACATTGCAAGACTAAATAAAAAAATGGATGATCTTATGGAAATTAAAGAAACTGTTGACCAAATTAAAAAGATTCTGGACACTCATAGTACAAGACTAGAGGAAGTTGAACAACGAATCAGTGACCTGGAAGATGACAGAATGGAAAATGAAAGCATAAAAGAAAGAATGGGGAAAAAAATTGAAAAACTCGAAATGGACCTCAGGGATATGATAGATAATATGAAACGTCCGAATATAAGACTCATTGGTGTCCCAGAAGGGGAAGAAAAGGGTAAAGGTCTAGGAAGAGTATTCAAAGAAATTGTTGGGGAAAACTTCCCAAATCTTCTAAACAACATAAATACACAAATCATAAATGCTCAGCGAACTCCAAATAGAATAAATCCAAAAAAACCCACTCCGAGACATATACTGATCACACTGTCAAACATAGAAGAGAAGGAGCAAGTTCTGAAAGCAGCAAGAGAAAAGCAATTCACCACATACAAAGGAAACAGCATAAGACTAAGTAGTGACTACTCAGCAGCCACCATGGAGGCGAGAAGGCAGTGGCACGATATATTTAAAATTCTGAGTGAGAGGAATTTCCAGCCAAGAATACTTTATCCAGCAAAGCTCTCCTTCAAATTTGAGGGAGAGCTTAAATTTTTCACAGACAAAGAAATGCTGAGAGAATTTGCTAACAAGAGACCTGCCCTACTGGAGATACTAAAGGGAGCCCTACAGACAGAGAAACAAAGACAGGACAGAGAGACCTGGAGAAAGGTTCAGTACTAAAGAGATTCGGTATGGGTACAATAAAGGATATTAATAGAGAGAGGGAAAAATATGGCAAACATAATCCAAAGGATAAGATGGCCAATTCAAGAAATGCCTTCACGGTTTTAACGTTGAATGTAAATGGATTAAACTCCCCAATTAAAAGATATAGATTCGCAGAATGGATCAAAAAAAATGAACCATCAATATGTTGCATACAAGAGACTCATCTTAGACACAGGGACACAAAGAAACTGAAAGTGAAAGGATGGAAAAAAATATTTCATGCAAGCTACAGCCAAAAGAAAGCAGGTGTAGCAATATTAATCTCAGATAAAATAGACTTCAAATGCAGGGATGTTTTGAGAGACAAAGAAGGCCACTACATACTAATAAAAGGGGCAATTCAGCAAGAAGAAATAACAATCGTAAATGTCTATGCACCCAATCAAGGTGCCACAAAATACATGAGAGAAACATTGGCAAAACTAAAGGAAGCAATTGATGTTTCCACAATAATTGTGGGAGACTTCAACACATCACTCTCTCCTATAGATAGATCAACCAGACAGAAGACCAATAAGGAAATTGAAAACCTAAACAATATGATAAATGAATTAGATTTAACAGACATCTACAGGACATTACATCCCAAATCACCAGGATACACATACTTTTCTAGTGCTCACGGAACTTTCTCCAGAATAGATCATATGCTGGGACATAAAACAAGCCTCAATAAATTTAAAAAGATTGAAATTATTCAAAGCACATTCTCTGACCACAATGGAATACAATTAGAAGTCAATAACCATCAGAGACTTAGAAAATTCACAAATACCTGGAGGTTAAACAACACACTCCTAAACAATCAGTGGGTTAAAGAAGAAATAGCAAGAGAAATTGCTAAATATATAGAGACGAATGAAAATGAGAACACAACATACCAAAACCTATGGGATGCAGCAAAAGCAGTGCTAAGGGGGAAATTTATAGCACTAAACGCATATATTAAAAAGGAAGAAAGAGCCAAAATCAAAGAACTAATGGATCAACTGAAGAAGCTAGAAAATGAACAGCAAACCAATCCTAAACCAAGTACAAGAAAAGAAATAACAAGGATTAAAGCAGAAATAAATGACATAGAGAACAAAAAAACAATAGAAAGGATAAATATCACCAAAAGTTGGTTCTTTGAGAAGATCAACAAGATTGACAAGCCCCTAGCTAGACTGACAAAATCAAAAAGAGAGAAGACCCATATAAACAAAATAATGAATGAAAAAGGTAACATAACTGCAGATCCTCAAGAAATTAAAAAAATTATAAGAGGATATTATGAACAACTGTATGGCAACAAACTGGATAATGTAGAAGAAATGGACAATTTCCTGGAAACATATGAACAACCTAGCCTGACCAGAGAAGAAATAGAAGACCTCAACCAACCCATCACAAGCAAAGAGATCCAATCAGTCATCAAAAATCTTCCCACAAATAAATGCCCAGGGCCAGATGGCTTCACAGGGGAATTCTACCAAACTTTCCAGAAAGAACTGACACCAATCTTACTCAAACTCTTTCAAAACATTGAAAAAAATGGAACACTACCTAACTCATTTTATGAAGCTAACATCAATCTAATACCAAAACCAGGCAAAGATGCTACAAAAAAGGAAAACTACCGGCCAATCTCCCTAATGAATATAGATGCAAAAATCCTCAACAAAATACTTGCAAATCGAATCCAAAGACACATTAAAAAATCATACACCATGACCAAGTGGGGTTCATTCCAGGCATGCAAGGATGGTTCAACATAAGAAAAACAATCAATGTATTACAACACATTAAAAACTCGAAAGGGAAAAATCAATTGATCATCTCAATAGATGCTGAAAAAGCATTTGACAAAATCCAACATCCCTTTTTGATAAAAACACTTCAAAAGGTAGGAATTGAAGGAAACTTCCTCAACATGATAAAGAGCATATATGAAAAACCCACAGCCAGCATAGTACTCAATGGTGAGAGACTGAAAGCCTTCCCTCTAAGATCAGGAACAAGACAAGGATGCCCGCTGTCACCACTGTTATTCAACATTGTGCTGGAAGTGCTAGCCGGGGCAATCCGGCAAGACAAAGAAATAAAAGGCATCCAAATTGGAAAAGAAGAAGTAAAACTGTCATTGTTTGCAGATGATATGATCTTATATCTAGAAAACCCTGAGAAATCGACGATACACCTACTAGAGCTAATAAACAAATTTAGCAAAGTAGCGGGATACAAGATCAATGCACATAAGTCAGTAATGTTTCTATATGCTAGAAATGAACAAACTGAAGAGACACTCAAGAAAAAGATACCATTTTCAATAGCAACTAAAAAAATCAAGTACCTAGGAATCAACTTAACCAAAGATGTAAAAGACCTATACAAAGAAAACTACATAACTCTACTAAAAGAAATAGAAGGGGACCTTAAAAGATGGAAAAATATTCCATGTTCATGGATAGGAAGGCTAAATGTCATTAAGATGTCAATTCTACCCAAACTCATCTACAGATTCAATGCAATCCCAATCAAAATTCCAACAACCTACTTTGCAGACTTGGAAAAGCTAGTTATCAAATTTATTTGGAAAGGGAAGATGCCTCGAATTGCTAAAGACACTCTAAAAAAGAAAAACGAAGTGGGAGGACTTACACTCCCTGACTTTGAAGCTTATTATAAAGCCACAGTTGCCAAAACAGCATGGTACTGGCACAAAGATAGACATATAGATCAATGGAATCGAATTGAGAATTCAGAGATAGACCCTCAGATCTATGGCCGACTGATCTTTGATAAGGCCCCCAAAGTCACCGAACTGAGCCATAATGGTCTTTTCAACAAATGGGGCTGGGAGAGTTGGATATCCATATCCAAAGAATGAAAGAGGACCCCTACCTCACCCCCTACACAAAAATTAACTCAAAATGGACCAAAGATCTCAATATAAAGAAAGTACCATAAAACTCCTAGAAGATAATGTAGGAAAACATCTTCAAGACCTTGTATTAGGAGGCCACTTCCTAGACTTTACACCCAAAGCACAAGCAACAAAAGAGAAAATAGATAAATGGGAACTCCTCAAGCTTAGAAGTTTCTGCACCTCAAAGGAATTTCTCAAAAGGTAAAGAGGCAGCCAACTCAATGGGAAAAAATTTTTGGAAACCATGTATCTGACAAAAGACTGATATCTTGCATATACAAAGAAATCCTACAACTCAATGACAATAGTACAGACAGCCCAATTATAAAATGGGCAAAAGATATGAAAAGACAGTTCTCTGAAGAGGAAATACAAATGGCCAAGAAACACATGAAAAAATGTTCAGCTTCACTAGCTATTAGAGAGATGCAAATTAAGACCACAATGAGATACCATCTAACACCGGTTAGAATGGCTGCCATTAAACAAACAGGAAACTACAAATGCTGGAGGGGATGTGGAGAAATTGGAACTCTTATTCATTGTTGGTGGGACTGTATAATGGTTCAGCCACTCTGGAAGTCAGTCTGGCAGTTCCTTAGAAAACTAGAGATAGAGCTACCATTCGATCCAGCGATTGCACTTCTCGGGATATACCCGGAAGATCGGAAAGCAGTGACACGAACAGATATCTGCACGCCAATGTTCATAGCAGCATTATTCACAATTGCCAAGAGATGGAAACAACCCAAATGTCCTTCAACAGATGAGTGGATAAATAAAATGTGGTATATACACACGATGGAATACTACGCAGCAGTAAGAAGGAACGATCTCGTGAAACATATGACAACATGGATGAACCTTGAAGACATAATGCTGAGCGAAATAAGCCAGGCACAAAAAGAGAAATATTATATGCTACCACTAATGTGAACTTTGAAAAATGTAAAACAAATGGTTTATAATGTAGAATGTAGGGGAACTAGCAGTAGAGAGCAATTACGGAAGGGGGAACAATAATCCAAGAAGAACAGATAAGCTATTTAACGTTCTGGGGATGCCCAGAAATGACTATGGTCTGTTAATTTCTGATGGATATAGTAGGAACAAGTTCACAGAAATGTTGCTATATTATGTAACTTTCTTGGGGTAAAGTAGGAACATGTTGGAAGTTAAGCAGTTATCTTAGGTTAGTTGTCTTTTTCTTACTCCCTTGTTATGGTCTCTTTGAAATGTTCTTTTATTGTATGTTTGTTTTCTTTTTAACTTTTTTTTTCATACAGTTGATTTAAAAAAGAAGGGAAAGTTAAAAAAAAAAAAAAAAAGAAAAGAAAAAAGACAAACAAGGAAAAAAAAAAAAAAAAAGATGTAGTGCCCCCTTGAGGAGCCTGTGGAGAATGCAGGGGTATTTGCCTACCCCACCTTCATGGTTGCTAACATGACCACAGACATAGGGGACTGGTGGTTTGATGGGTTGAGCCCTCTACCATAAGTTTTACCCTTGGGAAGACGGTTGCTGCAAAGGAGAGGCTAGGCCTCCCTGTATTTGTGCCTAAGAGTCTCCTCCTGAATGCCTCTTTGTTGCTCAGATGTGGCCCTCTCTCTCTGGCTAAGCCAACTTGAAAGGTGAAATCACTGCCCTCCCCCCTACGTGGGATCAGACACCCAGGGAAGTGAATCTCCCTGGCAACGTGGAATATGACTCCCGGGGAGGAATGTAGACCCGGCATCGTGGGATGGAGAACATCTTCTTGACCAAAAGGGGGATGTGAAAGGAAATGAAATAAGCTTCAGTGGCAGAGAGATTCCAAAACGAGCCGAGAGATCACTCTGGTGGGCACTCTTACGCACACTTTAGACAACCTTTTTTAGGTTCTAAAGAATTGGGGTAGCTGGTGGTGGATACCTGAAACTATTAAACTACAACCCAGAACCCATGAATCTCGAAGACAGTTGTATAAAAATGTAGCTTATGAGGGGTGACAGTGGGATTGGGAATGCCATAAGGACCAAACTCCACTTTGTCTAGTTTATGGATGGATGTGTAGAAAAGTAGGGGAAGCAAACAAACAGACAAAGGTACCCAGTGTTCTTTTTTACTTCAATTGCTCTTTTTCACTCTAATTATTATTCTTGTTATTTTTGTGTGTGTGCTAATGAAGGTGTCAGGGATTGATTTAGGTGATGAATGTACAACTATGTAATGGTACTGTAAACAATCGAAAGTACAATTTGTTTTGTATGACTGCGTGGTATGTGAATATATCTCAATAAAATGATGATTAAAAAAAAAAAAAAAAAAAAAAAAAAAAAAAAAAACAAATTGGAATCCTAAAAATGTTCAAGTAAACCACAGGAATACAAGAAGAAGGAAACAGAGGGACAAGAAATGGAGAAAACAAACATATTATAATATAAATATTATCAAATATAATATATAAACATATTGTAATACATAATAATAAATAATGTAATAAGCAAACAAAGAAAACTAAAAATTAAAATGGCCAGCATAAGCGTAACATACAAAAATTTACTTTAAAGGTAACTGGTCTAAATGCACCGATTAAAAGGCAGAGGTGGGAACATTAGCATGAATCAGATGTTGGAACTAACTGACAAAGTCTTCAAAGAAAAAAGTTATTTAAAATGGAAACTACAATACTGAGAAATAACATAATAAAAATAACTCACTGTATGGGCTCAATAGTAGAATGGTGTCAGAAGATAGAATCAGGGAACTTGAGTACAGATCAATATGATCTAACTATATGTTGTCACTTCAAACAAAACAACATAGGAAGGTTGAAAGTAAAAGGAAGGAAAAAATATATCATATTAACATTATCAAAAAAGCAAGAGTGCCTATATTAATGTCAGATAAAGTGGACTTCAAACCAAAGAAAATAACTAGAGGCAAAGAAGGACATTACATAATGTTAAAAGGACAAATCCATCCAGAAGATGTGGTGATCCTAAATGTGTATGAAATAAACAACAGAGCTTCTAAATACAAGAAACAAAAGCTGATAGAGCTGAAAGCAATTGATAGAACTAGTAGACAGAAAATTAACAAGGATATAGAAAAAATGAACAATATTGACCAACGGGAACCAATTAGTATCTACAGAAGCTCCACCCAACAACAGCTGAATACATAGTCTCTTCATGAAACCATAGAACATTGACCAAGATACACCATATCCTGTGACATAAAAGAAAAATAAAATAAAAAAATAGAAATCATGCAGAGTATATTATCTACCCATAATTGAAACAAACTAGAAATCAGTAACTGTTCTAGTTTGCTAATGCTGCCTTTTCACAAAACACCAGAAACGGATTGGCTTTTATAAAGGGGGTTTATTTAGTTACACAGTTACAGTCTTCAGGCCATAAAGTGTCCAAGGTAACACATCAGCAATCAGGTACCTTCACTGGAGGATGGCCAATGGTGCCAGGAAAACCTCTGTTAGCTGGGAAGGCACGTGGCTGGCATTTGCTCCAGAGTTCTGATTTCAAAATGGCTTTTTCCCAGGACGTTCCTCTCTAGGCTGCAGTTCCTCAAAAATGTCACTCTTAGTTGCTCTTGGGGCATTTTTCCTCTCTTAGCTCCTCCCGAGCAAAAGTCTGCTTTCAACGGCTGTCTTCAAACTGTTTCTCATCTGCAGCTTCTCTCTCAGCTCCTGTGCATTCTTCAAAGCCCTCTTGGCTGTAGCAAGCTAGATCCTTCTGTCTGAGCTTATATAGTGCCCCAGTAAACTAATCAAGGCCTACGCTGAATGGGCAGGGCCACACCTCCATGGAAATTATCCAGTGAAAGATCTAGCCCACAGTTGAGTGATCACATCTCCATGGAAACATCCATCAAAAGTCTCTAACCCAATCAACACCAATATGTTTCCTGCCCACACAAGGCTACAACAAAGATGATGGCATTTTGGGGGACATAACACATCCAAACCAGCACAGTAGCAGAAAGACAGCAGGGAAATCTTCAAACATTTAAAAATTAAGCACCACATTTCTAAACAATCCATAGGTCAAAGAAAAATTTTTAAATACATAGAACTGGGTGAAAATGAAAACACAACATATCAAAATTTGTGGAATGCAGGTAAAGCAGTGCTGAGAGGAAAATTTATAGCACTAAATGCTTAAGCTAGAAGAGAGGAAAGGTCTCCAGTTAATAATCTAGGTTCCCCACGTAGACAGTGCTCTTAATGTTACTTGAATATAGTGTTGTATTATATAAATATATATATGTATATGTTTTTTCTTCTATATCTATTTTTTTCTACATAAATACATTTACTAGGGAGCCAGAAATCATAATTTCTATAGCTGCATGACTCTCATACTCTCATTGAGAAGATGATTGCACCTTATTGGGGCTGTTCCCGGATTAGCTGGACAGGAAGTTATTGGTCAATTGATTATTTCACTCAATACCTTGATTCTAAGGTGAAAGTTTTTGACGGACTTTTATTCTCATTGCAAGTTTTACTTTGAAGAATAAAAACAGAATTTGACTTACTTGAGAAATTTACCAGCCTCAAAAGTTATGGTGGAACCCAAATTACAATTCATTCATTCATTCATTTAGCACCTACATCCCAGGCACAGTTCTAGGTGCTGGGGATATAGCAGTGAACAAAACAAAGATCCTTCCCTATAGCTCTACTTGTTCTAGAAAGCATAACATGTTGAACAACATAATGTCTTACTCCAAGAAGCTTGCAATCTAATAGAGGAAATAGCTGTATATCCAATAAAATGGGCAATGGGAAATGCAAAGCATCTAATGGGCTCCACAGGACAGATTAGACAATGTGTGATAGAACTAAGGAAAAGACAGAGTTTGGGAGTGGGGCAGGGTAGTGGCAGGGGAAATTTTCTAAAGAGGTTGAAGCCTGAGTTGGGGTTAGGAGGAAGATGGTAGATGGATTTCAATGGTGGAGCGAAGACAAGAAAATATTAGACTAGGTGGGCTGTCTTAGATAGGGGCAAATTCCTTTGGGGAAAAGGTGTGAGAAAAGACTGAAAAGGTAGAGTGAGGTCAGATTGGAAAGCACTATAATGCCAGCCTAAAGAGGATACAAAATCATTCTGTAGATAATAGGGGGAGACTGGAGTCTGCCAAGTAGGGGACTAATGTGAACACAGATATTTTGAAGAACTAATAAATGGGTGATAAATATATCATATGCTTACTCTGTGCTTGAGACTTTATATAGATTGTTTTATTTAATCATCACAACATAGAAAGAAATGAATGAATATTTCCGTTTTACAGAAAGGACATTTAGTCCCAAAGAAGTTAAACAACTTGTCTAAGATAATGCAGCAAATAAGTGGTAAATCAAGATTTGAACCTGTCTGGTACATTTTGGATCCAGTCACATTATTTCATAACCTCTCTTTTACTGATAAATTTCCTTCTTACATCACTCTCCATTCTTGCAACCAGACACATCCCATAACCCAGGCTGTATTTTGCTATGGTGTTTGCAAGCCTGGCATTTTCTTCCTCTCTGACTTTGGATTGAGTAACATATGCACAATACCTTGACCACATCAACACACTCACCAGGACATGTCTCCTTAAAACTGAAATCAGGCACAACCAGAGATTCATCCAAAGCACATGCTTTCTACTCTACGTGAAAATGTACTGACTAAGAAGCAGTGATCAAATGAGAAACCAGAGTAGTGGGCTGCTGAAAGCTGCTGCTCTCCTTCATGAGCTGCCCTGCCTGGAGGCCTTCCAGTTCTCTCTAACATGGTCCCAGAGATGAAGAGATAGGAAGACTGAAGCTACGAAAGAAAACTTAAGATGTATGAAGGCCATAGGAATTTTAGCACCAATCTAACGCAGGCATTTTTAAATGTTTCTGTGTCATGGGTCTCTTGGTGGTTTGGTGAGGACTACGGACCCCTTCTCAGAATACCTTTAAATGCATAAAATAAAATATGCACTATTACAAAATAAATCCTTTATATTGAAATCCAGTTAACAAAATGTTAACAGTTTGTGATATATTAACATATTAACACATTAAATAAGATCTGGCAACCAGTCTACTAATTTTCGTTTCTGAGATATCCATCACAATTGTAATATAATATGAAAATGCCTGTGGTTTCTATTGATGGTAAAGTCACAGATACTCCCAATACTACTATTTGTGTCTTACGTTCAAATGATGGAAAATAATTATTTCAATTAGGGGCTAGTGAAAATAAAATATATATTTTTTTCTCAAAAAAAAAAGTGTACTGACTATAGTGTGGGTTAGGGATGGCTGAAGAGAGAATGAGGACTCAAAGATGGTTGCAACACTTTTGAAGTTAATTGGCTAGGAGAATGGCACCATTATCAGATGTAGGGAAACTAGGAAGGGGAGAGGTTTTGGGGTTAAGGAGAATGAGGTTGGTTTGGACATGCTGGAGGTAAGAGGATGGTAAGCTATCCAAGCAGAAGTATTCTGGTGAATAGCATTGATGAGGTTTTGTATCACCAAAACCAAAGTCAGATGAAAAGATGGACACCACAGTAGGATGCCACCCAGTGAATACGGTGATGGTTTCTGAGAAAGGAGAAGGAGATTTATCAGAAAAAGCTAGATTATGCAGTAACATGACTGAATCCAAGAGTTTTCAGTGTTTGGTTTTTGTAAGTTTTTGGTTTGTACTTTTATAAATTATAGCGAGTAGTTTCAAGAGGATGATGGACTCTCATTGGATTGAAATATAGGTAATAGCAGACAATGGAGTAACTTGTTTTACTCACCTCATCTAAATGGCCACTCTTACTTGAACTAGTGATAAATGACTATTTACAACCCAGTGTTAACTGAAGACTCAGGTAACTTCAGCTGATGTAAATGAGAATCCTGGAGAACACAGAGGTATGGTATTTCATGCAAAGCATGGGAGACCTGGATTTTAGTCCTGTTCCTGCCATTAACAGGCTGGTAACCTTAAAAGTGTCTCTACCTCTCTCTGGCGCTTGGTCTAGACAATCTCTATGGTTCTTTAAGCTCTAATACTCTATGCAATGTCACACGAGGAGCTCAGGCAGACATCACAGATGTCACGCGGTGTGGGCTGAAGCCCATGGGCAGAAAAGTCAGGAGATGCGTGGGTCTCCTACTATCTCAGCATCCTGCAGGGAGGAAACTGGATGCACTATGGGGCTGTGCTCCAGGAGAGCAAACTTGAGAGCGGTCTTTTCCAGGAAATTTTAGGCTAGGATGGAGTCAGTGCTTAGCAATATCAGCTGGTTCCAGGCAATACCAGCACTTGGAGATCTTGGGCCCCCTTGTTCCTTGGAAGTTAATTTGAGTGACAGCTGGAATGAAGGGGGCTACTGTCTCTGCTAGTTCATTGCCAGGCAACCCAGAGAAAGCCCTGGGGGGCATTCTTTGGACAATCCTCCCATTTCCACAGCTTAGTCTTTACACTGTAGCAGGAGCTTCTTGAAATTAAAGCCTTCATCCCAGGGCAGACCCAAAATTGTGGGACCAACAAGTACCAGGGTATGCCACTGTGGGAAAGATGGGCCCAAAGGGCCCTCATAATATGCTGCAGAATGGCTGCCCACAATACACAAAGGGGTGGCTGCCGGTGGGCACATCTCCCCTAGACAAGGGGCTGTCCCATAATATCTACGACATGGGAGAATCCTGAGAACTCACTGCTGGGGGCTACTCATCACTGTACTCTGAAGGATCTTATCGTCTCTAAGCCCCCTCCCTGCCTATACATCTTTTATCCCTTTTTATCTGCCCCAGAGGAAGGAAGAATATAACTGAACCTGCTCCCACTGGGTTTGCCACATAGCTGGCTAATGTGTGGGGTTGTCACGTGTTCTGCCAGCCCAACCTCCTACTGGGCGCTGAGACATCAATTTTGTAGGTATTAAAATTAATATCTTAGCAACCAGATGAGTCTGTATTCCTGTAACACAACTGTGCCAAGGTGTTTTAAAAAATCTACAAAGTGATGATAAAGTATCTACTCATTACAGGTTAATAAACTGATAGCATAAGACATTTACTCATGTTCATATAAATGTAGTGACTACCTGTTATCATGATTTATTCCCCAAATTTAGTCTTGTGTGCTTAAATTGAGAAGTTGCAACGAAAAAGCTTTATCTTTATAGCTGTCATCGGTGTCATATTTATATACATGCTACATTCACCAACACTTTAACAACTGAATAGCAATATAAATTGAATTACTTTAAAGACTGTATGTTTCCCTCTAGTATAAGTGTACATTCATTTATATTATAACCTCATTTCTGTAAAAAATTGGCTGAAGCAGAATTGAATCCAAATGGATTCAACCATTGCTCCCCCTTTTTTACCTGAAGCACATAAAGTGTCACTTTCGTTTCCTTTCCTATTTTTATAAAAAGAACTGTGATATTAAATGGTAAGGAATGACAGATGAAAGTACATGCAAAATGAACTATTAGTTTGAGAGTTAACATTTACATTTGTTGGATTACTGTTCACATTTTAATGTTTCTCAACAGTTTTTTTGAGTAAGGCCTTATATCCTGTGATATCATGATTGTTAGTGAGTGTTCTAAAATCAATGGATTTGGATTTGAAAAAGCTGTGGAGCCTGCTGAAAGCCATTTAGCCTCTAAGTCTAGGTTTCTTCATCTAATAAGTGGAGATAATTACATTATCTCCCCCATGCATTTAAGAAATAGTATATGTGAAGCATTAGCATTTGGAGTAACTGCCAAATTGTAAGTATTCAATAAATGCCAATCAATATTATAATTATTGCTATTATTTTAAAAGTTGAGTAGGAAGATCCCAAATCAAACAGTCTACATTTTCCCTATCAGCCCTTTGTTGAAATGAAAATTTGACTAAACTCAGCATTTAGTTTTAATCTTTTTCTAGCATTCAGATCAACTTAAAGAAAGAGAGTCCCTAGAAATTGCTTTCATATGATCACTTCAGTCCATGTGTGGATATAAACATTATAGATTAGAGGCGGGGATGTCTGCAGAGGGCTTCTGGTCACCATGTTTTACAGGTGAGAAATGGAGGCAAAGGACATTCAGATTCTTGTCCAAGACTGCAGAATAAGAGGTGGAGTTGAGACTGGAATTGAGATCCCTTGATTCCAAGTCAGTTTCTTTCCATAGCAATTTTCCAAGGATTATTGAATGAAGTTTATGGTGCTAATTTAACATGAACTCTGCTGCTTTTCCTACCTCTTGGTTTTACATAAAATATTAGGGTTGTGGTTCTTGAAATTATAGATATAGTCCTGCTATCCTTTATGCTAATGTATCAATGGTGGCATTTATATACTGCACAGCGTTATAGATCCAGTTGAACTTCCAGTAAAAATTACATTTACTGTTTTCTGGCAATGCTAAGCCCCTCATACTCTTTACAACTGCCACTCACAAGGGAAAAAAAAAACTCAAAACAGATGGATATGTTTTGGCTCTTAATTTTCATCCAGTGAAATTCAGATAAAAGTAGCTGCTCATTCATAATAAATTATACATTTTGCCCTTTTACTTTCATATAGTTTTTAACCCCTCCAGTTGATATTGAATATCCTTTGCAATGTTATCTATTGCCATCCTTTTCGATAGGCTGTATGTCACTATTACAAGGAGCTGATGATAGTAGTGTGTTATATGGGAAAAAATGCACCTATTGCAAACCATGGACTATGGTTAGCAGTAATATTTTACTATTCTTTCATCAACAGTAACAAATGTGCCACATCAATGCTAGCGGGCAATAATAGAGGGGGTAAGGGCTGTGGGGTGTTTGGGGGGCTTTTTTTGGAGTAATGAAAATGTTCCAAAATTGACTGTGGTGATGAATACCCAACTATGTGATGATACTGTGAACCACTGGTTATACACTTTGGCTGGATTGTATGATGTGTGACTGTATCTCAATAAAACTGCTTTAAAAAAAAAAAAGCATAAGGAATAAGAGAGGATTTTGAGCAAGAGGCATCTCCTGACCCCTGAGAGTGCTTGCAGACCCCAAATTGGGCCGGCACTATGCACGTAGCAAGTCTCAAATGTGCTGGAGAGGCAGCACCACTAAAAGCTTCAGAGCCAGAGAGACCTGGGCAAACCATGTAACCTCCCCCACATTTTGGTTTCTGTATACAAAAAAAAAATGGGACAAATGAAACCTACCCTACCTCTCAGGATTAAAATGTGATCATTTGGGCAAAGTGCCAGGTTCACAGAAGGAAGCTGTTATCATATCAGTGGTATTGTTAATACAATAAATAATAGATTGAAAATCAGTAATAAAAAGGAAAGTGACCAGCACAGCAAAAGAAATGGGGTTCTCAGAGACCATCATGGAAAAGGATGGTCTGTGCTCAAGGTGTTCAGAAGAGAGGGAAGGGAAAGTGTGAAGGGAGGCCAGACTCCCACCCCATCTTTATCAACACAATGACGTTGTTGGCAGGCAACCATTGAGGGAGACATCTGCATAATTCCTACATGATGAGATTATAACAACGGAACATGCCACATAGTCTTCCAAAAAAAATGGACATTCACTTGCATAATCAGACAACCCTACTTTCCCTAAGACCTATTTCCTTTGCATCTGTTCAGTAATAGAGCAAATAGGCTATCAGGCCTCAAAGCCTGCCTATGCTCTGAGGTCTTTAGGGTCTCAACCGTAACGTGATTATCTCAGCGTAACCCCAAGGAGCACGTTTTAAGGGGCCAGGTTCCTTTCTGCAAGGAAATTTGGAGTCCAAATAAACAATTGTGAAACAGAGAAGAAAGCTGGACAAATCTGAAGGAGGGGAGGAGAGATGTTTTTCTGAAAGATCTGGGAGAGCCTACTTTTTTAGAGATAAATTTTCTTAGACTTCTTTCATCATAATACCTTGTTACGGTTTGCTAATGCTGCCAGAATGCAAAACACCAGAAATGGATTGGCTTTTATAAAGGGGCTTTATTTGGTTACACTGTTATAATCTTAAGGCCATAAAGTGTCCAAGGTAATGCTTTGACAATCGGGTACCTTCACTGGAGGATGGCCAGTGGTATCTGGAAAACCTCTGTTAGCTGAAAGGCACATGGTTGGCGTCTGCTTGCTCCCAGGTTGCATTTAAAAATGGTGTTCTCCAAAATGTCTGCATCAGCTTCCAACAGCCATCTTCAAAATGTCTGTCTCAGCTCTAGCTATGAACTCCTTACGTCTGAGCTTATATAAGGCTCTAGTAGACTAATCAAGGCCCATGCTGAATGGGTGTGGCCACACCTCCATGGAAACACTGAACCAATAGGTTCCAACCTAATTCACACTAATATGTCTGCCCCCACAAGACTGCACCAAAGAATATGGCTTTTCCCGGGGGACATAATATATACAAACTGGCACATACCTATACTATAAAGCAAAGGTGCCATATTAACAAATCCTTGACAGAAACATAACATCAGATCATGTTTACATTTTTTACCCTCAAGCAAAACATTTTTAAATGCATCCTCCAGCTCTCCTGCACCCCTCCACCACCACATTTATTCAACATTTGTCAAAAATAAGCTTAATAAGTGCTAAGCATCATGCTCCTTGGCACACTCCTCTACCCTGGGCCCCAAGTCTACAGGGCTGCTTGGCGGTAGCTCTAGCGTCAAGAGAATTTTTCTTAAGAGAGATGAGAGGAAAAGGCATAAACCAGGAGGTCAGAGTTAGGTAGAGGCAAACCCTTGCAAAGAGCAGTGATATTTTCTTGCGTAAAGAGCTGTGATGTTTTCTTGTGTATTTGATGTTCCTGAGTCAGTTTATATCTGCATCCCCTCATCTCTGAGCACATTAGGCCAGTTTGGCACAAAATGAACCGAAGCCCAAGGAAAAGTGAAAGCAGCAGAACCCTCAGAATTTCCCAAACAGCTCCACAAAGTTCTGTGGTTTGGCAAAGCTTAAACTGTCTCGCTTTAACCAACAATACTGTTCCCTGTATTTTTAAACCCCATGCATACTGGAAATGAAATTTAATAGTAAATGGGGCTCTGATCCCTAATCACTTCCTCATGAATATATTGTTTTCAAAACAACACTTTTTTTTATGTCCTTCTGTGCTGCTGCACAAGGTGCTGAAGAAGCCCTCTGGAAGTCTTTTATTTTTCATCACAGAACTGAGTTTTCACCAACTACATGAAAACACTGAACGAGAGGGGGTCCCAGTACTGGAATCCTGCTCCCTGTCCCTTGTAGGCAGTTTCGAAAAGGGGCAGAGTGAGACCAGCCCCTTTACTGGTGCATGCAGCAGGATGTCCCATGACAGAGGCCTCTCCAGGTCAGCAGTGGGATGGGGATATTAGCAGCTTGGACTGGAACAGGGTGCTGATTTCTAGAGTCACCCCTGCTCTAGTCAGCTTTGTTTCTCCAGCCTTCATTCCTCCAAATTCTGACATGCCGGACAACTCTGCTCTCCCGAAGACCTATTCCCTCAGGATCCATTCCTTACTAGAATATTTTCAGTTGTAGCTGAGTTATTTCCATAAAGAATCCAGTATTCAAAATGGCTGCCTTCCATGTTATCATAGGGCATGGAATTAACCATGCCTGTTTCTCTTTAAAGAGTTTTCTTAAATAATAATGTGTTAGCTGTACAATTTGGATCATTATAGCTTGAGGAACTATCTCTTGGTCAATATGAGGTTTTCCCTTGTAGTCTTACCTGTAGCTCATCATGTCTTTACTTCCTCCTACAAACATTTGTTGAGAACCATCTAGGTGCCTATTGACTGCACCAGAACTGGAAATCCACAGATGATTGAGTTACAGTCCAGTGGAATAGAGAGACACATCAAGTCAGAGCACAGAACAGCCCAATGAGAGACAAACTCTGAGAAAAACAAAGTACAGTAGAAAGCAGCAGGAAGAGTGACAAACTCCTGACTACAGAGATGATCCCTGGGCTAATGGCAATGAAGGGGAGAGAGTTGCATGAGAGAGAAGGGCGAGCATTCTGTGCAGAAGATCAGTGTGTTTGCGGGTTATCCTGCTGTCACACAGTACCTGACACATGGGGGGCCAAACTCAGGAGACATTGGTGAGGTAGAATCATCGGTATTTGGTGATCAATTGATTAGCTATGGGGGTTGGGGAGAGAGAAAGGAATTAAGAGTGAATTATTCCCCCAGCTTGAGCCACTAAGTAAATGGTGATCACATTCATTATTTCCTTAGCTCAAATAACACCTTCGATTTTACTAGTGATTTAGTCCACTGTCTTGAGGGAAAAAATGTTCTGTTGGAGTTTTCAAGTAGACTAATCTATCATTTTTAAAAAATCTCAATGAAATACTGCCTTGAGTGCAGGGTCAGAGATATATGACTGGGTAGTAACTGATATCTACACTTCATAGAAACACTAATTTATGACTTTTTCTCCAACTTTTTCTTTGGAAAAATTTCAAATCTTCTGAAAGTTTTGAAAGAATAATAAAGTGAACACCTGTTTTCCTTTTGTCTAGATTCAACAACTTTCAACATTTTGCCACACTTTTCATCTTTCTCTCATTACTGAATCATTTGAATGTGAGTTGCATTTGTTATGATACTTCAACCCTAAATATTTTCCTAAGTGTGGTCTTAGAATAAGTACTTTCCCCTACACAACCACAGTACCACTATTTCACCCAAGAAATTTAATACTGATACAATAAAATTATCTGATAGGCAGTCCATATTCAAATTTCTCCAATTGTCCCCCAGATGTCCTCTATAGTATTTTAAATACAGAATTTAAAAAATCAGGCATTGTACATGATTTCTTAGTTTTCTTTAGTCTCTAGAACAGTCTCTCTTCCTTTTTTTACTGTCTTTCATGACACTGACATTTAAAAATCTATGTTTGTTTATGTAGGCTTATTTTGCTTAAGAAATCTTCTGTCTACCAGACCTTCCCCAGGTGGATTGTGAACTTTTGGAAGGGTGCTTTTACCACATCTCACAGCTTCTACCCCAGGCCTGGGCAGAGATGAAAATGGAACTGGAGGGCTGTATTGTCTATGAGGCGCTCCTGAAGTCTGGTAAGTCACAGAAAGAAAGGAGTGATTAAGAAGTAGTACATGGGTCCCAGTAAAAGCAGCTGGGACTGCCTCAGTGCAGCCATGAACCTAGTAATGTATGTAAGTTATTTTTCATTTGCAATATTTTGGAAGGTAGATAATATCTGGGGTCATGGTTACTAGTTGAATTCCTGATTTTTCAGAAATGCTTCTGTTTTGCATTTTGTTCATAATTTAATTGGTGTGATAGACTTAGAAATAATAATACAGCGTAGATATGAGATTGTAAAGATTAATTATAGCTGGAGGGATTCCAGAAGGTTTCACTGGACAGATAAAGATGTCTGTGTTAGATCTCAAAGGCTGAATAGGATTTGGGTAGGTGGAGATGAAGAAAAGGGCATTTAAGCAGAAGGAACTAGTATAAGCTAAGGGCCCCTGCCAGGAATGGTAACACACCTGAAACAGATTATAATCATGAAGAGTCTTGTAGAATGTCCCACAATCTGGGTTTCTTTGATTGTTTCCTCATGATTATATTCACGTCAAACATTTTTTGTAAGAAGACTTAATGAGTGATATTGTATACTTCCACCTCATATCATGTATCGGGAGGCACATAATGGCATCTTGTCTCGCTATTGATGATGCTAATTTGGATCACTTGGTTAGGCAGTGTCCTGTAGTTCTCACCCATGTAATTAATAAGTGATCTGTAGGATGATAATTTGTGACCATTCAGCGTATCATCCAATGGTTTAAGCATCTGTTAATGATCTTTGCCTGAATCAATTATTACATTGGTAGGCCTGTTTCCATTCAACTGTTCTTTAATAATAGCATTTAATTCTGGCATTTAAGATCAGATACAATTTTTTGGTTATTATTGTTTATTGTCTAAAAATTTGAGACCACAGGAGATCATCCACTTCTATGAAATCATTTCTCATGAAATAGAGCACATGTTAGGAAAAAAGCCAAAAAACTATTGTACAGCTATATTTTAGAAATGGCCATGTATTTTATAAAAAGGATAACTCTTGCACTAAGATTTAATATTGTCCATGATGTTTGGCTTTTGTAGTTTGTGGAAGAAACACTGTAATATGTCATTTAACATCATAAAAGAATCTCATGTCTGTCCACTGATAACTCATTGGCAATACATCACAGCTGTTAAGAGGCAGTTCAGGAAAAAAGAAGGAAAAAAAACTCAAGACAACCATCTGACTTTAATTAGGAAAGAGAATAGTCCCCAAATGTACAAGGATGAGGTCTTTTGCAGGTCAGAGTATTATAGTGGAACTTGGAAAGAGGTACTTTAATGACCCTATCTGTGAAGGTTAGCTCCTACCTTAAAAGATTTTAGAACATGGATACATCTGCTTACCCTTTCCTGACAAAAAATCATCCTTTACTGTACCTATTACTGTATCTATAACAAACACTCATACAGCCAAAAAATACATGTTTTCTCCTTGCTGAGGTTCTGCCTAACACTGGGGCAGACATGAAAGTGCTCAAGCAGAGATTCCATTAAACAAGAGGGGGAAGGTTATGGGTAAAGCAGATTCTGGGGATGAAGAAGATTGGGCTTTCAGTTTGGGCCAGGATATACTTGAGACATCCATTAGATATCCAAGAGGAGATATAAGCAGATTGATGGGCTCAGGAAAGGGCTCAGGGCTGGAGGCATACATTCAAAAATCATTTGCAGTTAGATGTTATTTCAATCCTGAGACTGGAAGAGAATCAGCAAGGCGTGGGTATAGAGAGAAGAAAAGAGCTTATGAGATCCATGGACTGAGCCTTGGGTAACTTCCATGCTATGAGGTTAAGGGGGAAAAGAAGACCTAGCAAAGGAGACTGAGAAGGAGCAGTTAGTGGTGTCACATGAAATGAGGAGTGGGGAGAGTCTTAGAGAACAAGCAAAGACTTTGTTTCCCTGAGTAAGGAGTGACTAACTGTGACAAATATTATTGATAGGTCAAGTTTGATGGGACTGAGGGTTGGGTTTAGCAACAACAATGAGGCCATTGGCTAAAAATCTGGTGATACTGACAAGCACAGTCTTGGTGGTGGGGTGGTGAGACCCAAATCCTGAGTGGAGTAGATTTCAATGAGAAAAGAAGGAGAGGCAAAGGAAGCAGTGGGATTGAACCATCTTTCAAGGGGTTTTGCTGTAAGGGGGTGAGGGCAGAGAAAAGGGATAATGCCTGGAGGAGACGTAAACTCAAGATAATTTTCTTCGCGCTCTTTTTTAAGATGAGTGACATAACAGTAAGCTTGTGTACTTAATGGAAATGGCCATTGTGGTAGATTGGAAGATGTTATTTTAGTTAAGGTGTGGCCCAACTGAACCAGGATGATTCTTAATCCATATTCCTGGAGTCCTTTATAAGCAGAAGAAATCCAGACACAGTCAGAAAAGGCCACCAGGATTAAGCCACTCAGTGGAAACCAGAAGAGCAGGCAGAAGGAGTGAAAGATGGCCATGTGATGGGAAGCAGAGATGCAAGCCAAGGAACCTCAAGGGTTGGGGCAAAAGAGAACCAGAATGCTACAAACTTTAGGAAGAAAGCAAGCCCTCCGAATATCATGACTTAGGACTTCCAGCCTTCCAAACCATGAGCCAGTACATTCCTGTTTTTAAGCCAACCCATTGTGTGGCATTTGTCGTAGCAGCCTGGCAGACTAAGACAATTTTATAAAGAGGGGGAATTGTTGACATAGGAGAGAGTACAGAGAATTGCTGCACAGAGCCTTTGAGTAAGCAAGCAGGATAAGATCAAATGCACAAGCAAAGGTTAATCATATATAATAATAGGGCTGGGGAGGGAGTGGGAAGCAGAGTATAAGGTACAGATCCTGGTGGGCAGAAATATGTCGTTATGGGGTTTTGGGGAAATTATCTTCTGAGTGCTTCAATTTTGTTTTCTGGTGAAGTGGGGAATGAGGCCATTGGCTAAAAGTGAAGATAGAAGAAAAGGTGTTAGAGATTTTAGGAGCCACAAATTTGGGGACAAAAAAAAAGTCTATGAGAGAAGAAAATCTCAATAAATTCCAAAAATTAGAAGTAGTACAGACAACAGATGGCATCTGGTCACAATCTAGCAAAGCTGGAATTTAATAATAGAAACAAAAAAGTCTGTACTCCCTGGATATTAAAAACTCTCTGTTAAATAGCTTTTGGGTCAAAGAGAAAAACCAGACTGAAACAGTTCAATATCCTGAAAATAAAAATTACCAAAGTACTACCTATAAAGTCTTTGCCACAATGATCAAGTAGGATTTATTACAGGAATGCAAGGATGATTCAACTCTAGGATATCTATTAATTTATTCACCATATTAATAGATACCAGGAGGAAAATTTATAAATCAATGTCATATCCTATACAATTACACAAAAGAAAGAAATCGGAGATACAAACACTGAAAAGAAGGAAGCAAATTTATCATTATTTATGGATGATAGGATTGCATGCCAGGAATGCCCTAAGTATTTCCACTGAAAATTTGTTACAACCGTAAAAGAATTTGGTAATAAAACTGGATGCAAAGTTAGCTCATAGAAATTAAAAAAAAAAAATCGTTTATTAAAATAATCAGTAGTCAGTTGGAAAAGATCCTATGCATAGAGGTAATAAGTATAAAATAGCCAGAAATAAACTTTAAAAGATACTTTGGAGGAGAAGTTTAAAATGTTCCTGAGGGAGACAACAGATTTCAACAAATGGAAAGACAAAGGGAGATTCAATATCATAAATATGTTAGTTTTCCTTAAGTTGATTTACAAATTTAACAAATCACAATAAAAATATTAGTATTTTTGACAAAACTAGCCGAGTCCAAAGTTCCTAAGAAAAAGTTAACAAGCAATAATATCCAGTCAAATTCTGGAAAAAAAAATTGAAAAGTAATAGTAATGTAGTAGGAACAGCCCTATCAGATTTTAAAACATACTGTAAAGTTATAATGGCTAGAAGAATAGAGTGTTGACCCATGAATAGACAGCAAATCAGAATAGGAAGCCTAAGATAGGCCTAAATATATATAGAAACTTAGAATAGATACACAGAGGAAACATATACATAAAGGAATTTGGAATTTGATTAAGATGGCATTTCAAGTCATTTCCTGGAGAAAGCTGGAGGCCAGTGGAGTGGACTGGACGTCAAAGGAGGCTGGGAGAGCGGTGGTGGTGAGGGGGTGGGGGTGTGGCTGGAGAGGGAGGATGTGGGGAGGGGTAGAGACAGTTACACCGGTTGCAGCAGTCCCCACAGTACTTATACTTAGCACGACATTGGCACCTAGTAAGGGCTCATTCCATTTTTGTTGAGCTCGGATAAATTAAATTTTTTTCCAGCTTAAAGGTGATTTAAAGAGTCTCACCTTCCACAAAGCAGGCTCAGAAAATTCCCATGCTCTTGGGACACGGGGCAGTCTTAGGTAGATGGGCTGTTACTCTCTTTTCCTCACTTGGAAAACTGAGAAAGGAACACAGAGCACCTCACAGGCACTCTTCCGGGCACAGAACATAGCCTGGGCATGCTTGTCTTCCTTCCAATTTTGTTTTCATCTTCATTCTCTCCCATCTCCTCTGTGGACTAAAGCCCTCCCGGCTGTGTTAGAGTCAGACTGAGCACCTGCTACACGTCAGGCCCTGCGCTTAGATGCTTCATGAATGCTAATGAGAGAGGGACTGAAGAATGCTTTCAAAGATTATCCTGAGCAGGATCAGATGTGGCACTGGGGTGTGAGAAACTGGTCCAACACACGCTGCCTGAGGGAGCTGGGACAAGCTTCCCTCCCATTTCTCGTCTGCAAATGGCAAACGGTGCATGAATGTCAGTTACTGCTGTTTAGTGCCAAGCAAAATGTCTCCATTTATTTCTTCCTATTTTGCTTTTCATTTTGGTTTCTGTTTCTCTAAGCTTCTCCCTTTTACCATTTCAGTCTAACTTTGCTCTTTCCTATTCAGATGTTTTTCTTCTCCTTTTTCCAAAGCTAGAAGGGAGCAGCTTGGCACTGGGCAATCCGTCAGCCACATGGGTCCCAAGAGACTATTCCCTGCTAACTTGGGCCGCCTCTCCCATAGCAGCTCTGGCTGTTAGTCTTGAGCCTTTGAATGTGGACCGGGCTTTGTGCAACTCATTTCTGCCTGCCTGGTAACTGACTGGTGAAAGGAAATGCAGGTTTGGTTTATTGTGCACTGAAGGAAAAAGATCCAAGTTATGATAACCCAGTACTTATGAATCATTTTAGAATTTGAGAACTGGGGCCCAAATATGCTCTGAATCAGTGGCGCCTCTCAATCTCAGCAGATTTTTGAAAGTCTTTAAGTTCTACCCTTAATAGAAATAAACTCCAAATCATGTGACCCACATGAGTAATTTCAAGCTTTGGAAAATTATTCTGCACGCGTTGATAGCTGTTGTGGTAGAACTGATATTATACTTACCTACTAATTCTAATACTCAGATTATAAGAGAGCAATCAGTTTTATATTTATGCTTTCTTTTATGGGCCTGATTGAAATAAAATGCTGGCTGGAGGTACATTAGAGTTCTCTGAACAGTCTCAACAGAATTGGAAAGAATATAAGCTGTTCTGAGCAGACACTGAAAGTCTAACCATTTTGTTTGCTCTTCCATAGATACTTTTTTTGTAATTTTTTTGTTTTGTTTTGTTCTTGGTTCTCTTCCAATTTGCCTGTTTACCGAAATCCCAAAGAAACAAGAAACCATTAAGATTTTTTTTTCTATAATCTATTTAAGTCAAAAACAGAGGAGAGAGAGGAAAATTTGTAGCTTTCAAACACCATTAGTTTGCTAATGATAGCTTTCATCCTGTGACAGTTCTTAGACTAAGATACTCCAAACCTCTGTTGCAAAGGAAGAGGGCCATTTACAGGCCCCCACTCTGTCTCTGCAGCTTGCACATGTTTTCAAACATAATTTCATGCCTGCTTTCTGACAGCTCATTAAACAAAGGCCTCTCAGTGCCTATATTGGCCTTATCCCTGCTGAGAGTGTAACATATTTACGGCCTGTGCAGATTGCGGGCTGCTGGCGCCTTCTCTTCCCAGTGGCCTGCCTGCCAACTGCTTATCAGTCTCCCCCAAAGGTGACATCCTCCTCATTTGTTTAGGTAGCGATGGTCCCGTGTTTGACCCTTGGAGGCAAGCGGCGGCGTGATTAGGAGCAGCTCCTGCACCGGCTAGATAAGGGCAATCAGGAGGGCGAAGCCCGTGCGGGCCGCTTGGGGGAGCTGCGCCAGGCTGGGCGCGCACAGTCAGGAACACGCTGGCAGTTCGTTAGCTCGACAGCTGGCAGCGTGCGGACCCTGTGGGATTTCTGCCTCAGAAAAAGCAAACAAGGTTTCGGGAGTGTTGAGGCGCTATCTGGGGCTGTGTACAAGGGTGATCACAGCGGTTTGCTCCTAATTACCTGCCTCTTGACTGCCATTACACGCCCAAACCTATAAAAGCCCCGGTGAATGCAGCACCTTATATTTAATTTTTATCCCTTTCTTCTGCTTTTGCCAAGAATATTTTGCTGGGATCCTAGGAGGACAGATGAAGACGTCTTGGATGCACCAAAAGGCTGCAGGCTGCATCCATCTGCCATTTCAGGATCTGACAAAACTGGTAACAGGTTTCTGCCGCGGCAGTGCCCCTGGGTGATACATCTTTTGCACTGATTAGGAACCGAGAGAAACAAGGGAGAAGATGGAAAGGAGGGAAGGAGGGAGAGCAAGCCCTCTTTCTTTACAGTGGGCTCACGATTCAGCACGTGGCTGCTGTGGGTGAATGGACAGGCTCCCAGGGCAGATTTTTGGCAAAGCCCTGGATGACCTTGGACCTGGAAGCTCCTGTGTTGTGCTGCTGGGATTTGACTGGGGCGAAAATGGGACCCAGATTGTGGGGCTACACATTTGCCTTCTGGGCAGATGGTGACAACGGCCACTGCTTCTTCAGCACCTCCTGTGAATGAGGTAGCACGCTAAGCATTTTTTTTTACCGATGTTATCTCATTTAATACCCCCAACACTGCAGTAACATTAAGCCCAAAGCACAAATGATAAAAGGAAGACTCGGAGAGATTGGAAGGTGTGACCAAAGTCCCAGATAATCAGCAAGTGAATCCAGGTTTGTCGGTGTCCAAAATCCCCACTTTTAACCTCTAAGCTTCTGCTGAATCGACCACTGTACTAGTACATCGTTTCAGTATTGGTTGTTTCCCTCTGGAAATTCTCAACCCCCAGTGTGCATGACTGGCAGCTGAAGAGCTGGTGAACCCTGGAGACTCCCAGACGTATGGGAGGTCTTCAGATCCACAACTTGAGAAACCGTATCTTATCCTGGGAGCTCCCTGAGGGGAGGGAAGTCTTATTCATCTTTGTATCTTTGGTACCCAGCAGTGTTCCTAGCATATAGTAGGTGTTCAGTAAATATTGTTGCATAGTTAGAGGAATGGTTTCTGTTCGATTTTATCTTGTCTTAAACTGTATTGAAACCTCCACATCCTTTAATCCTCTTGGAAGGAGGCAGAGAATAAATCTCACATGAATAAAATTCATGATTCTAATATGCCCTGAGCACTGGTGAGGAGATGTCCCTTAGTCACTCTGCCTCTTTCTTATGTGAAGAAGCTGAGGCTCTGTCTTGCAGCAGTTCAGCACGGAGACGGCTCTGACAGACCATGGAGTTTTATGAAATATTTACAGTAGAATCATCATCGCTGAGAAAGCATCCCCATTTGCACATGTGTTGGTTGATGTATGTAAGCATTGTATCTATTACACATACAAATTATTTACCACATTGCTTATAAATAACTTGAATCTAGCTTATTTTCTGAGTATGATCTATGGTTTTGTATGTTCCACAGTTTCTGCAAACTGATCCTTGCACACTTTAATTCTTTACACATGTTATTTTTAATGAATCCTGTCTGGTAAGGTAGGTATCAATATCTCCATTTTGTGGATGAGGAAACTGAGGCTCAGAGAAGGTAAATAACTTTCCTAAGATGGCATAGCTAGTAGGTGGGAGAACCAAGATTTTAATGAGCTCTGTGAGACTTCAAAGTAAGACACTTTCTACCTCACCATGTTGCCTAAATAACAAACTGGTGATGGAAAAACTGAACAGAAAAACTACCGGAAGGACGTAATGGTAATTAATGATGGCTGCCTTTGGAAGAGGATTTTGGTTCTTTGTACTTCCATGTATTTTCTTAATTGTATATTTATCCTTTTTATAACTGGGGAAAAATGTCAACACATACCCACACTGTCAGGCAGTGCACTATCTGGCTAAACTTAACTGTTGTTAATTTATCCGGAGATTTTTGTTTTAGTTGTTTCTATAAATTTATGGGTTTTTTATCAAAATCGCAGAACAGATACTAAGGCACAGTAGAGATTTCTTCTAATTAAAAATATTCTCACCACAATGAAACTAGATTACTAGTGGAAGAAATTTTGGTTTGACTCTTAGCAGCAGAAAAAGAACAGCATTTGCTGTAATTAAAAAAAAAAAAAAACCAACAACAAAACCCTGTTTTTAGGTTCTTATGATTCCTGGATGTTTAAGACTGAGCTGAGGATGGGGTAAAAGTGATGTCTGTTTTTTTCACCACCCTGAAATTTCGTAAAGGAATTTCTCTCCTATCTTTTGTTTTGGTTTCAATAATCATGTATTCAATACCCTGGTACCAGGCACTGTGCACAGTGATTTTCTGAATGTTACTTACCAAACATGAACTTTATTCCCAGCAGCTTTGTAGGGTAGGTCGGGTGTGTTCTATCAACCCCCTTTTACTGATGAGGAAACTGAAGGGCAGAGATTCAATGACTTGCTCCAGGGCTCCTAGCTAGCAGGCAAAGGCATGAGAAGCCCATTCTAAGCCATTTAACTCCATACTTGGTTGCTTTGAACTCCATTACCTCCTGGTGCTTCTTTGGGTTGAAACTGTTCCTGAGCCAGACCATAAGGAAGGTTGTGTTGGGTCTTTTTGTATCTTTCCAAACCTTGTGATTTGGATACCATTTCTCACTCTCGCACTTACCTAGGGAACCAGCCACACACCACACCATGCCAAACACCATCCCAAACACCATCCAAACACCACTGATATCCCAAGATCCCAGCTTCGTCCTTCCTTTCCTTTTTCTCCTGGCTCCCACCCTCCCTCCTAGTCGAAACCTGGTGAACCTGTGCTCCGTTTGTTCAGGGCACAAATGAATTAATCTGCAATGATGCACGATGGATTTTCCAAGGTAACATTCTTGTTTTGTTTTTTTAAAAAAACAAACAAAAACTCTCCCTTCTACTCCTCCCTATTCTCTGGGAACCTCTATTTTATATGTCTGAGAATTTGAGAATTTCTAGATCTAGTGACATTATGCAATATTTGTCCCCATGTGCCTTGCTTATTTCACTCAGCATAATGTTTTAAAGGTTCATCCATGTTGCAACATGTCTTAGAACTTCATTCCTTCTTATTGCTATGTTCCTGATTTTGTTTATTCATTCATTTATTGATGGGAACTTGGGTTGTTTCCATCTTTCGGCTATTGTGAATAATGCATCTATGAATATCAGTGTAGAAGTATCTGTTTGAGACCCTGTTTTAACGTTCTTTAGACATAACACTAGGTGTAAAATTGCAGGGCTATATGGTAATTCTATATTTAACTTTTTGATGAACTGCCATATTGCTTTCCACAGAGGCTGCCCATTTTATATTCCCTCCAACAATGCTCTAGAGTTCCAATTTCTTGGTATCATCTCCAACACTTGCTATTTTCCATTTTTTAAATAATAGCCATCCTTGTGGGTGTGAAGTGATGTCTCATTGTGGTTTTGATTTGCAGGTCCCTAATGGCTAATGAGGTTGAGCAACTTTTCAAATGCTTATTGGCCATTTGCATATCTTCTTTGGGGAAAATGTCTGTTCAAGTCCTTCACCCATTTTTAAATTAGGTTTTTCATCTTTTTGTTGTTGCATTATAAAAGTCTTTTAGATACATTATATATCATATCTTTGACCCAATAACCCTGGCAAACTGAGCAGTAGCAGCACTGGGGCAAGTCAGACTTCCCTGTGTCTTTTTAACTCCTCAGGTAGTTGCAGAGATCCTTTGGGCATATGTAGGAAGTTGTATCTAGTTGGTAACACCAAGAACATAAATAACAATTGGCTGATTTGTTGCCTGTGCCCAAGCAAATCACTAAAAATCAGATATCTTTGTCTGGACCAAAACCAAACTGGAATTTGCTTACCCCAACTAAAATCTGGGCTTCTCTTCTTAAAATAGCATACACAATGATTTCTAAAGATGCGAAGAAACCGTCTTAGCAATAGTCACTTAACTGACCCTGGATGTGGACAGACAAAATACACATCACTGAACTCTCACTTTTCTGCAGAAACTAAATAGATCTTTATAATGTTTTTTCAGTTTGAAGGAAAAAAGGGTCCCAAACTCTTTCTACGTCTCCCCAAATCCCTCTCTGTTGATTCTAGATTTGACCTTTACATTTAATATTTTAGAGGTTCAATATATATGATTTTGAAAACCTAATTGAAGATTAGTGTTTTTATCGATTTTAATGATAATAATTGAAGGTTAAATATATATACTCTTTAAATTTTTATGTGATACCTCTATATGCATTTTTTAAAAATATGAACTCCAAGAAATTTTCTACTTTTCCCATTTTTTCCTCTTATTTTTGCATCCCTGGGTCTCTTCTGTTTGTGAATGCTGGCAGCAGTGAAGGGATGCTCCAACAACAGCTCTAAAGAGCGAACTGGTTCCCACCTCAATCCCCACTCTTAGTCACACAACCACACCCTCCAACTGTTCAGGCATTGGGGAAAATAAAGAGTAAAATCAGCATTTAGCTACATAGAGTCATAAATAAGTAGTTACTTACAAATCTTCTCTACTTCCTCTTTCCTACTTTTTCCCTATTGGGTTCACCGTGGAAAATACAATCTTCAGCCTCCACATCAGCCCAGATTTCCACACCGAAAAGAGCATCTGATGAAAGCATGATCCCTTTGGTTCCATAGGGAGTTATAAAAACATTATAAATCAATGTTTTATTAGTTCATTTGTATACTACATTTCTTTGGTGTTTGTCAATGGCAACTGACATATTTTTAAAATGAGCTTCTGGAATGCAACTCTGGCTTGTGTCCACCAGAGAAGGAAGTTCTGGACTGGCATTATGATATATACTTTCCTCCCAATTCTTGATTCTTAATACAAATATGCTAGGAATTCCTCACAACGGAAAAAAAGTCATGCCAAAATCTACTTCTTTTGGATAAACACAAAACCAAGGTTTCTGGATGTAAGAGGTATCTATCTTTGGGTAGACTTACAATTATTGTATTTGTTTAATGAGAGAGGTTTCGGGGAGTTCATCATCCTAGGTCACGTTTTCTAGAAACAAAGTCATAGAAATTTGCATGCAGGAAGTTAGTTGGGAATGAACTCGAGAAAAACAATTATAACGAAGTAGGGAAATGGGATTGGGTGGAGGGAGAAATTGAATTGCAATGCTGTTGCAACGAAGGCTTCAATCACTCCCAGTGGGAGCTCTGAAAATGAGATGGCCTTTCAGAGCTGTCACAAATTGAGGTACGAGGCAGGGCCTTTGGATCCCTGCACCAATCAATCATTAGATTCAGGCTGCCCCTGGGAGAAGGCATAGACTTGGGCAAGGCTGCTTCCCCTGGCAGAGGGCAATTTCCAGAGAGGCACACAGCTATGGGCCCTTAGCAGCCACCCCTCCTGATAGCTGGGGGAATGAGCAGTCACATAACAGCATTCACTACATTTGTGTTCCTTTATACCTTCATAAAACTTGTGCATATTTCAAAGAGGAAGTCATTGGATCATCACTTTATTCAATATAGTACTGGTTGTTGACTCTCCGTCCTCAAATTCAGATGTACAAGAAATATATTATCAACGGGGTTACCTAATTTTAACTCCAAGTCCCCATCCTGCCAAGATACATTAGAAATATAACTTTAGTCATTCTTGGGACTTCTTTTTCAACTTAAGTCTATTTCTAAGTTCTAGGGTCTTTAAGGGAGCCAGGGCTTGGGTATAAGGGGAAGAAGTAGGGGATGGTCATATGTACCGTGTCCATTTGGGTTGCCCCTTAGATAACCATGGATCTCCCTCTCTCTCTCTCTCTCTCTCTCTCTCGCTCTTTCTCTCTCTCTCTTCAAAACCACACTTGGGAATACCTCTACTTATGAATCTGTTTCCCTAGTCTTCTCTGAGGCTTGCCATCACCCCATGAAAACTGCCAGGGAGAAGGTCCCTTTTCCTTGCTGCTGGAGGGGGACTTACTGAACTTTTTTCCTGTGGTCCTAGGGAAGATCTTTCTGATCAGGAGGAGCCTCTACCTACCTACGACATCTACAAGCCATTCTTTGTCTACCTTGAATCTCCAACAAAGGACGAATGCTACTTTCCTAGATGCAGGGAAGACCTAATCTTCCAACTCTCCATGAGAGAAATATTTACAGTTTGCTTTTCTCAGGAATCCAAGAAAGGAAGAAAATCAAAACAGTTAAGTGCCTATATTAAAACAGTCTGAAGAATAATTTTCTGCGAAGCCACTTATAGAATTCTCATTTGCTGCATATTCTGGCTACAAGAAAAAGTAATGTATTTTTCAATAGTCATCACCAGTAATATCTTATATGCAATACAATTTCAAGAAAGATTGTCCAAAATGACTTTTAAGTTGAAAGGTTACCTCTTTGAGGCTGAGGTTGAATATAAACACATTGAAACATTTTCTTTTAAATGTATCCAAAATTTAGGCGGGTATTTCCCTCCACCCTAGCCTGTGTATTGTAATGATTTCTGTTAGCAAGCATTTTGAACTTAAAACCCTAGTTCTGACAGACCAGTAATGTAATCAGATACAGGCAGTTCCCAATCTTTGAATCCGTTGCTGGCCAAAGACTGTTTGCACATCTGTTTTTATTAGAAAATACATTCTAAATGTCACAAAACAAAAGTATAAATACTATGTGTGTGTGTGTGCATGTACGTAGAAAATTTTTAGCTCTTTATGACAAGGATGGCTTCTTTCTCTGTCTTCTACCTGTTCACAGCATTTATTATTTAATTTTTACATTATAAAACTATTTACTCAAGGCAGAAAAGCTTAGGAAACAAAGGGTAAAAGTATTAATCTTACATTATCCACCACTGCTAACATTAGGATAAAATAATATCCCAGTATTTTTTCCTATGCCTGGGAATACATAATATTTCTTTTTTATAAAAAATGGTAACATAATGTCCATTGTTTTATAGTATTCTTTATTTCACTTTATAATATTCTGGAAACATAAGGTATTAATATTTTAAGAGGATGGCATAGTCCCACTTCACTTTCTGTGCCTTTATCCTATAAGTTTGTTCTCTCCTCCCCAGGTTCTCACCCTTGAACCCCCAGTCATAATGCCTTCTCTCTCCCACCCCTGCATCATGCTCCAAAGCTACCTTCTCACTCCCCCGATGAAAATTTCTTCAGTACAGCTGATCTTATTTAGGCCTTGGAATGAAATCTGAGTGACAATATTCACATTGATAGGAAGTGACTGGAAGCATATTAACATATCCCCCAGATTGTTAAAAGAATGCTTATCAATCCCAAAGAATACGTAATTGATGTAGTTTCAAGCAACATAATATCACAAGCTGTATTCATCATCTTTGTCCTCTATCGATAAAAACCAACTCCTTTAGAAGCTAGGCCTGCCTATAATTGTGCCTAAGTGTCTCCTCCTGAATGCCTCTTTGTTGCTCAGATGTGGCCCTCTCTCTCTAGCTAAGCCAACTTGGCAGGTGAAATCACTGCCCTACCCCCTACGTGGGATCAGACACCCAGGGGTGTAAATCTCCCTGGCAACGTGGAATATGACTCCCGGGGAGGAATGTAGACCTGGCATCGTGGGACGGAGAACATCTTCTTGTCAAACAGGGAGATGTGAAATGAAATGAAATAAGCTTCAGTGGCAGAGAGATTCCAAAAGGAGCCGAGAGGTCACTCGGGTGGGCACTCTTACGCATAATATAGACAACCCTTTTTAGGTTCTGATGAATTGGAACAGCTAGCAGTAATACCTACAACTATCAAACTACAACCCAGAACCCTTGAATCTCGAAGATGATTGTAAAAAAATGTAGCTTATGAGGGGTGACAATGTGATTGGGAAAACCATATGGACCATATTCCCCTTTGTCTAGTGTATGGCTGGATGAGTAGAAAAATGGGGGCAAAAAAAAAAAAAAAGACACTCAGTGTTCTTTTTTACTTTAAGTGTTCTTTTTCGCTTTAATTTTTAATCTTACTATTTTTGTGTGTGCGGTAATGAAAATGTTCAAAAATTAATTTTGGTGATGAACGCACAACTGTATAATGGTACTGTGAACAACTGATTGTACGCTTTGTATGACTGCATGGTGTATATGATATGTGAATATATCTCAATAAAATTGAATTTAAAAAAACCAACTCCTTTTGTTCAACAAGACTTGAAACCTCAGCCTACTTTTTTTTTCCTGTAGAAATAAATTTTTTTTTCTATTTATAATGACACAACATGTCCATTCATTTGCAAGTTCTTGTTTCCTTTGTATACTTAAAATAATTTGAATGCCTGCTGAAAGCAGACTTAAATTCAATTTACTGTTTTTAACTTTTTAAAAATTGTGGATAAAATATACACAACAAAAAATCATTTTAACCATTTTTAAGTGAACAATTCTGTGACAGTAAGTACATTGACAACATTGTGTGACTTTCACAACTGTTTCCAGAATATTCTCATCATTGCAAACAAAAATTTAGACCATTAAGCAGTAACTCCCATTCCCCTCCCCTCTCCACCCCTAGGAACCACTATTCTGCTTTCTGTCTGTACGAATTTTCAGCCTTATTCTTGTCTCTTCCCCATCTTGGCAACTGACCCCAACCCTAGTCCACCCCAGTCAGGTCCCAGGCCTGTTACCTCCCCTGTGGTAACATAAAAAAATACCCGATATTATTTATTTCTATATTTTTGTCCTCCACTAGATTCCAAGCTGTGTTTTTTTAAAATAGTCAACTAGATTATCAATAATCTATAAGGACTGAGTAAAATCTGTTATAACAGTAATGAACCTGGCAGATATTAAATCTATGAATATTAGTAGTAGTAAAAAGGCAGTTCAAAAATAGATAAATTTTATTCATAACAAAGTACATAATTTCAGGGTAAGGCCTAGGCACCAATCAATTTTTATTAGGATGAAAAGTTATCTGGTGTATCTGTTAAGAACAGGTTTGCTTAGCACACACACACAAATAATAGTGGTTTTAATGCAGAAGAGCTTATTCTATTACTTATTAGAAGTTCAAAAGTACAAAGTACAGAATTCAATCCATCAGACACCAGGGCTCCTTCTATGTTTCTGCTCTTTTATTATTAATAAAAGCCCCAAACTCCAAGATGACCCTCCCCAAATAAAGAGAGGGAGGGGGAAAGCCATAGGAGCACACCTCCTGGCTGAGTCAACTCCCTTGAAAGAACTTTCCCTGAAGTCCCACACAACACTCTCCTTCTTATTGGCCAGACCTTAGTCGCACAGCCATACCTAACTGCAAGGGAGGCTGAGAATTACAGCCTTTTGGTTGAGCACGTGCTTTCCTTAATAAAGACTAGAGTTCTGTTACTATACGAGAAGAGGAAAATGGGTGTTAGGTAGTGTGGGGAAACTGAAATTAATCTAACTTCACTGAGGAATGTGGGCTAGATACACCATCTGGGGCAACCGTAGAAGGCACCTGTAAAGAAGTATGAAGAGCCAAATGTCAGAGCAAGACTAACAGGGAATTATGAAAGCACAGGATTTCAGATTAAGTCCAATATACCTCCTGACACAAATTAAGTATCTGCCGACAGTTTACTGAAAGTAGGATTAGGCATAACAACTGTAGTTTTATTTATTTCCATATAAATAGAGCTGAGAATCCACTACTTGTTGGCTACCTGGCTGCATTCAGAGTATTTGCCTTACTCAACAGTGAAATCAGCTAATTCTGTATTTATCAATTGGCATATTCCTTTGGGTCTTCGATTTCTTTCTTTCCTTTTCCTCTCCAATAGCAGGCAACCTACAGCTTGTGCCACAGTTGATATTTAACAGACGGGGCTGTTCTCTGGGACTGTGTGGTGTATTCAGACAGGAAGCATCTCAATCCCAAATCCAGAATTTCACCCCCATCATTTTCATGAGAGAATATCCTCTCGTAGATCCAAGGGTCCTGACTTGGGCCGTGTGGTTAAGCTTTTGGTGACAGTTCTGGGATTCAAAGACTGATGTCCAGAATTCCGGGGATATTGTGTCTCCTTTGTGGGGATTTTCATTTAATCATTTCCTCTTGAAACGTTGCCACCCGCCGTTTTTCCATAATTCAGACAAATATGAGGCTTGTACTCCAAGAGATGCTGCAACAATGTCAACTGCAATTGGTGAATCACTTCTGAAATTGTGAATTGTTTAAGCAAACAAAAGAACTATCTAGTTATTCAAAATGCATCATTTAGGACGTTGGGAAATGAAATCAAGCTTCAGGTGTTAGCTCCACCCACACATTTATTTGCGTTGGCTGATATGTTAAAGGAAGGAAAGACATTCAGTGTTGTTTTAATTCTCCTCTACTGTGGAGTTCAAAGCATTTGGATGTCATGTCACATCAGCAAGAAAGAGTAATCTTATGAATCTCTGGAGGTAAACAAATAAATCATCTGAGAACATTTTCTTTCCCTAAAGTCTGTAATCTGAAAAACCCACTATCTAAAACTTATCAACAAATTCCACCACTTAGCCAAATAAGGGCTCTTGTTGCTTCCACTTCTGACCAATGTCCCATAAATTGGCCGTGAAGAAGGGCCTAATGGAAAAATATTAGCAGCTTTGATCACATTTTGTATCTTAATATGGAATCATATCTCAACATCGAATCATCCTGGATTGCCAAGTTTACAACAGAGATTCTACTGACTAATGCAGAAATGGTAGATGACCTGCAAACTTCTCCATGGATTTCACTGAGGCAATCGAAACCTTTTTTTCTCCTTTGCACCAAAACATACCCAATCTGCTGCCAGTGAATCACCTTTTCCCACATTTGGAACAAACTCCTCAGCTGTCTTACAGGCCTTGTGAGAATATGCAAGATTTCTGTAAAAAATGTCAGGCAGGTGAGCAACATTTTACCCACAGGCCCCACGTTGCTGCCTCTGCTCTCTCAGTAAGCACATTTAATAAATGTTGGCTTTTCCCCTTCATTCTGAAAGATGTTGCAGCTGCTATCCTTGTTGGTATTTTAGCATTATTATTATTACTAGGCACCAAACAGGGAGCCCTAGATCATTGTGTCTTTATTATTATTTTTTAACACGTTACGTTTCTTCCAATGCTCTTCTTTAGCTTGCTTTTTCTGTTTTTCATGTCCCTCTCTCTGTTAGTTGCTTCAGGTTTGGGTTTGCAGTCAATAGCAGTAACATATTGTATCAACAGTCGCAATTTTCCCTCCTCACTGATAGTCAGTGTCCCTGGAAGGAACCTCGTCGAGCACAGTATTAGACTGAACCAAAGTGAGGCCAATGGAAATATGAAAAGGAAAGCCCTTTGTATGGTCTGTTCCACTCAGAAACACCAGGCCCCACACTTAGGAAACTGATTGCCTTGCTCCTTGCCGCAATGACATACTGGAGGCAACAGCGAGCTGGGGCATGTGTCCATGAAGACCTGGATTATAGAAAGAGGGCTTGGCTCCTCAAGATATTAACTTGGCACTTTACATCTTTATTCAAATGCCTTTGGGGAAGAAAAAAGCCACTGAGCCAATCCTGAATAATAAAATAGCAATAAAAAGGAGAATCATTATCACTGAACCCTGGATTTGATTCTCAGCGGAGAAAATGCATAGGAGGCATCTTTGAGGAAGAGCCAACATTCCAAGCTCTATTTTTGTCCTCATCCCACTCCCCCTTTGTTGACTCTTTGATGTTCAAGGGGGAAATCCTTTATAGGGGCCAGACCCTGTCCCACTGCATTCCTCCAAGCCCTTGTTATAAGAGCAGCCCTTATATTTGTGTGGTGCTCTCGGTCTACAAACTGCTTCCTCATCCCCGGCCCCCGCTCTGCAGCCTGCTCCAGAATAAGAAACTGGCAAGTGCTTGGGACGCATATTCAGCCTGAGGCTTTGCCCCGTGCGTCTTGCCTAAGGTTAGCCAGTCCAGGTTCCCAGACAACCTTGTGTAAACCTGGAATTTCTTTAGCAACTGTACCGGTTTGTATATATTATGTCCCCCAGAAAAAGCCATGTTCTTTGATGCAATCTTGGGGGGTCAGACTTATAAGTGGGGATTTTCCATGGAAATGCACCCCACCCAACTGTAGGTGATAACTCTGGATAATTTCCGTGGAAGTGTGGCCCCGCCCATTCAGCATGGGCCTTGATTAGTTCACTGGAGCACTATATAAGCTCAGACAGAAGGAGCGAGCTTGCCACAGCCAAGAGGGACACTTTGAAGAATGCACAGGAGCTGAGAGAGGAGATGCAGATGAGAGACAGCTTGAAGACGGCCGTTGAAAACAGACTCCTGCTCTGGAGAAGCTAACAGAGGACAAACACCCCAAAAGCAAGTGAAAGTGACATTTTGGAGAGAAGCTGAAGCCTAGAGAGGAATGTCCTGGGAGAAAGCCATTTTGAAACCAGAACTTTGGAGCAGACTCCAGCCACGTGCCTTCCCAGCTAACAGAGGTTTTCTGGACACCAATGGCCATTCTCCAGTGAAGGTACCCAATAGTTGATGACTTACCTTGAACACTTTACGGCCTTAAGACTATAACTTTGTAACCAAATAAACTTCCTTTTATAAAAGCTGATCCATTTCTGGTGTTTTGCATCCTGGCAGCATTAGCAAACTAGAACAGCAACCATTTGGGGAAGGCTTCTCAGACAGCTTGACTGGCACATGGTAGGAATGGGGAAAATGCTAAGGGCTAAAGGAACAAGCACGCGTGTCAGGGCAGAGGCCCCTTGTGCCAGTTTGAATGTATTGTGTCCCCCAAAAGCCATTATCTTTGATGTAGTCTTGTGGGGCAGACATTTTGGTGCTGATTAGATTTGCTTGGAATGTGCCCCACCCAGCTGTGGGTGATGATGCTGATGAGATATTCCTATGGAGGCGTGGCCCCACCCATTCAGGGTGGGCCTTGATCAGTGGAGCCATATAAATGAGCTGACTCAAAGAGAAGGAACGCAGTGCAGCTGTGAGTGACCTTTTGAAGAGGAGCAAGCTTGCTAGAGAGGAACGTCCTGGGAGAAAGCCATTTTGAAACCAGAACTTTGGAGCAGACGCCAGCCACGTGCCTTCCCAGCTAACAGAGGTTTTCCCGACGCCATTGGCCATCCTCCAGTGAAGGTACCTGATTACTGATGTGTTACCTTGGACACTTTATGGCCTTAAGACTGTAACTGTGTAGCCAAATGAACCCCCTTTTTATAAAAGCCAATCCATCTCTGGTGTTTTGCATTCCACAGCATTAGTAAACTAGAACACCCCTCCACTTGGCTTCTGTGTTTTGCACACCTGCGGGCTTGTGTTTGTAAGGGCAGTTGGCATCTGGTGACCCCAGCTACCTGAGCCTGTAAAAGAAGGGGCTGAAGTCTCTCAGTTTCTGTTTGTAGGTTTCAACATCTGCAAAGCATAAGCAACAGAGTAGCAGGACTTTGGCCTCACGGAACCAAAGCCCTCCCTGCTTCCCCCATGGTCTGGTCCTTCGTGTCGTTTTTCTATGGATTCTTTCATTGGAAAGCTGGACCTTACACATGGAAAAAAATCCAAAGAGAGCAAAAGCATATACAAAGAGAAAAGTACCCCTCCAATCCATGTCAGTTTCTCATTGCTCTTGCCAGAAGCTACAACTGTTAATAGTTTCTTGTGCATACTTCCAGGAGATTCGACGTATACCCAAGAATGTATATATCCTAGAAGTTCTTAACAGGATGAAATAATCAACATCCATCAATATAAAAACAGAAAAAAAGACATGAGACTCCAGCATTGTTCAGACATCAACGTGTCAAATTCATTAGCTTTAAATGAAAGCTCTGTTAAAACTTTTTAAATTATCAATTCAATAGATGTTGTGATTGTTTTTGCTAAGGCTCACAATCAAAATGAATAACCATTTCTTTATAAATGCAATTCCTTTTCTTCCTCAACTAAATTTAAAACTTGACACAAATAGCTTATTTTTGAAAACGTACCAGCTCCTTTTCAGTTTCTCTGTTGTTGGGCCTTTGCTCAGAAAATGACTATTTTTGCCTGCTGAGTTGGAGTCCTATTGAGAAGCAGCCCTACAGCCTCACACAGGTATTCTGGTTTACTTATATCTAGCCAGGCCTTCTAGGAACTCCAAATATTAGAACTCATAGGCTTTGAGGGTTGACTACTCTCTGTCAGAAAAAGACTCTTGGGCCAGGCAAACATTGGAAAACACTGAGGCCTAATGTCAACAGCTAATATTTACCAAGCACTTCCATTCGCCAGGTGCTGTTCTATTGCTCTGTGTACATTATTTCATTTAAGCCTTACTCTGACCCCATAAGGTAGGTACTCTTATGATCCATGTTTTATAGATGAAGAAAATGGGTCTTGCAGAGGTTATATAACTTGCCCAAGATCAAAGCTCTCATTAGTGGATGTGCTGGGCAGGTTTTGACTCCACAACCCATGTTTTTAACCCCCTGGACTTCTTTATCCTCCTACCTTTCAAGTGAAACTTGCTTCCCATCCACTGCACTCACTCACCTCTCCAGCAAGGCCACATGCCAGTCTACGTACACTATTCACCCTGCAAGGAAGGCTTCCCTTTCTCTTCTGATCCTGCCTGGCTCCAAGACTCCAGTCTCTCAAGCAATCCCACGACCTCTGTCCATAGATCTTGACAGGTGTCCTTAGATATGAATTTGTACATTCAGCATCCTTCTGCTATCTGTTTTCATACTTTTTATATTCCAGGATTTGTATAAGATTCGAAGGCTTTAAGGACAAGGACTGATTTGTTTGCTCTATTGTAACTCCCACAAGAGTTCACTCTTAAGACTCAGATGCTGAACCTGCCTCAGTGAGTTGGTGCCAACAGAGAGATGGGTTCACTGCAATACGAAGGTCAGCCCATGACAGGGCAAAAAGTGAACCCCATGCCAGACCTCTCTTGCTGCTATCGAGTGAATGTGCACTTTGGAAATCAAGATAAGATACTCACCCTGGCTTAGAAAGTGACATATCTGGGGAAGAAGAGAAATGTCTTAATTCTGGAGTGTGGGCTGAACATGAGCAGTGGATTGTGAACAAACACTGCCACAGATCTCTTTAACAGTCACAGCATGAACCATGAGACCCAGAGTCCTGGACGTTGCATCTTACGTCCTTCTGACACCTGCTGCCGCACCTCAGAGATCCTCTCCTTTTGAGGAAATACAGCTCCCCTGGTCCCCAGGCACATTCCAGAATTGCAGTGGCCACCAGGGTGTGAGACCAGAATGCCCATTTCCATGGAGCATCACTGTTTGTGTGGGCCATCTGGCAATCACCTTCACCTCTCTTATTGACTCTATTTAATATTCACTGTGCTCTCACTGGGAGCACAAATGCAACAGTGAATCTCCCTCCAAAGAACAGACTAGGCAGCTTAGATTTGCAACATTCTAAAACATTCTAAGGATCACACATATCCATCGACATACAGAGATCACAAATGGGGATTTGGGGTTGTAACTGATTTCTGGGTGAACAGCTTTATCAAATCAAAGGCTTTCATCAAAATTTTAAAACCAGGTTTGAGAGATTGCATGTAGCATAAGAAAGCAGGCAGGGAACCCAACAAGCCCTGCTCCATTCCCTCCACGCACACATCGCCAATCCCTTGGTTTGCAGCTTTCCCTTGATGCCCCAGGAAGGTGAACATTCTCATCCTCTCTTGAAACACATATTCATTTGTCTCTGTTGGCATTGCACAATGAATTTGGTGTTATTTTGGAGAAACACCAAAACAAAGTTACTTATCATCTTTTAAACTCTAGAGGACCACATGCATTTGTGGCACAGAAAAGAGAGAATGATAACAAATGGAAGTCCTGGCCAGTTGCTCATTCTCTCTCACTTAGATCCTCTCCTCCAAAGTTCTGCTTGTTTCTGATTTGCTTCTCAGTTTAGTTCAGCCATCACTCTTTTAGTACCAGAGATATACATGCAAGCACAAGTACAAGTGAAGGTGAAGGTTTAGGTAAAGATGCAAGTGTAGGAGGAAGTGGAGGTGTAAATACACATTTGTTTCTCTTGAGGCTGTCCTAGCCCTTTTACTGCATAAACCTATTGCAACGCAAATCTGAATGTTCCTTTTTTTTCTCTAGCTATGGATCCCTTTCAGTCCTTTAACTTTGGAGCTGCTACTACTTCAAGAAAAAGGCCAGTTGCATTAATGGAATGTAACATAAATGATAATAATTTTAGCTGCACAGTATATTTTCCTACCTGCCAAGAAACAAGATCCTGTGGTTTTCAAAAACGTGATGTTACTTATTAGAAGTAAGAAACAAGTGTCTGGTCTTTCTCCAAAAAGAGACTGCCATGTAAACTCTTGCCCAGTCATTAAACTAGAGAAGTCTGTTTTCTTGCAGTGAGCTGTTTTGCTCTTTTGATTGCATTTTCTGCCACATTCATGCTATTTTGTTTATGCATGGGGGTCTCTGGTTAAGAAAAAGGAAAGTAGGTTATTGGAGGGTTCTTAAATTCTTTTCATATGTGCCTAACATCCCAATGGGATAATTTCATAGTTTTACCATAAAAGCAGCACCGACTTTAGGTTTTTTGGCTCAGATAAGCATCTTTATTCACTTTCAAGTTGAAATAAAAGGAGTTTGGCAATGTGTAATGTTGTAGACTTTGATTCCTAAAAAGAGAACTTAGGAGCACGTTATGGATTCATGTGCAAATCGTCTTGCCAGCATTCAAGAAAGGAACTCATGATTCCTGTACTGCTTTCAGGATCCTCTAATCAAAGTGACTCCTACATGTTGCAGCTAACATCCATGCTGCACACGCACTCTATGCACAAACTGGAAGGCAGCTGCTCAACTTGCGTTATTCCCTCCAGAGCTGAACCTTGTCCTTATGAGACACGTTGTCCCTTACCAGGTTGAAGACAAATTCCACGTAGTAATTAGGCTGGACCTTCCCAAGCAGTAGACAAAGCCATGAGGAGACAAGGCTTCAAGGCTGTCTGCAGAGTCCCCTTCATTTCTCCCACATGGGAAAGAAGAGAGGCTGAGGTGGAGAAATATACTCTAGGTGGACTCAACAGAGATGGTCATGAAAACCTGGCAGAACAGCGGGTGCTGTGGATTATGTCATTGAAGAGAAAGCCAACCAGCTGGTTAAGGTGGGGAGAACCAGAAGGTCAGTTTCCCTCCTGTCCCCTGGCTTGAAGTGGTTGAGAAGGGCATGTCACGCCAAGTTTGGATTTATCTTACTTTGGGGGCCAGGATTCTTGATTCATCAGAGAATGTTATTATTTCCAGGGAAATTTCTTTGCAACTTTCCACCTACTTTCCATCTTACATTCAAAATTCAACTATTATTAAGTGCAGCTACATCATGGAAAAGACCACCTATCCCTCCCCCTCAGCTATACAGATTCAATAATAAAGAAAACAAAGAAAACCCTGGAAGAAAATTCTCCCTTCTCTACTTTCAGAACCCTTTCAGAGGCAAAGCATAGAAAGTTGGACATAAATATTTTCTTGCCAGATGCTTTTTAAAGAAATAGCTTCTTTTTTCCTTTCAAAACATTACACAATGGAGGGGCAAAGAAGCCCTTGTCACCTCTCATCTGCTCCCTGCCCCTGATTTACTTGCTGAGCCCCAAAACTACATCCACAAAGAAACTCAGTCCCCAACGACTTTTCAGATACTGGTATTGAGACTTCACGTCTATTTGTTTTTCTCTTACAAGGAATTGATTGGTTTCAATCATGGGACTTGCCCCTGAGAAGACTGTTACTGCAAAGGAGAAGCTAGGCCTGCTTATAATTGCCCCCTTCTTCTTTATTGGTTTATTTTCAAACTTCTAAAAGCAGTACTTAATGTATTAGGTTGAAATTAGGTTGATGATGCTACTGATTCTCTTTTTCTAAGCAATAATCCAATTCTTTTGCTGAGATAAAGCTCTCTATCTCAGACCTCAGAGTTTATCCAGTTCAGGCAGAGATGATTTTCTCATAAGAGCATTAAATTTCTGCATTGGGGAGATTAAGGTTCACTGTCATTTTAGAAGCTTGAATGATCGCCTTTATCATAAATATAAAATCAAATCCCCTTCGAAGAGCTCACCTTCTTAAAATGTGAGCTACATCTGACATTGATTTCTAGAAAATTCCCATTGACTCATGAGCTGGACCTAGACATCGATTTCAAAAGATGGACCTACGTTTTCTAAGTAACAGTGTTTTGCCGTTTTCTTGGGAAGTAATGTGGCTCTCATATTCCTAATACAAATTTATGAACTTTGCACTGCTGAATTGCTGCTATAAAAACAAAATCATTTTCAGACCAAAGGGCATGTATGTGTGAATTTGACAGTCCTGTGCATCATATTGCAAGCAACAATTTTTCTTAATATCAGCCACTGAAACAAAGTTACGTGTGAGTGATGTTGCTATTATATTGAACCACGGATGGCCAGGCCAAATGCAGTGTGATTTCTCTTCCCAAAATTGTTTACTATCTCTGCCTTGTATGCATCCGGGCAGTAAAAAGATCATTCTTACTTCAGTTTCGGGTTGCCCTGCCCCCAATTACGTACTCCAAAACTTCCAAGGGAAATAAAACCATCCCAGGAAGAAGTCATATCCATTTCAGATCACTAGATAACAAGCGATTGAGGAGTTTAGCTGACTCTATATTTTTCTCTTCTTAACTAAAACTCTTACAAGTGAACTTATTTGCATTTTTAATCTAAAGATTAAAATTTGCCTAAAGATGTGATTTATAAAATTCCCACAGGCAGTAACCAGAGCAATAACCAGTTGGCTTTCAGGGGTCCTTGTTTATTTTGAACACTCTGTCTTGGCCTTTTTTTTCAACTTCACAGGGGGAAATTTAGCATTTGTACTTTTTGTTTGGAGCTCTACAACACTGGAAGAAAAGTGAGAAAGTAAAACAGAGCCCAGAGGAATGAGGAATAGTTTACAACTAAACCCATGAAGATGAAAGTAAGAGAGCAAATTCAGAATTAATGACTTCACCAAGAGTTCAGCCTGACCTACTCCAGTTTTGTTGACTTCCTGATGAAACCAAATGTCACTTTAACTCACCGCAGGCTGCCCTGGAACTGTCAACAGACTTTAGTCTGGCCTAGAATGTAGTTCTTAGTCTTTTCTTTACGTATCTCTGAGAAGTCGAGGAGAACCTCTGGGAATCTGAACTTTTTTTTCCTGACTGGCTTTCCTCACTCCTGCTCCCTGCTTTCTCTTTGTATGTAATGATTTTATTTTTAACATTTATCAAGTTTTTACATCTGACATTCAAGGGCATTTGTTCACTATTTCCTTCATTGATTTGTACGTTCATTTATTCGTTCTTTCTTTCAATGGACCATGATTAAGCTCCATACATCACCATATCAAGACACTAGGGATAAGCATAGCAAAGTGAATTAGCAGTGTTCCTTGTCTTCTAAGATATTAGAATTTAGAAGTGGAGATGGACTTTGTGCACACTTACCATGGATGCAATTTAGAGTGTATTGGGTACCGTTGAAGTTTATGAACAAAATTCTATGGAAATTCTAAGAAGATAAAAATCTCTCCTTGGTAAAATATTTAAAGAAGGCTTCCAGGGGACTTAGCCTGGGGATTTGCTTGGCAAGATGTCATAGTTTTCAAGAAGCAGGGAATGGGCTGAAGAGGAGCAGTCCAGGCAGAGTTCTACCCGGGCCTGGGTAAGTAGGAAGGAGAGGCGTGGCTGTCAGGGAAGGGGATCCGCCAGCTTCACGTGAAGCTTAGGGTTCCAGGAGGAGGGTTGGAAAAGCAGGTTGGAGGATGGTCACGCAGTGAATGCCGTCCTGGGGTGTCTGGGTGGGTATGTGCACTGGAGAACTTCTGTTATAGATGGCATATGAATTTCAATTAGAATCATAGACTCTTAGAGCTGAAAGGAATGTTAGAAATCTAGGCCAGGCCAAACACTTTACAGATAAGGCACCTGAGGTCCAGAGAGGTTAAGTTACCTGTCTGGGAGGACAAGATCAATTAGAGGCAAAGCCTGGATCAGAACTCTCACAGGTTGGTTTCCTTGGATTGTTTATAAACAACAGAACACAGTAAGAAGGAGGTACCAGCCTGAAGAGGCAAGATTAGAAGACAGAAATAAAACGTCGCAGCATTTTTACTGCAGTTTCAGCCTTGTTTTCTCAATTAGGAGAGTAGAAGAACTATAATTAGGACACATACTTTTGGAAAGCATTAGAGCTAAGGGTGGATTGGGGAATATTCCAGAGCAATCTGTGCTCTGAAGTTAAAGTGTTGGCTGTAAGCCTAAATATGCATGCCCAAAAATATGCATACCCATTTACTCTCCCCAAGTTAAGATTCTCTTGCAAGTGATTAAACGTTGGGAGGAAATATGTTGCCACTAGAACCTCACCAATTACAGAGCCATGATTCCCATGACTTCTGAAATAACAATTTCAAGGTTAATTTTAAAATCTATAATGTGATGCTCTAATTTATGTAACTCCCTTGGTAAGGACCACAGGCAGCGCACCTGGAGGACCTACACACATCTAGGACTGAGCAGTGGCTTGTAGGGTTCAAGGGCTCCATGCAATTATACCCCCTTTGACACTTCAATAAATTCAAGGCTATAAATTCTGCACAGAGAGTGGCCTTTGGTTCACAACTAAAGAGGGATGTGTTTGGAGGTGGATGATGGTGGAGGACTCTGTGCACAAATGGCAGAGCATTGCAGTTAAACCAGTCAAATGCACATAAAAATGTGGTCCTGAGGAGGTGGGGGAAAGGGAAAATTGGCAGAACCCCTTACATTGCTGTCTTTGAAGCTAACATTTATCAAACACATACTATATACCAGGAATTGTATCTGATTTTTGCATTCATTCTCGAACGTCTGTATGAAGTTAATACAATGTTTATTCCCATTTCTCGGTGATGGAAACAGGCTTAGAAAGATTAGGAAGCTTCCCCAAATTGAATGGGTTCTGAAGCCAGCACTTAAATCCAAGTTAGTCTGACCCTGGAGTCCTTACTCTTAGCCTCCAAAATTTTCCCTAGTTTAGGGAAAGCCTTCTCAAATGCTCCTCCTGTCTTCATTTCCTATTACTGCTGTAACAAATCACCACAAACTTGGTGACTTAAACCACACAAACCTATTATTTTAGTTCTGGAGCTGAGAAGTCTAAAATGAGTTCTTATTGGATTGAAACACCAAGATGTCTATGGGTCTGGAAGTTCTGAGAGGAGGTTCCATTTCTTTTCCCTTTTCAGCATCTGGACCTGCATTCCTTGGCTCATGGCCACTTCCTCCAACTTCAAAACCAGAAGCATGTCTACAAACCTCTCCCTCTGACTCTCCTGCCTCTCTCTCTTTTCCCCCTGTAAGGACTATTGGGATTACAGTGGAATATCCAGGATAATCTCCCCATCTCAAAACCCTTCATTTAATCATATCTGCAAAGTCCCCTTTACCATGTAAGGTAACATATTTCACAGGTCCCCACAGTTAGGATGTGGACATCTTTTAGGGGCTATTATTCAGATCACCACACTTCCCAACCCCTGTAAAGAACAGAGTTCAGTTTTCACTATGATGTTCCACATAACAAATGCTCTCCACCTGGTTTGGATTTGAATGCGTAAAGCAGTAGTCCTCACCACAAAACATTCATTGGAAAACAAAATGAAACAAGTACGTTGCATTTTCTTTGATTCTGAGTCTGGACTATCATAAGGAATGAGTTTTATAAGACCATCCCATGAGAAATCCAGTAATGATACTAATAATGATAAATTGCTTAATGCCATCCTCTAAGCACACATTAGGAGAAATTTGTTACATCCCCTAAAACACATGAATCTTATCTGTTTTTGTTTTGTTTTGTTCTTTTGTTTGTGCGTGTGTGTTTTTCCTTGCTTAGGGCCTTTATCAGGTGTGTGTTTTATTTGCATTGTTTTGTATCTTCTGAGGGGATGAGGTTCCTGTTAGTAACCCACTGATGCAATGCAGAGTGCTTGGGATTTTAGTCTGATATCAATTCTGGCATATTGTGATCCAGCTCCGAAGGTTATTCTACCTTCCCCCTACCCCAAATATACATGTTACTGATGTCAATTTCTTACTCTTTAGAGAAATAGTTCTCCCTAGAGGGTGATTTCCACCCCCCCAACCCACCCAGGGGATACTTGGCAATGTCTGCAGATATTATTGGCTGTTACAACTGGGAAGAAGGTGCTACTGGCATCTCGTGGGTAGAGGATGCCGCTAAACACCCTACAGCCCAGAGGGCAGCTCCCCCACCACAAAAAATTATCCACCCCAGAATGTCAATGGTGCAGATTTGAAAAACCCTGGCTTGCATTTAGAAACTCAAATATATTTGTAGCTTGATTTTTCACGAAGTAGACTAGGAAATTATGATCATGTCACCCAGCTTCCACATCTATAAAATAAAGAAATAAGTTAAATTGCCTCTCATCCCAGTACTAGTGGATTGGGAGGGGCTGCTGAGAACACCAAGGGAAGAAGATTGTGAGTGGGAAGGAGTGAGGTGATCAAGTGATGCCTTTATTAAAACAAATCTGATACCATTCAAGGGCTGAGCAGTGAAGAACTTGGAAACTGTCAGTTGTCTACCTCACAAGGGCATACTGTCAACACTGACTGATTTTCCCCTCCCTGGAAATGGTTTCAAGCCAGTCAGAGAGTTCTCATAACCAACAACCGAATCCTGCTCATGGGAATTAGTCAAGACTGATGCCATCTCACTCTCACTTGTAAGCTATTTCTTCCCACATACTTCAGGGAGGTAATGAAAGCTTCTGGAGGAGAGGTTCCTGGCTCAAGTCTCAGCTCAAGTCTAGCGATGGCACATTTAAGTGCCTGTGCGTCAGTTTCCTCACCTGTAAAATGGGGCTAAGAATAAAAACTACCCCATAGAACTGCTGTAAGGGTTAAGTAAATCCAAACACTTAAAACAGTGCCTGATTTATAGTAAGTGCTTGATAAATATTGGCTGTAGACTTCTATCTCAGTGATACACACAAACACTGAAGCTTTTATTTATGTCCTTGGCCTCGGATTTGGTGTCTGCCGGTGCCCAATCTGCCTCCCTAATGGGGATTTGAAATCTGGCCCATGTTCTCTTGGCTTCTCATCCCTGCCCTCTGCAACCTTTCCCGTGATTTTTCATTTCTTCATTATCCTGAATCCCAACCATTCCTGCAAATATTTATATCCCTGTGCTCAAAAACTAACAGTGTCACCTTAACCAAAAGAATACATCTCAGAGAATCTTAGAACTCAGAATCACAGAGAAGGTTAGAACGAGATGGTACCTTAGAGGGCATCTACTATAAACACATTTCATAATTTTTCTCTTTTGAGAAGATAATCAAAAGTCAGACATGCTCACCTTAGCAAAATTCTAAAAGTAGAGAAAAGATCATCCTCCTTGAGTTTGTGTGGGAGATACATCAGTCACTCCATTTTTTTGGACTCTCACAGCCAATTTTTATAACCCTCTTTTATAACACACAATGGTTTGTGTTATATTTTTTTTCCACTTCTCTTCCCCCTGAGACTCAAGGAGAAAGACCTTCTTCTATGCATCATTGTGTATTCTGTGTCTGACAGCTTAATTAAAAATGAATATATGACTAAATTACTAACCATAAGAGGGAATGAATGAATGAATGAGTGAGTGAGTGAGTGAATAAATAAGACTAATAAGTATGTTTCACCACAGTCTTATCCAGATCACTTGCAACTAGAAAGAAAGCCTTAATGCTAACTTCAGGCTGTATTATATGTATATGCATTTTTATGACTTACATTGAAAATTAAGCACTTGGTAATGACCTATTTCATTTTTATGAATGTGTAAATTAGGATAGTAAAATCTGAAATTAAATTCTCAGACCAGCCTCAATTCAGCCATCTCCAGTTTTCCTTGCTATGTCCTTTCTAGGGCACTCAGCTTGACATTTTAGTTCAGTGTGTTTTAAAATTTCCTGGCTTGTCTCTTTCCCTGTTCTAACCCTTTCCCTGAATACAACTTCTCCTTTTACATATGACTAAATGAGTCAAGGTTAGATGTGGTGAATAAAAGAGTAAATTCACAAAAGGGATGCCTTGAGTAGCCTCTGGTGCTAGAACTTACAATAGTCCCTTTCTGTTGCTTTCAGAAATTTAATCATATTTAACTCATATGTAAAGAGCTTAAAAAGCACATTAAAAAGTGACACGACATGAACCCTGGACCTGATCAACCCTCTAGATCCTTTATCAAATTTCAGGAAATAGAAGATAGAAAAACTTGAGGAAGTGGTCAGCAAAATCTGGACTGTGGGAAACTCTACAAGAAAAAGACATTGTCCTTAAAAAAATAAAGAGAGAAAGGGAAAGAGAGAGGTAGGTTGAAAGGTAACTTAGAGATTAAAAGAGACTTAACAGGCATATCAACAAAACCCAGTGTGTGGACCTTATCCAGATCTTGATACAAGCAAACAGATGGTTAAAAATGTGGCATGTATGAGACCATTGGACTTCTACTTCTGGACAAGATTGCATAACAGGGACCAGATTTATCCTCTTGTCTGAAATGTCCTCCCCACCCCAAAGAAACAAAATATGTCAAACAATGGTTTTCAAAGCACTGGACGCCAGGCAACAAAGAACAGTTTTATCTGAGAGGTGGAGGAAATCAAACAAGGATGGCCTGCGTTGAGAAAGCCTCTAGATGGTGGTGCAGGGAAAGGGGAACACAAGCAGAGCCTGGGGATGCCCTGAATGGTAGAGAAGTTGCTTAGAGTCCAAGGAGAATTTGTAGATGAGAGTACTGGAAAGGAGAGAGCTGTGTAAAGAGAGACTCCTGGAGATATTCAGAGGGTCCCTCTTGAGTACCCATCAGAGTACGATCAGTGCCTTTAGGTGAGGAAAATATCTGAGGCTGAGGAAAGAACCGTTCAGAAGGGTTAGAGGCAACAGTGCCAGGTGCTCACACAGACAGTGTTTGCTCCCACCAGCCAGACCAGACAATCCGTAATTCAAGGAGCTTTGGGTTGAATATTTGAGAAGGTCTTGCCTCAGTAGTGGAAGATAATTAAATCTAGACTGCACATTGCTCTGGACCTGACTAACCAATAATAAAATCAAGACCCAATAGAACCAAGCTGCTTCCAATAACTTAACTGCATCCCAAAACTCTGCTCAAGAATATTCATAAGAACACAAAAATATCCTCTACCAAACAAGATAAAATTCTTAATGTCTGGCTCCCCATCTAAAGTTACTGGGTATGCAAAAGAGAAACACAAACCATAATGAAGAGAAAAACCAATCAATAGCAATTGACCCAGAACTAACAACTATGTTAGAAATAGCAGACCAAGAGCATTAAAAGTTACAATAGCTATAATGCAGATGTTCTAATGGCATGTCTGGGGTGGCAACATTTATATATTTAAAAAAACAGACATTAGGACAAAGTTACTAGAAAGTTATAAAACTTATAATTTTATAATGATAAAAGGGTCAATTCATCAGGAAGACACCGAAATTATATACTTATATGCACCTAATACCAATATCTGAAAATACAGGAAGCAAAAACTGCCAGAATTAAAAGTAGACATAGACAATTCAGCAATAATAGTTGATGTCAATACCTCTCCTCAATAACAGATAGAACAACTTGAGAGAATATTAGCAAACATATAAAAGACTAGACCAACACTATCAACCAACTTGCCCTAACATCTATAGAACACTCTACCCAAAAAGATGAACATTCATTAATTTTTAAGTGCACAAGAAGCATTTCTCAATATAGACCATATTAGTTTCAATAAATTTAAAAGAATTCAAGTTATACAAAATTTGTTCTCTAACCACGATAAGATTTACGTTAGAAATCAACAACAGAAGGTTTTCCTAAACCCCCCAAGTTTTGGAAATCAAATAATGCACTTCTAGATAACCTATACATCAAAAAAGAAATCAAAAGGAATTTACAAAGTATTTTGAATTGAATGAAAATAAAAACACAAGATATCAGAATTGGTGGGAAGCAGCTAAAGCAATAATTATAGGAAAATTTATCACAGTATAAGCCTATATTAGAAAACAAGAAAGGTATCAAATCAATTACCTTGCCTTCCGCTTTAAGAAAGTAACAAAAGAATAACAAATTAAATTATTTTGACTTAATTTAATTTAGCAGAACAAAGGAAATAATTACGATCAGAGAGAAAATCAATGAAACAAAAAAGTTGTTCTTTGAGATCATTAAAACTGATAAATCTCTAGGGAAAAGACACAAAGTATCAAATCTCAGGAAGGAAAGAAATGACATTACAGATTTTATAGCTACTAAAATAACAAGGGAATACTATGAACAACCTAATGCACATAAATTTGACAATTTGGGTTGTGAAATGGACAAATTCTTTGAAAGACACAAACTACCAAAGCTCATTTAAGACAAAATAGATAATATGAATAGTCCTATATTTATTAAAAAAATTGAGTCTATAGTTAAAAACCTTTTCAAAAGAAATTCCAGGCTCAGACAACTATACTGATGATTTCTATCAAACATTAAAGGGAGAAATAATTCCAATTCTAAACAAATTTTTCCAGAAAATTAATAACAATAGAATACCTCTCAACTCACCTGTGAGACCAGCATTACACTGATACCAATACCAGACAATGACGTTACAAGAAAAATAAATCTACAGAAAATAGAGTCCTTGTAAAGTTATGAGACCCAATGAGAGACAGCCAACCCTCAAATTCCCGGTAGTCTACCATCTAATTATCATCAAACTATGTCACTTCTTTCCATCCCCATGACATTTTAGGCCCCCTTTTATCTGGATAACCACCAAAGACTCGCTTTACCCAGTCTGGCTCTCAAATCCCCATCCAGTCGCCATACTGAGATAGAAGGCTCTTCCTTATATATAAATCTTATCATGGTATGCCCCTCAGTGGCCCTCTTTTCCTCCAGTTATACTCGAAACTCCTTGGCGAGGCTTATAAGTTCCTTCGGGATCTGATGTGTTCATTTCCAAAGGCTCATCTCTCATCTCTCTCACCCTCTCCATGCTTCTTTCCATGATTCAGCAACACTGACCTACTTGCTCTTCCCCAACACATAAGCCATGTGCTCACTTTTTCCTCTGAGCTCTGATATCCATTGTTTCCTTTTCTTGGAATACCTTCCCTACCCTACCACCTTGCCCTCCCCATTTCATCTTCTTCTGGTTAACTACAACCTATCATTTAAGATAGATATCAATTTTCCATGAACTTTTCCTAAAACCCTTCCCTATGAACCCTGGGTCAGGTGCCCTGCTAATGCTCCTGCAAAACATTTTGTTACTACTACTGTGGCATTTATTATAATCTATGACATTTTTAGCTTATTTTCTCACTGGATCATAAGGGAAGGACCATGCATTGTCACTGTGGGCCTCCCAACCAACACCGGCAGTCTCTGTGGGATAGAAAGGGTGCTCAACAAATATTTGTTAAGTGAATAGTTACTACCAGTTACTAAATGCTTGCAATGTGCCAGGAGCTTTATGGACATTACCTTTATCTTAGCACATCTTCCCAAGAGAGACTATTCTTATATCCATTTTCTGGATGAGGAAACTAAGCTACCCAAAACAATACAACTCATCTAACATCCCAGCAGTAGATTGTGGAGCCAGAATTCAAACTCAACTCAACAGGTTTCTTGCTAGAATCTATGCTTCTAACCACAATAATTTGAATGAATGAATGAATGATTTCAGTAGCTACTTATTGAGTACCTACTGTATGTCAGAGCTTATTTTAGGTGCAGGGATATAGTAGGGAACAAAATAAGCCCAAACCATGCCTTTAAGGAGCTTACACTCTGGAGGGGAAGACAGTCAGTAAAAAAAATATGTGAATAATTTGATGATAAGTGTTAAGGAGGGCACAACTGAAAGGGGTTGTCAATTTTAAATAGGGTAGTCAGAAGAGGCATCACTGAGAAAATGACATTGGAATAAAGACATGAAGAAGTTGAATAAATGAATGAAAGCCTGTCCAACCTTGTACAATTTTTTGCAATTTCAGATTTTTGCTATTTCAAAAACTCACGTAATCTTTGTGTTGGCAAGTGCTGTGTTCTTCTAGAACAACTTAGTTGATGCTTAAATAAATGAAGCCAGATTGTTTTCATCTCAGTTGCTCAACTGATAAATTGATCTCACCTTTTTTTTCACATCTCCCAAGACAGGTCAAGGCTAGAAACTTTAACAATTAATTTTTAAATGATTTACTTTTTCTTTAGAACTTGGAAACACTTCATCAGAGGTCTTCTGAATAAACTTTAATGGGAGATCATAAACTCATCACTTATTTACCAGACTGATGATTTTGCCTCTTAGGCCCAATAGCTTAGACAATCTTCCTGGTGCACAAGTCAATTCCCACCTTCCATGTTATTCTAATCAAACGTTATCAGAAAATTTACATTCAGGTTTTTTGTCACCCAGCAAGGTGACATCAAGTATCCAAGGATCATAGTTAGGCAATTGTGAAAATCCTGAAGCTAAGAAACTGCAGTCAGGCACTATATTCACTAGACAAAACAAAAGACACCCAGTTAGGAAAATGGCTGTGTCCCAAGAAAAGGGGCACAGAATACTGGGTACCAACACCAGTCGACCAGCAAAAGTGGGGGGCTGGGGACTGGCTCTAAAAAGGGGCTTTTATCCTCCCATTCAAAGTAGCCCATTAGAGAAAGCCTCAGGTATTTTTAACTGTCAGCATTGACCCAGGCAAGGGTGTAGTTAACAGAGAGACAAAGGAGGAACTCAAGTGTAGAAGATAACTCCCTAAAGGGTTTATCTTCCCTAAGAAAAGGGGGGTGTGTGGAGAGCCGCTTCCCGGGTTGGGGCCTAGTGAACGAGCCGCGACCTGCTCTAGAGTTAGGGCCTGTTGGACACGCCGAGACCTGCTCTCGAGTTACCCCCGCCCATCGAGTGAGCCAAGATGGCGCCTGCATCCCGTTTCCGCATATGACGCATGGGGCGGCGGCTGCCTGCTAGCCTATTGTACACGCTTACGTAGTGCCTGCACATTGGTTGTAACTATCGTATATAAGAAAGTGCCCGCGCTAGCCTCGGAGAGACAGCCCACAGGGAGCCGTGCCTGACGGCCGCATCGAGGCTGCTCTCCCACGGGGTGTAAGGCCTCGTGTGGAACTTGTAACAGAGAAGGTTTTCTTACTGGCTCCAGTAAAAGGCTTGCATTCACTGCCGCTGTGTGCCTCGGGTGTCAGTTTGTCTGTGTCTCTCCCTCTTTCCCTCTGTTCTCCTTGCCGGCCGAGGACAGGACGCGTGGGACCGAGCGGGAGGGCGCCAGACAAGTGGTGGCCCGTACGGGGAGACACATACCTTTCGCCTCGCTCCTTTTTCATTGCAGCGGACTTCCTGCGCCCGGCCAGCGCGAGAAGGTGAGTGCTCCTTTTACGTGAGAGTCAGGGCCCGTGGATTCTCAGGCGGTCCCGGGGACTCGGAAGAGCTCTCCGAGTGGTTGAAAGTACAGTGCCGACTGCAAGCATGGGGCAGTCTGAAAGTTTATCTTTGTTAGCTAAAAGTACAGTGCCGACTGCAAGCATGGGGCAGTCTGAAAGTTTACCCTTGTTAGCTCCTTTAAAAGCCCTCCTGAAGCAGAGGGGTATTTCAGTTAGGAAAAGTTCCCTACAGAAGTTTCTTAATGATGTTGAAATTTTTGCCCCCTGGTTTCCCTCCTCCGGCAGCCTCGGTCTGCCTTCTTGGCTGAAGTTTGGTCACGATATAGATTGGGCGCGTCGGACTAACGTTTGTCTGAATCCACCTTTAGTCCCTATATGGGAGACCGTTCGCGCGATCCTTGAACTGGGGGTTGGCCGCGAGCCACCCGGGAGGCGAGAGTGTGTGCAGCGGTCCAGGCACTTAGAGGAAGAGAGAGCCGGCGAGAAAGGGTGGACTGGATGCAGATGGGAGCTCCCACCTGGGCAATGTTTCCTTAACATTGAGAACACACTGCTAAGGGCAGCCACATTCTTAGAATTGTGTTCCATGTGTTACTTGAGAAACTCTCCTTTCTTACAGTAGGCATTTCAATGCTGTTGACTAAAATGAATACATTCATGTTATAGTACTGCTTTGAGGAAAGACTACATAATTTTATTCTCAGGGAAACATAGTTCATGATGACAACCATATAGAAGAGGTGCTGAGTATATAAATTATATAAACAAAAATTTGATCTGGACAAAGGAGCCACGTCTTTCAGTTTGCTGTTGAATTGTACTATTAAGAAAATTTCCTATACTAGTAAATAAAACAGTATTTGTCTGCTCATACTTTTGACTCCATGTAAGACTGTCTATTTGCATAAGAGAAGGAAATGTCCTGATAAAGAGTTTGAGGTCTTGCTTTCCAGAGAGATGATTTAGAATTGTCTTTAAAACATAACATAAAACAAAACAAAAACCTCATTTTACTATCACAGTGCAAATCATTTCCATAACATGCACTGGAAAGTTTTTCCCTGATGGATTGTCTTTAGAGTTTAAAGGAATCTTATCATATAGCTGCATGCACTCTGTACTAAAATGGTGAACTCTTTTAATTTACAGATCTTTGTTTGCTGATAATTTTATTTTGCAGCGGCATAAAAATTTAAGATTGTGGATTAAAAGAAACTCTATAAGGTGGAAAAGGAAAAATTTGCTCTGAAATAATATTAATTTGATTTAGAAGCATTTAAAATCTTTAGGAGACATAACAATTCGAATCAGGGCTCTGGTTCAAATATGATTTTGATATAAAGCACATGGTGAGCTTTCTGTTTGAAAACAACCCTGTGTTGCTCCACCATTACTTAGGTTTTAAAGCTATAATTAAAGGCCTTAGCCATGCCCCAGATTTTACGCTAGCCATCTTGTAATTTCACAAGTATCCAAAATTAAGCTCCCCTTAATAATAACCTTTCCAGGGTAGAAGTCTCTCCCTGAGAAAAATGTTTTTCTTTTCTCTTCCAGCGCATCAATAACTCGTGCTATAACCCATCCGGAGACATCCAGTCCGCACACAACCGGAAGTGGAAAGCAGTCCTGCTTACAGGTTTATTCTATCATTAATCGTATGGAGTACCACTTAAATTACTTTTGGCTTTTCTTAATTGGTCTTCTGGCTTCGCTGTTTGCAGCCGGATTAGCAACAGTTGCCCCAAAAGATTGGAATCTGTTAGAAAGATCCCTGCTTGCTATAATATATTTGAGCATTGTAGGGCTTTTCACTTGGCTAGCTTGTCTCCCTTAACAGGGAAGAACCTATAGCCTCTAGTATGGCCTTGTTGTACCTACTGCCATTTAAAGTTGCCACCTTACATTTTCTCCTGCAAAGTATGCTTAGTGAGCCAAGTATCGCTATCTTTGATCCTAATCCCCACCAACCTTGGAAATGGACCTTGGCGCGGTGGGAGGATTCCACAGTTGTACAAACCCAAGTTACGGCAGGACGACCTTCCTTTCTTGTCAACGCAACTGATCTGTTTCCCACTCCTTCCGTACGCCCCACTGGTTGGAATCAAGCCCAATATTACATGTGCCCATCCTCACACTCTGGAAGATCTTACTGTAATTCTCCCAACCAATATTACTGTGCATACTGGGGATGTGAAACATTATCCACTCATTGGAAGCCTTCCGTCACTGATCATTACCTAACTCTAAAATGGGCCCCCTTGAACTGCAAACCACCTGAAGAACCCATTACCTGGGGTATCTATGGAGGCCATCACCACATTGCACCTACAGGTACCTGCTCACATTTAAATCTCAGTGTGCAACTTCCTAATGATCCCTCCTGGTTACTCGGTCGAACCTGGGGCTTTAGGATTTATTGGAAAGGAGTCGACCCAGGTTCCCTTATTCTTGTAAAAAAGGAGGCTGTACTAAAGAACCCCTCTGCCATTGGTCCCAATAAGGTCATTAACCAATCCAGGCAGCCTTCACCTCACTAAATGTCTCCTACCCCAATTTTACTTCCTCCTGTTGGCTCTGCCTCTCCACCACTTCCTCACTGTATGAGCCCATCGCCTCCAACTTCTCCTTTTCAGAAAGTGCAGGAGACAACCCCTCGGAGTGCAATTGGAATACCTCTACTGTCCCCCTAACTTTCCATTCAGTCTCCTATACAGGAAAGTGCATCCGCCCTCGTTCAAGTAACTCTCCCAATCTCACAGCCTGTGCCAGCTATTCGTCTCCCAGTAGCTCTGCCAAGTTTCTTATTCCCCACAACTCCTCCCAATGGCTCTGCTCCTCTACAGGACTTACCCCCTGTCTCAGCACGAATGTCATCAATGAATATAAAGAAACTTGCCTCCTAGTTGTCCTTCTCCCTAGGGTCTTATACCATAGTGAGGAAGACTTCTTCCTCCGCCTGGAAACAACTGCAGTTCCTGCCAAGCTGCAAAAGCGAGAACCCATCACCGCCCTCACGGTTGCCACCCTCCTAGGTCTTGCAGGCGCTGGTACCGGGATTGCTGCATTAGCCAGTCACAGTCTCGCCCTAACTCATCTCCCGGCTGCTGTCGACGAGGACATCCGTCACCTACAAGACGCTATTTCCCATCTTAAAAATTCTATTAATTCCCTCTCTGAGGTGGTGCTCCAAAACCGCCGAGGCCTCGATCTTCTGCTCCTCAAAGAGGGAGGCCTCTGTGCCGCCCTAGGGGAAGAGTGTTGTGTGTATGCCAATACCACAGGTCTTGCAGAGAACAGTCTAAAGAAGGTCCGGGAAGGACTGGAAAAACGTAAAAGAGATCGTGAGGCTGCCAGTTATTGGTCCAGTTTCTTCGCTCCCGTCCTCCCATATATCCTTCCCTTTCTTGGCCCCCTAATAATAATTATTCTAGCTCTTGCTTTAGGACCATGCATCATTCGCAGAATCGTCCAACTTGTGAGGAAGCAGACCGGTGCTATCTTTTACCAGCAACTCGCCACCTCTGATGACCACTGCTCCGGAGGACCAGCCAATCCTCCGCGACCCCGTCGCCATCGGTCGGCTCGACGGCCACGAGGCTTTTCTCGGTCGCAAAAGCATCGCACCGACGCCGCGCTCCGGCTTCTCTGAACTGTTGGACTTTGAACCTCCCTCCGCCTGTGACTCCTTCACCTAGCCCGCAGCAGCTAAGCCATCGACAATCGACAAAACACCTTGTCACTGCTGAGCCCCCGACTCGCTGAACTATCGTTGATTCCCTTTACTCCTCCCTCATATTGAACAGCAGGCTCTCGACTGATCGATCCCCTTCGGGGTGGGGCACTCTGGGGCAGGGTTCGCGGCAGAGTCCATAGCCATATCCCGGATTTAGCTGATAGTTCCAGCAGTCTCAAATTTTGTCTCAGGCAAGTCTCGTAGGTGGGAGCCCGGTGACGGCCGCACGGGGCTCTGGCCATTGCACAGAGACGCCTAGTGACGCCTTTGACGCTGGATGCCACTCTCCTGTCCCAGCTATCACTACCCAGTTACAAGGCAAAGTCCGGTAGGGAGAGTCACGTCGTTTCCAGCTCACGGGCTCTCCGGTCTCTATATGAGGTAAGCATTCTGGTCGGTGCCAGAGGTTCTGCCGTGAAATGGCAGGGGCCTAGTCCAGACTCCCCAAAGCACCAAAACATGTAGTGGGTCACTCAAGCCCACGGGAGTACACTCATCAATGGAGACACTGGGTGAAATATATAAAAAAGGGGGAGATGTGGAGAGCCGCTTCCCGGGTTGGGGCCTAGTGAACGAGCCGCGACCTGCTCTAGAGTTAGGGCCTGTTGGACACGCCGAGACCTGCTCTCGAGTTACCCCCGCCCATCGAGTGAGCCAAGATGGCGCCTGCATCCCGTTTCCGCATATGACGCATGGGGCGGCGGCTGCCTGCTAGCCTATTGTACACGCTTACGTAGTGCCTGCACATTGGTTGTAACTATCGTATATAAGAAAGTGCCCGCGCTAGCCTCGGAGAGACAGCCCACAGGGAGCCGTGCCTGACGGCCGCATCGAGGCTGCTCTCCCACGGGGTGTAAGGCCTCGTGTGGAACTTGTAACAGAGAAGGTTTTCTTACTGGCTCCAGTAAAAGGCTTGCATTCACTGCCGCTGTGTGCCTCGGGTGTCAGTTTGTCTGTGTCTCTCCCTCTTTCCCTCTGTTCTCCTTGCCGGCCGAGGACAGGACGCGTGGGACCGAGCGGGAGGGCGCCAGACAGGGGTGGGGTCCAGCTCAAGTGGCTGCCCTCCCTCAGAGAATTCAGACCCCAGGGCTTGGAGGGGAGGGGGAGGGAGGCAGAAACAATTTAAGCTTGGCTTCTGACACCCTCGGCCCCTGGCCAGGACAGGGTCCACTGAGAATTAAAGGGACTGCCCTTCTTTACACCAGTGGGGAGTTGTGGGCTGACAAGCACCACCTGCTGGGACATGATAGGAAAAGCACAGAGTCTAGAGGCCTCACAGGAAAGTCTCACAACCTTCTGGGTCTCATCATCAGGGAAGTGTGATACTGCTTATAACCTCTTCCTGAGACCTGGGTCCATCTGGTCTGGGAAAATCTGACTGGAGTAATCAAGGAAAACAGATGCCTAGACAACAGAAAACTACAAATGACATAGGAAAAATGAAGATATGGCACAGTCAAAGGAAAAAATTTAAATTTCAAATGAGATACAGGAGTTGAAACAACTAATTAAAGATCTTCAAACAAATATGCTAAATACATTCAAAAATCAAATCAACAAGTTGAGGGAAGATGTGTCAAAAGAGATGAAGGATATAAAGGAGACATTAGGCAAACATAAGGAAGAACTTAGAAGTTTGAAAAAACAACTGGCAGAACTTATGGGAATGAAAGGCACAACACAAGAGATGAAAAACACAATGGAGACATACAACAGCAGATTTGAAGAGGCAGAAGAAAAGAGTCATGAACTGGAGGAAAGGACATCTGAAATTCTACACACAAAAGAACAGATAGGGAAAAGAATGGAAAAATATGAAAAGCATCTCACTGAATTGAATGGCAAAATGAAGTGCATGAATATACTTGTCATGGGTGTCCCAGAAAGAGAAGAGAAGGGAATAGTAGCAGAAGCAATAATAGAGGAAATAATCAATGAAAATTTCCATCTCTTATGAAAGACATAAAATCACAGATTCAAGAAGCACAGCATACCCCAAACAGAATAGATCTGAATAGACTTATGCCAAGACTCTTAATAATCAGTTTATCAAATGTCCAAGACAAAGAGAGAATTCTGAAAGCGGCAAAAGAAAAATGTTCCATCACATACAAGGGAAGCTCATTAAGACTATGTATGGATTTCTCAGTAGAAACCATGGAGGCAAGAAGGCAGCAGTATGATATATTTAAGATACTGAAAAAGAAAAATTGCCAACCAAGAATTCTATATCTGGTGAAGCTGTCCTTCAAAAAGAGGGAGAGTTTAAAATATTCTCAAACAGACACTGAGAGAGTTTGTGAATAAGATACCTGCTCTACAGGTAATACTAAAGGGAGCACTACAGGCAGATAGGAAAAGGCAGGAGAGAGAGATTTGGAGCACAATATTGGGTGATGGTAGCACAATATTGCAAGTACACTAAACAAAGATGACTGTGAGTACGGTTGAAAGAGGAAGGTTAGGAGCATGTAGGACCCCAGAAGGAAAGATAGAAGATAAAGACTGGGACTGCAGAACTTAGTAAAACCTAGAGTAGGTCAATGATTTTGATTAAATGTACAAACATAAGAATGTTTTTACATGAGGGAGAACAAATGAATGTCAACTTTGCAAGGTGTTAACTATGGGGTGGTATTGCAGAAAAATACAATCAATGCAAACCAGAGTCTACAGTTAACAGTAACATTGTAATATACATCCATTAATTGTAACAAAGGCAATACACCAAAGTTAAATATCTGTAAGAGGGGAATATAAGGAAGGGGTGTGGAATTCTTGGTGTTAATGTTGTTGTCTGACTTTTTAATTGTATTTAATTTTAATGTTATTCTTTTGTTGCTTTTTAGTTGTCACTTTTTTTTCTTTCTTTTTCTTTTTCCTTTTTTCACCTCTTCCTCTTTCTTTGTGGAAGAAATGGAAATGTCCTTATATAGATAGTGGTGGTGAATGCATAATTATGTGATTATACAGGGAACCATTGATTGTTACTTAGGATGGAATATATGGTGTGTGAATAAAACCATCTAAAAAATAAACAGAGGGATACAAATACTGGAGAAAATGTGGAGAAAGGGATGTACCCAATCGTCATTGGTGGGGAAGTAGAATGGTGCAGCCCATCTGGAGGGCAGGAAGCTAAGCATGGGGTTGCCATATGGTCCTGCAACCCTATTATTGGTTGCATACTTGGAGAAACTGAGAGCGGGGACACACATGGACATTTCCACAGTGGGGTTTATGGTGGCAGTATTCATGATTCATAGTGCATGAAGGTTGCCTAAGGGTAGAACAGAATGGCAAACTATGGTGCATACACACAATAGAATATTGAGCTGCTAAAAGAAGGGGTGAAGTTGTCAGGTGAATGGATATTGAGGACAGTATGTTGAGTGAAATAAACCAGAAATGAAAGACAAACATTACAATGCCTCACTAATATGAATTGAATCTAAGAATTGAGTCTGAGAGCATAGGTTATCAAGGGAAGGTTCCTACATCTATTCCTGAGTTAATGGCTATTTCTAAATTCTGAGATGCTGAGCTCTTTGTGTATAACCTGATCAATCCATGGAACTTTAGATATCTGTGGGACACCTGAGACTCCGAGTCAGAGTTCAGCAGCTATGAATAGCAGCATTACCCCATAACAGCAAATGGTAAAGAGTCTGAAGAAAGAGATCAGACTTCAATTAGAGATATGAATGAAATGGACTTGGTTAGGACTAAGGTAAATCAGACTAAGGGGTAAAGGGCAATATTGACGGTGTTTTTAAAACCTCAACTTCTGTGTGAAACCAAAGGAAGAGATTTTTATTAGGTGCAAAATCTATATTGTTTGTAACACACGATGTAATTTAACTTGTATGGTCAGTTTATGCAAACAGCATAATTACATGGAACATCGAATAGGGATTGAAATCTGATTGGTTCGTACAGGTTAGTGTGAAGCTCCAATACATCCCAGAGTAATTTGGGCAGAGAACAAAAACTTATTTGCAAGGCATGCTTGAGGGATTGGGAGAAAATGTGGAAATGTTAAATTTCCCCACCTGGGGAATTAATGATATTCTCACAAGCATTGGGGGCTACCAATTTAGAAGGCCGAGCCCTCAATCTTGGAACTTGCCCTTATGAAGTTTGTTACTGCAAAGGAGAGGCTAAGCCTACTTAAAATTGGGCCTGAGTCACCCCCAGAGAACCTCTTCTGTTGCTCAAATGTGGCTTCCCTCTCTAAGTCAACTCTGCAGGTAATCTCACTGCCCTCCCCCCTACATGGGACATAACTCCCAGGGGTGTAAATCTCCCTGGCAATGTGGCACATGACTCGCGGGGATGAGCTTGGCCCTGGCATTGCAGGATTGAGAAAGTTGTCTTGGACCAAAAGTGGGAATAGAAATGAAACAAAATAAAGTTTCAGTGGCTGAGAGATTTTAAATAGTGTCGAGAAATCATTCTGGAGGTTATTTTTATGCATTATATAGTTTTCAGTGTATTGGAATAGCTAGAAGGAAATACCTGAAAGTGCTGAACTGCAACCCAGTAGCATTTATTCCTGAAGATGATTGTATAACTATATCGCTTATACTGTGTGACCATGTAATTGTGAAACTTTATGGCTCCCAATCCCTTTATCCAGTTTATGTACAGATGAATAGAAAAATGGGGACAAAAAGTAAATGAATAATAGGAAGGGATGGGAGGTATTGGATGTTTTGGGTATTCTTTTTTACTTTTATTCTTATTCTTTTGTGTGTGTGGTAATGAAAATGTTCAAAAATTGATTGTGGTGATGAATGCACAACTACATAATGGTACTGTGAACATTTGGTTGTACACTGTGGATGAGTGTATGGTATGTGAATATATTTCAATAAAATTGAATTTAAAAAAAGACATCCAGTTAAATTTTAGTTTTAGATAAATAATGAATAGATTTTTAATGTACATATGCCCCATGTGTGGAACATTCTTACGCTAAAACATAATATGTTTTGTATTTTTATTTGTTAAATATGGCAGCCCTACATTCATGGCAAAACTCACCTCTCCATCAGACTAGCTAGTACTGCTTTTCTTTACTAATTGTGGGTCTATAGGTCTGTTTTTTCCCTGAAGTTTCAGTAATTTTCAAGATGAGGCTACGAAGCATTTAAGTATTAGCATGCAGCATTAGCAGTGTTCTCCTTGGCAAGACACTCAGCTCCGCATAGATATGGAGCAATAAATATCATTTTGTAGATCTTGACAGATGGGTCTTGCCCATGAGGGAGGACATTTAGGACGATTCATACCAACTGGCATATCAACAGACTTTGAAAGAGAGTATTAAAAATGGGATTGAGTTAGTGCTGATTTATGCTAAATAAAACAGGCGAAACAAATAACTCATTAGAAGCAAGATGTAAGACGTTTAGCATCTGAGGACTTTGAAAGGCAGAAAAAGAATTGAGGAATTTGAAAAGGCAACCTATTTGCAAGGTTGCGAAATTCTGCTTTTCAAGGAAGAGCTAGCAGTATAATGATTTTTGATTGAACCTAAAATGTTATCTAAAATTGAGCAGAGCCCACTTGGACATATGTACAAATGAGTGGATATCCTCAAATGGGCTCTAAACTATACAAGCCATGTGGCAAACTCTAACAAGTACATCCCCTAATAATATGCCTTTCAATTGCCTTCCTTCAACTTCAGTCTCTACAGGCTCTTCTTGACACATCCTTTATGTGTTCAGCTTAAGTGTCACTTCCTTGGCAAGTATTTCTGCACCTAGGACTCCATTAAATCTTGTTATGGACTCCCCTTTCACAACACTGATCACACTTTAATTAGTTGTATAATCTCCACCTACCTCACTAGACTGGGGATCATACATTCATTTTATCCATAACTGTCTCTCCAGCACCCAGCATGGTTTGGGACAATAGATGGTGCTTGATAAATATGAATTGAATTGATTACAAAACCTTCAAGGGGTTGGCAGCCTCACCAAGCTGAACCGATTATGTAGCCTGTTCTAAATTTGAATGAAATCAGACACAGAGTCAAGAAGAATGGGAAATTGTGATTCTTTCAATAATGAATTTGTGTTGCATTGCTTTTATAAGGGAAAAATTATAAACAATATAGATTTTTAAAAAGTGAACTCTTAAGACTCAGTAGCTTCTCTTCAAGAGCAAAGGAATAGAGGGAGCTAATGTGTACATGTTGTCCTAGACTCTTCTTTTGTAGATAGAGAGCTGAGTACATATTATAGCATACTGGGATACCTCATTTTATTGTGCTTTGCTTTATAGTGCTTGGCTGCTATTGCATTTTTTACAAATTGAAGGTTTGTGGCAACCCTGAGTCAAGAAAACCCATCAGCACCATTTCTCTAACAACATGTGCTTAGCGTCTCTGTGTCATCTTTTGGTAATTCTTGCAATATTTTAAACTTTTTCATTATTTTGTCTGTTATGGTGATCTGTGGTCAGTGATCTTTGTGATGCTACTTTAATTGTTTTGGGATACCACAAACCATGCCCATAACACAGTGACCTTAATTGTTAACTGTTGTATGTGTTCTGACTGCTCCACTGACCAGTCATTCTCCCTTCTCTCTCTCTCTTCTCAGGCCTTTCTAGTCCCTGAGACATAATATTGAAATCAGGCCAATTAATAACCCTGCAATGGCCTCTAAGTGTTCAAGTGGAAGGAAGAGTCTTCATAAGGTTATGGCTACCACAGTGATATTGATTCTTCTGATGGATCTGGGCAAAGACAATGGAAAATATTTTGGAAAGAATTCACCATTCCAGGTGTCATTAAGAACATTCATGATTCATGGGAGGAGGCCAAAATACCAACATTCACAGGAGTTTGGAAGAAGTCGAACCAATCCTAATAGATGACTTTGAGGGGTTCAAGACTTTGTGGAGTAAGTAACAACAAATAGGGTGGAAATAGCAAGAGAACTAGAATTAGAAGTGGAGCCTGAAGATGTGATTGAATTGCTGCAATCGCATGGTAAATCTTTAATGGATGAGAAGTTGCTTCTTATGGATGAGCAACGAAATTTGATTCTTGAGATGGAATCTACTCCTGGAGAAGATGCTGTGAACATTGTTGAAATGACAACAAAGAATTTAGAATATTACATCAACTTAGTTGATAAAGCAGCAGCAGAGTTTGAGAGGATTGACTCCAATTTTGAAAGAAGTTCTACTGTGGGTAAAATGCTATCAAAGAGCATTGCTTGCTACAGAGAAATCTTTTGTGAAAGGAAGAGTCCATCGATGCAGCAAACTTCAATGTCATCTTGTTTTAAGAATTGCTGCAGCCACCCCTACCTTTAGCAACCACCACCCTGCTCAGCCAGCAGCTATCAACATCGAGGCAAGACCCTCCACCAGCAAAAAGATTATAACTTGGTGAAGGCTCAGATGATGATTAGCATTTTTAGCAATAAAGTATTTTTGAAGAGATACAGATGTGATCGACCCTAAACAGAATTTCCCAGACCAGACAGGCCGAGGTCTCAGGAGAAGGGTGTACTCACTATCAAGTTTCCTGGAGGATGAGACCCAGCAGCTTGTCAGACTTTCCTGTGAGATCTCTAGACTCTGTGCTTTTCCTATCCTGCCCAGCAGGTGGTGCTTGTCAGCTCACAGCTCCCCACCAGCATGAGGAGGTAGAGTGCCTGTCATTCTCAGCAGACTCTGTGCCTGTAAGAAGCCTGGTTAAGGCAAGCTTAAGCTGTTTCTGTTTTTTATTTTTTTTTTTTCCTCAGCCTCTGGGGTCTGAATTCTCTGAGAGAGGGTCACCACTTGAGCTGGGTCCTGCTCCCCTTTTCTTGGGGAAGATAAGCCCTTTAAGGAATCATCTCTTTCACTTGACTCCTTACTTTGTCTCTCAGATCTATGTTAACTCCACCCTAGCTTGGGTCAACACTGACAATTGAAAATGCCTGAGGCTTTCTCTAATGAGCTACTTAAGAATAGTGTGAAAAACAGAGAGAAGAAAAAAAAATCCTCTTTTCAAAGCCAGTCCCCAGCCCCCCAGTTTCTCTAGTCAAGAGCCAGAGTTGGTACCAGGTCTGTGTGTCCCTTTTCTTGTGGCACAGCCCTTTTCCAGGGCTAGGCCAACTCTAAAAGCCTCTGTTTTTGTTTAGGTTTTTTTTTCTGTCAGCCCCACCTCCTCTCTGCTGAGAGAGACCTCAGGGTTCCTTTTCTGCTTGCTCCGGGTTTATCTGTGCTTTCTGCTTGTATTCAGTAGTCTGAATTTGTTAACTAAAACTGTGATTGGAGCCTGGTTGGGCTACCTTTCTTTGCTCCCAGCAGAGACCGCTTCTTTTTTCCACATGGAGGTGTTCCAACTCAGCCTGCTGTGCCGCTGGGGGGAGGGGCGCCAGCTCCGCAGTTTGGGGGCTTTACTTACAGTTCTACACTGTGGTCTCGGCCCTTTCACCCATTCCAGACTGGTGTGCAATGTGGGTCATGGATGCTCCCCAAACAGTTGTTCCAGACTATTTACTAGTTATTCCTGGCTATTTACTAGTTGCTTTAGAGGACTAACTAAATTCCACAGCTTCCTATGCCGCCATCTTGCCCTGTCTCCCCAGTAAAGTATATTTAAATTAAGGTATGTATATTGTTTTTTTTAGACACAATGCTGTTGCACACTTTAAATAGACTATAGTGTAGTGTAAACATAGTTTTTATATGCACTGGGAAACCAAAAATTTCATGTGATTTATTTTATTGCAGTAGTCAGGAAGTGATCTCAGAATATCTTTAAAGTGTGCCTGTGTTAAGGAAATTATAACCAACAGTGTGTTTCAATAACATACTGACCTGTTAAAATAAGATATAAAGATCTGATAATTTCTCATATCCCTTCTACTTCTAGTATTCTATGTCTCCATGAAGCTAATCCAGAATAAATTGGTATTATTCCCATAGGAATAATAATACACTAACTAACCCAAGGTTCTTCAACCTTGGAACAATTGACATTTTGGAGAGGCTAATTCTTTGTTTGAGTGGGGGGATGACTATCCTGTGCATTGTAAGATGATTAGCAGCACCCCTGGCTTCTACCCACTAGAAGCCAGAAGCACACCCCACCCCAGCCCACTCCCACCATGGGGTGACAACTAAATATGTCTTTAGACATTGCCAAACCTCCCCTGGGGCAAATCACCCTTGGTTGAGAATCACTGGGCTAAACTTTACTGAGTGCTGAAATCTAGCCCTCTACTAAGTGCTCACAGGAACTCTCTCATTTAATCCTTCAAAAAATTAAGAAAAAATAAGAATAATTAATATACCCATTTTACACAAGCGAGATCAAAGTTTAGAGATGCTGAAGGTCACACAGCTGGTTAGCAGTGAAACTTGGACTTGCCATCACTACTCTATATTTCAAATGATTTGCTAGTAGACATGTTGAACTAGGTTCTGGTGAGGGAGAACAAAGTAGGCCTGGGTGCTAGTTAATATGAAGGCTTTATAGTTGTTTTTCAGCAAAGAACAGCTAGGGACAGCTAGGAATTCCTTATAGGACTTCTCAAGGAGTTAACCCTAGGGCAATCAAAGCTAATCTATCTTCATTTTCTGTTTGTGAGCTTGCCAGCTGTCAGCAGACTACGTGCTTAAGTAAACAAGTGAGATATGAACAAGAAGATGAAAGCCCAAATTAAATTATTGTTGTTATTATTTGTTCTCTAACATGTAGAAATAGTGAACTCACCCAAGTTTAGTCTATTGCTTGTGGGCCAGATTTCAGCACGGGGTGCCAAACTTAACATCTGACGCCAAATGGCTGACCCCAAAGATCCCTGCCCTATCTCAGACGGGCCCAGCTGAGCCTGAAGCCTCCGTGTGTGGTCAAGCTGCTTTAGAAGAAGTCCCCATCCTGCCCCAGGAAGAGAAAAGCAATCCAGTGACATCAGAAGGACGAGAATCCTCTAGACATGTCTGATGGGAGAAAAACCAACTACCAAGACAGCTAGACTCTCAGCAGGCTCATAAGTAAAAAGCTGGACACACCAGAGGAGCAGGGGAGAGAAGCCTCCAGAAGAATCTCTACAGCCCAACTTCCTGGCTCTAACCCCCCAGAAACCAGGCCTCCTAATCGGTGGGCACTGCTGGGCATATACTTGAGAGAAACTCTTCCACATGTACAACCAGAGGCATGTACAGGAGTGTTCACGGCAGCTCTGCTAACAGCAGTGAAACTTGACCACAAACCCAGACACTGATCAGTGGGAGAGTAGATGACCAACTGTGGCATAGTCACTCAGGGAATATTATACAGCCTTCAAAACTACAGTCAGGCTTTCACTTCCAGACAAGATGGAGTCATGGGGAGCAGGTACATGTCTCTACCAGAAACAAACAACACACACTCACACACTCCCTCTCACACACATAAGGCAATTTTCAAGGCAATGGCAATTAGGCAATGAAGGACAATTATTCTTGAGAGATAAGCACCAAAAGAGATGAGCCCAAAGCTTATTGCCTTGAAGTAAATATAAGGTCCCAAACAGGGGCAGAGGACCCAGGTAAGGCCCAAGAGGATCCCTGATTTTTACCCACAAAAAATACAAATTTTGTCCTATGGAGAAGCAGTTGATATTGCCCTGTGACCAGTTTAGCATCCATTTGTAAATTCCTTTCAGCATTCCTTATCTGTCTATATATGTGTTTTTTTAATTCTCCTTTGAACAAGTCATAACATCTGACAGAGTCCCTCATTAATTAATGAGTTAAATAACAATCTTTGACCAGTGTTCATTTTATATTTGAGAATTATGATTTTGCCTTATTTTTTAAAAAAATTCTTCTTTAGACTGGGAAACATGGGAACAGCCTAGGGACCTGCTATTCACACTGGAGGGAGCATTTATTGAATGCTTACCATATGCCAGGCATTTTCACATGCTATGCAATAATCCTGGAAGTGCATATTATTATCACCATTTTACAGATGGGAAAACACTGAATTCAGAGAGGACACACAGCAGGTAAGATGCAAGGCTAGGACTTGCACTATACTGTGAATGTCTAAACCCGTTTTCTTCTCACTATACCTGACTGGTTTCCAAAAGAGTGCATGACCCACAGGAATATGTGTGTAGCCCAGGGCTAAAACAAACTGATATTTTGGATGCCAGATGGAAAATATAATTATAATTTATATATTTTATCTTTAAAAAATGACAGTTTTTAACAATATGTAATAAGTGGATTGACACTGGCACCCAGTCTACAGAGGCCCCGAGGTCTCCTGATGGAAGATGGGGTGTTCTCCAATGTGGAGGGGTTGACAGTGGTGTTTTCAGGCACCTGTGTACCTCCAGGGTATGGCACACATTGGTTCACATTTATCCACATAAGTGGAGCAACAGAATTTATCACCTAGTTTTAACTGAACTACATTCATAAAGTGTACAAAAGGCTTAAAATGATTTATGCAAAAAAGTATGAGAGCAAACATAGTACTATAATGCAATCACAAGTGAGCATAAAGAAAATGACAAAATGCATGTTCTTTGTGATAGAATCACAGGCAAAAATAATAATACCTAAACATACGTGGATTCCATGGCAGCCTTTTTCATTCTTCGGATGGAATTTGCTATCAGAACAGTTTGGAGCACCCCTGCCCCACTGCGCCTCTCATAATAGTAACACATGTAAAAGCCCTTGGCTGAGATGAGAGCCATATGGGATGAGAGCCAGACATTGGGCAGCTTTGTGTTTTTATTCAAAGCTGATCCTGGTTTAGCTTTTTTCCTGAGGTGAGCACATGGACAATACTGAGGCTAAGGGCCTTTGCTGAGACCTGCGGCCAAGAGCCACCAGGACTAGGGGAGAAGGAGGTCATGCGCCTCGCCCCTTAACAGGTAATGTCTGCCTTGCCAAGCAATGAGCATGGTGGATCCTCACCCAGGACCATCTCGTGTCAGCTGCCCAGGTCAGTATTATTACTTCCAGAGGACCTGCTGGGATTCCTACCACATGCCTGGGAATCACAGATCATCACCCAGCTCTGCTCTGCAAGAGACTAGTTGTTTAATAATGTAAATGGTCCCAGGATACTGTAGCAATTAGTCTAATTAAGAGAAGCCTGACTATCTGGCAACAGGGACAATCAAAGAAGGTTCCAAAGTATGTGCTGTCTTGAGAGAGATCATAGTCGACCATTGGAGCCTCCTAGTATTATTATGATTGCTTCATTTCATGTCAAAACTCAGACATACCAAAAAAAAAAAAAAACGGTCATTTTCCTTGCATTTCAATGGAAGCCCAACCCTGAACAATTAAATAGCAGCTGATCCTGGCCTGTTCCCACCCCAGTTTATAGCAACAGCTGAAAAGCCAATTCCCCCATCTGCCATCCCTCCACCACCCTCCTCTGGCAGGGTGACTGGCCACCCCTGTTTGTCCAAAACTGAGAGCTTTCCCAAGATATGGGCCTTTTAGTGCTAAAACCAATATGGTCCAAGCAAACCAGCAAGTTAGTCACCCCACCAACCCAGCCCCTCCTCTACTACTTTCCCTGCGCCGCACAAACTAGACCAGCTTGCCCCCAAAACACTCAGTAGCAGTCAGTCATTTCTCCATTTATTCATTCAGCAAATGTTCCTTGGGTACCTAAAACATCCCAGATGCACCGAGGATACAATGGTGAGGAAGATAATCCTGACCTCACAGCCTTATTGACTAGTTGGGAAAACAGAAACTTCAGTAGATATTGGAGTACCCTCCTTGTCTTCTTTCTTCAGACCCCAGGAATAGCACGTCTGCTTCCCTTCGTGCTGCCATCAGCCGTTCTCCTGCAGCAGACCTCTCTTCCTGGAGGGCTCCCCCATGTTTGGCTCTGTAGCTAAAAGACAGACTTTGGAGTCAGAATGACTGTGTTTGAATCCTAAGTTACTGTTCGCCTTGTGCTTGATTTCCTCATTTGGAAGTGGAGGATAGTACTAGTACCCAATCCCAAAAGTTGTCATGAGGATTCACAGCGCTGATATATGAGAAGCTCTTGGAACAGTCTGGCGCACACAGGGAGTCTACTAAACCTTCCCTGCCCTACCCAGGTCCTTAGGTTGGCCCAACACCTTTTGAGGGGGCTGCTAGGGATTTTACTGCTGGTAGTTATGGGAAAATGACAGGGGTTTCTAATTATCTGTCTTAGAGCTGTTGCAGTATCAATAGCAAAGACAATAAACCAGCAATAAGCTGTCTGCTCCCTCTACCACATCAAACCCTGGAGATGCCAAAAGAGACAAAGGGAAGCTAAACTCAGCAGCTGTGGTTCTCAGCCAGGGGCAAATTTGTCACCCCAGGGACATTAGGCAATGTCTGGAGACACTTCTGTTTGTGACTGCTGTGGGAGGTGGATAGAGGACAGGGATGCTTCTGCTACAGTGTCTTACAATGCATGGGGCAGCTCCCACAGCAAAGAATTAACCAGCCCAAACTGTCCATAGTGCTGAGGCTGAGACACCCTGACATTGAGTAAAACGGAGAAACTCCGTGAAAGGCTTAGGCTGTTGGGTCCTGATGTTGAAGGGGAATAGCTGCCTGGATGGAGAGAGTACTGAGGGGCATTCCCAGAGCCAGGCTCAGAAGGGGAGTAGGTGCGGACTAGCTGGAACAGCCCTGCCTCTTCAGCACCCACATTCAGGGACTAGGCATTTTTCGTTGGATGAGGGATGTCTGTTACAGAGTGAGGATGTTTCCTGGGGCAAAGGAACAGAATGGTACACTGGGATGCTGGGGACGCCAAACAAATGCTGGGGAGTAGTTAACTTCAGAATATGTAGCCAAGAGGTATAATTTGCCTAAATTTACCCTTAAGAATTCAGGTCTGCAGAACGCAAGCCTGAATGGGAGAGATTGAACTCTCCCCACCCAGGTAGTTATTAGAGGGTAACAACTGAAGAACTCACACCTAATGTGCTAGCTAAAGCACAGTAAGAGAAAGGTTTAAGAATATCCTAAACAAGTGGAAGAAAACTACAGTAACAAAGAGAACAGGAAGTTTGAACTAGTATAATTGGTAGGTTGAGTAACATATCCATGGGGTGTCTTCATCAATGAACTTTTTTCCCCCTACCCCATCAAATCAGCATGGAAAGACAGATCTTCCTTTGCCTCCTCTAGAAAAGCTTGGCCATACATTTTCTAGTCTGTCACAGTACCAATGGTCTTATGGTCACTCTGAATGCCCAGAACAATATTTCAATCAGCACTTCAGTCTTCTTTCCAATCTTCCCCACTCCCAGCTGTGACTGCTTGCAGGCAGGTGCCTTGCCTTCAGGGTGGTGGAGCAGAGTCTTTGTATCTCGTTCCCTCCAGCATCTCTTTTCCTCCCCAGTTATGATTTTCGATCCTGCCAGGGTCAAAGATCAGGGAGGGAGGATGGAAAAGTTCTCATTTGATTATCATGTTTGTTAGTTGGCTTTGCTCTCTCTGCACCTGGCCAGGGCTTAACACTGGCTCCTTCTCTCACAGGTACTCTTGCAGGTCTTTCAAAGCTCTCTGACTGACCCTGCCCAACTGCACCTTCTGTGATGCACACAATGCATTCTATTCCTCTGGCCACTGCACCTTCAACCCCTGGATTTTGGGTGAAACATTCCACATGGCTTCCCTGCCCTTCCAGGTGGACCTTTTGGGAAGAATTTAAAATGACTCCAAGGAAGCACAATATTTCACATCCCTCATTCAGTCCATGGGAAATACTGAAGCATTGTTTGCTTGGACAAACTCTGGGAGTGTAGGTCACCTCCAACACAGCAGCAATTTTTCTTTACTCTCTGTCTTAGTGTGCCAGAGCTGCTATCACAAATGCCACACAATGGGTTGGCTTTAAAAATGGGAATTTATTGGCTCATGGTTTTTAGGCTAGAAAAAAATCCAAAATCAAGATATTAGCATGGTTTGCTTTCTCCCTGAAGATTGTAGTGTTCTGGTGCTAGCTGTTGGCAATCCTTGGGGTTCCTTGGCTTGTATTTTCTGCCCCCCTTTCCATGGCATGTCCTCTCCTTTACCCATTCTCTTCCAGTTTCCACTGGCTTCCACCTTATATCTCCTCCCTGTGATTTTCTCTTTATAAGGACTCCAGTAATTCAGATTAAGTTCACCCTGGCTCATTGGCCACACCTTAAATAAAGTAACATCTTTAAGAAGTCCTATTTACAATGGGTTCACACCAACAGTAATGTGGCTTAAGATTAAGAAAACATGTTTGTGAGGTTACAGAATTCAACCTACTACATTATCTATTCAAGCAACTCTCCAGCCCATTTCTCTTGCCCTCTAACATTGGAATCATACATGTGTCTGCTGTTTCCAAATGAATTCAGGAATCACAGATTAAATTCTACAAAGATTCCTACTAAAGCATCTCTTACTCATTAAGCTAAGGAGAAGATACACCTCATCTCTCCATCCTTCCAGAGCAGTTATCTCTCTACTCATCTGACCCTTTTATATTTTCTCTTGCTGAGGGATTTTAGAGTCATGGAACCAACTTTTGATTACTATTTTTCAAAATCTTCATGTTGGCATGACACTTCACTTTCAAATTTCATTTCTTTTCTATCTTGTAAATCAAGAACAGGTGGTTAAGATGATCCAATTGGAGATGGAGGACACTTAAATGTTTATACAATGTATGTAATTTTAATTAAAAATGTAATTAAAATTTAATTAAAAATTGAACATATAAGTTGAATAGCAGAATGGATAACACCAAAGATCAATTTAGTAAACAGGGAGGAGATAGCTCGAACTGAAGTTATCAAGAAGGGATATGAGAATGGAAAATATAAATGTTATTAGATTTGGAAGATAGATATATAAGTGTCTACATTTATCTGATTGGAGTTTCCATGGACTGGGAGAAATATTTGAAGATATAGCAACTAAGAATTCCCAGAAGTAAAATAAAACCCAAGAACTTTGTCCTGGTTTGCTAAAGCTGACATTATACAAATGATCAGAAATGCATTGGCTTTTATAAAGGGGACTTATTACATTACAAATTTACAGTTCTAAGGCCATAAAAGTGTCCAAACTGAGGTATCAACAAGAGGATACCTTCACTGAAGAAGGGCCAATGGTGTCCGGAAGACCTCTGTCAGCTGGGAAGGCACGTGGCTGGTGTCTGCTGGTCCTTTGCTCCCTGGTTCTGGTTTCAAAATGGCTTCCTCCACAATGTCTTTGGGTTTCTGTCTCTCTCAGCTTCTGTCTCTCAGCTTCTGTGCATCCTTGCTTGTTCTCCCAGGGCATTTCTCTCTAAGTATCTGGGGATCCTCTCTTAGCTTCTCCAGGCCAAACTCTGGATTACATATCTTAGTTTCTCTCCAAAATGTCTCTCTTAGCTTCTCTTCAAAATGTCTCTGCCTTTTATCCTCTCGTAGAGGATGCCAGTGAAGTAACTAAGACCCACCTGAAATGGGTGGGGTCACACCTCCATGGAAATTATCTAATCAAAAGTTCTCACCTACAGTTGGGTGGGTCACATCTCCATGGAAACAGCCTAATGAAAAGGTTCCACCCATAATAAGTCTGACCCCACAAGATTGAGTTAAAGAACATAGTTTTTCCTGGGGTCCATAACAGTTTCAAACCAGCACAAACTTAAAGTGTTTTCACTTTAATACACAAGTACTGAGATGGATAGAAATAAGGAAAATTGCACCTAGGTTTATAATAGTAAAACTTAAGAACATCAAAGACAAAGAGAGAAATGTTCACACTTCAAGAGAGTAAAGCAGTTTACCTAAAAAGAATAAAATTCAGATTAACAGTCAACTTCTCAACAGCATATTCTCTTGCAAATCCAAAGTAATGAAGAAAAAGATAGTTGAACTTAGATTTTATATCCATTTAAATTTTCACTGAAATATTTGGGCAAAATACATATATTTCAGTCACACAAAGACTCCTATAATTTGCTACACTAACCACTACTTTTCTAAAGAACTGGAAGACTGTTCCATCAAGAAGATAAATTAATCCAGGAGGAAGCAATGAGATATTGAAGCAAGGATGAATAAAGAAATAACCGGTTTAATAATATATAAATTAGAAATAACTGTAAAATCTGGAATAAAAAGTTCAAGAATCTGAGAACCAGAGATGAACAAGGGAGAGGGTGAAAGTGTGGTATAATGCTTGACATCTTTAGAGGGAAACCATACCTATATAAATAAACTTTAAAATTTGATAGGGAAATTAGGAAAATGGATGGGTCTTAATTTTGAAATATCAGAGAAAAATGTAAGCAAAGAATATTTGCTCTTATTAAATAAATGTAAGAAAGATGAAAACTAATTTAAAAAGCATCATAAATGGAAAAGATAAAATTAAATGTCATAAATAAGCCCTAATATATAAGCAATTAAAATAAATGTAAATTAGTTTAACTTCCTAATTGAAAGAGACTTTCAGCACAGATTTTTAAAATAACCCAGCAATACATTATTTACAGGAGATGTTCTTAAAGTAAAAGTATATTAAAAAGTTAAAAACATAGGCTTGGAAAAGTTATATTCACCCAAAAAGAACCAAAAAAAGTCAAAGATAGCAACTTTAATGTCAGGTATAAGGCAAAAGGAGATCAAAAGGGATGAACAAAAATGGTAAAAGAAATACTATATCAAGAAAACATAACAATCAAAAACTTAAATACTCTAAGAGTATATCCACATCTCCCTTGTTCATCTGTGGTTCTCAGATCCTTGAACTTTTTATTCCAGATTTTACAGTCATTTCTAATTTATATATTATTAAACCGGTTATTTCTTTATTCATCCTTGCTTCAATATCTCATTGCTTCCTCCTGGATTAATTTATCTTCTTGATGGAACAGTCTTCCAGTTCTTTAGAAAAGTAGTGGTTAGTGTAGCAAATTATAGGAGTCTTTGTGTGACTGAAATATATGTATTTTGCCCAAATATTTCAGTGAAAATTTAAATGAATATAAAATCTAAGTTATAGATAAATAACTATAACTTATGTACATTTATTATGTATTATAAATATACATAATAGTATATTTGACAAATAGGTACAAACATGGGAATGAATCTATGACTCTACAATTGTAACCAGAAATTTGAACACACCCTTCACAGAAACTGCTAGCTCAACGTAGATGTAAAATCATCAAGGGTATAGAAGACAGAAATAATACAATGAAAAGTTTGATTTAGTACATACACACAGAACTTTATATCTAACAAATAAATCATTCACAGTCATCTCAAACACATGGAATGTTAATTAAAATTGAATATTCACTAAGTAACAACATCTCAATAAACCACCCCCCACATTACCAAATCAGAATTTTCAGGGTTTGTTCTCTAACCACAATGCAATAAAATTAGTAAGCAATAACAGAAGGATGACTTTTAAAATCCCACATATCTGGAAACTGAAAAAACATAGTTCTAGATAATCCATAGATTAAAAGTATATAACAGAAGAATGTTTTAAATACTAAGAATTGAAAGCACTATATATCAATATTTGTGGGATACAGGTAAAGTAGTGTGTACAGGGAAAATCGTAGATTAGAATACATTTATAATAAACCAAACAAAATGAAAATAAACTATCTAATTGTTTAACTTAAGAAAGATACAGAATAAGCAACTAAATAAAGAAATAAGATGGAAGAAAATAAAGAGAAGAATGGAAATCAATAAAATTAGGGAAATAAAAAAGTGGAAAGATCAGAAAAAATAAATTTTGATTCTTTGAAGCCACTAAAAAGCTTACAAAACTTTGTGACAAAATTGATCAAGAGAAAGGGGAAAAACCTAATAGGCAAAATATGGAATGAAAAATAGATAATCTCAGATAAAGCAGAGATTTGTATAATCTTACTATTTTACTAGCATATTATAAACAACTATACTCCAATAAATTTGACAACTAGATGCAAAAGAGAATTTTTAAGAAAAATACAATATGCTATAATTGACCCCAAAGAAACAGAAACCTTAAATAGAAATCTTCATTTTTAGGTTATCAAAATATCAAGTAATATCAGCAAACTGATACCAATTACAAAAATTGAAATTTTAACCCCTCCACCACCTACAATCCCCCCAAACATTTTTATTGGTGAGGCTTATCAAACTTTTAAGAAACAGATGAAACTATGTTGTACATGTTCCAGAGAACAGAAAAAAAGGAAATGTGCCTAACTGATTTTTTGAGGTTGGTATAGCCTTGATACCAAAATAGATATGGATAGCAGAATAAGAGGTAGAAAAAGATTTCTTAAATCAGACACAAAAAAGTATGTGATATACAGATGTTGGGACTGGCGGTTTAATGTGCTGAGCCCTCGATTGTGGGACTTGCCCTTGTGAGGCTCGTTGCTGTGAAGGAGAGGCTAAACTTGCATATAATTGTGCATAAGAGTCTCCCCCCAGTGCCTCTTTGTTGCTCAGATGTGGCCCTCTCTCTCTCTCTCTCTCTAAGCCACCTCAGCAGGTGAAGAAATCACTGCCCTCCCCATTACGTGGGACCTGACTCCCAGGGGTGTAAATCTCCCTGGCAACGCAGGATATGACTCCCGGGGATGAATCTGGACCCAGCATCGTGGGATTAAGAATGTCTTCTTGACCAAAACGGAGATGCAAAATGAGACGAAATAGTTTCAGTGGCTGAGAGACTTCAAGTGGAGTCGAGAGGTCACTCTGGTGGACATTCTTATGCACTATATAGATAACACTCTTAGGTTTTAATGTATTGGAATAGATAGAAGTAAATACCTGAAACTACCAAACTCCAACCCAGTAGTCTGGATTCCTGAAGATTATATAATAATGTAGATTACAAGGGGTGACAGTGTGATTGTGAAAAACCTTGTGGATCACACTCCCTTTGTCCAGTGTATGGATGGATGAGTAGAAAAATGGGGATAAAAACTAAATGACAAATAGGGTGGGATGGGTGGGATGGTCTGGGTGTTCTTTTTTCACTTTTATTTTTTATTCTTATTCTGATTCTTTCTGACGTAAGGAAAATGTTCAGAAATAGATTGTGGTGATGAACGCGTAACTATATGATCATACTGTGAACAGCTGATTGTATACCATGGATGATTGTATGGTATGTGAATATATTTCAATAAAACTGAATTCAAAAAAAAAGTATGTGATATAAAGGGAAATTATTAATTTTTAACAAAACCTTTAAAGCAGTTACTATATATCAGGCGATGTTCTACTTGCTTTACAGATATTAATTCATTTAATTGGCATAGCAACCCTATAAGCTAGGTACTATTATTATACCCATTTAACAGGTAAGGAAACTGAAGTATATTCCCAAGGTTATACAACTAGTACTTGATATTTTGATAACCTAAAAATGAAGATTTCTATTTAAGGACTCATGAACAAAATTAACAGATTGGTTCAAGCATTAACAATATATAAAACTCCCAAATAATTGATATCTAGAAAAATAACTTCTAAATATAAGCAAGGCAAACAACAACAGATGTTCTAGTTATTATGATTGCAAAACAATTACCCCAACATTTAGTGGCTTCAGATAATGACAACATTTGTTTTGTTCATGAAGTGTAATTTGGGTGAGGCTCATGGGGAACAGCTTATTTCTGCTCCGTTCACCTTTATCTAGGGCATACTAAAGGCTGGGGGCTGGAATCATCCAAGGCAGGAGTTGGCAAACTACAGCCTCTTGGGCCAAATCCTGCCTGTTTCTGTGAAAGCTAAGAATGGTTTACTATTTACTATTTGGCTCTTTAAGGAAAAGTTTGCCAACCCTTTCTCTGAAAGTCCAGTCACTAACATGCCTCACAACTGATACTGGCACTCAGCTCAATTCTTAGCTGGAGATGTAGGCAGGAACAACTAACACGGCCTTGCAAGTGACTTGGGCGTCCTCAGAACATGGTGGTCGGGTTCTAAGGGCAAGAACAGAGAGAGAGAGAGAGTGAAACCGAAAGAGAGAGAGAGAGAGAGAAACAGGGAGAAGCTGTATCGCCTTTTATGACCTATTCTCAAAAGTCATGCAGTCATTTCTACCACATTCCTTTCGTCTTTCATTGAGGCAGTTACAAAGTCCCAGATTCAATGGAGGGGAACCTTGATGGAAAATACAAGGTTCTGGAAGGGAATGTGGAACAGAAAATGTTGCTATGGTGATTTTTGGAAAATGCTGTCTTCTACAAAAGGAAACCCAAAGAAACGTGCAAAGAATGTGAATGGGAATATCATGTAAGCATGAGAGACTAATAAGCATATGAAGAAATGCTCAACAACCAGAGAAAGCCCAGTTACAATGATGTCATCTTGTTAATATCTGAGTGGCAAATTTTTAAAAAAGTTGAGTAATATTGAGTACTATCAGAGTTGTAGAGGAAACAGTAAACCTTATGCCCATGTAGCAAATTGTGCAATTTACAGGAAGGCATTTTGGGAGAAATTAGTGAAACTGTGTATGTGTATGTGTACTTGCCAACATTTCCACCCTTGGCATATATAATAGAAATACTTCCTCAGGAAGATGTCCATAATAACATTGTTTGTATTAGGAAAAAAACGGGAACAGTTAAATTCCCATCAATAAGGAAATGAATAAACAAAATGCAATAGATGCAAATCATAAAATTCTATGAACCATCTCAATATAAATAGATCTTCAAAATGTAGTATGTGAGGAAAGTGTTGAGAAGAAAGATAAGTGTAGCACAATATTATGTGTAAATTAAGTGCATAGGGAAAGGGTCCCACTGAGGAGACTGGATAGCATTAGAAACCAGAGGTAAAAGGGTCAATAATTGGATTTATTTTTCTGGAAAATATAGACCACTTGGGGAGGTTGGGACAAAAACAGGTCTTTTAGATCCCACTCCTGAAAATTCTGACTTACTAGGCCTGAGATGGGACACTATCTAGAGACTATATTTTTCATAACTGTCCAGATGAATCTTAAGATCATGTGGGTTTTGAAAACATTCATTACTTTAACAGATTCAACATTGCAAATGAGTAGTGTTTAATCTAATGTATCAGTTCAGATTCTTGGTTTGCAAGCAACAGAAACTAACTGGGGCTGACAAAAGCAAATGTGGTATTTATTGGGGGGGATGTTGGTTTGTTCAGAGAATTGTCAGAAAGGTTGTAGATTCTGGCTTGCAACTCCAGAGGGTCTGGGAAGCAATAGCTGGAATGAATGGAAACCAGTTGTTTTACATTCTTTTTATTGCTTTGCTTACGGAGCAATTTGAATTGTAGGTAGGAAGTATCCAACTGGTCTAGAAGAAGGCAAATTGTCACCTTAATTGATAGCCTCTTCAGCTTGTATTTAGTGGGAAAGTGTATTTTAATTCTCTAAAAGTAAATCAGGATATTGTTACTAAAAGAAAGTGGAATGTGTGATGGACATTTACAAAGCATCAAACTTCCATTATGTCTAAGCAAAGAGGAAAGAATCTAAAAGGAGGAAATGGAAGGATAAGAGAGATTTTGGAGTAAACCAAGCTCTGAGTTCAAATCTTGGTTAAGCCTTGTACTGATTTGAAGCTGTTATGTACCCCAGAAAAGGCCTTTTTTTAAAAAAAAATATCCATTCCTGTGGGTGCAGACCTATTGTGGGTGCAACTTTTTGGTTAGGTTATTTCAATTAAGGTGTGGCCTAGCCCATTCAATATGGGTCTTAATCCTTTTACTGGAGTCCTTTATGAGAGGATAAAAGATAGAGAAAAGCCCACAGAAAAAAAGCTGAGAGAGCTTAGAGAGGAAAGCTCCAGAGGAGCTCAGAGTAGAGGCCACTTGAACCAGAAGCTGAAAGCAACAAAACTGGGAGCAAAGGACCAGCAGATTCCAGCCATATGCCTTGCCATGTGACAGAGGCGTCCCAGATGCTGGCAGCCTTTCTTCAGAAAGGTAGTCTCCTGTTGATGCCTTAACTGGGAAATTTTCACAGCCTTATAATTGTAACTTGCAAGTTAATAAAACCCCATTGTTGAAAGCCAGTCCATTTCTGGTATACTGCATTCCGGCAACTTTAGCAAACCGGAACACGCCTCCTCCAAACTGCACTCCCTGACAGTTTCCTTACCCTCTCTGATGAGAACACCTCCTCTCAAGGCTATGCTGTCATGTATAAAGTGCCTGGGAGAACTGGTTCATTGAGACGTGCCGCTTCCTTACCACCTTCCCTGGCATCAAGGTAGATGAGACGGTCCAGTGTGCTCAACGAATGGACTGGAGACTGGGTTGTCATGCAAGAAATGCCCATGAGCTTTCATTGCTGAGAACTGTAGAGTTAGAAAATGGGTACCTCTTTACGGGCCACTTACAGGGCTAATGTTCTGAGAAGATTACCCAAATCTCTGTCTTGAGGCAGCTACAGCCTCTCAGAACTGTTGAAACGTCTCAAGCCTTTGGAACTGCCGGTAATCACCAGCTCAGGACTCCTTTGTGTCCTCCAGGCTTCTCTTTGGACAGCATATTTATACTTGATGAATACATTTTACACATTAGAAGCAGATAAGCTCTTTCCGCCCCTCCTCCCCAACCTGAATCTTATTTGTTTAAAAATAAAGGGCTTAAAACAAAGATTAAACCTAGCAGTGTGATCATTATAAACAGGGTTCCCAGATACTTGCTGCTGCCCCATGAGCCTTGCCACGTCCCATTTTCCTCCTCAGTCCAAGAGTATCTGTCTTAGCAAGGCTTGTGATAATAGACAGATGTAAACAATGAACACCACTGGGGCAGGGGTTAAGTCAGTCACTGGGGTGCCCTTGGTTGGCAATATTTTCCAGAGCTCCGTGGTTGCAGCCTTTAAATACCAGTAGCCTCCACAATTAACAAATGTCAGCTGGTTAATCTTCCAGGACAACCAGATACCTGATGACCTTGGTGTTATCTCCTCCTCCCCCCGTGCCTCACACAGGCATTAGCAAAAGCACCCATTTATTATGTTGTCAGCTTCCTAAATATCCCTTGAAAGGTTATAGATGATGCCCGCCCACAGAGAAACTCAGCTGGGCAATACATTCTTATGGTGGTGAAGAAGAATGGTTGTAAGATAGTAAGATGTCAAGAGTCAGAAGGTTCTGGAAAGACATTAGGAATGGCATACGAATAAGGGGAAATTCAAAGAAGCAATGAAATAAAGACACGAAGAGTCAGTCTTGGATGAGGAGGGAGGATAAAGGATGAGGTAAGAAAGGTTTACAATAATGGAATTTTCTTGAGATTTTTGATGTGAATATGTTTAGGCTACACTTAGATTAAATGAGAGTGGTTTTGATTTCTGCAGACTTTTGCAAATGAAACTCTTTCCAACACAATTCACCAAATAATGACATCCCTGTGTACTCTGGAAGAACCTATTCACCTCTGAGATGTGTTCAGGGAGTAGTTTGAGTAGGTTAAGGCAACATATAAAATCAAATATTTGTCTATGATAAAATGGTATTGAGAGACTATTTAGGGAAATGTATTTATTGTTTTAAAATTGCATTACATATCCCATTAATTTTCCCAAAAATTGAAAAAAATAATTCCATTTTCCTGTTTTGCTGATAGAATACATGAGATGTTAAGATGGTTGTGGAGCGTATGGAAAACATGATTTTGTTCAAAGCAACTGACTGATTTACTTGGTCCAGTGAAGGAAGAGGTCAACTCAGTGGCTGAGGGGCAGTTAATTCAGCGAAGAGGCTCAGTCTGAGCGACACTTTCACTGATTTGACCTATACCATGACAGTAAGTATAAAAACCATGTGGGAAAAACAAAAAACAAAAAACCATGTGGAGATCCAAATTTTGGATTTTTATTCAGGATTTTGAAACAATTGGTTGATGTTAAAATTTTTTAAAATGATCAGTTCAATAAGGAGAAATTAGGAAACCATTTGCTTGTTTAAAGAGAAAAATAGTTAATTAAATAGTTAATTGTTTAAAGTTTCACTTTCAAACAGGGGAGAAGAATTATCTATTATTGAATGTATTTGAGAACTGTCTAATCACTTATTTACCATAATGAACATTTCTTATTGAATAAATAATTCCAACTATAAAAGCACAGGCTATAATGGGCTCTGGGTTATTCTTGAGTATCAGGCCTTTTTCCTAGAATTCTCTGAGTCTTCTCTTCCCTGTTGCTCACCCCTGTGAGAAAGGGGACCCAGACTCATTCCCACAGTGGCTCCTGGCAACCCAGGGCCATTCCTGCTCTTTGTAGGGGTGTGTATGAATGAAAGGAAGATCAGAGGAGCTTTAGGACGGCGTGTTCACAGGGCTCATTCCAGTACATCTAGTTTTGAGATGGCAGAGGTTTCGTGAAAATAGAGTTGGCTATAGAACCAGAATACCTGGGTTTGAATTTCAAATTCTCTATTTCCTGGCTGAGGGATCTTAAGCAAGTAAGAAAGCCTCTCTGTTAAAAAGGTGATAATAATACCTACAAGGTAGCCACTGAGGCAGTTATCTTCTCAGAATTTTAGTTTCCTTCTTTACAAAATGAGGGTAAAAAGAATACTTCCCCCACCAGATCTTAGGCCAAGCACTGCACCAAATTTACATATATTATCTCATTTAATTCTCCAAATAACCCCATGAGACAAGTATAATTGCCACCCCCCATTTTACACACTGAGTAAGTGGCAAAGCCGAGACTTAAACCTGGGTCTATCTGATAACCTTAACTGGCACACTGTACTTCCTCCTCTTTACACACATGCCAAAGAGTAATGTCAGCTTTCATCTCATATGTAGAAGATGCCCTGAGGCAAGGGTCCAATAAGCCTTGGGGCTGCCAAGCGCATACTTTTGGAGGACAGGGGCCCAAACGAACCTTTCCCCATGTCAGTTGCTGTCACTCATGCAGCATGGTTTGTTGCAAGGGTGAGACTTTAGGTACGCTAGCCATGGCCTGTGGACTGGACACTATGAAGACAGCCAGAAGGCAGCCCTGTACCGCACAGGCATGCTCTCTCTCAACAGAAGCTTTCATTTCAATTGACTGGCTCAAACCAACCTAATAAACTGTAGCTCATATGCACGTTCCTTCTCTTCGGGGAATATCAATGCAGAGCAAACAAAAAGAGGTGCTCCTGAGTCATCGCTCCTGGGTGATGCTCAGAAACCCTCCTAACTGATTGTGAAAACTACCACCACCTCATTGATAGCATAGGGTGATCAGGCCTCAAGAGACAACCTACCCCAGGTTTTTAGGTTTGCATACAATTATTCACCTTCCTCTATGGGAAATTCTCTGGGCACATCCCTTTCCTGTGGCCTTGTGGAATCAGACCTGTTCAACCAGTCGAATTGTTATCGTGTTGTAGAGGATTTCCAACAGCCATACAGTGCTGAGGGGGCTGTGCTGGTTTGGATATATTATGTCCCCCAGAAAAGCCATGTTGTTTAGTGCAATCTTGTGGGGGCAGATTTTTTAGTCTTTTGGTTAGGGTGGCACCTTTTTGATTGAGTGTTTCCACGGAGATGTGACTCACCCAACTTTAGATTATTTCCACAGAGGTGTGGCCCCACCCATTCAGGGTGGGTCTTGATTAGTTCACTGGAGTATTTAAGAGAAACTAAGAGCTGACACAGACCCAGATGCTTGCTGACACAGAGATGCTTGGAGTTGTGGACTGAAGGATGTTTGGGGATGCTAAGCTAAGAGATGAAGCACAGAGTATGCCCCAGAGAAGCTAAGAGAGGACTCCCAGAGGCTTAGAGAAAAATGCCCTGGGAGATGCACAGGAGCTGAGAGGAGCCCAGAGACACTCTGGAGAAAGTCATTTTGAAACACAACCTGGGAGCAAAGGACCAGCAGACACCAGCCATGTGCCTTCCCAGCTGACAGAGGTGTTCCAGATGCCATCAGCTCTTCTTCAGTGAAGGTATTCCCTTGTCAATACCTTAGTTTGAACACTTTTATGGCCTTAGAACTGTAAATATGTAACCTAATAAATCCTCTTTATAAAAGTCAATCCATTTCTGGTGTTTCACATAATGGCAGCTCTAGAAACCGGAACAGGGGCAAAGCCTTTCTTGGAGACCCACCACCTCCCATCACCCCTTTGGTATCCCCTTTCCCACCTTCAGCCCTGTCCCCTACAACAGACTCCCAAAGACATCTGCCTTCCTTGGCTACATGCCCATACCTTAGTGACTCCTTTCCCACACCAAACCATATCACTAGTGGTACCACTCCCAGCTAATCTGATAAAAACATTTATTCTACCATGATGATCTTTTAATATGTGACATCAAACAACTTACCATAGTCTTTCATTTTTATGGTGTATTTTTTTTCCTTTTATGGCCCCTGAGTGCTTAGTAATACACATATGTGAAAAGTAATCACGTCTTCAGCTGTTCTCATGTCCTAGATCCCTGAGGGGAGGGTCACTGTACTGCACATGGGAGCAGGGATTGATGTCTTGGATTTAGTTGGTGTGTACTCGGGAACTCATGCCATCTGAGCCAGGGAAAAATTCCTCTGAAGAGCATCTACAAATTGTTTACCTCATGTTTAAATGTAACTGTTAGATTAATTTTTCTTAGGCTTGGAATTTTTTTTCTGTTGCAGGAAATTCATGTCCCTGTGTGCTTATTTCTTCTCCATGTATTAATTCTGCTAATTTGCCTAGAATTAAAAAAAAAAAAAAGTTATAAACAGGACTTTCCATTGTGATGTGGCTGGGACTAGAGGCATAACTTTAGGTTGTGTCCACACAGGTGGAGGGAAATGATGAGTTGAAGTTATTATCAAGATAATTCCTATAAAATGACCCTTTTCCCTGCCATGAAGAGAATAGAATTTTCTTCAGATCAGAATTTTCCAGATTGGCTGTTGATCTTGTTTTTCAACTCATTACTTTGTTCTTGTAAATTGTTTTTCAACTCGAATTGTTTTTGTTTTTCAAGGGGAGGGAAGAGGGTGGAGGGTTGGGGAGCAATGGAGACGAATGAATGGGGAAAACAACTGAACTTTATTCATGGAACTGGGACCACATCCAGTTCAAGTCCCAAATAGGCTTTATTTCTATGTTTTAAATCATTTCCAAATCTTCACCTTGGTCGGGTAATTAGATAGAGGAGACAGATGAGCCAATTGGCCCTGCAGAGCTTTAATCGCAATGGCTCCAGAACAAACATTTCCTTTCCCAATAATGACCATGTGCCAGATCCAAGAGACATTCATTTCCATGTGCCAGCTTTCTGGGCTCCGTTCGGCCCAGGTGATTGAATTCCTCTCCCATTTGCAGCCTAAATGTGCTATCAAAGGCCATTTCAAAGCAGAAATGTTGCCTTGAGTTTGGCACAGCTTGAGTGAAGCCTGCCTCATTCAGGGGAAGATAGCACCTTTCACAGGCTTTATTATTGGCATAATCATTCTTTCAAATGGCTCCCTGGAGGTTTTTGCCTTCCCTGGCTGCCACACGTTTTCTCTGATGGGTTTTAAAAATAAACAACAAAAACTTCCAGAAGGTAAGGAGTTCTTAATTTGGCAGCGCCATCCAGAAGAGTCAAGTGGCCATTTCCAGCACTGATTGACAGTTTATGAAACAGTTTCTATCGTGAAAATGTTTCCTGGGGTCCCTCCTCCCACTCCCCCCACCTCCACCTGATCCCCCACTTTTTTTTTTTTTTTTTGGTACTGGCTTTTCTGTCCTACTCAAGGTCTGTTGTTTCAGCCTTTGCAATTTTGCTGTTCAAAGGTCAGGTGACCTAGGCTAGATGGGGCCAAACTGAAAATAGGGGTGGGTGGCTTTCCTGACCCGTCGAGGGTTGTGCTGGCAGATTCAGTTATGGCCCAGAGCACTGGAAATCTGGAGCATCTGGTTGTTTTGAAATGTGCGTGGAGAACTGGGAATTAATTCCTCCAGAGTTTGATGTGAGTCTTAGCTAGAACTTCAGATCCTCTTCCCATAACCCCTGTGAATATGCCTTGCCTTGTGCATTTTCTCAGTCCATCCCATTACCAGCTAGTACCTTTAAAATACAGCAACTTGGCTAAGGGACACTGTTTTACATTAAGATAAAGTAAAAAATGGTTCAAACCAAAGAATTTATTTTTTACCCAGATAAATGACAAGATTTTGTTTATTTTGTGGGAGTGTGGTTGTTTCACTGATTGGTTTTGTTTTAGGTAAGGCAAAACCAGTCATCAGGATATTTTAACAGAGAGAGCTGACAACAGAGTAAAATAAGGGTCTCTGCAAAGATTTTTGTAAATGCCTTAGAATGTTTTTTAAAGCAAGTTCCTTACTTTAAAGAAATGCAATTACATTTCTTGCAACCCCCAAGGAATTTTGCTTAAGTGTGGTGCATTGCTCCAAATGGAAAACAGAGAAAATAGAGTTGAGACGCTGAACACCCAACAGACTAAAGATCCTGTTAACTCAGTCACACCTTCTGCTGGGCCATTATTCCCACAGTTATATAGTTCCCCACAGAAGCTGACAGAGTACCTGTGCTCCCGCATCAAAATCTCACTTAATGAGACCTACTTGTGTGTAGCAACTGCTGTTTTGAATCATTTCTGCCAACAAGATGAAGTCGTTATGTACAGGCAAAGCATCTTTTTCAAATTATTAATTTGAGAAGCTAGAAATGGCCCCCAGCCGATTCGAAGCATGAGCGTTCAGAAAGACGCAAGGCTTCTGGAGTTTTTGCCGGAAGCTTCCAGAAATATAACACCTGTGCCTTGTCTCTGAACAATTCAGGATCCACAGGAGAAATAAAATGTTATGTAACCCACTGTGCTTTCAGTAAATGGACTTTGTGCATGAAAAGGCACTTTGTGAGCACAAACAATGGGTACTTCACTATTTAATTTGTTAATATCTATTCAAGCCTTTAACTTTTAAGTGATTCGCTCAGTCGTTTTTCCTCAGATGTTGTTTTTATCCTGTTAACCTGCCAGGGGTGACTCCAAACATTTATGTTCTATCATGTGTGCCATAAATACAGCAATTTACAATTTTCCCTGATTGGAACTTAAGAATTCTGGCTTAAATCTCTGTTTCTTCACATCCGAAACTACAGCCTCCTTCCTCCTTGATTCCATGCCCTCCACTCCCAAAATAAAAGTAACTAAGAGATAAAGAGACCTCACTGTAAAAAGTTGAGATGAGTTAACAGCATATTAACTGGAACTTTAAATAAAAGAGCCTCCCTTAATAACTAAGTCCATCTTCTCATAGAAGCGAAGTCTGCCAGTGTTGATGAGAAAAAATGTCATCTTGTTCATGAATGCTTTAGTACCTTACCTGCCTGTGAAACCTCTATATGCTCAAAGGAAATAGATGGGTTCTCTTTAAAGAAAGAAATGAGATGACAATTTAGATGGTGTCATTGACTGGTCTCCAGGAGAGATCAAGAATTGATTACCAAACATCATTTGATAGGTACACAATGCATTGCCTGGAAAGAAAGAAAATCAAATGAAATACCCTAACAGTACCCTGCACTGGCTGAGAATGGGAAAGCCGGGGAAGATACAGCTGGCCTCATGCACGGGTCTGTGTGGTCATTCCAATTCATTAAATTGCTGAGGAAGATAAGGAATACCAAGAGCTATTTTAAAATATATTATTTTATTTCACGCCCATTAAGGGCAACTGTGGTTATAGGAGGCCAATTCAGCGCAATGAGAATGACACTTCTTTGAAAATCGTTTTTGTCTAATTCCTATATGTCGTATTGTTATCTTTAGTTTTTTTTAGCACCTTCCTACTGCTTTGTTTCTTAGCTATTTTACTTTAATATCAGATTCTCAATTCTGTCTTTAGGCTCCTAAAATCCACTTAGGCCTTTGCCACTTTCTTTTTAGTAAATCCTTTTTTATCTGGATTTTCATAAAAGAGAGTGTTCAAAGGCCCATCAGGTGTAGCTGGCTGTTTGCTGAGCCAAATGGAGAATTGATTCAAAATCACCAAGGTACTTTTTCAAGCTTTTTAATATTTTTCTAGGACAAGGAAAACAAAAGAGAGAACTAAAAATGGTGTATGTGAGTATAGTGTGCGTGTAAGTGTATGTATATGAGTGTGTTTAGGTAAGTGAGTGTGAGTGTGGACAGAAAATCATTTTTCTAAGTTCAGGATACATGTACATCATCTATTGATACCTGGTTCTACTAACCCAAATTATTTCTAAAAACTGTGCAATAAGAAGTCCACATAAAATTTTCTACAAGTCATTGCATCTGAGTCATATTTCATTTTGTCATCCAAAATCTTACAAGATGGACTGGAAAAGGTTACTGTTTCAAAAAAAAAAAAAAAAAAAATACACACACACAAGAGTTTAAATAAAGAAGAGCTTAAGTTAGAAGTTAGTAAATAGTGTAAAGCACTTCATTAGCCATGAAATCTTCAATATTTAATTTCTTCAAGCCTCCTCTTTCCTGGGCAGCTGTATTTACTGTTTGACACCCTCCTTCCCAACCCTCTTTGTTCTTGATGTCCATAGGGGATAATTAGATATTGAAAGATGTGTGCTGTTATTTGGGAATGGAAAACACTAGATTCAGCGATTCCCTCCCAACTGTATCAGATTGTGACAATTCAAACTACAAAAGAGTACAATGGTAGTATGATAACTACAGGTCACCAGATTATAAAACAGTTCAGGGCATGGTCACAGAGAAAACTAAGTAAAGCATTCAAAGTCCAGAAACATAATCTAGAATGCTTTACTATCTGTAATCTTATAACAGCAAAAATTGTATATAACTTCAGCCCCTGCTAAGTTGGCTTCTAATCCATTTCAGTTTCCTTTTCTTTTGCTGTCCCTGAAAGAGAATAAGGAAACTTAAAAAGGATTTGGAAATATGACAAATCAAGAGATTAACTAGGATAGGATTGGAGATGATTTTTATTTTTTTCTTCTTATTTTTCTATGTTTTTCAAATTCTCTATAATGAACATGTATTGCTTTCAAAACTAGAATAAGAATGAGAAGCCAAAGAAAGAATAGGAAATTAACTACTATGAAAACTCAGAATTTCTCTTAATCTGGGCATATGGTTGGATTTCAGAAATCCAGGAAAAAGTTTAAAAATCAATAATTAATTTCTAAAAATGATAGTTCAGAAAATGTGACTATAGGATTCTATGTGGAAAATATTGCATTTAAGAAGCTTGCTGGGATTTTTTCTGTCTTCCGGTGTTTTAAACTTCTTATCTACAAAGAGTATTGTTCTAATCTGCTTCACTTGATTGAGTGCATTAAATCAAAAATCCTACTTTTGTTTTATTATATTGATAATATATTACCACCTGATATCCTTCCTTCCCTCCTTCCTTCCTTCTTTCCTTCCATTTCTCTTTCTTTCTTTTGCTTTCTCAGTTTCTTCCTTCACTAGACTATTCAGACCACGAGGGCAGAGAGGATGTCTGTTTTGCTCTCTACCATAACTCAGAAGCCTTTAACAGTGATCAATTTTTGTGGAAAGATTGAGTGAATGAATGTTTACCTGCTTAGTGCTGAGATTTGAAGAAGTAAACAGCAAAACAGAAGGGCAAGGCCTACTGACAGGTCATCTAAATACAGGGCCTTTGATACCTTAGATGAATCACTATTTAATCAAAATTGCTCCTTTGCTTTTACAGACCAAAAGTAAACAAAGTAAAAACAGATTTTTCCAGTATATTAAGGATTAATTAATAGGGGATAGATGAACATTAAGTAAGTACATGGGAGATTGAAATACAGCCCAGAATGTGAATTTACTAATTTGATTGAGAACTATAAGGAACAATTATCCTAAGCATGCATGGGTCATGGGTTGTAGGCATCAAGTACCTTTACTTTGCCTTACCCTATCATTTTAAGTTTGTATTCCATGGGTCTGGCTCTTCCTTCACCCTGAAAGAAAAATTAAGGAAGGCCAAATAACTTCTCTGGTCATTCCTAAGTAATAAATAACTGTCTGGATCCATCGGTGCAGAAGCAGTTTTCATATCTGGTGTTGGGGATCAAGGATGCCCAATAAGCAGCACCCCCCTTCTCCTCCAAAATTCTGAAAAATGATAAAATGGTAAGCCACAAAGAGACCAAAATATCACTATAATAATCCATAAAGGAGATGCTAGAGAATATGTGGCCTATACCTGTGGTAAATGGGCTTCCTTGACACTGAATTAAGTACAGTCTTCCAGAATTCAGCATAATTACCCAACTCACAGGCCCAACAGGCCCTCTGCAGACCTCTCCATGGACCAAGCTCCTGCAAGTGAAGAGCTGGCCAGGAGAGTTACATTAGAAGAGCTCTCTTCACGTGGAAGAAACATTATGATTGGGGAAGAAGCATTCAATCCTAGCATCTCAGATCCCACCGGGATGGCAAAAGATGTGACAGGACATCCATGTAGCTTGGAACTAAAACCTGAGTCAAGGAGAACAAAGAATCTTCAACATCACAAAAATTGGTGTTTAAAATAAAGGCTTATAGAAAACAAGTTGTTCAGATTTCAAAGTAAATATCAAAGGAATATCCATGGCAATTCTACATCAACTCCATCACATCTTATCCATGAGTTCACCACTTTGGATTTAGTTGTTCTCTCTCTGACAGACAGAGGAAGAAAGAGAAACCAAGTTCCCAGTGGCCTTTTTGCCTTCTGTGCTGGTTTGTATATATTATGTCCCCCAGAAAAAGCTGTATTCTTTGATGCAATCTTGTGGGGCAGACGTATTAGTGTTGATTAGGTTGGAACCTATTGATTCAGTGTTTCCATGGAGATGTGACTCAATCAACTGTGGGTGAGAGCGTTCACTGGATACTTTCCATGGAGGTGTTGCCCCACCCATTCAAGGCGGGTCTTAATTGGATCACTGGAGTACTTTAAAAAGAGCCACATAGCCCAGATTCTGGAGCAGCTAAGACTGACATTTTGGAGAGCAACTGAGAGTGAAATTTTGAAGAGAAGCTGTAGCTAAGAGAGGACAACATGCCCCAAGAGCAACATTTAGGAGAGTGCCATTTTGAAACACAACCTAGGAGCAAGCGGATGCCAGCCATGTGCCTTCCGAGCTAACAGAGGTTTTCCGGATGCCAATGGCGATCCTTCAGTGAAGGTATTCTTGTTGATGCCATAGCTTGGATACTTTTATGGCCTCAAGACTGTAACTTTGTGACCAAATAAACTCCCTTTATAAAAGCCAATCCATTTCTGGTATTTTGCATAATGGGCAGCATTAGCAAACCAGAACACCTTCACACTGAAGAAAGGGCAGATCCTTGCACAAGACAACAGTTTTCACCTGGTTAGCCAGTCTATAAGGAAAGGCCAGAACTGATACTAGGGCTGTTTCATAGGTACAGCATAAATTCCTGCAGTAAAGATGAGAGGACATGCAGTACGCTCCATCTATAGGCTACACCAGTCATAGTACAGATCAGGGGTTCTCAGTGGAGTGGGGGTAGGGTCCTCTGCTCCTAGGGGACATTCAGAAATGTGTGTGTGCAATGGGGTGGGGGGCAGATTTTGGTTGGCACAAATGACAGGTTTGCACTGACACTTACTTGGCAGAGATGCTAAATGTTTTACACTACTTGGGACACTTTCACACAAAAAAGAATTGTTCTGCCCCAAATATCATTCACATGTTGGGCAGAGTCCAAGTCTTATTTTCCATATCTGCTTCCTCAGCTTATGTCTTGCCTTAGCATGGGTCTCCCTGGAATGGGGAACTTTTGGAAGATTAGGACTATAACTGTTCTTAAGCATTATTCACAACACAGCTAAGTTGTGTCTAAATCTGTTCATTTATTTATTCAACAAATGTTTATTGAGCAACTACTATGTGCCAGATAGTGCTCTAAGTCCTAGAAATACAGTAGTGAATATAATTAAAAAAGCTGACTCATTGAACATATTGCTTTGAGGAAATAGAATAACGGCAAAATTCCCTTTTGCGTCTAAATAAAGAAGCCAGGAATCATAGTCATCGATTTTTTCCCTTTTTTTATCAGAGCAGTTGTAATTTTACAGAAGAATCATGCAGAAAGTTCAGAGTTCCCATATTCACTCCTCCATACATATAGTAATCACTGAAATTTATAAGTAAAAGGGAGAGATCACTTTCTTTTACAAATGGGAAACTGAGGTGCAGAGAGGCTCAAATGTTCAAGGTCACACAGTAATACAATAGCAGAGTTGGGGCCCATATCTTCCATGTATTTATCTCTATCTCTATTTGGGTTGGTATCAAAGACCCAAGAATGATAATCACCCTACCTTTGGTTCCTGAAGCTTAGTCTTGTTTCATGGCTATCCCCAAAATTATACTTCTAAGTTAGAAAGATCAGTGGACAAATGGGAAGGTGAATTATTATATAGCAGCCTTTAAAAATATATTGAATTATTATAATTCAAAAAATATTTGATGAACATCTAATATATGCCAGCTACTGTGCCATGTCCTATGGGGGACTCCAAAATGAATGGCATATTCTTCTGACCCTCAGGAAAGTTACTGTGGGTGAACGAGACAGATGGGATACAACTACTGCAGCACAAGATAGAATGCAACAAATGCCATAATAAAATGATAAAGAGCTATGGAAGCTGAGGGGAAGAGATGAATACTAGTTCCTCCATGAAGTATTTCCAAATTTCTCCAAATGGAATTTGAAATGGAACTTGGAAGGTGGGCAACATGTTAATACGGGAGGAATGAACTGCTTCCATTCCTCGTCCAAGGTGACAGGTCTCCTGGAAGTTAAAGAGAAAATCACACACCAAAAATGAGAAAACACAAAGCAAGGTAAGGTTTTTGGCCCAGTAAGGCACTTCTTCTTCTGATAAACCATAGAGAGACATCTCCATAGCAGATGTTATTATTATTCTCATGTTACTGGAGAAAATTGTGTCATAAAAGGGATATGGAACAGGGCTGAGGTCATACCACTAATAAGTGTCAGCCCTAGGATTCGAACCTAGGTTTTGCTGTCTCTAAAGCCAACATTGTGATACAATGAATTCTTTTTCAAAAGCACATGAAAAGTAGCATATCTCAAAGGGAAGTGTTTAGCTAGCTTAGTTCAGCGAGACCACGCACCTGTCATACAACCTTGGGATCTGGGCTACTTTGACCATTCCCCCAAAGATGTCTTAGGATAGGCCTGATTGTTCAATAATCCATTAGCCATATCTAATTTATTAAAGCTAGTCCATTAGATTTCAAAACCCACTACATATATCCCGTGTTTTAGTTTCTTGGCTGCTAAAACAAATACCATACAGTGGGTTGGCTTAAACAGTGGGTAGTTTTTGGCTCATGGTTTCAGAAGTTAGGCGGCTTTCCTCCTCCTGGGGTCGGTATCTTCTGACTGCCTGGTAATGTTGGGGTTGCTTGGCTTTTCTGTCACATGACAATGCATATGGTGGCATTTCTCCTTTCTCTTCCAGCTTTTTATGACTTCTAGCTTCTGGTTGCTTCCCATGGCTTCTTTCTGTGTGTCCAATTTCCTTCATTTATAAGGACATCAGTTATATTGGATTGGCCCCACCCTCACTCAGTTTGGGCACATCCTCACTAATAACATCTTCAAAGGTCCTAAATTACAAATGGGTTCACACCCCCAGGACCAGGGGTTGGATGTGACCATGCCTTTGGTGGGGGACATGATTCAATCCCCAACACCCTGGATCAGGGGAATCAGAAGGTGTTCTATGAAAGAGTTCACTGGTTCAGATCCTCCTCCTTCTTCAGGTTCAAGTCAACTCTTAACCCTACATAGAGGCTTCCCCTGACTACAACACCCTCTCTCCACAGAACTCACAGTTCCTCCTGATAATATCCTTATTATCTTACTTTCTGTCTGCTGCAGGAAAAATCCTATTGCCCCATCATCACACTTACTTGATTCCATTTCATCCTGTAAGGGAGTGAATAGTATAAAAACCAATTCTTCCAGCCCTCCCTCAATCTTCATGCTCTCTTTTCCCCAAAGGAAGAAGAAAGACTTATCTGGTGTGGGTAAAGGGGACAAACTTAATTGTTAATCAGCCCGTGTGGATCTGGGGGAAATGCCTGGGAGTTGCCCTCGCCCTCCCTGGACCCACCTACCCTGGCACTCGGACATGGTGACTCACCTTGTCCTTCCACCGTTACGGAGCAAACACACCTAGCAGCGTCAGGCCGTGGCAGGCCTGGTCCATTCTCTAAGCGTCTCCGCTTCTCAGCCTGTTGCTGCAGGGGGAGGTCAGGGATGCGCTGCCTGTGGGCCAGGCTCAGGGAGAGGGCGGAGGCCCTGCCACCTCCTCCCATCCAGCTGCACCGTTAAGAAGCTGACACTGGATGAGGTTTGTTGCATCTGATCTCAACTGACGAACAACTTGGAAAGAAAGAAGAGTGTTTTATGTAGTGTGCATTCACATTACATTTTCATCCGTGGGTGTGTCCTCCCCGCCAGACAGAAGCTCCTCGAGCACGGAGGCAGCGCCCCACGGTGGAAGAACACTAGACTGCGAGTCAGAAGACTGGCCTTAGGCCAGGCTCTGTTTAGGAAGTTCACATACCCTTTTTAAGCCTCAGTTTCTTCATCTTTAGAACAGAAATCATAGAACTTGTGTTTATCTCAAGGAAGAATGGTGAGGGTTAGAGTCAACAATGGATGTAAATGTAAACCCTAAAACGATCTAAATGCTAGGCTTATCATCATCATCATTATCAGTATCATCAAACTTTCCTACTAATAGAAAAAGGAGCTATCAACAATGAATGATACACCTACTATGTGTCAGATGCTTTAAGTACATTCATGAGCTCTTGGTTGTTTCTTATTTGTAAAGCCTAGTCCAGTAGTTTCCAAACTTTGTTGCACATTGACATCTCCTGCAGCTCTTTTAAAAATATTGATCCCTGGCTCCCATCCTCAGACATTCAGACTTAATTAGTATGTGTGTGACCTGGCATTGAGACTTTTAAAAGATCCCCCAGCCCAAAAGAATGTGCAGCAAAGTTTGAGAAAATTTGGCTCAGTCTTTTGACAGCTGAGAAAGAAGAGAGGCAGGTTTTGGGTGAAATCCAATCCCAGGACTTTTTGCTCAGCTCCTCACCAAACCATCCATAGACCCTAGTCCATAGCTAGTGTGTGGACAGGGTACCCAGTGAGGCTGCCAGATGGGCAGTGGGCATCTGCCCTGGGGCAGTGGGTAGGGTCATCTGAACAGATGTGGGATTTCTAACAATTGGGCACTCAACTTGGCACAAGAACAAACAGGGACCTAAGGGAAATAGATACCCTTTCAATAAGCACCCCAGCCTCCTAGTTGACCTCAGCACCACTGTTTTGTTCTCCCTGGGTTGCAGCAAATGTGGATATAGTAATAAGAGAAGCCCCAGCAATCAATTTCATGATACCCAATTCTGGTCTCCCTAATGGAGAGGACCAGAGAAGACCCTGTGGCTGCACCCTGGTTTCTGTGACTTTCCAGCCATTTTTTCCAGTTCAACTTAATTCTTTAAAAGTCCTCTTAATAAAAAACATTTTAGGGGGTTTTTCTACTCAAGAGTAAAACAAGCACAGATCTCTTTTTGTAGGTTTCTTAAGCAAACTATGGGTCTCCAAATAATAGCAGCTCCTTATAAAATCTTATAATCTGTTAGTTCTGCAGGCTTAAACTCACTTCCTTTTAACCAAGGTTTCTGAAGAATTGTATAGTAGTAGACTCTATAAATGACAGGTTTTTTTTTTAGACTTTGTGAAATGGCATCCTCTTTTTAAATACAACCCAATCAATTTCTCACATTTTATAGGTCACCCTAAAGGAAATATATAATTATTACAAAATAGTATTACACACAGCCTAACTTCTTAATGGAGATAACCTGGATCTTCATTTACAGGGAAGTATAATTTTCCTCATTTTATAGATGGGGAAACTGAGGCTCAGTTTAAATGACTTGCCTTAGAGTTGAGTTGAGATTCAAATCCAGTTTATATGTGTGTGTGCCCAGTAGGTCATGTCAACACATTCTACAGAACTTTAACCTCAAAGAGATTTTTCCTTATTAAATTAGAGAGCACACAGAACCCTCACACCATTCTTTCCCTAAACCAAAGCTTGCTTACTTTGAATGACCTGGTTCTCAACAGTTCAATATTCACCGGTTGTTTGGTGAGGGTTATGTAAATGGAAAAAGTTGGCAACTTTAGTCCATTTCCCAATCTGAAAATTTTTACATCTTGGAAAATTCTTACGTTTTACCTTGGCAGCAGTATTGACACATGGGTAGAGTTTACTCTGGGGGTGGGGTGGGTGAGAATTCCATTAGCTGAGGATGAATTGCACTTGGGAATGTTCATGTAGCTCCTAGAAAAGACCAATTGTCAGCCAATTGTACATGCTTTCTTCCTACTGTGAAGACGTCATGGTGGTAGCTATCAGAGGCATCAGTGCATTGTGTCCCAGCAGCCAATTATTAGAAGAGGGAAACCCAGAAGACATCTTCAATTTTTAATTTACTGTTTTTTATGGTCCACAGGAAACTAAGAAAAGAAATATTCCTTGCATGAAGACAAAACCCAAAGAAGAAAACAGGTGCCAAAGGAAAACCAGGATTATGCCTTGGGATGCCCACTGCCTTGACCAACAGCCTTTATTTGCTGCAACTATTTACCCCATAATCTTGGAAATTTTCCTTTAAAGATTAATATGGTCAGTTCTGACATAGAAGGAAAGAAATCTTTGCCCTGAAAACTGCCATGCTGTATACCTAAAGGGAGGCAAGGGAAGGACACAGTGATTAGCAGATAAAAGAAAAGCAGCCAAAGAATGGCTTTAAATGAATGGAGCCAGAATTTTCAGGTGAGGAAAAGAAAATCATTCGGAGGCATCGCTACAAACTAGAGTCCTTCTGTGGGCAGTGTCACAGAAAGGGAAAATGTCATACACCTTCTATTACACTTCTGGGTCACTGTTAAACTGACATTGTGAATATTTACTGTTTTAGCCATGCCTCTTGACATCAGCTTTTATCCCCAAATATGAAAGGAACAGAGACAAGAACTAACATGAACAGAATGCCTGTATATGGCAGCATTGTTCTGGGTGCTTTATGGTATTATCCCATCTAATTTAACTTAATATTCCACCACAACCCATTTTACAGATGAGGAAACTGAGCCACAGGGTGCTTGTGTGATTAACACAAGATCCCACAGCCTGTAAGTGGCAGATCTGGGAGTTGCACTCATTGCGTCTGCTCCAAATTCTGTGGATTTTTTCACAAGAAACTTTTTGTTTTATTTTAACAAACTTACCAGAATTGATCCAACAAAATGAGGGCTGCCTTTCCATAGATGAAAATACCTGCCACAAAAGATGTTGCAAGGGTCAAATAAAATGAAATAAACCCCAAAGCATCTGAGGCACCCGAACAAGGTGCTCCAGGAATAGTGCTCCCTTCCCCAGGAGGCCAAACTCCTGCTCTACAACATTCTCTGAGCCAATCATGATCCAGAATCATCTTCTGAGACAGCTGCAAGTCTCACAAAAAAAGCAGCCTTGTTACTGCACCCACACCCTGTTATTAACAAATACTAACATATTTTTGATGACCAGTTTAATTCCAAGACTTGTTCTGCATGACTTATGAATATAAAAAGGAAATTCAGTCCACCCTTTAAAACAAGGACTGGTCACTACTGAAGTTAGAAGACTATGCTGCTGGGCCTGAATACTAAGAGACACACTCCAAAAGCACTTCTAACAAAGGCAGCATCGCTGGAATTATTTTGGTCTTCAAATAAACTACCTTGAAGAGAACTGTATTCATTTGCATGGATATTTTAATGTTTTAAAAACTCAACCTTGTGCTTCTAGGGGAGCTACAAACTTCCCACATTTGGAATGTTATTGTTTTGGAGGAGAATGTGTTACAGTGTTTTGAATTTGTCATCTTTCTTTCACCAATTTAATTTTTCCAGTGGTTTTAGATTTGGGATCCTGAAAGCACATGGATACTCATTCACTGACCTCTGGGTTTGACTATTAATTGGCAAGATATTCCTTCCTGATAATTTTTGCTTTCACATTTTTCTGAAAGATATGTGCCCAGCAATAGAATATCTATATTACCTTTGCTTTTAACCTGGATATTTGTTTTCTAACACTAAAATACTGGGAAAAAGAGCCATTTTCTAGAGCATCCTTCCCCTAATGGGCAAGAAACAGCAAACCAGGCAAGTGCAAATCAACAAGAAAAGTTGCCAATGTTTCTTTAAGGTTTCCCTTATTAATAGCAACATTTGCTCCCTTGCACCCATCAAACAAAATTACTGGTCTTGGGAACCCCATCAAGCATGAAAAGCCATGAAAATAATCTGGGCCAGCCAAAGCTAGAGATACAAGAGTTGATTAAGATGAATTTCCTAATTTAAAAATTATTTTGGTGGGGCGGGAAAGGGCATTTCTTGTTCTGTCACCCAGCACACACCCAGGCCCCATGCATGACCGGTCTGAGCGTGGCAAGCCTTGTCCACCGCGTTTACATCGACTCAGGGAGCGAGTGCGTAGGGGATGCAGGGGTTGCAGACTCGGTCACTATTGTCCACCCTCTGGTGACATTTTCACCCAGAGCAAAGATGAAAATCAGCATGAAGTTTGAATCTCGACCCCACCCCTTGACTTCACTCCTGCTTTGAGATGACCTGATCAGTGGACCAGCAAGAAACATCTGCAGCTCAAAAGAAAACCAAGAAATTGCACAGCCTGTGCATGGATTCAAGGTCAGCCGACTTCCTGATACAGAAGATTCACGTTCTCTTGCAGAGTGTCGGGTTCCTTTTCACCCCATTCTTAGACATTTGATGTTGCTTCTCTGGCCCTCGCCATTGTATTCAGCCCAACTGCTACCAACTTGGGCAAGGTGGGCTCACTATTTTCAGCCAGCGGCTGTCTCTTATTGCTGGTGTAGAAGGGAGTTACCCCAGGCACACACCAGGCCCTGCCCTGGGCTTCCCTTTGCAAAGCCCAAGAGAAATTGCAGAGGAGGACAACAGCTGCAGTGCTGGCTTGTTCTTGACAAATGGGCCTGTCACTCTTCCTATTGATTAGCAATATTATGACATTTCCCTTCAAAAACGCAGATGTGGCATGGCTAGCGACAGGGCCTTGACTCAGTGTGGAAAATAAGGTTTGCCATTGTTTGCACTTCCCCCTCTGCATCTGTTCAGATTCAATGGGATTAAGAAACTGAAATGCTGATGGCGTTCAGAAGGCTTCCCTTAAAGAAGTGGAAGTACTGACACTTAAAAATACACATTAATAAGCCATCACTATAAACATGGAAGAGAAAGCACATGGCAAATTTTTCCAGGATACTGCAGAAAGCAAGGGGATGCCGTATGCACTTAGAAAGTGGGGGCTCCCTCTGTCTTTGTGAATCCACTCTTTGTCTCCTGACTACATAAATCACGTCATGGAGGATTATGTCATTTCTGTCCCTTTGCATGAAACACGTAAAGGGAATTGGTGAATTGGTGCTTCGATGCCCCTCTCCCCTTTCAACGGTGTCTTTGATCTTCTCACTGAACAGTGTGTTAAGGGGGAAATGCACCTAAATCCATTTTCTTTCCCTTGTACAAAGCATTCAAATGATAACAAGTGCCTATGATAATTTGCAAAACTTCTATGGGACATTTTCCCCCAATCCAATCCAAACATCTATTCTCATGTCAGGAAAACAACAATAAAAAACAACCGAGGTTCCCAATAGCAGCCTACTTAAGTTAAAAAGGAAAAGCGCATCTTGTGGTCCAACATATGGTACATTTTGAAGGAAATTGCAGGTAATTCATGAACATTTCCAGCAGGGAGATTGCCGTCGTGGGACTCTTGTATATCCGTTACATTCTATTCTCATTTTTGTGGTTCAAGGAATCTCTCAGGCCTTTGAAGCAGAAAATGCAACACTCTCTTTACCCCTTTTTGTCCTGCTAAGGAAAGTTGTTATCCTGCTAACACACGAGACTGATCCAGCAATTTGATTTAGACAAACCTGATGGAAAGCAGGCTACAAGGGGCCTATGTAGCATGAGTTTTACAACACAAAAGATCTGGGGGCTGGCAAGTGCAACAGTTAAATAGGAAAATGAAATCTGAGCAAACTAGAGGCAGCCAGGCCGACACTACTGGATGAAAAAGAAAAGAAAAGAGGAAGTCATTTGCGGGGGTGGGGAGAAAAAAACAAAAGGAAGAAAAATACTGCCTGTTAGCCCTGGGGGTAGGTGAGGTAAATTAATATCAGCTAAATGGGATGTGACCAATTTGTAAAGCATTTGTTTCTCTGCTGCGAGATGGGAGATGCCTGTCCCAGGCGATCAGAACTGGCCTCCGGCTACCCGACAACCAGTCTCTATAACCACACTGACCACCTCTCTTAATATACAGAACTTGCAGCTCCCATTACTTTCCAAATCCAGCAGCCTTGTAAATTTATTTCAGTGACACTAATGTCATCTCTCCTTGGGACAAAAGCTACATGTTGGATTCTGGCTTGTTGGAGAAGGGGAAGTGGAGGGGAAGCAGGGAAGAAAGAGAGAACAGAACAGGCTCACTCAGCATCATATTTGGCCACACTGAATTATTTGAGCAGCTTTTGTGTCTGGACAGCCAGCAAGAATTACGCAACTTCTAGCGTCTCCTTCACATCAAAGCCCTTCTGGGAGTGTTCTCTGAGCTCTGAGGCTGAGGGGCCCGTGCCTCCCTTACCCCTGTCCTAAATCAAGCTTTTATCTGTCTTCCCATCGTAACTGATGCTAAGTGTCCCTGACACACACATCCTCCAAATAATTTGAACTTGATCTGAGGCTTTTGGCCTTCTTGACTGCAAAAAATTGCCTATGATTTGCTTGGCAGCCATCCACCTCAGCATAGGCAATTGTGGGCAGTGATGTTGCTGTTCGTGAAGGAGCAGTTGCCATGACAATGCAGAGTTCAAAGGAAGGGCCTTGCATGAGGTCAGAATGGGGGAGAGGGATAATGTAGTGAAGGCCGGGGTCTTCTCAGGGAGGAATGGGGGCTGGCAAAGTGATGGGGCAGGGGAGGGTGGCAGCAGGGCAAATCACCGTCATAGTTATGTCCTAACTATGCATTCATTTGGCACTTGGAAAATCTGCCAGATTGGCTTAATGGGAAGTATGTGTGGCAGGGGATTTGGAGACTTGCTTCCCAACCCCGGCTCTGTAGTTAAATAGTTGAGTGACCCTAATCTCATGAGCCATTCATTTCCTTATCTGTAAAAGGAAGGGGCTGGATTAATGAAATTGAACATTGACCAAGATGGCCTTATTGATCCCTTGAGCTTGACTAAACTTGAGACAGTCATCTCCTTGACTCTAGGCCCCTGCTTCCCTCACCGTGGCCTTGGCAGAATCCAGATAGAACATGTTTCACCCGGCCTCAGCAGTAAACTTGAGGTAACTCCATGTCACCCGTACACCCTGTGGGCTGAACTCCTCCTAAGGTCCGTGAGTACCTTTTCTTTTAAACCAGTCCTTAAAATCCTCTTGCCCTCCGCTTCAGGAGAGCTGAGTTCAGATTTGATTCTGGTCTCTCCACCCTACCTCCTTGTGCCTTTATCTCTCCTCGTGCAGTCTTCCCCATTGCATACAGCTTTGAATAAAACCATCCTTGCCTGTTTAACATTGTCCAGTGCAATTTTTCTTTGACAACATCCCTTCAATTGCTAAAATGCTATTATTCAATTACTCTAGGCAATCTGGAAATTCTACAGCTCCATCGAATGGTATCCTGATTTGGACCACATTCCATCTATCAAGGCTTGCAAGATGGAGAAATGGGTGGATGTCTGCTGAATCTGGATTCAGACATTCATAGAGCACATGCTTATTGATCAGGTGGCTCTGGCACTCACTGTTCAAAGTGCTGAGGGTACAAAAGATGAGTGAAGCCCCTGCTCTCCAAGAATACACATTCTGGCAGGAGACACAGACATTATACAAATACATGTACATTGGGTCACTTGATGATGGTTGTGGGAAGTGCCACAGCATTGGAGAAAGCCTGTGACCGGGAAACCCCAGCTAGTCTCGGTGGTCTAGGTGGGTGGGGGAGTGATCAGGGAGACTTCCCTGAAGAAGCCATATTGGGGATGGGGGCTGAAGGATAAGTCCAAGTTAACTGGACAAAGGGAGATGGGAGAAGGCCCTGCAGACAGAAAGAACAGCATGTGAAGCTCAAAACTGGGAAGGAATTTAGAAGTGTAGTGTGGTGGGGCTGAGGAGGTGAGCAAGGGCAGACAATTCAGTGTCATGAAGGCCACGTTCAGCAGTTTTTTTTTTTTGTTGTTGTTGTTGTTTTTAGCAGTTTTGTTTTTAACCCAAGAGCAATGGGAGGTCTCTGAGGGTTTTAAACAGGGTTGTCTACTCAGATTTGCATTTTTAAAAGATCGCTCTAACTGCGTCATGGAGAACAGATGGCAACTGGAGGCGGGGGTGGGGGATGGTTAGTAGATATAGTAGATATCAAAGACCAGAGCATCCTCAAGACAATCATCAATAATTTGGGAATCAAATTTCTTTTACTCCAAGTTACCTATTTGGATAGTGAGAGGCAATTCAAAACATAGTTCCCCAATCTTTTCTCCTTTGCCTTGCCTGGGTGGACACATCCTGTAATGACTTTCCTGAACCCCAGTTGGTTCGACCTGACAAGGGAATTTGTGTGACTGGTGGTGAATTGCTATTGATCTATTATTCTTCCAGTGCACCTCCGTTGGCCTGCAGCCATTTCCTGTTCCAAATGCATAGGGTTGAGAGGTATGTATAAAATGTTCATTTTTCAATTCTGAAATGTTTCCAAATCCTAAAATTCAGAAACGTTCACCTAGCTCTCCATGGAGTTGTACCCAACCAATGTATCTACTTTGAAATGGGACAAGTCTCAGCTTTGAAAATGCAAAAATCTTGCCTAGCAAGAATTCTTTTCATAAGAACACTTATTGAGGGGTTGGGAATGTCAGATTGCTTATTGCAGGGAGAAGTTTGAGTGGCTGGGTTTTCAGAATGAGAACGACTCAAGAGTCAGCTAGGGCCATCAGTTCTGGGAAAATGGGAGACGGAGGCAGGATGGGGTTGGGTAGCCCAGAGAACCCTGGTCACTTATTTCAATTAAAGAGTATTGCACATTTGCTATTTTCTGTGTCCCATGCTAGATGCTTTATGTTCCACCTTGTTCAATCCTTGTGAGTAGGCCTTGTTATTATCCCCATTTGTGCCGGTTTGAATGTATTGTGTCCCCCAAATGCCATTATCTTTGTGGTCTTGTGGGGCAGAAGTTTTGGTGATGGTTGGATTTGCTTGGAATGTGCCCCACCCAGCTGTGGGAGATGATTCTGATGAGATGTTCCCATGGAGGCATGGCCCCGCCCATTCAGGGTGGGCCTTGATCAGTGGAGCCATATAAATGAACTGACTCAGAGAGAGGGAACTGAGTGCAGCTGTGAGTGATGTTTTGAAGAGAAGCAAGCTTGCTAGAGGGGAACGTCCTGGGAGAAAGCCATTTTGAGGCCGGAGCTTTGGAGCAGACGCCGGCTGCCTTCCTAGCTAGCAGAGGTTTTCCGGACGCCATTTGCCATCCTCCGGTGAAGGTACCCGATTGCTGAGGTGTTACCTTGGACGCTTTGTGGCCTTAAGACTGTAACTGTGTAGTGAAATAAACCCCCGTTTTATAAAAGCCTACCCGTCTCTGGTGTTTTGCATTCTGCAGCATTAGCAAACTAGGACACCATTGAACAGATGATGAGAGATTTCAAATGTTTAATTAACCTGCCCCAGGCAGCCAGATTTCAGCTCCCCACGTGTACCCTCTCTGCCTTACTGATCCCAAGGGAAGGGAATGGCTGGGAGAAGCCCAAACAAGGGAGCCTTGTGCTTCTCAGCATTGCTTTCCCTTCCTTCTCATGCACCCTTCCTCTCTCCTGCCTGCCTCCTTCTTTCCTGCTTCTAGAAGGAGGCCTCAGAGAAAGATTTATGGATGAGGAATAGCTCTCTAACCTCCTTATAAACTTTATGGGCTATGTGGACATGTACAAATCAGATAGAAACATGATGTCCAGGGCCAGAGTTCTGTAAATAGTGATATCACTGAGGAAAATCTCCACGAGAATCTGGTTCCCGGGAGAGAACAGAAGAAGGTCCTGAAAACAGCGTGTGAAGCATGATGAAAGCCGCTTTGAAGTGAGGCCCAGGGCCTGTAGTGTTTTCAGCAGCTTTCCCCCTGTAGCCCTTGGAATTTCACTGCAATAAAAAGAAACCAAAAGAAAACAGCTGGTAGAATTGTTAAAGTAGAAGCAATGTGTGGCCCCAGGAACAAAAGGATGGTGGGCAAGCAGGTGTGACGAGGAAGAGGACCGAGAGGGGGTCTTCAGAATGCTTGGACAAGGTCCACCAAGGTTCCACCTTACACATGTCCAAGGCTGGGCAGATTAGAAGGTGCTTCCACTAAATTCTCTCCTTGGTTCACACCAGCCCTGTTGGGTAACTGGGGAAGTATTAAGCACACCCACTTTATGGACGAGGAAGCAAGAGTATTTTAGGCAATGAGAAACAGCCAAGGTGAAGCCAGAGAGGAGTGGCACCACCCAGGCAGTGTCACCTGCTGACCAAGATGGGGCCTTAAACCCGATGGAGGTTTTGAGCCCCAGTTCTGCCTCTGCCTGGGAGCCTCCTCATCTGTGTCCACACTCAGGAAGTTTCTGTGGGAGGGTGGGTGGCTGAGGCCCTGGACCTGAGGGAGCACTCTCACTCATCGATTTTCCAGCAGTACTCCTGGGGCCCGGAGACCCTTAAGTGAGAATCATATTGGCCTCGTACCCTTCAGGTGGGTGGTAGCAGCCTTCAAGATGGCCTCCAATGATACCCCACTTCTGATGGTCACACCCTTGAGTATTCCCTCCACATTGTACCGGGGTTGGTCTGTGTGACCAATAGACTATGGGAAAAAGGAAAGTTGCCACTTCTGGGATTAGCTCATAAAAGACTACACCTTCTATCCTGGGCTCTCCCTCTTTCTCTTAAATCACTCGCCCTAAGGGAAGCTGTGGCCAGGTTGTAAGGACAGCCAGGCAGCCTCCTGAGAGGTTCACATGGCAAGGAGCTGAGGCTGCCAACAGCCACTTGACTGAGCTTGCAAGTGGGTCCTTCCCACCAGCCTTCAGGTGACGGCAGCCCAAGCTGGCGGTGCGTCTGCTCTCTCGTGACATATTCTGAGCCAGAAACATCCAGAGAAGCTGCTCCCGAATCCCTGACCCACAGAAACAGAGTTAATAAAGTTCGCTGTTTCATCTTGCTAAGTTTCGGGGTGATTTGTTACACAGCATAGGTAACTAATACACAGGTATTAGTTTAGCTCTGAGGGACTAAGGGGAAATGACAGAGGAGGAGGACTGTTATAATTTGTAATACTTTATTGCTATCATCTAAGAAAGATTCTTGACCAAATCCCAACATCATAGAGTGTCACAAAAGAAATGATTTTCATATATAGATTAAGAATATCATCAATGGGACTAGCCAGGCATTTTGCTAAGAGCTGGGGATACAAAAACATAAAAACAAAACCTAAACCTGTAGAGTCTAGAGGGGGAGATGACTTTATAAACAGATCATTTCAATACACAACAGAAGCAATAAGATATCAGTTAACTTGGAGACCCAAATAGGAATAGAAGGTGGGAAGTGAGCAAAGGCAAGTAACAAGGAGAAAGATAGGGGAAGAGGAAGCGTTTTGCTCTGACTATAGCAAGGTAGAAACTGGCATAAGATGAGGCTGATTTGTCCACGGACCACCAGCCTGGACTAACAAGACAGTAAGCAGTATTCACCCAGCTAAATCAGTTGCTGCAAGAGAAGATCGAATGTTGCCTCACATAGTTAGTATGTAGCTGTGCAGTCCAATATGATAGTCACTAGCCTTTTGTGGCTACTTAAATTCATTAAAAATCAAGTAAAATTAAAATTTCACCTCTCAGTTGCCCTAGTCACATTGCAAATGCTCAGTAGCCACATGCGGCTACTTGCTGCGGTGTTGGATGGTGCCGATACACCAAAAGTTCTATTGGACTGCTCTGAGAGATAGTAACCACTAAATAATATCACAAGTATATATCAAAATTTGATGATGAGATGTGTGACAGATATGCAGTCATCAAATAGATGATCCCCAGTCTAACTCTCAGTAGGCAAAGACTGCCTGGGCATTCATGCTCAGATCACACCTCTAGAATATAACCATAATGTGCTTTTTCAGATGACTTCCCAGCACTCTTTGGCATGTACATGTGTTAAAGATAAATAACTGCATAACAATAACCATGTAAATGTGTGTATTAACTATACCAACATGGTTCTGTATATTTAGGTAAATTTCATCAGTAAAACTCTTGGTGATATTTTTTCCCTGTTGAAGTCCTATGAGCAGATCACAGAGCAGTGGGGTTCTGTGGAACACAATTGGGGAAACTCTGATATTGGCCATGAGGAATTTAAGAAGGAGAGAGATACCAGTAGCTTCACATTTTAATAGATTTTGTGAGAAGCATCCCACAGGATGTTTGGGGAAGGGGTGGGTGACACGTGGGCACTGGCGAGCAGTTGGAATTGTCGAGGAGAGGAAAGGAAGGCCTGAACTAGAGCCTGTGTAGAGACTGAGGGCCTGGGTGAGGTGCTAGAGATACAAATAAATTGCCTACGTGCCGTCCCATGGCCCAGTCTCATGGAATGCTACAAAGAAAAGGACAGACACATCGCTGTGTGAAGGATGCAGATCCTGCTACTGCATCTTTAGAGATCAGTATGTTTGGTTATGGTGTTCTATCTCCAGAATTCCTCTTTTCAAGTTTCAATCCCTCACAGATTAGGTAGGATGGATACGAGTGCAGACTCTGAAGCCAGATTGTGTGGTGTAGATCTGGGCTCCACCCCTTGCCAGCCATGAGACTGGACATGTCACTTCACCTCTCTCCTCATCTGTGGAAAGGGGCAATGAGTCCTACCTGGCCCACAGGGTCATCGAGAGCTTCAATGAGCTGTATGCCAAGTGCTCAGAACAGTGCCTGATATATGATGAATAACAAGAGCCATACAAATATTTGCTGTTATCATTATATGTTTCTCAGGCACAAACAGTATGAATTAATAAGTGATGACCATCTGTGACAGCTCAACTGATTCCAGGGCATGAAGCCAGCGGAGCTGGGTGGACAGCAGGAAATGGGGAATGTTTGGGGAGTTCATGGAGCATCTCCAAGGGGCTTCTCAGCCTCAGATCATCAGATTAGGGGAATGATGAGAGAGATAAGTGAGTTTTAGTGACAGAGGTCAAAACTTAGCAAAGACAGATCTTCCTTACTTCACAATTTTCGGTGACGTTGACCTGGGTGATTGGGGGCTATTAAAAACCTGGGCTAGCTGTGTGGCCACTCTAAACCTCAGCTCCCTCAACTATAAAATAGAATAATACCTACCTCACAGAGTAACTGAAATGATTAAATAAGATGCTACCTGGAAAATGATTTGCAAATAGTAGCCCCTAATAAGTGGTAGTTTTTACGGTCTTTCATCAGATCTAAGACATCACTGATTGTAAGACACAAACAAATCTGAAAAATATTAAAATGAGAAAATTTTGTCTCTAGAAGAGAAACTTGGTGTCATTCCAGAAGAAGAGAAGGCACAGAAATTCACGTTTATTAAGTTTCTGTTATGTCTTGTATCCAGGCACCGAACCAAGAAACATGAGATATATACATTATTCATTTAATTCTCTAAACAACCTGACAAAGTCTGTGGCATTATTATCTCCCTCCAGAGGAGGGAACTGAGACTCAGATGGCTTAAACAGCCTGCTCAGGGTCAGGGAGTTCGTAAGTGCAAGAGCCGGGTTTGAATCCTCTCTGCTCACTTACACCTCACGTTTTATTCTAGTAACTTCCCTGAACGGACAATGCTGACCTGAGCTATTGAAGATAAATTGGGAATGGCCAAGCCCAATGTTGGAAAACTGGCAGATTCCATTTCCTACGCTGTAGACCTGGAGGCCGTCCCTTTCTGATTCCCCTTGAACTTCACATCCTTTGTTGCTCCATCTAGCTGCTGGCTGGTTATGGTTTGCCTTAGGCAGTCTGTTGCAATTTCCCATGTCCCAATCTTATCCTCTATTACAAAAAAAAAGATGGGACATATAATGGGCTGAAAGATTTTCGATAGCAGATGCCAGACATCAAATTACACAGGTAGTAATCACACAGATTAGGAAACATAATGAATACAGTATTCAAGATGAGCACAGACAATGGATTTTTCCATGTGATACAAGCTTCCTGTTAATAAAATGAAATAACAATTTTCTTCTTATTAAAGCTAAAGCAATCTCTATTTTCCAAAGAGATACATATCACCCAGACCTCTGGGCTGACATGATCTGAAACTTAATATACCCAGCATCAAATGGCCTAGCAGACATTTGGGCTGACTCTTGCATTTCAAATTGTGTTGCTGCTGTAGTTCATTATAGCACAGTTTGGAAGTGTTTATGTTTCTGAGCCAGTTTCAGAAACAAATGCATCATTCATAGCATGTTGCACACCGAAAAGGACTGATTTAGGAACCAGGGGACCTGAGTTTTAGTTCCAACCTCTACTGTTGGATTGTGTGACCTTGGGCATGTACAGAGGCATGCAAGGATGAGGTGGAGGGATGATCTACCCTGGGCAGAAGCAAGAAGGGGTGCTTTGTCCACAGAGAATTTTAAAACAATGAAACTGACTAAAGTCAGTCTGCTTTTTATTATCACCGTGTACCACCCATGCCAATGTCATTGATAAAGTGCTCCTGCCCCTCAAATCTCTTGTTAGTCTAAGTTCAGAGCAATTGCTGAGGATAGTGTTGAATTATATAGAGGGAGAGACATGCATATGAGCTTCAACTTAGCACATTTCATTACGTATTTTTAATAAACATTTGTATTCTACATGGAAGTTAATTTTAAAAACTCTCAGTTACGGTCAAGCTCGTGCACACGTAAATTCAGCTGCATGCTGCTGTGTGCACTGGTTTCTAGAGTAAGTCTGAAAAGGTTTAGAATCATTTGATCTTGCTTTGAGTTCAGTTGTGTCTTCACCCCCATGGTCTATATATTCCTAATTAGTAAATTTGGAGTAAACAATGATAGCAAGTGGTTATAAAGACAAAAAATAAAAACTTTTATCATTCTGTGTGACTGCTGAGAGTTTTTATTTGTTTAAAATTTGAAACAGTGCAACAGTGAGAATTGTGAAGTGCAGAATTTTTGTTTGGTAAGTGCAAATTTTAGAAATGTTTTACTGAATTTGAATCATATTTTTAAATTGAAATTTATCCTCTCTTAACGAATTTTGTTTCCTTTAAAACTAAAGAAAAATCAACAAATACTAGATACTATGGATTATTCCATGTTTAATTAGTGAAAATAATTTTGTTGTCTAGAGGACGGAGGTATAAAAAATGATCTGCCCTGGCTGTCGGGTGTGGTGTGTATGTACTCGGCATGCAAAGCCACCTGGTTAGGGCTGATTTCTTTGATTAGTTCCCTGAGTCTCTCCATGAAATCAGGATCAAATAAATGTGGGAAGTGCTTCCCTCTCTGTACCTTCTTGGAGATTAAAAATGTTCAATGACTCAATTCAAGGCTTTGAGAAGTCCCTCAGTAAAACAAAGCAAAGTAAAACTTGGTTAACTCAGTTTGTGCCAAGGACCATTGGGCCTTCTTGGTTTTATTTTGGAGTCAAAGATGGTGAAGGATGGTAGCGGAGAGTGGTCAAGGGTGTGTAGGAGAAGGAAAAACATTTTGCCATCCCATGGAATGACAGAACACAGGGCATTAGAACAATGTCTAGCAAATTGCTGCCTATTAGAATCACCTGGGGAGCTCTTTAAACTCCCCATGCCCAGCTGCACCTCATCCCCATTACATCGGAATCTGGGGTGGACCCAGCATCAGTAGTTTTCAACACTCCCAGGTGATTCTAGCATGCAGCCAGGTTGGAGAACCTGTGGATTTGATTATCTCAAAGTCTTTTTCAGCCCTTTAGTTGCAAGGCTCAGTTTTTTGTCCCCCACAATGTTCCATTCCTATACCCGCACACGCACTGGTGGTAGGAAGCAGGGACAAAAGGTGACGTGCCTTTTCAGCTTCAGTGAGAGCCTCTGTGTTAGGCAAGGGTCCAGGCCAGGCTTCCTTTTTCCCAGCTCACCATGGGGATCTGAATGGGCAAGGCTGTCTGGAGCCTTTCAAAAAAAGAGGATGCCATTAATAATAATAAAAACAAATGGCTCCTTGGGCCAAAAGCCCCCCAGAAGTTGAAAAATGGGATATTTGTGCACTAGGATGGTGCCCAGATGCCTTGAATCCTAAGAAAAGCAAGGACAGAGAAGAACTACAGCTGGTTTCTCCATTTCTAGGCTGATTGGCCTATTAACCTCCTGGAATTCTGAGCAGCGGTTTGTTTCCTTTAGCTTGCTTTTCTCAATAGCCCCACACAGGCTTCTGCCTCTGGGACATTTATCACAGAGTCCAGCTCTCCCTCAATATCGCACTGAAAATAGAGGAAAACAGTTCAGCTTCAATGAGGCAAATGGCACAGTACAATAAATACTAACATTTTCTTGAAAGTCACTGTAATTATTCAAGGAATGATGCCCCACCTCACCCCTCACCCCCCAGGTCCTTCTTCAGGGCAAAACACACAGGCCATTTTCAATTTCAGAGCCTCACAATCAGCATCACCATCAGTGGGTGATCTGTGAGCTTCATCTACAGGCAAGGTCAGGTTCGTGTTCTCGAGAACACACATTCTGATTAGCTCCGGCTTTCGCTAACTGTTCCCAAGCCGAGCTACGGTTCTTTGACAACCAGATTTAGGAATGAGTGACCCAAATTTAGAAGCCAAAGGGTTGCCCCAAAAGGCACCTCATATATCTTATGACTAGGTCATGTTTCTGGAAGAAACTGTTGGCAACAGGCAGCGTGAAGTAAAACGGAGATTTGTTTCTGCCCAAGGCAGAAGGCAAGCAATCCCCCTGCCTGCATGCTTGTTGGGTGCGCCCCTCACCCAAGAGCAGGAAGTTCCAGTCTCTGGACCCAGTTTTAGATCACCAGCCATACCTGATGGCAAATATCGCTTATTTAGAAGGGGCATGGCTGCTCATATTTACCTTGAGCAGATGATATAAATCTGACCATTTAGACTTGTTCATCCATACTCTATTGCCAATTATCCACCGTCCTGCAATTTTCCAGCCTTATAAGTATTTCCCAAAGTGTTTTCTGCAGAATGTTAGGAGCAATTAAACATAAAAGGGGTTCTGTGATATAGAACTTTGAGAAACACTGGTTTAAACAAAATTAAACATGTTTTGTTATTGCAGGACTTATGAGAACAATTAGGTAACTGGTGAACATGGTGACTCTCCAATGAGGGGGCTAGAAAAAGCTGCATTCCCAAATTTCTTTGACCATTTTGGAAAACAATGCCTTAGAACTACAGAGTAGCAATGTAGCACCTTCCTATGCTTCAGTTTCTTTATCTGTGAAACGGTAATAAATTAGTGCCTTTCAGTGTCGTTGTGACTGAGGATTGAGTGAGATAGATTCATGTAAATCTCTTAGGACACTATCTGGCACAAATGTAACTGGTAATTTGAATTCAAATGCTGGCTCCTTGCTGGCGGTGCAATACTGAGCATGTTACTTAGGCATTGGGAATCTCTCAGCTTCCTTATCTGTAAAATAGGGATACTGTCAGTTTCTAACCCAGTGGTTTGAGGATTCCATAACATATTGCATATAAATTGCGCAATACACTTTTGGCACAAAGTAAATGCTCAGAAACCATTAGCAAAAAGAAGAATTGCTGTAGTGAAGGACATCTTGGCCCATACTTTCAATGAGTTTGAAACTCAATAGACTGAGGCTCACTGGCTCCAGGGAAAAGTAACACAATTTGCACTCTTAAAACTTGACCATGAGCTAGGGCCATTGTAGAATTAACTATGATAATTCCACAAAGGGGATTGTGAATATCATGTTGTGCTTCGACTGGTAAATAAATAAATAATAAAATAAAACAAAATAAATACAGTATATTATGATGAAATCTTAAAATAAGACCTTATTTATGAACTACAAAAGCACGAATTTGGAAAAGATCAAAGCTGATTCATTCAGATTTAAATTGCACAAAGTCTCTGAAGATCTGCTATATGCTATTCTCTCTCTCTCTTTTTTTTTTTAAAGATATAAGCATTTTTGGTAACTTTAAGGAAAATGGATCAGGATTTGTGGAAGCCATAGCAGAAATACATGGAACATGCACCCATACCCACAGATACCCCATGGTTCTGATTTAATTTCCAACTCCATTCTTGCCACCCAGTAATGAAAAAGTCAGTAAGTCTTGATGAAAGGACAAGTTCGGAATGCCCATGAGCTATTGTTTTTACCACTATATTTTTGGGTGCTGTTCCCTCTATTTAAATCAGCCCATATCTAAACACGGCACTGATGAAGGTGATGCAAAAGGACAATTCTAGGTTAGGCCATTTGAAAATCCCAATATTTGGCCATTTTTAACCTCTAAAACAGCAATTTCATATAGCCAGATTTCCTATTAAATTAAAATTTAAGCAATTGTTTGATAACATTTTCCTAAGCTCTTAAAAAAATTCTAAAGAATCAGGAATAAATAAACCTATGCCCTTTTGGAATCAGGTAAAGCCCAGGAAGGAGTGGCATAGGACTCCAGTCCTGTTTCATATTTATTTTGAACAACTTACAGTCTGGTAACATTTTTCTGTTCTATTTTTAATGGCTATAAAGTTTCTATCACATTCAGTAATTATCTTCAATCTCAAAAGGAGAAAGGAAATTCCATAATAAGAACTACATGAAACATTGAGTGTACAGGTGCCAGAAAATATTGTTTTGTTTAGTGGAAATGAGATTGTAAAAATATGGCTCTTTATAATGCATGTTCTCAAGTTTATTTATAGACACTATGGCATCCACTCTTAAACTCCTTATTTAATCACTAACAGAAACATTATTTTGAAAGGGAATTAGGGTGGTGAAAATATATTTTAAAGTGGTATAGTCTCTAGAGCAGTCTCATTTCTTCTTACTATTATCAGCTACAACTACCCAGGGAAAACAAAGTCAGGAGGCAATTTAAGCCACAGCAAACAAAAGCGTTTTAAATTTCTCAGGGGCAAGCTGCACTCCATCTTGAAGGAAACTGGAGGGGATATCAAAGAGAATTTATTGTCTGATGGCCACCCCTTGTTATTTAGTGAAAGACATAGGAGAAAAATACGGCAGCAGTTAAGAGATCTGATGTAAACTTTGTTTAAAGGAGGCTAACAGAGAGAGAGATTGAGATTTCACTAATTTCATACTTTGGGGAGCCCGGATACCTTTGATAACAAGCAGTTAATTCCTTGTTGCATTTTTAGATAAGTCATACCAACCAATTAATACTGGTTTATTATGATTGCTATTGAAAGGGCAAAATAATGACCCCAGTAATTGTGAATTTCATTCAATACACTTAAAAGTAAAAAAGTCTACCACACAAGCCATTCACATTGGAGTAGTTAATAATTACTTATTCGCACTTAAGGATAATGTCCATTAATTGGATGTTAGAAGAGGAAAGCAGAAAGCAACTAGTGATTTTCTGTCCATTAGAAAATACTTTCCAAAGGGAAAGAAAAATCTAGAATATAAAATACTATATTTTACTTTTATCAGTCTATCTACAAATTATATATATATTCACTTACTAGAGCCTCCTTCATTGTAAAATAGAGATCTCGTTAAGGAAATGAAGTAGAGTTAGCCATCTAGATTTTTTGCTCAAATTTCAATGTTTTAAGTTTATGTTCTCCCTGGCAGGTAGGCCTACAAGAGTTTAGTCCAGAAAGGACACTGGAATAATTGGTTTTACTGCAAACTATTAACAATGGGAAAACTTCACTCACTTACCTGTAAATAAAAGGGATCTTTCAGAATACCTGGTCACTCTGAATGAAGTGGGATGAAGATACAGAATGTGAAAAAGAGAGTGAATATTTATACACATTCCTTGTAGACCCACTTTGGAATTCTTGACCTAGTTGATAAAGCAAGAGACACGGGCACATTTCTGTGGGGTATTTTTTTTTTTTTTTTTTTCCTTATACTGCATAGACAATGCCTACAAAATAGCCCACCGAGGCCACCCCCTCCCATTTCCACTGAAAGTCTGGCAGCTGTTGAACTAGAATTGGCTGGGGGTGGCTGTTTTGATCAAGAAACCCCACAGAACCCCCAGACCGGCGAGATGCGGAGGCTGATGGCTCTGTGGCATTTAAATGCATTGGGTTTTCTTCCGCTGAACCAGGACATGGGTAGATAGAGATAACCTTTACCGAGAAATACAATCCGCCTGCTCCCAAGTGACACGGGAATTCCTGCAAATAGAGCAAGTGAGCCCCTAGCCTTTAGCTACCATCATAATGAACAGGGAAGAGCGTCAGCTAAGCGAAGTTGATGGGCAGTTCCAGAAACCCGACTGCTGATAGCAGCTAGCTGACCACGGAGAATGGCTGGGGAAACCCCATATAACAATCTCTTTGTTGTCCGACTGAGATAAGTGATTTTCTCAGCTTTGTTTCTCATTAAACATTTAGAAAGGGACTATCCCAACTTTTGCCAATTCAGTTGTTTTTGTTTTCTGGCTTAACATACAAAGCATTACTAATAAAAGTCACACCACATTAAACTGGGTGTGTTGAGTGTGCTGCGGTTAGAGAGACTTTACTGCTGTTATTCTAAGTGCCTGTTCTCTGAATTCCCTTGGAATTTATGCTGTTAACTCCCCCGAATATGAACAGACCTCCAAGCCCGTAGTTACACACACTAATATTTATTAGGAGGCAACTTAACTTCTAGACTCTGCACGGAGGGCTGTATTTCCCTACCACCACTAGCCCCCTGCCCCAAACACTTAAGTTCCTGAGCATGCTGGTTTGGAAATGTCTCGTAAAATAGACGGTTTAGCTAGACACGAAAAATTTTGGTAAGTTAGAGGGAATGTTTAGAGAACATTGTTTGGGGAGGTAAATAATGCTTTAATGCTACATCCAAGAGGATAAATAATGCAATTTCCCTTTTCTGGGGTCTTGGGTATACTGGCTTTAGTGTTGGTAATAAAACAAAAAAGAGACAGTCCCCAGAAGGGAGTGATACGAAAACATCAAATATTTAACCATTTGGCCTGGAAATTTGTAAAGGGACCACAATAGGTCTTTTCACGGATGCAACAAATATTAAAATATTCGTTTCAAAGGCTTTTCAGTGGAAAAGATAAGACTCTAAAACCAAAGACAAAAATCTCTTGGCGAAATGTGTGGCTGTGTATCTGATTGAAGAGAAAGCTTTCACTGTGTCAAGAAAAGTTTTTGTCCAATTTTAAAAGATTAGCATTTCTTTCATACTTAGGCTGCTAGGGGTTTGCATCCTTCACTCTTTAATTTAGAGGCTATTGGTTTGGTATGTTTCTTATGTTCCAGCATCATAATTTTTTTCTTATCTTCCCCGACTGTGATGGATTTTGCTGTTTGTCACAGTTGCTTCTGAACAGTTCTGAACAATTAGCTCAATAATGTTGAAAATAGGCGTTTAATTTTTTGTTAAGTTTCTGGTTTATTCTGACTTGTATTGCTTAATGGACTCTGATATTGAAAAATCATGGATCCTGATAAAAATCATAGATCAGAAAATACAAACATGTTAAGGTTTCTGAACTGTATTTCATCCAAACCCGATTGAAACTACTAGAAAAGGATGTGGAATCTCTGATGAAGGAGCGCCACCACCTGGAAATTTCCAGAACGGCAGCCGTAGGTTTCTTTCCCTTAAAAGAGAGCTCTTTTCAACAGGATTGCCATGTTTATCTTTGGAAAAAATACTTGTTCTGTTTTACCTAAGTGTCTGAAGAATGTTCAATATAGTTCTTACCTGTTTTCCTGTAATGTGGCATCTCCGGGGAAAGGAATGATGCATTCCACATGGGAGACGATGCTCTTCTGGATGGCTGACAAACTGTAGTAAAGTACAGAGGGAAGAGAAGCTAAACACCAACATTTTAAACTTGCAACTTAAACACATCCAGGGCTTGTGACATGTGTGTGTTCATGTACATTGAAATTCCTCATCTGTCCAATGAGGATAATGATGGTCTCGACTTCACAGGATAATTGGAGGGTAAGATGCAAGCAATCCATAATGGAGATGTTAGTATTAAAACGATGTTTATTTAACTTCTCAAACATCTAAATAAACATTCATAACAAGGACCTCAAGAGGCCGTGGGTCTAGCTCCTGTCCCAGGGAGACAGCTCTTACATTTTTCTCTGAAGTCTTAAGAAAAGGAGAATTCACCATCCCCTTCGTGAAGGAATCCCCTGACCTGGTCTCCATCCCCACCAACGCCTCCGTCTTCACCTCCAGCCCAAAGTCTTCCACCTAACACTTCCATTTCCATCCCCCCCAGGCAAGCCCCATGCCTCACTCCTGTCTTGGTAGATTTCCTCCAACCATCCATGTTGCCTGCTCCACCTCTCTTTGCTTTCCTAAGCCCTAGTTTTCTTTGAAGTGTATGTGCCACTTTTTGTTTGCAAATTTTCTCTCTCTCATTTCCCTACTACCCATTTCACACTTAGAAAGTATCCTCTATTGATGGCTCTGCCTTTTGTCCCCTGTTTGTAACTCTCAACATGGCTGTAAACTCCTTCGTAGCAGGCACAAGATGCTAAGCATTACTGCATCCAGAGTAGTGAGTGGATACTTGTTTCTATTGTGTTAATCTCCACAGTGAAAATATATCTCAACATCCACAACTTTTCAGCCAAGAAGCTCCACCAAACGTTTGACCCAGGTTGATCATTGCAAACAAAACCCCTAATCCTTGAACAGTCGCTCCTAAGCTAGCAAATATGAGGGCTTAGCCTTTGGGCCACGCTAAAAGGAGGATGAGAGAAGATTCGTTATTTTATTATGGATATAATAAGATAGCAGTAACATTGTATCCTTATGCAGAACGTTTCCCCCCAAGAAGCCCCAGTAAAGACTTCTTTGTGCATTCTTATTTATCAACACAGCATCTCCATGTGATAGTAGAGTTGGCATCTGGAGTTCATGGGTGAAGGCTGGGTGTGGACTGGACAGATCTGATTTGGAATCCTGGCTCTCTCACTTACTAGCTGTGTGACCCTGGGAAGTTGCTTTAACTTCTTTCACAGTCACCCTCCTCCTCTGTAAATTTTGCATAATGCCTCCCTCCCATGGTTGCATAAGGATTAAATGATTTGCCTGGTGCCTTAGCACACACATCAAGGGCCAAACGTGTGCTGGAAGAAAATGCGGGAGTCTGAGGGTTCCTCCCACTGCGTCACTGTCCACTACTGCTTCAGAATATAGGGCATTAATTCCCTTCCTCTATTCCTAAATTTAATCTCAACTTTATCCTAGATTGACCAGCAGAGGGCGCTGAAGAACAGACTGATTTCTTACTGGCCCAGATCTGGCTTCTAAGCATAGGACCATATAATTGCAGTTAAAATAGCATAATGTTTTATAGACATGCTTCATTTTTTAAATAATAAACTGTATTTTTAAAGAGTTTTAGGTTTGCAAAAAAAATTTGCAGGGAAAGTACAGTTTCCACATTCTTCCTCACCTCCACTTCCCCTGCTCCAATTATGGTGTGTTAATTGTAATTGATGAACCAATATTGATATGTTATTAGTAACTAAAGTCCATAGCTTACATTGGGGTTCCTTCTTTGTGTATTCAGTTCTATGGGTTTTGACGAATGCATAATATTATATGTTCACCATTATACTATCACACAGAATACTTTTACTGCCCCACTCTTCATTTTTAACACTATTATTCTGTTGTCCATTAAGAGCTACACTGAAGCAATTTGATCTATGTTCTGCTTATGGAGTTTTCTTCATTGAAATCCTGTGTTGAGAGACACAGCTGAACACCCTCAGGCTAGAAAAGTGATAAGAATGCAGTGCATGGAAGGGGAATAATATAATGACATAATGCTCTCAATGATATGGATCCATGATCTGAATATGCAGCCAGTGTCCAGGGCCTGCCTCCTCATAAGCTGTAAAGCAGTGGCTTCATGGGGGAGAAGAAGCGATGGGCTCTGAGGGACACAGGGGCAAGAGCAGTTTAGAATGCTCTGGGTACTCTAGTGAAATTAGGGAAAAATGGGAGGCCCACCCCTCACAAAGTTCTTACCTGGCTGCAGGATACAGAATAAATATCTAAGAAAAGACTTGAGGCCACTTAAAATGAAACACTTGGCCAATATTCCAGGTTGTAACAATATTTAAACAGGCTATAGTTTTAGGTACTGTTCCAGTTTGCTAATGCTTCTGTTATGCGAAGTACCAGAAATGGATTGGCTTTTATAAAGGGGGTTTATTTGGTTACAAAGTTACAATCTGAAGGTCATGAAAATGTCCAAAGGAAGGCATCAACACAAATATACCTTCACAGAAGGAAGGCTAATGGCATCTGGAAAACCTCTGTTAGCTGGGAAGTCATGTGGCTGGCGCCTGCTGATCCCAGGTTGTGTTTCAGCTCCACTCTCAGCTCCTGTGCATTCTTCAAAGTGTCCCTCTTGGCTGTAGCACCTCCTTCTGTCTGAGAACACTTTTATAGGACTCCAGTGATTCAATTAGGACCCACCCTGAATGGGTGGGGTAACACCTCCATGGAAATAATCCAATCAAAGGTCTTGCCCACAGTTGATTGAGTCACATCTCCATGGAAACACTCAAAGGATTCCAACCTAATCAACATTAATACCTCTGCTCCCACAAGATTGCATCAAAGAACATGGTGTTTGGGGGACATAATACATCCAAACTGACACAGGTACCCATGAAAATTGGTGAAATCCAGGAAGGGTTCTTGGTGTGGCTGCCCCCTGTCTGTGAAGACTCTGGAAACTTAGAAATCTCCCAATGACCTGGAAGTCAGGGAGGATGAAGATTCAACATCCCCAAACACCAGGATGACAGCAGAATTACTCAGAATAACCCAGGCCACATCTCCTGGATGATCCTCTCTGTTTAGGGGTGGGGTGGGCAGGAGATAATCTATCCACAAGACATAGAACCAACCAGTAAAATCAGTGCAGTGGCAACCAGGTACACTCAACACTAAGCTGAATGCATGGGGGAGGCAGCTCAGAGAAACTGAGCAAGCAGAAACCACTGGGGCCAAACCAAGATTTTAAAGCAGAGTCTAAAAATTGTATCCAAAATGGGTGAAGGCATTCCTGGTGAAGGTTGCAGGAATGGGAAAGGCAGAGAGTGAAAATGATTGGATTGCCTGCCGAGGATTCCAACAGATCAGCTGGAGGAGTGAAGACAGTGATTACTTGTTATACAGGAAGTAATTGAAATATAATTATTGGGACATTTAGACATAGCACAAGAAAACCACAGAATTATGAATTTTATACCCAGGTCACCAAGATTTTATTCAACTTGTATAATCAGTGTTCAATCCATGTTTGTTCAAAATGAATCAGACAATTAAGCAATTCTAATTGTTAGAAATTTCTTCCATTAGATCATTCAAATGTTGCTACCTTTCAAATTTCACCTGTCAATGATTACTCAAAATGACTCTAATCTTTCTTCTAGTGGCAACCCTTCACATGCTTAAACACAATACTTTGGTTCTTGCCTTATTCTTGTCTCCTCCAAGATAAACGCCCTCCAGCCTCTTCATTGTTTTCATGTGCCATGCTGTCAACCCTTTACCATCCCGGGCACTCTCTGGCTCTTGTCATTTGACCAGTGGCCCAAAGAGCTTCCAAAACTATGTGATCCTCACAGAGGCAAGCCTCATCTCACGAACATTCACAACCACGGCCAAGCTAGTCAATTCTCATTAGTAGAATTTTCTAGTCTCTCTAGTCTTCCTATGATATCTGAATTTGTAGCCCATTTCCTTTATGGGATTCCAAATGCACCCACCACATATTCCATTTTCACCATGTTCTCATAAGGAATTGATTGCTGCCACCATATTTGAGAAGTGAGTGAGTGGGGTAAGAGTAGAAACTAGAGAAAAATTGAAACATGAATGTGGAAAGTAATTATCCAGGCTGACACTCCTAGCCAATGGCCAAGGAACTGATCATATACAGTCCTCCCAACCTCTTTCCCAGGAGGACTTATTTTTTTTCTTTAAATGAGACCACACTGCTGTAGAGATAGAGCCTGGCAATTGGAGATTAGAGGGGGAGATTCCACACGTTTCCAACCCCCTGGGAGGACCTGTCCTTTCTCTTTGTGCAGGGGTTTCTCCAGTCACACAGCAGCAATCCAGTTCATGCCTCCCAGCTGGATCAGAGAGACAACAACCCACCCAGCAAGGGGGCTCTGGCTACCAGGTGTTTGTTTTATTTGCCAATTCGCTTTCAGCAGCAGCCAGGATAAAAGCTGTGCCCTTGATGGGCATAAATGAATACTGTACATGCTCTCATTCATTAGGGAAGAAGGATGCAGCTTGTGCCTTGGAAAGCATTGGGTTTAGCCCAATCGGGGAGGATAAGAACACTCAGCAATGAAAGGGGGCCTGAAGCACCGGCCAGACAGAGGCCAAACACCTGGCCGAGTTAATCCACTGCAAATAATTTGATTCTCACATACTCTGTATATTTTATATCAAATTTAGAGGGTGGGGAATGGTTGGGGGTTAAGAACCCCAGCAACCCACACACTGACTTCATTCGTCCATTCTCTCCCTCTCTCTCTTCTTCCCTCGCTCCTTCTCCCCCACTTCTCTCTCTCTCTCTCTCTCTCTCATACACAAACACACTATGGAGCCCTCCTCCTAGAAGGATAATTGCCAGTTTTCAACCTCAAGCCAGTGTCCCACCTCAGAGGATCAGCACCCCCCTGGGAAGGCCAGATTTCTACCGGTGGTGACTGGTGTCTGTCCTCACAGGTCTGGCCGAGTGGCTGGCCTGGGCCAGGACTCCATTAGCTGTTTTCCTGGGTAATGGGGTATGGAACGCAAGCAGGTGATTTTCTAACAGAGGAACTGAGACTGTATTCTGTGCTCTCAGCTGTAACTTACCCCATGGCCATGACCCTCCTCCCCCCATCCCTCACCACCACCCCCCCAAGTCTCCAGTCGCTCACCACTCTCTCTCTCTGTATCAGGACAACTTGTATTTTAGCTGAATGTAATGAAAGAAAGTTGGTCCCAAAGGTGTCTTGGAGTGTCTCTGCCGAGATCTAGAGAGAATTTTTTGGCAGAACTTCCAAGTTACTGCAAACTCCTAACAGAGTTTTGGCAGATCACAAACCATTAGGCAACTGTACTCCCAACTCAGTCCGTAGGGATGGGGAGACCATGCACCTGCCAGATTTCTGGGAAAATGTTGCTTTAGTTGGAACCAGAGTGCTTCTCTTTCAATGTCCCCAGACCTTGAGTGGAAGCGTGTCCTAGCCAGTAAGGCTGGAGGGAATGCCAGGACTTCTTATTTTGGGCAAGTTGCATATGTCAGTGTTTATGGAATAGCTTCAAGCTGGCAGGCACAGTGAGTCTAAGAGGTCTCCTAAGTCCACCTGAATTGTCTGGAGGGAGAGGGCACATTCATGCTTGTAGGAATGAAGCCTCCTTTCTACTTTGTTCCCAAAGAGGGGAAGTTGTGAGGCTCAGTGGTTGATCAGCCTTCTCACGCAGAGGGAGAACTGAGTGTGAATCACGCTCTGCAGGCCTCCAGGTCACGGTGTAATCAAGTCAAAAACAGAGCGGCTTCTTCTGAAGTGACTTGATCGGGATGACCCACTGCTTCCAAGGAGCTCCTTCCCAGAGCAGTGTGTCTGCCATCTGTGAGGCATGGTTTGCCTCAGCTGGCTTCTCCAAGGCACAGGCCCCTGAAGAGGGCTTGGAGGTGAGAGCACCAAGGCCCATTTGGGTATGCTAGCAGGGGGCCTGTCCTGTGCCTCACCCAGATCTGCTACACAGATGTGCAAGCAACTGGTTTTGGCAGGAGTGGATTTGCCCAGCAAGACGCAGTTCTTCTCCACACCCCTCAGATGGTGAGAAACTTGGGGCTCTCATACTTCTCCATCCTCCAGCTCTGCAAAGATGGAAGTTGTAATTCAGCTAATGGGGAAATTCTTCCAAAATGAGCTATAAGTTAGTTTACAAAAATGGGGATGGCAAAATAAAATCTATTAAGTTGCAAGCTCTTTGGGGAGAATGTGTTTCTGAAGGGAGTTTACATGCCATGGAAACAAATCCCCGAAGCCTAGTTTCAGCTTATTAGCGCTAAATTGGCCACAGCAAATGAGCACTGCAATTGTCAGTGACCTGAGGTTTTATAAGCATGCTGGGACTGTTTGCAGAGATTTTACACAAGCCCCTGCAGAGCAGCTGAAGGAACAGGCTACAACCTGCTACTCCCATTTCCTGAGCCCAGAAGAGCAATGAAGCCTCCCCATTCAGAGCTCTCCATGCAGGAATCTCCCAGGCCCGGAAACTTCCTTGAGATCTCTGCCCTATAGCTTGACTTTGTTGAAAAGAGAAGAATTGGAAGTAAAAGGCACAAAGTTCTAGGTGGGAAAGGAGCCTTCTTCTTGAACTGTTTAAACTGTATTTGGACTGGCCAGTCCTGGCACAGGAGTGGTGAAGATGGCCATTGAAAATCAGTGATAATGAGAAATAGAGAGTGCCCAGTTCCCGGGCCTGCAAGGGTGCAGGTGAGGGTGACAGGTGAAGGGAGCAGAAAAAATATCCTCTTGCAAACCTGTTCACAGCTCTGGCTGGGAACTTGGTCCAAATCAGCTTTATTTTATTTTGTTTTATTTCATTTAATTTATCTACTCTCACTAGGTCTCATCCTTCCTGGAGCTCACGATCTAGAGAGGCAGACAGATAAAAGGAATAAAATAAAATATTTGCATGCATGAATATGAGAATTAAAAATCTGATAAGTGCTGTGAAGGAAATGAGCATGGAGCTGAAAAGGAGAATAACATGGGAGCCTGCTTTGGGGAGCGTGAGGAGGGGGCCTCTCTGAAGAGGAGACGTTTCAGTGGAGACCTCGGAAGATGGAAACAGGTGGTCGTGAAGGCAGGAGCAGAGGGCAGGCCAGGTACAGCGACAGCGGGGGCCAAGCTCGTAAGGCAAGAGAGAGCGTGGGGGGCTTCTGGAATGAAAGAAAGCCAGTGAGTGAGGAGGAGGCAGGCATGATCTGAAATTGTACAGGTAGGCAGGAGCTCTAACATGCACAGGCTTATTAAGGAGTTTGGATTTTATTTTTACAAATCCCTTCTTGAAACTATCTTTCTTCACATCTATAAAATCACAAAATCACAGTATCCCATTCTTCTTGCACTGTGAGCATGCCTCAGCTTCCTTTGCCGGCTCATCTTCCTCTACACACACACAAACACACCACAAAGCTGTGTGTTGTGGCTGGATTCTTGGTCATCTGCTCTTTCTTTCTCTATCCTCTGTGTCTCTGAGGACCCAGCCACTCTTGTGGCGTCTTGTGACAAAACAAACTTTCTGACTTTCAATTCTGCCTTCTCTTCTCAACTCCAGTATTCAATTAATTGACTAATTAATTCAGTAAACATTTATGGAACATCTACTATGTGCCAGGTACTCTGTTAGCAGCCTGGAATTTAAAAATATGTAAATAAAGCCCCTGCCTTGTCCCCTTAGATCACCACTTGAGGACCAGATATTAAGGGAGTCTGTAGGAGTAGAAAGTGAAGTGGAAATGCTACCTGTCATAGGGGTTTAATGCAATGACTTTGAGCTGGGTCCAGAAGATTTGCATTGAGAAGAGGGAGCTGTGCACAGAACACCAAGACACAGACACAACGTGCACAAGGTATCAGGAAGAATGGTCTTTACCCGGGAGGAGCTCTGCAACTCCTCCTTACTGAGTCCCCACTCCTGATGGATGGGCTTGACAAGAGGAACCATGAAATACCATTCCTGTTCTAGAGAGCACGTTTCCTATTTGTAAAGAGTGGGTTCAGACCGCTACAGGGCAGTATCCATAGATGAGGAGAATGTGGGTTTGAACTTGGGGAATGCTAAGAAGATTGTGGCACTGATCCCCTGGTGGTTTATCAGGGTAAATAAAGCACAAAAGTTCAAAATTGGAGAATTTGGAGTCATGAATTAAGTAGGCCTCTTGTGTTTGCTGGTTAGTAGCACTTTCCTAGAATGCTGAGCCCAGGTGTGGGACCCTCAGATGGGGGTGAAACATGGGGAGAAACCATCCGTAGGAACACATTAAAGGTGATTATGCACTTGATTAATAGCACTTGGGGAAATATTAACAAAACTGGGGTTGTATAGCTTTAGGAAGATGGGAGAGTGTTGATGTAGCCATGATATATAATAGGATTTGCTATGAAAAATGGTGGTTGATCTTTTTATGCTATATTTTCACTGGGGACAGAACAGAAAGAAAATGGCTTATCTTATTACCAATAATGTTTTGATTGGATATAAGAAAGAGTTTTCCAGACAAGAAGATTTTTAAAAATATGGTCAGTGCTTCTGTATCTGTTGTAATTGATGGGTGGATTTGCCTGAAGCATATTGAAATAGACCAGGTGACCCCTCTCCAGGCAGAGTCTTGATTCCTGAACAATCTGGACTCCACCATTTCGGTCCAGGGTAGGAACTTCAGATTCTTTGCCAACAATATTTTTTAATCCCAACCCTTTTACTCTCTCCCTGTCCGCCCTCACTTCCTTCATTATTAAGCAGTTAAAGAGCAGATGGAAATACCCAATGGACTCCTCTTCCATCAGAAGTACCCTGTTCTATCTTCCCACTCTCTTCCAGACTGAGTAGACTGAATGGCCAGTGTTTTAATTTTTTGTCTTCTCTGGCATTATCAAAGCCACACACCTCACCCACCTGCCTTACTTCCTAATAAAAGCCTGTTTGTACCTTAATTGCTTGCCCTGTTTGTCACAGAGACAGACTTGTACAAACTGCCTTCTATAAACTTGTTCAATAAATAAAATTCAAGCATCATCATGCCTTTCTGATGGAGGTCTGAGGAGGTCTGGGAACTGACAGAAGAGATAAAAGGCAAGAAATGAATTATTTACCCAGAATGACAAAACGTTGGTCACTAATCTATTCCTGGAGCATAGTGAAATTTTGAGCTTAAATTTGATGCCCTATCAGAAGCAGCCCAAACAATATGTATAACATGTAATAAGTATCTGGGCTGGAGACTGAGGGATTCTCCGTATGTCTTTCACTTCATATAACCACACTTCTCCCCATTCTATCTCTCCCACCTTGCACATTTCCCAAGGGAGATGCCCTCCAACAGCTTGTACACTGGCAGAGAATGGACGGCTCAGCTCACTCAACCAGAGGGCAGCCCCAATAAGATCACAGCACATGCTCACTGAATACGAATCAGGACTCTTGCCTGAGCCATGGCTGTCAGAGTGCCAGGCACTGCAGGAAACAACAGATTCTGAGCACTGCCCTGTTGGAACCACTAAACAGACCTGCTACCTTGACTATCCATCAAGCAGCAAAGCTGTTCGAAGCTTTGTTGCTCTTTACAGAAGCTTCCGTGTCACCAGCCTGAATCAAGCTACTAATTTGTATCTAACTTATTTTTCAAAACTATTTCTTGCTTTCCAAACTCGATGTTGAACTATGTTAACAACGGCTGACTTGGAAAGTCCCTGTAGGATTTGTAGAAATTAATGTTAGTCTCCTCTCGACAGAGAGCTAGAGGTTTGCAAAACACACCATATGCTTGTCACTTTGCCAATGAATCAAGATGTTTTTGCAGCCTTCTGAGTCTGAATAATTAATGGTAATGTCTAAAGATTATCCCAAGGTTCAGGCAGTAAGGATAGGGCCTTTGCAGTGTCCAGTGTTACTCAACCATAGTTCAGCCCAATATTTCATGTGATAAATGAAAGGCTTCGGGACTCCAACCCCCCACACACCCCCTCATCACCATTGTTCATCCCCTTTTGTTCCTCCATTACTCTTCTTTCTTCTATAATTAGATTATCTACGTTGTTTCATATAAGTGCTCCTGCCTCTTCCCAGCCTTCAAAAAATAAACCTCTGCCAAGATTTCTCCAGCTTCCATAGATGGAAACAAGTGTGTTATTTAATAGTTTATCCTTTAAAGTTAGCACCATTCTTATCAAGAGATTAATTTCCTCTCAATAAACTCTCACCAACCAATTATTCCAAACCAATGAATCAAGCTAAATAAATCAATAGCCCAGCTAATTTTGTTGATTGTACAGATTATGGATTTTTCTACATTTTTAAAAGTAGATGTTGAGTTCTTTTTCTATGAAATAAAAAGACATGTTTGCGGTCATTTTATATATTTCTTCTTACCCAGTAGAACACCTCTTCAACTTTATGATCCTTTGGAAAAAAGAATCTATATAATTTATCACTTATTTTTGATGCATCACTTCTCTCATTTTAGCTTGTCAAAAATGAAGTGCTGTTCATTTCCCTTACAATGGACCGTTGTGATATTTTCATTGGATAAACAGAAGAGTCACATTTGTTGTATGAGATGATAATAGTTAGAAGAGTTCCCTGTGAGTTCCTTCTGCATGCCAGGCACTGTGCTTGGTGCTTTGCAATCATTATTTCATTTGATCCCCCAGATAACTCCTTTGTAGATGAGGACACCGGGACTTGAAAAAGTTTCAAAACTTTTGCCCCAAATCATATAACTAGTAAGTTTAAGAACCAGATTTAAACACAGGAATGCTCTGTCCCCTACCAGACACCCCTTAGATTTCCCCCTCACTGAAGGCTGAATCCGAACTGAGCCCTTCCAGGACAGAATGCCACAGACAACAGGGTAACGAAACCCCAACTAGTAATGATGGCCTTAATGCATCCTATGTACTGGGACTCAGCTGAAGCTGCCTTCTGAAGGATTGATCTGTTAATTTATTTCAAATGCATTTAAAAAAAAAGACTTTAATGTTTACTGACAATGACATTAATGTATTACCGATTCCTCTCAAAACGGGAAATACCTTTGCTCCAATTCTGGGTTATTTTATTCATCAAATCATCCTTATCATTGATTATATAGGTTTCATGGTAATTCATACTCCTATTTTTCTCTCTTAATTGCAGGAATCTTCAGAAAAATTAACTGGAGATGGTTGGTAAGGTAGAATAGCTGACTCCAAAGCCTATATTTTGAAATAATGATGAGAAGGACCATGCTTTGCCCATAGCGAGAGTCCCTCTTCTGGAAATTCGACAACTTTTCAGATACATTTTAGTACTAGTTCAGGTTATCCATGAATTGAATACATGCTTAATGTTTTATTAGATGAAGAATGGTCTTGGGCCAAAGAAAGGCAAAGTAATCCTTGCTTCAAAAGCGTTGCCAGCCAAGGCCAGGGAGGGCTGCGACCAGTGGGTAAGTGCAGTGGGCACTGGAATGGGCCCAGGACTGGGCAACCAGGATTTGGAGTCCCTTGGCCACTCTGAGCCTGCACTTGCTGATCTATAAAATGAAAGTTCTAGAGTAGATGAACTCCAAGATCCCTTAGGGTTCTAGGATTCTAACATTTGGGTGACAGCAACAGAGATGATCACATTATTGGCATAAAAATTTTTGGTTCTCTGCTGAAAATAAGCTGAGAAAAAATTTATAAATATATGGCCTTCAAGGTTGAGTGAAAATTCCCACTGTTTCCAAGCAATGGGAAAAATATGTTTCATCGCTGACCCACTCTTTCACTAAGTAGGATTGTAAATCCCCTAAAAAATAAAATGTACAAGATCTTTATCAAGGATAAAAATGCCCTTTGACAATACTTTAGAGAAGTTTTCTTTTGTACTTCCATTTCATTTTGAAGGACAATGACACGTATACTCAGAATGTGGACTTTCCTCAGAATAAATGAGCTGTTTCTTCAACAAATAAGGGGCATTTAAAAGGGAGAAGGTGTTGACATGGATTAAAAGAGACTTTAGACATAACAAATGCAACACGTGGACCTTGTTTAGATCCTGATTCAAAGAAACTGTAGAGACCTTTTAAAGACAATCAAGCACTATAATGTAAATTATCATTATTTCTGTTAGGTGTCACAATGACTTTGTGGGGTTTTTTTTGAGTCCTTATCTGCTAGGTTAGAGAGATAAACTGAAATATTTGTACATGATTTAACCTTGTTCATTCATAGCTCTGCATTACCACTTTCTATATTTGTTTGTAGATAGTGTCTCCATTAGTCTGATTCTGGCCATCCCTAGATTATTTAAATGTGGATTATAGACTTTGTAGATGGCCTGGAACAATGTTCTGGCCAAAGTGGCTTTTTTTTTTTTTTATCACCAAGCATGTGTGACCAGATAATGCAAGTACATTTTTATATTAACCTAGGTGACATATCAATGATTGTATTTCAAAGAATAGAACTGACTTTACGAGGCCCATGGTTTTGCATTATCTCACCACCACTCCTCTCAACTTTCATGATCTCTTTACTTAGGTTCCTTGGGCAGCAGAGCCTGGGACAAAGGCTTGTGTGTGAGTGTCTATTGGTGTGATCCTAGGAAGCAGGAGCAAGGGATGGGGGAGTGAGGCAGGGAAGGCAGGGGCGCCAATAGAAGGACGCATCATAAAGTTGGCCACTGATACAGGAAATGAGTGACTTGATCCAGCAGGGCCATCTAAGCAGTCATTAAAATGCACTTCAGAACCATCCATTCAAGAGGAAAACAGGGAAATAATTTCTTCTTTGGCTCTCATCCTCCATTGGTCAAAGGTTGGCCCTATGGGGTGTTAATTATCCTGCATTTCCAGGTTGCACGTGTGTGGACACTGAGCAGGTTCCATGGTAACACCCTTGCCAGAGACACTCTAGGGCAGGAAGGAGGGACTCCTGGCCTGGGCCTGGGGTGGGTGACTGTCAAGTCGCACCTGCACGAAGCCAGTTGAAACCAGTACAGGATGGTTTGCTCCAGTGGAGGCGGGACAGGTGAGTCTGAGAGTTCTGAACTCATGCCTGAGGTTGTCTGATATGCACAGATAATATTTAGAATTGACTATTATATGGCAAACTATTGATCCTTAGGATATGTCAGTGTGGAAAAGTAGATAATTGAGATCCAAAACAATAAAATAAAAAAACACTTCCACCTAAGATCCCAAATTTTGGAGCTAAAAAAACTTTTGGAAGCATTTAATTACACGATTTCCTCAATTCTCCATTTCACCTTGAATATATAATGCCATTAGTAAAAGTAGAGAAAATAGATGCTGGAAACAAAAACTGAGAAATTATATTTTATATAAGTGTTATAAAAATGTATCAAAATACCATAAATCATCTTCACTCTATTTTGTGAAGTTGAGTGTTCGAAGAAGTATGTAATTTAACTAAGTCAATAATTATTGATCACATTCTAGGTCATTACCCATCAGGCACTGTGTATACTTGATACAAAGATTAAAAAGATATTGTCCCACCTCTAAAGGTGTCTATACTCTGGTTACACAGGCAAACATGCATACAAATTTCTTATGATACAAAGCAAAATATTATTATTAATAATAATAAGTGCTTTAACTCAAGTACAAGAGCCAAGGGAGAATGAGGATTGGGGGTTGGCAGTAGTGATGGTGGTAGTGAGGGCCTCATGGAGAAATTCAGTTTTATGGATTCAAAATTTTAAAAAGAAGAAAATTGAGACTTCTGTTGAATCCAACCAAGTATTATTCAGACACCTACACTGAAAGCAAAATTATTCCTGCTGGGAGTCCTACTTGTAGTTCTGCTTGATCATTTTTATGCCACTAAATTATCACTATAAGAGTAGCATAAAAGTATTCAAGGTTCCTGCTGGGACTACAAAACAGTCCTCAAGAAACATGTGATATAATTCTCTTCCTCACAATCTCATTCCCAAACTAGGAGAGCTCCACTCTATCCTTGAAGAAATGCCAACTAATTTACGGAGAGCAGGTCCCATGCTCCAGGGGTTAAAGAGAAGGGGAGTATGCTCACAGGATTCCATCATAAACAGACTTTTTAGATCCTGTGATCTCAGTCTCTAGAGCAGGTTTCCTCCAAGGTAGGCACTATAGATCAACCACACACATTATTAAAAATGCTGACACCTGGGCTTCAGCTCAGACACACTGAATCAGAACTTCTGTGAGGAAGGCCTAGAAATCTGTATTTCTTCAAAAAATTGCCCTATTTTATTTTTGTGCTCATAGAAGGCTGCAAACCTTCAGCCTAGAGAAGAGTCAATCTGAAGGGATAGAGAGCCAGCTGTTGCATGTTATCTAATCTGATTCTTCTGCTGATCTCATTCTCCCTAGATTTCCTTGGAAAGGTAGCTGCAGAGGGTACTTGGCTCCTCTCTGAGAGTGGAGTTGCTGAGGGAGCCAGGGGTCTGGACAAGCTCTCAGAACTTGGGGGACCAAGGAACAAGCCTCCAGATGCATGGCTGGATTTGTGTTTAACTTTGCTTTTTCCCTCTTTGTTCCATGTCAGTGATTTAAGAGCTGGAAGAGAGAAAATATGACTAGTGACTCCAGACAGGGGAATGTGTTTATTTTTCAAACGATAGTAAAACAAACAACTCCAAACCCATGATCTTGTTTTCTTCTGCATCCCTGTGAACTTCTGTGTAGAATATGAAAATCTCCATGGCTTAACTGGTTGGATCCTGCCCCAGGAATCCATGTGCTTAAAAATGCAAAGGAAGCCTGGCCAAGGCTGCCCTGCGGCCCCCACCCTGGGAAACTTCACCTTCATGACTGATCTCCCCGATCTGTCATGGGGAGTAAAAACTGTCTTCAGTCTTGAAAATTGGAGAGAATTTGCTGGGAAGGAAAAGAAAAATTAGACTCTCACATCCATAAGAGAACACAGCTGTTCAGAAACTCTGTGCAGCTGGAATGCAAGCCCTCCCTGCCCACCCCCCACTAAAAGTTCATTGTCAGAGTTGCTTATACATACAGTAGGGTATTTTGACTCCAGTGGTCCATGAGTTTGAGAATGTTCTTTGACTTTATCCACTGAAATTTCAGTTGAGAAAGGTGGCATGTTGTAGATTTCTTTGTATATGTTCAAGAGAATTAAAGCTCACTTAACATATCTTTTGGAAGCAAGTGGAAGCAAGTTTGGAAACAAGCTTAATTAAGAATGTTTGTGGGGACAGCTTTGTCCCCTGTCCACCCTCATGACCAATCCAATACACAAGAGCTTAATCACTGCTCTCTCCCTTTTCCAGGAGCCACTACCAATCCCAAGGAGAGTGCTTGCAACAGCTGGAAGACTTTCTCAAAATCATGTCCTGTTAACGTCTCACTGATAGGGAAACCTCAATGTTTCTGGATTTTTAATTCCTCCTGCACTTCCCTGTTAAGTTTCCATTTGAAAGGAACCTTAACTTTATTAACAGAACTGGGAGGGTCAAATAAAACATAGAATACCTTTTATTCTATTAACTATCTCAGTGGTTCTTTTTAAAATCTAAAAGATGATAACAATCCAGAGAAGTAAGTTAGTAATTGAAGCTTCTTTTCCAGTAGAGGTGTTTGTTGAATCTGAAAAAAAATTGTGACTGAAAGGCTGGGAAGCTGAGCCATGCTTTTCACAGCCTCTGGGGACTGGAGGGAGAAAATTCAGAAGGTAGGAGCCACCAAGTAAGAAAGGTCAGTGCACTCACCATGTTTGGGACTGGGACCTCAAAAGTCTCTCCCATAGACTGAAGCCCACCTTTGAATCATCACAACCTTCCTAATTCAATTGAGGTCTTCCAGGATTGCCAGGTCTTCAAGCACCAGGCAGAAGGAAGAGTAAATCCTCTGTGGAGGAAGATAACATAATCCTAGGCCTCAAATTACTTCTACAAGCAATTTTTAAAATACAATATTTGATTCATAATTGAAATTAACCAGGCACTCAAAGAGATCAAATGACATGAATGAAAACTAGCAGAAACAGCAGATGATAGAAATAGACCCATAGAACTCGAGGATTCACAGTCATCAGACAAGAGAAGCAACTGTAAACCTGAGGAAGTTCAATCTATCAATGTTTTCTTTATGGTTCATTGTGTCTTATCTTAAAAATCTATGCTTATCCTAAGGTCATGAAGATTTTCTCCCAAAGAGGCTGATTTGAAAAAGAATAAAATAGAAATTTTGGAACTGAAAAATTCAATAAATAGCATTAAGATCTTAGAGGATGGGTTTTCTATTGCTGTGTACCAAATTACCACAATACTCATTTATTAGCTCATCGTTATGTAGGTCAGAAATTCAGGCATGGCATGGCTGGGTTCTCCACTTACAGTCTCAAAGGCTGAAATCATAGTCTCAACTAGGTTTACTTCTTGTCTGGAGGCTCTGGGGTTGAATCTGCTGTAGGTTGCCGGCAGAACCCAGTTCCTTGCGACTGTAAGGCTGAGATCCCACAGGCAGTTCATCACATACCCCCATAGCTGTTTTGTTTTGTTTTATTTAATCATATTTTTTATTGTGGAATATAACATATATACCTAGAAGTGACAACTTTCCAAGTGCAATTTACTAATTAAGGAACAGATAATTTTCTAACCTTTGCTTGACCACTTAGGATAAAGGGAAGTCTACCCTCAATTAAATCAGTCCATTCTATCTTGGGACAGCTCTATTATCAAAAAGATATTCTGTTTTTAATCCAAACTATGTTTCCTGCTAACTTCCATTCCTTTGTTTTATTTCTGTTTATTGTATACATTAAAATTAAGTCAAAAGATTTTTTTCCTTTTTTTTTTCTTCCCCTTTCTACCTGTAGCTTTTTAACTTCATTGATTTGTTAAATCCATAATTCAGCCACTTTGGGCTAGAGCCATTACAGCAACAACTCTGTTTCCTTAAAAATGCCTGTGAAAAAAATTTTTAAATATTTAAGGACAAGTATTCACAATCTATCCCACTGATCAGCCTTCCAAGTACAGGGTGCTGAGACTTGTGTTCTGCTTGAGACATGGAATATAGATGTATCGGAGAAGTTGGTAAGGGTTGAGAGGTACTGGATGTGGGTGGCAGGCCTAGACTAGGTTAGGATGTGAGCCAGGGGAGAGCTCCCGTCAGATAAACTTTGAGAGTTCTGAGAGAGCTAGAGTCAGAACTCCTATCCTTAGCTCTCCACTGACACCAGGAGGCTCTTCAGCTTTTAACTTTTTACAATAGCTTAATACATAGCACTTTTGCCCATCTATCCAGCACCATCAGGGTTAAAGAGATAGAGCCTGTTCTCTAACAGCTACTCCTCCCCATCTTCACACAAATCCTGGAGCGGAGTTTTTATCCAATAGGATGGCCAAGGAGTTTGATAAATCTTACTAGGCAACAAATGCCATTTGTTCTTCCTATATAAAGCTGAGGAGGAGTGAATAACAGACATCCATGGATAAGCAAGGGTATGTTGCTTTGGCAGAGGCAGAAAATTCCCCAACATTCGAAATATCATTCTTGAAGCTACCACCTTATTCCCTCAAATGCCAATGCATCCACAGCAAACCCTCAGAGTGCAATCAAGAATCCTCTATGTTTTTGACATGGTGGCAAAGACTACTCAGTTGGGAAAGAATAGTCTCTTCAACAAATGGTGCTGGGAAAACTGGATGTCCATGTGCAAAAAAAAAAAAAAAAAAAAAAAAAAAGGAGGAGGAGGAGGAAGAGGAGGAGGACCCCTTACCTCACACCATATACAAAATCAACTCAAAATGGATCAAAGACCTAATCTAAGAGCTGTAACTATCAAACTCCTAGAAAACATAGGGAAGCATCTTCAAGACCTCATGTTAGGCAATGGTTTCTTAGCCTTTACACCCAAAGCACAAGCAACAAAAGAAAAAATACACATATAAAATAGAACAAAATAAAAAAAAACTCTGTTCTTCAAATGACTTTAACATGAAAGTAAAAAGACAACCAACACAATGGGAGAAAATATTTGGAAACCACACACGCAATAAAGCATATCCAGAATATATAAAGAAAACCTTCAACATAATAACAAAAAGGCAAACAACCCAATTGAAAAAAGGGCAAAAGACATGAACAGATATCTCTCCAAAAAGGTTATACAAATGGCCAGAAAGCACATGAAAAGATGCTCAACCTCGTTAGCCATCAAGGAAATGCAAACCAAAGCCACAATGAGATACCATTTCACACCTATTAAATGGCTGCTACTAAAAGTAACAACAAAAATAACAAGTGTTGAAGAGGATGTGGAGAAATAGGAACACTCATTCATTGCTGGTGAGAATGTAAAATGGTGCAGTCACTGGCGGTTCCTCAGAAAGCCAAGTATAGACAACCATATGACCTGGCAATCCCATTACTAGGTATATGCCCAAAAGAATTGAAAGCAGGGGCTCAAATAGATAGTTGCATACTGATGTTCATAGTGGCATTATTCACAATTGCCAAAAGATGGAAGCAACCCAAGTGTCCATCAATGAATGGATAGGTAAATAAAATGTGGTATATACACATAATGGAGTATTATTCATCCGTAAAAAGGAATGAAGTCCTGATGCATACTAATCCATGCAATAACATGAATTAACCCTCAAGACATCATGTTGAGTGAAATAAACCAGACAGAAAAGGACAAATATTGTATGATCTCACTGATTTGAAATAATTAGAATAACCAAACTCATAGAGTCAGAATCTAGAATATAGGTTACCAGGGGATAGGGTGGGTATAGGGGATGGGAAGTTAAGGCTTAAAATATACAGGGATATTTGGAATGATGGAAATATTTTGGTAATGGTCACCACCATCCATTGTGAACGCAATTAACAGCACTGAAATATATATCTGAATATGATTAAAAGGGGAAATGTTATATTGTATATATGATAGCAGAATAAAATTTTTTAAAAACCCATAGAACTACACTACACACGGTGAACCCCAAGTTAAACCATGAACTTTAATTAATAGTACAATTATAAAAAGGTGCTATCAATCCTAACAAATGTTCCACATCAATGTAAGAGTTGGTGGTGGGGTGACATATGGGAATCCTGTATTTTTTTGCATGATTGTTCTATAAACCCACAACTTCTGTAGTAAAGGAAAAAAAAAAAAGAATCCACTATGCTTTCTACTTATTATTTTCCCTTGGCTTTTATATTACAAAGGTGGATGCACTTCTAGTCTCTATTCTGGCTGCCCACCAGCACCTGGCTCTCTTTCCTATGAGTGAGGACCAGCCAGGAATGAACCCAGCTGGAGAGAATGTGCAGGGGGGGCGGGAGCTGGGGCAGAACAAACCCTCCCTCCTGAGGTGATCAGCTCCACAGCTGCCCCCAGCCTCCGAATCCTACAGTGCCAGTCAGGAGGCTGGCCCCGCCATGTCTCCCCCTCCAGCCTCCTGGCAAGGGGACTTTTTGTTGTTATTCCCCACCCCTTCTCTCCTGATCCCATGCCCAATGTTTGCTTGTCTTGCAGCCAAAGATAAACTCCAGGCGTTCAGAAGGCTGCTCTTGCAGATACACGAATAGAGCACCGCCTAAGGGAAGGGAACATTTTGTCTTAGAAATGGATTTCCTGGTTGCTTTTTCCTTCTTAATTCATTTTGATTGAACAACAGAGTGTACATGGGTTCATAGAATCTAAGGGTTGAGAAGTATCGTAAAATGCATGGAAGCTAACCCCATTCTATCCTCAAACCCCAGTCACACCATTCCAGATCATACTGTCTCCCCAAGAAGTCTTCTTATTTACTACTAGAATTTGCCTCTTCCACTGCATTCCCTAAAGGCAAGACACTATTCATTTGAAAATAAAAATTCAAATTTGTGAATATGTGCTCTGTGGACAGGAATTCTGCCTCCATTTCTGGTGTTTGTGTTCAAATCAAGCCAATCCCAGGGCTTGAGCAGCCTTTCTCCAGCTGCCAGTAAATTTTAAAAATTAGAAAACCTTTGCAACCTGTCTTTTTAGAGGATGAGGACTGAAAAAAAAAAAATGCTACAGGACACGCTTGTGTTTTAGAGTTGCGTTCATCTGCGGGGAGCCTAACTGAGGTGCTGGGAAGCTGGGGGTTCACCATCTATCAGCCTTCTGGAGAGGTCTGTCCATCTAGCCAACACCCAGTCTACTCCAGCTCTGTAAGGAGCCTGGTGTGTTCAGTGGCTTCTTAAATGCAAAACAGGCACACTCTTTACTGAATAATAAATAGAAGCACACAACCCTTTGACACTCACTAGCAACGGAAGCAGCAGACAGAGCGAACCTGAGACACACACTAAAGACAAAACAGGGTGTGAAGCCAGAGGTAGCTGCTGGCTGTCCTAACCAGGGGCTCCCCACACAGGCGACCTCCCGCCATGCTGAGCGAAAGGGGCTCAGCGGTGGCACACCGGGACTGTGCTTGCAAGCCAAACCACGCTTCCAAGATGAAGGAAAGCATGATCTGTTATTGTCAGAGAATAATTTGCTCTCTGCTGCACTGAAAATGAATATAAAATAGGGAAAATCTCTGTTCCCCATGTGTCCAGCGTGCCAATTAGAAAACCAGGGGCAGGAGTGGGGGCAGGATCAAGAGGTGCTTTATGAATGTTTCCCAGTCTCTGGGCAGACACCTGTAGTCTCTGGCAAGGAGATAATGGATGGTGACTGAACTTTCACATCCTCCTCAGAACAGGAGGTGATCCCCATGAAGCCAAGGGCCAGAAGCACATGGGAGAGGGAATGGACATTTTCCTTCTGTTCCTAAACCATTCAGTGAGCAGCTGGGTACTGGGAAAATGAGCAGGTGATTTCTGATTTACGAAGCTGCATCCTGGCCCCCTAGGCTGAGCCTTTGAGAAGAGAAGGCAGGAGGCTGACAGAGACAGGTAGACGTGGGCAACTGAACCTGAAACACAGGCTCTGATTACATATGGACCCTTGAACCAGCTGCTAGAAAGGGTTGTCACGGTGCCAGAAAATATTATCCCTTTCAGCTCAGAGAAACCAGGTAAGGATCACCATTTGCTGCAGATTTCTGTTGAATATGTTAATTCTTTAATTTAGAAAGAATATAATTTAATATTTCTTCTGAAAATATTTCTGTTTGGGGTTTAGTTCTATAAATTTCTACAATTTTCCTGCAGATATTGTTGCCATTTATTGATAACTAATTAGCTTCCACTGACGGTAGGGTCTCCATTCCATGCCCACTACTCTGCTCCTATAGCAAAGAGTGCAAACCTGAGAAGAACCATAGTAGGAAATATGCAAGTTTCCACACTGAGAAAGCAAACCCACATTTGTTTATAATACTTGCAAAGGAGCGTGGAACATAAAACTAGCTAATTGTATAAGTTTATTGTTCACAGATATTTGCTCCCCTCCTGGGAGGGGGTGGTGGTGGTTATATTTTCTTACCCATTGACATCACACTTGGCTGTGTGACTTGCTTTCTAAAAAGAAATGTAAGCAGAAGTGATGTGTCACTTCCAGGCAGAAGCTTTAGGGGCTGGTGCATGATCTGTCACATTCTCTTTTCTTTCTGCCAGGAGATTGTCCCAAATAGAGGCTTCTCCTTCACTTTGGGTCCTTGGAATGAAGATGACGTGGAGCGGAGCTGAAACTGACCAGCGGTGGATATGCAGCGTGACAGAAAGAAACTTTTGTTATTATAAGCCACTAGGGTTTGAGGATCATTTATTACCGCAGCCTCATTTGGCCAGTATTAACCAATGCAAAGTACTTTAGAGGATATATATTGACTTGTTTTTGAAATTTAATGTGTTCATATGAATTGAAAAGATTGATAGGAACTACAGCAAAATATTAACCGTGATTATGTCTTGAGTTGGAGATTATACATTTTTTCTGCTTTATGCTTTTCTGTAATTCCTAAATCTTCTACAGTATATAAATAGCCCATTTATTATTAAGGAAAGCATAAACAATATGTTTTTTAAAAGGTAAGGTATCAATCCATGTCCACAGTAGAAGTTCTACTGTGAGCCCCACCATCACCATTAAGTATGGGACTTTGGTGACAATTGTGGCACCAGGAAATGTGTCTCTAAGATCTGCATCAGGCTGCTCCCTTTCACTAACCATATCTGGCCCCCTGTACCCTTCATCCTTGCTTCCTCTGGACCCATACCCTGCCATTTATTCCTCCAAATCTGGACTTGACGTCAGTGTCCTGGAGGTCCTTTCTGCGGCATAGGCGGTCTACAGCAACTCGCCACTCACTCAGCACAGAAGAATGTCTATCCTCCTTAGGAGCTCTGTGCACACATCCTCCTGTTCCTCATTTGTGAGCATCAGAATCAAGGAAGTTCTTTTCTAAGGCCTATTCCTTCACTGCCAACTGTAAGAATATCTATCTGTGGACATGGGAATAGAGGAAATACTTCATTCCTGCAGAAAAAAAGTCCTACTTGAAAATACCAAGAATTCGGCCATGACCTTGTAACTGCAGTAGGTATCAGTCAGGCATTCTGATTCATCCTGATTCCATTTTTAAATCCATAAAAATTGTGCTAATGGTGTTTTTTTATTTCCTTCATGACTCAGTCACCATAAGACACACTATTTTGCCTAACAAACAATAGCTCGTGACTAAAAAGATTTGTTTCTCACTTATTTCTCGGGCTGATATGTGTTGAGAGACTTTCCTGGGTAGCTCTCCTTAAAGCAATGACCCCCAAATCCAGACTCTTTCTATCTTGAGATACTGACCCTTCAACAGTGGCCACTATGGTTGTCATGAAAGAGGAAAAGAGTGAAAGATCACACAGGAAAGAGGGAAAGAGTGAAAGATCACACAGGGACTTTTATGCAACAGGAAGAGAGATGCATTATTTCTGCCCACACACCATTGCCCAGAAACCAGTTAGGTATACCACCATTCTACAAAGGACACTGGGAAATGGAATCTTCTCCGTGCTCAAGAATGAAAAATAAGATTGGTAAGCATCTGGTGCCTGCCTCAGTTTTACCTCCTAGTCACCAAACATTCATTTCACTCTTCCTCCAACACATAGAACTCCCTCACCATTTTAGTTTCTTCATTGCTAAAGCAAATACCATACACTGAGTTGGCTTAAACAACCAGGATTTATTGGCTCACAGTTCTGAGTCCAGGAGAAGTCCAAAACCAAGGTACATGAAGGTGATGCTTTCTCCGAGGAGACTGTGGTGTTCTGGGGCTGGCTGCCTGCAATCACTGGCCCTTGGCTTTTCTGTCTAATGGCGATACACACAGTGGCCCATCGTGGCTTCCTTTTCTTCCGGGTTCCCTTCATGTTCAGCTTCTGACTGCTCCCTCCAGCTTTCTCTCCCTTAACGAGCTTCCCTCCAAGGCCTTCAGTAACCCCTCCTGATTCAGCTGGGCCACACCTTAACTGAAGTAACCTCATCAAGAGGTCCTATTTACAAGAGTTCACACCCAAAGGAATGGATTACGTTTAAGAACATATTTTTCTGGAGTACATAGCCCCGAACCAACTCACCCAAGTTGTTCTCTCAAGTTCTATCCATTCATGGAGCATCCAAAGCTCAATTTTGGGATCTCTGGAAAATTTGCACACTTCCCTATCAGGTCCAAATGAGGATCCTCTTGACCTCCTGATCTGTGAACTAAAGACAGGTGGCCTGCCCCCCACGTATACTCCAACAAGCCCTGATAACCCCTCTTGCTTGGAAAGAGAAAGAAGGGAAGCCACATATCAGTCACTGATTTGTAGCAACTCTGAAACCCCACTGGGAAAATACTCTGAAGCACTCCCAACCCTGGAGGGAGGACATTCCCCTGACTGGGCCTTGGTTCTGCTCTCTGGGAAGAACACACCTGCTCATTGTTCTCCATGTCCTCCGGTCTGCCTATGGGGCTGTGCCGGTTTGAATGCGTTATGTCCCCCAGAAAAAGCCATGTTCTTTGATGCAATATTGTGGAGCAGACATTTTAGTGCTGATAAGATTGGAATCCTTTGAGTGTTTCCATGGAGATGTGCCCCACCTAACTGTAGGTGATGACTAATTGGATAATTTCCATGGAGGTGTTGTCCTACCCATTCAGGGTGGGTCTAAATTAAAACACCGGAGCCATATAAATGAGTTGACAAACAGAAGGAACTCAGTGCAGCTGAGAGTGACATTTTGAAGAGAAGCTACAGCCAAGAGGGACACTTTGAAGAAAGCACAGGAGCTGCAGATGAGAGACAGTTTGAAGATGGCTGTTGAAAGCAGACTCTTGCTCTGGAGAAGCTAAGAGAGGACAAATACCCCAAGTGCAACTAAGAGTGACATTTTTGAGGAACTGCAGCCTAGAGAGGAAAGTCCTGGGAGAAAGCCATTTTGAAACCAGAACTTTGGAGCAGATGCCAGCCACACACCTTCCCAGCTAAAACAGGTTTTCCGGACACCATTGGCCATCCTCCAGTGAAGGTACTCGATTGCTGATGTGTTACCTTGACACTTTATGGCCTTAAGACTGTAACTGTGTAACCAAATAAACCCCCTTTTATAAAAGCCAATCCATCTCTGGTGTTTTGCATTCTGGCAGCATTAGCAAACTAGAACAGGGGCTCTCCTTTGTTATTCTCCTTAGCCACATCTCAAGGCGGCCCTTGGAAATTAAACAACCTATGAAGCTGTCTTCTGTTTTTGGAAGGTTAGAAACCTCTGAATAAGTCAGTGACTTTGGATCAATCAAAAGACTTTTTGTTCTTGTTTGTTTTGTTTTGTCTAGTCTCATGGTTTCATTGGCAAAACAGTTCCTTGAAAAAATGAGTAGGCTTCTGATCTATTTGCTTCCAGTCAATTTCAGGTTCAGAAATCATAAAGTTCTTTAAGTGCATACTTCTCAAATCTGCTTTATTTCTCAGCATCTTCAACTTAATGGTGATGACCTTGAGCCCATCAGGCTTGAATAGGAAACCTATAGCCTTAAAAGAAGGATCTTTACCTTGAATCATTTTGTTCATCTCAGCATTTTTACTATGCCATTATTACTTAAAACCTTTTTGTAACCCCTTCTAGGGTCTAGAAGCAGTTAGCTTTTCCAAATCTACAAACCTCCAAACCTGGAGGCTTTCTCTATTTCTTTTCATTTCTGCTTGCAACCTGGCCAGTGTTTTCCTAAGTTCTTTTCATGTAATATTTATCAACTGCAGTCAAGTATAATCAATACACACCATCTCCCCCATTTTGCAGGCTGAAGAGGCATATGATGTGCCTTCCACATGTTTTGTCACTTTTTAAAATGAATTTTCTTCTTCCAGCTTCAGGTATCAATTTCCTTGCCACTCACCTCCCTCACCCTATGGAACTTCCCTTAAAGGAACCAGTTTCTGATCCTATCAGGCTTCTGTCCAGAACACAGAAGCTGTTCTTGGTATTTTGAGTAGGAAGAAGTTTAATACATGGAATCAGAGGACACACAGCTATGGGAAAGTCAAGAGAGCATAGAGCAGGAAGGCCACTTTCAGGAAATCCATAAACACAGCATCTTTCTGCAACTGAAAGATAGCTGAATCTCAGAGGGACCTGTGACACAGCTGGAAGTCACTGCCAAGTAGCTCAGCTGCCTGCAGCACTGAAGCAGATTATTCTTAGGAAGACATCTTAAACTAAGCCACCAGTAAAATCCCACATCAGCTGTCTGCTCATGCTTACCAGAAAATCATAGCTTTCCTTATCCTTATTCCTTCCAAATCTCCTGGGAGGGCCCCACTGGTGGAGTCTAACCAAGACTTCTTGGCAAGTGAAACTGGGAAACGTCGTTTCCATGTTTTATCCCCCTGAAGTTCAGGGAAATTAGAATGGTGACAATAGTATCAAGGATCAGAACAATATCCTGCACACTGAAGTTCATAGAAATTATTGAAGGTCACGTTCACGTTGATTATCATCATTTCCCTCCAAGTTGTATCATGCTTAGTCCTTCATGAGAGTTTAGTATCATTCACGAGAGAACATGAAAGCACAGAACAAACCATTTGAGGACAATAGCATGAGAAGAATAAAGAGTCCTTCAGGATTGAAACTTCTGTGATGCTGACCCTTAAACCTCACGTAATTCTGATCTCTTGATAAACAATGTTGTAGTGTGGGAAAACATATGTGACAGAGAGTGAGCAAGGGAGGTCCTGAGTTTGCTACTAGTATCCCAACTTGAAAAAAGTTATACACCCTCCTGACACCTTATTTTTTTTCTCATCTGGAATAAAGGGATTAGACTAGATGTGTGGTTTCTACATTTCTTCATAGCTATGGTGCCTTTCTTCAAATGAAATCTTACAAGGAAGTCCAATAACTAAAATATATGAGGGAAGAGCTGCTCTGTTTGGAGTGGGGATGGACACCTGGAGCTCAGCATTTCCTGGTGGCACCTCCAGAGAACTCCTTGGGATCCATGGGGCACAGTTCACAAACTCCTGGAAAAGTGAGCTATAAAATATCCCATTTACTTCTAAAGCCATATGACTATAATCATTTACCAAGCCTTGACACTATTGGAGATAATACCATGTGTTCATTTTTTTAAATTTTTCAACAAGCATTTAAGGTTAATTTGCATTTGTCAGCACACTCAATTCCAAAACCAAAAAAAGCAAGGTGGGGTTGTGGGGAGAATCTGTTAGAGATGTACAGGTTCAATGTTTTGAATGCATCATGTTTGGAACCCAAAATTAGGGTTTTAAATGCTGTATGACTTATTCAAAGATGTGAAGTGTTATTATTTGAATGATATTCTGATATCTGGAATAATGCCACAGAAGACTGCCTATAATACCATAAAAAAGAACAAACAGGTGATACCTAAGTGACAGAAATGAGACTTAAACAGAACTGACTGACATTGTCATATGGAAACTTAAAATCAATATTATTTCCAAAGAGAGAGAAAGAATTCCATGGCATCCACCAGAACTTCTCAGTTCTATTAAGTAGAATACCAGCCATGGTTAGAGTCTGTTTGGAGTAATTTAAAAGACAAAGAACTTGAGAAAACAGAGGGAATAAAAATGCTGCATGATTATTAGAGGTTTCTTGACAATTCTGTCTTCTTGCCCATTTTTTAAAATGCAATTTTATTGAGATATATTCACATACCATACAATCATCCAAAGTGTACAGTCAATTGTTCACAGTATCACTTTGTAGTTGTACATTCATCAGCATAATCAAATGTTGAACAATTTTATTACTCCAAGAAATAAAAATGAAAATAATAATAAAAATAAAAGTACAGAAGAACACCCAAAACATCTCATACTCCTTTTCCCTCTCTATTATTCATTACTTTTTGTCCCCCTTTTTTCTACTCATCTGTCCATGCACTGGATAAAGGGAGTGTGATCCATAGTGTTTTCACAATCACATAGTCACACTGTATAACTATACAGTTATACAGTCTTCAAGAATCAAAGATACTGGATTGCAGTTTAACAGTTTCAGGAATTTCCTTCTAGCTATTCTTCTAGAAAAAAAATGAATAATAAAAATATGAAAGATAGAAGAAAAATAAAAGTAAAGTAAAATATAATGAAAAGGTCAGAAACAACACCACCACCAAGAATCCCTTATCACTCCCTTATAACCACTCTTATAGACATTTAGCTTTGGTATGTTGCCTTTGTTATGATTAGCGGAAGCATCTTACAATGTTACCATTAACTATGGACTCTAATTTGCTTTGATTATATTATTTTCCCTTGTACCACCCAATTTTCAACACCTTGCAATGTTGACATTTATGTGTTCCCCTCTTTTAAAAACATTCTTATATTTGTACATTTAATCACCATCATTGTAACCATTCTAGGTTTCAGTAAGTTATACAATCCCAGTCTAGATCTTCTATCTTTCCTTCTGGTGTCATACATGCCCCTAGCCTTCCTCTTTCAACTGTACTCACACTGATCTTTGTTCCAAATACTTACAGTATTGCACTACTATCACACAGTATTATGCTTTCCATTTCTGGATCTATACAGCCAATCCTGTTTATCCTTATGTACTCCTTCAGCATCAAATGCCAAATTTCTAACCTCTTTCTATCTCCTGATAACCTGTGATCTCAACCTTAACTCTCTAATTTCACTCATCAATGTTAGTTCATATTAGTGAGTCCATAAAGTACCCATCCTTTTGTTTCTGGCTAATTTCGCTCAATGTAATGTCTACTGTCTACCATTTTGACTTTTGGAATTTATATTTATTTTATTTAATTATTTTATCCCCCCCTTTTTACCCTTACTGATAGTCTTCATTTCTACTCTTCTGCAAACCTCTCTCTCCTATCTTTTCCTATCTGCCTGTAGTGCTCCCTTTACTATTTCTTATAGAGCAGGTCTCTTGTTCACAAACTCTCTCAGTATCTGTTTGTCTGAAAATATTTTAAACTCTCCCTCATTTCTGAGGGACAGTTTTGCTGGATATAGAATTCTTGGTTGGCAGTTTTTCTCTTTCAGTATCTTAAATATATCATGCCACTGCCTTCTTGCCTACATGGTCTCTAAAGAGAAATCTACACATAGTCTTATCAAGCTTCTTTTGTATATGATGGATTGCTTTTCTCTTGCTGCTTTCAGAATTCTCTTTGTCTTTGACATTTGATAAACTGATTATTCATTGTCTTGGAATAAGTCTATTTGGTTCTATTCTGTTTTTGGTATGCTGCGCTTCTTGGATTTGTGATTTTATGTCTTTCATAAGAGGTGGGAAATTTTCAGTGATTATTTCCTCCATTAGTCTTTCTGCCCCTTTTCCCTTCTCTTCTTCTGGACAGCCATGACACATATATTTGTGTACTTCATATTTGTCATTCAATTCCCTGAAACACTGCTCATGTTTTTCCATCCTTTTCCCTATCTGTTCTTATTTGTGTAGGATTTCAGATGTTGTGCTGGTTTGTATATATTATGCCCCCCAGAAAAAGCCATATTCTTTGATGCAATCTGGTGGGGGCAGATGTATTAGTGTTGATTAGATTGGAATCCTTTGAGTGTTTCCATGGAGATGTGACTCAATCAACTGTGAGTGAAATGTTTGATTGGATAATTTCCATGGAGGTGTTACCCCACCCATTCAGGGTGGGTCTGAATTAAATCACTGGAGCCATATAAAGAGCTGACAAACGGAAGGAACTTAGAGCAACTGAGAGTGACATTTTGAAGAGGAGCCGCAGCTAAGAGAGGACAAAATGCCCCAAGAGCAACATTTTGGAGAACACCATTTTGAAACACAACCTGGGAGCAAGCAGATGCCAGGCACATGCCTTCCAAGCTAACAGAGGTTTTCCAGATGCCAATGGCATCCTTCAGGGAAGGTACCCTATTGTTGAGGCCTTACCTTGGACACTTTATGGCCTTAAGACTGTAAGTTTGTAACCAAATAAACCCCCTTTATAAAAGCCAATCCATTTTCTGCTTGTTTGCATAATGGCAGCATTAGCAAACTGAACAGATGTCCTGTCCTCTAGTTCCTGAATCCTTTCTTCTGCCTCTTCAAATTTGCTGTTGTATATCTCTATTGTGTTTTTTTTTTTTTTTTTTTTTTTTTTTTTTTAAATCATCATTTTATTGAGATATATTCACATACCACGCAGTCATACAAAACAAATTGTACTTTCGATTGTTTACAGTACCATTACATAGTTGTACATTCATCACCTAAATCAATCCCTGACACCTTCATTAGCACACACACAAAAATAACAAGAATAATAATTAGAGTGAAAAAGAGCAATTGAAGTAAAAAAGAACACTGGGTACCTTTGTCTGTTTGTTTCCTTCCCCTACTTTTCTACACATCCATCCATAAACTAGACAAAGTGGTGTTTGGTCCTTATGGCTTTCCCAATCCCATTGTCACCCCTCATAAGCTACATTTTTATACAACTGTCTTCGAGATTCATGGGTTCTGGGTTGTAGTTTGATAGTTTCAGGTATCCACCACCAGCTACCCCAATTCTTTAGAACCTAAAAAGGGGTGTCTAAAGTGTGCATAAGAGTGCCCACCAGAGTGATCTCTCGGCTCCTTTTGGAATCTCTCTGCCACTGAAGCTTATTTCATTTCCTTTCACATCCCCCTTTTGGTCAAGAAGATGTTCTCCGTCCCACGGTGCCAGGTCTACATTCCTCCCTGGGAGTCATATTCCACGTTGCCAGGGAGATTCACTTCCCTGGGTGTCTGATCCCACGTAGGGGGGAGGGCAGTGATTTCACCTTTCAAGTTGGCTTAGCCAGAGAGAGAGGGCCACATGTGAGCAACAAAGAGGCATTCAGGAGGAGACTCTTAGGCACAAATACAGGGAGGCCTAGCCTCTCCTTTGCAGCAACCGTCTTCCCAAGGGTAAAACTTATGGTAGAGGGCTCAACCCATCAAACCACCAGTCCCCTATGTCTGTGGTCATGTTAGCAACCATGGAGGTGGGGTAGGCGAATACCCCTGCATTCTCCACAGGCTCCTCAAGGGGGCACTACATCTTTTTTTTTTTTTTTTTTTTTTCCCCTTGTTTGTCTTTTTTCATTTTTTTTTTTTTTTTTTTTAACTTTCCCTTCTTTTTTCAAATCACCTGTATGAAAAAAAAAGTTAAAAAGAAAACAAACATACAATAAAAGAGCATTTCAAAGAGACCATAGCAAGGGAGTAAGAAAAAGACAACTAACCTAAGATAACTGCTTAACTTCCAACATGTTCCTACTTTACCCCAAGAAAGTTACATAATATAGCAACATTTCAGTGAACTTGTTCCTACTACAACCATCAGAAATTAACAGACCATAGTCATTTCTGGGCATCCCCAGAACGTTAAATAGCTTATCTGTTCTTCCTGGATTATTGTTCCCCCTTCCTTAATTGCTCTCTACTGCTAGATCCCCTACATTCTACATTATAAACCATTTGTTTTACATTTTTCAAAGTTCACATTAGTGGTAGCATATAATATTTCTCTTTTTGTGCCTGGCTTATTTCGCTCAGCATTATGTCTTCAAGGTTCATCCATGTTGTCATATGTTTCACCAGATCGTTCCTTCTTACTGCCGCGTAGTATTCCATCGTGTGTATATACCACATTTTATTTATCCACTCATCTGTTGAAGGACATTTGGGTTGTTTCCATCTCTTGGCAATTGTGAATAATGCTGCTATGAACATTGGCGTGCAGATATCTGTTCGTGTCACTGCTTTCCGATCTTCCGGGTATATACCGAGGAGTGCAATCGCTGGATCGAATGGTAGCTCTATATCTAGTTTTCTAAGGAACTGCCAGACTGACTTCCAGAGTGGCTGAACCATTATACAGTCCCACCAACAATGAATAAGAGTTCCAATTTCTCCACATCCCCTCCAGCATTTGTAGTTTCCTGTTTGTTTAATGGCAGCCATTCTAACCGGTGTTAGATGGTATCTCATTGTGGTCTTAATTTGCATCTCTCTAATAGCTAGTGAAGCTGAACATTTTTTCATGTGTTTCTTGGCCATTTGTATTTCCTCTTCAGAGAACTGTCTTTTCATATCTTTTGCCCATTTTATAATTGGGCTGTCTGTACTATTGTCATTGAGTTGTAGGATTTCTTTGTATATGCAAGATATCAGTCTTTTGTCAGATACATGGTTTCCAAAAATTTTTTCCCATTGAGTTGGCTGCCTCTTTACCTTTTTGAGAAATTCCTTTGAGGTGCAGAAACTTCTAAGCTTGAGGAGTTCCCATTTATCTATTTTCTCTTTTGTTGCTTGTGCTTTGGGTGTAAAGTCTAGGAAGTGGCCTCCTAATACAAGGTCTTGAAGATGTTTTCCTACATTATCTTCTAGGAGTTTTATGGTACTTTTTTTTATATTGAGATCTTTGGTCCATTTTGAGTTAATTTTTGTGTAGGGGGTGAGGTAGGGGTCCTCTTTCATTCTTTTGGATATGGATATCCAACTCTCCCAGCCCCATTTGTTGAAAAGACCATTATGGCTCAGTTCGGTGACTTTGGGGGCCTTATCAAAGATCAGTCGGCCATAGATCTGAGGGTCTATCTCTGAATTCTCAATTCGATTCCATTGATCTATATGTCTATCTTTGTGCCAGTACCATGCTGTTTTGGCAACTGTGGCTTTATAATAAGCTTCAAAGTCAGGGAGTGTAAGTCCTCCCACTTCGTTTTTCTTTTTTAGAGTGTCTTTAGCAATTCGAGGCATCTTCCCTTTCCAAATAAATTTGATAACTAGCTTTTCCAAGTCTGCAAAGTAGGTTGTTGGAATTTTGATTGGGATTGCATTGAATCTGTAGATGAGTTTGGGTAGAATTGACATCTTAATGACATTTAGCCTTCCTATCCATGAACATGGAATATTTTTCCATCTTTTAAGGTCCCCTTCTATTTCTTTTAGTAGAGTTATGTAGTTTTCTTTGTATAGGTCTTTTACATCTTTGGTTAAGTTGATTCCTAGGTACTTGATTTTTTTAGTTGCTATTGAAAATGGTATCTTTTTCTTGAGTGTCTCTTCAGTTTGTTCATTTCTAGCATATAGAAACATTACTGACTTATGTGCATTAATCTTGTATCCCGCTACTTTGCTAAATTTGTTTATTAGCTCTAGTAGGTGTATCGTTGATTTCTCAGGGTTTTCTAGATATAAGATCATATCATCTGCAAACAATGACAGTTTTACTTCTTCTTTTCCAATTTGGATGCCTTTTATTTCTTTGTCTTGCCGGATTGCCCTGGCTAGCACTTCCAGCACAATGTTGAATAACAGTGGTGACAGCGGGCATCCTTGTCTTGTTCCTGATCTTAGAGGGAAGGCTTTCAGTCTCTCACCATTGAGTACTATGCTGGCTGTGGGTTTTTCATATATGCTCTTTATCATGTTGAGGAAGTTTCCTTCAATTCCTACCTTTTGAAGTGTTTTTATCAAAAAGGGATGTTGGATTTTGTCAAATGCTTTTTCAGCATCTATTGAGATGATCAATTGATTTTTCCCTTTCGAGTTTTTAATGTGTTGTAATACATTGATTGTTTTTCTGATGTTGAACCATCCTTGCATGCCTGGAATGAACCCCACTTGGTCATGGTGTATGATTTTTTTAATGTGTCTTTGGATTCGATTTGCAAGTATTTTGTTGAGGATTTTTGCATCTATATTCATTAGGGAGATTGGCCGGTAGTTTTCCTTTTTTGTAGCATCTTTGCCTGGTTTTGGTATTAGATTGATGTTAGCTTCATAAAATGAGTTAGGTAGTGTTCCATTTTTTCAATGTTTTGAAAGAGTTTGAGTAAGATTGGTGTCAGTTCTTTCTGGAAAGTTTGGTAGAATTCCCCTGTGAAGCCATCTGGCCCTGGGCATTTATTTGTGGGAAGATTTTTGATGACTGATTGGATCTCTTTGCTTGTGATGGGTTGGTTGAGGTCTTCTATTTCTTCTCTGGTCAGTCTAGGTTGTTCATATGTTTCCAGGAAATTGTCCATTTCTTCTACATTATCCAGTTTGTTGCCATACAGTTGTTCATAATATCCTCTTATAATTTCTTTAATTTCTTCAGGATCTGCAGTTATGTCACCTTTTTCATTCATTATTTTGTTTATATGGGTCTTCTCTCTTTTTGATTTTGTCAGTCTAGCTAGGGGCTTGTCAATCTTGTTGATCTTCTCAAAGAACCAACTTTTGGTGATATTTATCCTCTCTATTGTGTTTTTGTTCTCTATGTCATTTATTTCTGCTTTAATCCTTGTTATTTCTTTTCTTCTACTTGGTTTAGGATTGGTTTGCTGTTCATTTTCTAGCTTCTTCAGTTGATCCATTAGTTCTTTGATTTTGGCTCTTTCTTCCTTTTTAATATATGCGTTTAGTGCTATAAATTTCCCCCTTAGCACTGCTTTTGCTGCATCCCATAGGTTTTGGTATGTTGTGTTCTCATTGTCATTCGTCTCTATATATTTAGCAATTTCTCTTGCTATTTCTTCTTTAACCCACTGATTGTTTAGGAGTGTGTTGTTTAACCTCCAGGTATTTGTGAATTTTCTAAGTCTCTGATGGTTATTGACTTCTAATTGTATTCCATTGTGGTCAGAGAATGTGCTTTGAATAATTTCAATCTTTTTAAATTTATTGAGGCTTGTTTTATGTCCCAGCATATGATCTATTCTGGAGAAAGTTCCGTGAGCACTAGAAAAGTATGTGTATCCTGGTGATTTGGGATGTAATGTCCTGTAGATGTCTGTTAAATCTAATTCATTTATCAGATTGTTTAGGTTTTCAATTTCCTTATTGGTCTTCTGTCTGGTTGATCTATCTATAGGAGAGAGTGATGTGTTGAAGTCTCCCACAATTATTGTGGAAACATCAATTGCTTCCTTTAGTTTTGCCAATGTTTCTCTCATGTATTTTGTGGCACCTTGATTGGGTGCATAGACATTTACGATTGTTATTTCTTCTTGCTGAATTGCCCCTTTTATTAGTATGTAGTGGCCTTCTTTGTCTCTCAAAACATCCCTGCATTTGAAGTCTATTTTATCTGAGATTAATATTGCTACACCTGCTTTCTTTTGGCTGTAGCTTGCATGAAATATTTTTTTCCATCCTTTCACTTTCAATTTCTTTGTGTCCCTGTGTCTAAGATGAGTCTCTTGTATGCAACATATTGATGGTTCATTTTTTTTGATCCATTCTGCGAATCTATATCTTTTAATTGGGGAGTTTAATCCATTTACATTCAACGTTAAAACCGTGAAGGCATTTCTTGAATCGGCCATCTTATCCTTTGGATTATGTTTGCCATATTTTTCCCTCTCTCTATTAATATCCTTTATTGTACCCATACCGAATCTCTTTAGTACTGAACCTTTCTCCAAGTCTCTCTGTCCTGTCTTTGTTTCTCTGTCTGTAGGGCTCCCTTTAGTATCTCCAGTAGGGCAGGTCTCTTGTTAGCAAATTCTCTCAGCATTTCTTTGTCTGTGAAAAATTTAAGCTCTCCCTCAAATTTGAAGGAGAGCTTTGCTGGATAAAGTATTCTTGGCTGGAAATTCCTCTCTCTCAGAATTTTAAATATATCGTGCCATTGCCTTCTCGCCTCCATGGTGGCTGCTGAGTAGTCACTACTTAGTCTTATGCTGTTTCCTTTGTATGTGGTGAATTGCTTTTCTCTTGCTGCTTTCAGAACTTGCTCCTTCTCTTCTATGTTTGACAGTGTGATCAGTATATGTCTCGGAGTGGGTTTTTTTGGATTTATTCTATTTGGAGTTCGCTGAGCATTTATGATTTGTGTATTTATGTTGTTTAGAAGATTTGGGAAGTTTTCCCCAACAATTTCTTTGAATACTCTTCCTAGACCTTTACCCTTTTCTTCCCCTTCTGGGACACCAATGAGTCTTATATTCGGACGCTTCATATTATCTATCATATCCCTGAGGTCCATTTCGAGTTTTTCAATTTTTTTCCCCATTCTTTCTTTTATGCTTTCATTTTCCATTCTGTCATCTTCCAGGTCACTGATTCGTTGTTCAACTTCCTCTAGTCTTGTACTATGAGTGTCCAGAATCTTTTTAATTTGGTCAACAGTTTCTTTAATTTCCATAAGATCATCCATTTTTTTATTTAGTCTTGCAATGTCTTCTTTATGCTCTTCTAGGGTCTTCTTGATTTCCTTCATATCCCGTACTAGGGTCTCATTGTTCATCTTTAGTTCTTTGAGTAGCTGCTCTAGGTGTGTCTCTTCTGGTCTTTTGATTTGGGTGCTTGGGCTTGGGTTATCCATATCGTCTGGTTTTTTCATATGCTTTATAATTTTCTGTTGTTTTTGGCCTCGTGGCATTTGCTGTCCTTGATAGGGTTCTTTTAGGGTTTGTAGACCAGTTGAAGTCCTTATCTCTAATTTATCAGATCTACAGCTTCGTGGAGTACACTTTCTCTAACTAACCAGCAGGTGGCGTCCACGAGCCACCTGTTCTCCACAAGCCAGATCTCCCCTGCTTAGCCTTTTTGGTGAGTGGGGGAGTGAGTCTTGTGGGGCCCAATTGGTGTCCCAAGCTTGCGTGTGTAGTTGGTGTTGCCTGCCCTGTATGTGGGGCGTGTTTCTGGGCAGTCGGGGAGGGGGGGTGGCCCTAACAATCAAATCTCCCTGATGATCCTAGAGTTTTAAAGCTACTGCAATAGTCTAATCCTTCAGTTCAGTCCTGCCACAGTTTGTCTCTGCCACTGACCCACAAGTCTTTGGTATTGGCGTATGGCTCCTGAGACTTGCAAGTGGGCCCCTCTTCCAGGCTGTGCACCCCGGGTCCTCTGTTGAGGGATGACTGTGCTATGGCACAGGTGAGTGCCGTCCCCCCAGGGCAGTTCTGGGCTGCTGGGCTGTGTTGGGAGGCTCCCAGTCTGCTCAAATGATGGCTGAATGGGGCTCTGTTAATTCACACTGCTCCCCCTTCCCAGCTCTGGGACATTCAGCTGAGGTTGCAGGGAAGGCTAATGTCCACGCCCAGTTTTGTGGTGTGTGCCTGTTATTTGAAGCACTTCCGTCACACTGGGTTGTCTGGGGCAGCTCTGGGCTATGGGGCTGGCGATGGGCAGGAGTGTTTCCTGTCCACCAGGATGGTGGCTGTGAGCGGACACCCCCCTTTTCTTGGGAAGTTGTGTTGTTTAGTGAATTTTCTCAGCCACTGGATTATTGCCTTTTGTCTCAGAGCTCTCTTATTTCTGCTCTTGACTTGACGTGCCCAAATTTCAATTCTTTGAAGCTTTCTGTATTGAGCTTCTTAGAGTAATTGTTTTAGAAAAAGCAAAAAGGATTTAAAAAAAAAAAAAAACGGCCCTCCTCAGAGATCTAATGGGTTATTGAAATGCTAATAGACAAAGCAACCAGGGCCATTAAGGAAAGGTGCCCTGGGCAGAGAGATCAGCCTTGCTTCGGGATTTGCATATGCGCCTCAAGGCCTGATCTCCGCCCTTCCCCTTTCTGTGTTCACCAGAACTCCAAAAATCCTCTGGTTTTACTTTGGAGCTTCTCGTGTTGTTTTCCTTCTATGCCCGTCTCCTCTCTGCTGGGCTGGCTGCTCTCAGAGTCTCTGGTGTCTGGCCTCAGTCTATCTATGGTTGGAGTTTGAATCAGTAGAAAGAGTTTCCGATGAGAGCAGCCACTGCAATTCTCCCTTCTCCTTCCTGGAGCTGACAGCCCCTCCTCCCCCGGGACTGAGCCTGGCAGGGAGGGGCGCGGGTCCCCTGGCCGCAAAAACTTACAGATTTCGCTGATCTCAGCAGTTCCACGTTTTCATGAGTGTTGTATGAAGTATGCCCAAAGACAGATTGCTCTGTGGTGTCCAGTCCACGCAGTTCCTGGCTTTTTACCTACTTTCCTGGAGGAGTAACTAAAACATACAGCTCACCAGTCTGCCATCTTGCCCCGCCTCCTCTATTGTGTTTTTAATTTCTTCTATTGTGCATTTCATTCCCTTAAGTTCTGCCAATTGTTTTTTCAAACTTTCAGGCTCTTCCTTATGTTTGTCCAATATCGTCTTTAAGTCCCTCATCTCTTTTGCCATACTTCCCTCAACTCTTTAATTTGATATTGAATTGATTTAGCATATTTGTTTGAAGATCTTTAATTGCTTGTTTCAATTCTTGTATCTCATTTGAAGTGTAAGTTTGTTCCTTTGACTGGGCCATATCTTTGTTTTTTCTATTGTGATTTGTAATTTTTTGTTGTCTTGGCATCCGGTTTCCTTGATTACCCCAATCAGATTTTCCCAGACCAGATGGGCCCAGGTCTCAGGAAAAGGGTATAATCAGTATCAAGTTTCCCTGAGGATGAGACCAGGGAAGTTGTCAGACTTTCCTGTGAGGCCTCTGGATGCTGTGCTTTTCCCATCCTGCCCAACATGTGGTGCTTATCAGCCCACAGCTCCCCACTGGCATAAAAGGTGTGTTGCCTTTAATTCTCAGTAGACCCTGTCTCTGCCAGGGGCTGAGAGTGTCAGAAGCCAAGCTTCAGCTGTTTCAGTCCCCCTGCCCCACCCCAAGCCCTAGGGTCTGAGTTCTCTGAGGGAGGGCAGCCACTTGAGCTAGGCCCCACCTCCCCCTTTCTTAGGGAAGATAAGCCCTTTAGGGATTTATCTCCTACATTTGACTTCTTCCTTTTTATTTCTATCTTCGTTCCACCCTTGCCTGGGTCAACACTGACAATTGAAAATGCCTGAGGCTGTCTCTAATGAGCTACTTAGAATGAGAGAAAAAAAAGGAAAAGAGAAAGAAATCCCCTTTTCAGAGCCAGTCCACAGCCTCCCAGTTACCAGTCAAGAACTGGAGTTGGTGCCCAGTTCTATGTGCCCCCTTTTCTTGGGAAACAGCCCTTTTCCAGTATTCTGAGCTCAGACAATTCCAAAAGTCTCTGTTTTTATTAATTTTTTTCTGCCAGCCCTGCCTCTTCTCTGCCGGGAGAAGCCTCGGGTTCCTTTCCTGCTTACTTCAGGTTTATCTGTGCTCATAGCTTGTATTCAGTAGTCCTAATTTGTTAACTAAAACCACAGTTGGAGCTTGGTTGAGCTACCCTTCCTTCCTCCTAGTAGACTGCTTCTTTTTCCCACAGGAAAGTGTTTCAGCTCAGCCTGCTCTGCTGGTGGGGGAGAGGCGCCACCTCCACTGTTTGGGGAGCCTTACTTACGGTTCTTACGCTGCAATCTCAGCCATTCCACCCATTTCAGACTGGTGTACAATGTGTGTTTGGTCACAGTGTCCCCTAACAGTTGTTCCAGACTATTTATTAGTTCCTGGCTATATGCTAATTGTTCCAGAGCTTCCTGCCCACTTTTTAATTGAGCTTCTATGTCTTTCTTTTTAACGATATAATGGTCTTATCATCAGAGCCACTGCAAAGGCTGAATCATGAAAATGGCCACAGAGAATTCAAGTAGAAGTAGCTCATGGAAGCAGCATCAAGGACCCAAGGAATGACTTTAATTTTGCGATGTCCTAAGGACCATGAGTTTCTACTGACCAGGATGTTCCCCCCAAGGTTTTGGAGCCCAATGTAATGCTGCATTTAGCTCCTCATGCCCTCTTACTTCTTCCTGAGATTGTCATGTGGCCACAAACTCTGCACTGCATCAGAAGTTGGCTCTTTGGTTCAATCATGATTCTAAGTGTGCCTCTACATCCTTCTGAGTCCTCAAAGATCAGTTCAAACCCTGCATCTTATTTGATTCTATTCCTCCAAGACCATGATGATTTCTTCTACCTCACTGCCTCTGTGACTTAGTTAAGAGTTGTTAAGGTTACTTGCATTAACTCTGTCCAGGTATACATCCTTTGCCCTCAGCAAGATAAAAGGGAATGCTCATAGACTTCCAAGTCATAAGTATCAGGGATTAAATCTAGACTTTATCCCTTACTAGCTGAGTGGCTGCCAAGCCTCAGTTTTCTTATTTGTAGACAAGGGGTAGTGATACTGACAGCTCCCAGGGCAGTTGCCAAATGCTTAGCACAATTCTCAGCATATAGTAACTATTCAATAAATGTTAGTTACCTTCTTCTCCTTCCTCCTTTCCCTCACAAGTTGAGAACATGTATCTGTATCCATAGAACTTTCAACTCAGTAGACAGTCATTAATTGTTTATGGTTGTTGATAATGATTTCAACAACCACATATCCCAAACAGAGATGAGGAAGACTTATGGCAATAGAAGATAAATTCTCTACTTTTTCTCCTCCTCCTATGCTATCTTTCCATTAGAAACAGAAATCCTATGGGCTTCCAGAGAAGACATTTCAGGACAGAAGTCATATATTTCCCCAGGCTTCCGTCAGACTCAGTCTGCCCTATGGGGGACTGGTAATCTGATCATTATCAGTGGACACGATAAGTACAGACAAACTACAAGTGAATGGTGAAGTATTTTTCTTAATTATTTTCTAAAATTCTACCTCAATTTCTTAAGTCTCTGCTCTTTTTCTATTACATTTTTCAAACATAATGTAAATTTTTAAAAATATGACTAAATAAAGCCATGACAAAAAGTACATGAGCCAGTAGTCACATCAGCTCTAACTTGTTTTATCCTTGGGAAAGACCACCATTCCAGGCCCCTCGTGTCCTAGGGATGTTTAGCATGGTCCCTCAGTAAAGTGGTTCAGTTATCATAAGGTTGGAAAATGTCACAGTTTTGCCCAGGGGCTGCCTCTGGTTGGGTTCCTCATCGGACAGTTGTAGAAGACACTGCAGAACAGAAGTCACATCTTCTTTAAGACCTCTGTCAGGCTTGGTCTACACTTAGTCACGCAACTCCAAGAATTCCCATTTAATTTTGTTTTACACAGTGGTTCCCAAACCTTTTCAACTGTTTGTTTCAGAAGAGCTATTAACATCTTGGAGACGCTGGTGTCCCATGGAATGACAATTTGGGAAAAGTAGATTTTTAGAGGTGAGGACACTGAGGACATTGCGACCCTATGATGTTAGGATTAACTAGTGGCAGAAAACCCGAACCTTGAGAAATGTTGACTTTCTCATCCTTAGGTGGACAATACCATATGCATTCATTCAGTAGAACTAGAATCAGACAATAGCATGTGAGGGTGCAACCAAGCAATGTGACCAGAGGAGGGAGTGACTGATTCGCCCAGGGGCCGAGATGATGACAAGCAGGGTTGGATAATTCACTCATTCATTATTCATTTATTCCACAAAGATTTCCTGAATGCCTGCCCTCCCAGAAACTTGCTCGGTGCTGCGGCTACAAAGATTAGTGAGACGCAATCCCTGCCTTCAAATTGCTCACTCTCTGGCATGAGACACAGGCCTGCAACTGATGGGAACAAGGAAGGGATAGAACTGCTGTGAGAATAGCTGATTTCTACCTGCGACCCTAGGACATCAGGGAAGGATGTTTCAGGCAGTAATATTTTGAGCACCTCCTAAGAGACACATATTGACTTTGTTTTGTAAACCTCTTGGAGAGCTTCTCTCAAAAGCCAAGAGTCTCAAGTCTCAGTTGCTCAAGTTAACGAGAGCAGCCGCCCAGATAATACAAAACAGGGGCTAGGGAAAAAGCTGGTCCCCTGCTTTAGTATGCACATCTGACTATTCGCCCCTCCCCACAGCAGCAGATTGCCTGCCTAATTGTGTTTTCTTAAAGCAAATGCTAACATTGGTTTATATCCCTTGAGCACACACCAGCTGGATAGTAGAAGGAAGCCAGTTCAGCATTAAAAATTGACCGCAGATGATTTAGAGGGCAGACAAGCCACAGGCAGATAACAGAGTGGAACGTACTATTATTTATAACCAGCAAGGAATTGTCCCAACCAACCCTGCAGCCAACATCTCCCATCTTTGCTGAGGTTGTGGTCTTGTTACAAGTCTTAATAGACCCTATTTATGAATATATCAGTAGGAGCACAAACAAGGTCACAGGAAATTTAGAGGACATTAATGAGACCTATGTAAATTGAGACAACTCAAAATGCTATGTATAAGACATGAAATTTGCTTTTGACTTTGCAAATCATCTCCTCGCCAGTAACTGTCCACTGTAAATGCTCTCCACAGCCCGCGGCCATGGGCCTTTAAAGTACGCTTCATGGAATAACTGAATCAAACTGCTGTTTACTTTTGCCACAGAGTCTCTAGCAAATAAAATGGAAGATGCCGTTGTCATTTTCATTGACTAAAACAAATCTTTAACTGGGAGAAAAAGAGGAGAAAGAAACTAAAATGTCAGTTGCTGACACTGACATCCCCTGCCACTCCGTAAATAAACATAACATCTATTAGTTGTCATGGAAACATTCTGCCGGATTCTGAGCATCAAAGCTCAACAATAAAGACACCCTGATATTTGAAGCTGTGCACAAACAACTCTTTTGGCATTTCTCATGAGCTCACCAGCACAAGAGCTAACATTTTCCCTGTTTGTTTTCTTTCTTAGGCATGAATGCATTTACTTTGGAAAAAGAGGCATGTATCTTAGAAACCTATTAAAAATGTTTGAATGCAGCTACTTGACAATCTCTGCTTTCCCCACTCTTCCCCCACCTCTCGTTTAACCTTTGCCTGAGAAGAATTTAAATGGCATATTTAGTCACTGCATATTGTGCTTCCTGTACCCAGGGCTGCATAAAAGGGATTGATTTAAATCATTTACAGTAACCACGTGGGGGAAGAGGATCAGGTTTTCTGCACCAAATGCTCCTGGGTCCATAATCAGCAGCCACAAATCCAGATAACAAATGAGTGTGTTTTCATTTGTCTCTTCTTTGATAAAGAATTATTCTGTAGTAAAGATTATCGCATTCTTTCAGCGTTCAACAAGAAAGCAGCTGAGATCATGGATACTTAAGCCTCTATCCCTCAGGTAACCAATCTCAGAAATGTTGGCTAAAAAAGTCAGAGTACGTTCCTTCCTATTATCTTTTTTGTTTGTTTGTTTTGATTGTGGAATGTATAACACCTTATAAAGCAGCAGTGGACAAGTTTAAGTTTCAGCCGCAAGTCGCTAAAGCTTTGGAGTCAAACATTGTTAATAAGAATCAGCTGAGAAGCAGGACACACCTCATACTTCAGAGCTCCACTCAAACATTTAGCATTTCTAAACCTCTAAACTGTTAGCAATCTAGGCATAAATCAGGGGGGATTTAAATTCCTGATTTTCTGGCACTTTTCAAGCTATAAATTCCACACATTCCTAAAGCAACTTTGTCCCATACCAGAGCTGAGGACAAGAGTGGGCTTCTGCTCCCCACCAAGTCTTAAAACAGTTCTTTCTGAAAGACAAAGATTTTATTTTATTTTATTTTTTAAGTTTCTGAAGTGAGGCCAGGAGGAGATTACATTTTATCTCAACAGTCCGCCAGGCCTTCTTCATCTTTGGACGTAGCCATCTCTATGTTTTTCCAGAAGATCCTATTAATCCATGTCTATATACCCAAAATGGTTTGGCTATTCAGAGGTTGGGAAGTAATTGAAGAGAGGAAACCAAATGGCCTATAAATGAATGCAGTCAATTCACATAGTCTCGAAGCGGCCCCAAGGACCACTTGTGTCAGAAATTCAGAATCATCTGAAATGCTGAAACTCAGGTTCTCCAGCCCCACTGAGACATACTGAATCTGGGGAGAGGACTAAGACTGTTTAGCCAAAGGCACCAGGTGATTTTCATCAAGGTCGTTTGGAAAACCAGGCATTAAAGCTTAATCTCGAAAGGTGGAGCCTGGGAATCTGCATTTTTTAACCACAGTGCCAGGCACAAATGTGGGTCATAAATGTTTGTGATACTGAATAAATGTATCATCTATTATATTTGTTTTTCCAGAGGCAAAGTCATTGTTTATACTCTCATGTTTACATTTATTTGTGGTTGTTTTTCAAATAGGCTCCTACCTCACATCATCCAGAAGCCAGTCTGATAAGGTGGTGTGTGGTGTCTCTTCGTGTCCTGTTGATTTCATGGCACTACCGGGCTGGGAATCAAGACACTGTTGTGACTTTAGCCCTTCTACCTCTCTGAGCACCAGTTTCCATGTGCTGAATTTTTCCAGAATCTCTAACATAATCTGGCAAAAATGTGAGGAAATAGAAAAGCAAGAATAGGTTATGAAATTACTTTGCCAGTTAATATCCTTTTCCAGCAGTCTGGAAAATAGAACCAGAAAGTCTTCTAACTCCAGTACCTTTTTATTTTATAGTGCTCTTTCTCCCTAAAGCTCAAAGCTGCCTGCTCTTTGAAATTTCATAGCCTTTACCACAAACACCCACAAGTCTCCCTGCTCTCCTCTTTGGAGGACACTCATCACAGGCAGCATGACTCCAACAGAGACCATGGGGAAGGCTGAACTCTTTAGGGCTGAATTTCATCTATTCTTTTCTCTTGGATATATTAGCCTGAATGTATTTGTGTAGCTCCCTGCCTTATTATCCATTTGGCAGACACTAAAGAGAGGAGGGAATCAAAATGCTCAATGTCCTGCTTTGTTTTCACTTTTTAGTTCTAAATTCCATAGAGAATAAAAACAGAGGAAGAAGTTTTCTCCGCTACAGTGAAGGAGATGAATAAAAGCAGTGGCCAGTGAGTGTGCGTGGGAGTGTCCATGAGGCCAACTGGGCAGGTGGATCCCAGAACCCCTCAGCTCCTTCAGCTTGGCTTGCTTTTGTGCAGCATCCACGCCTCCACCACACAGGCCTCCAGGAACCCCCCGAGACTGCTCACTGGCCTGCCAGCGTGGGGGACATATCCTGTTTCTTCTCAGTCCTGTGAAGGCCGATTTGCCTAAAAGGGTTTTCCTAACAAACTAAAGAAAAACAAAACCAATTTTCCCTAGAACCACAGAAGCGTGAGAACCCCATGAGTCCAGATCTCCATAGCTAACTTGAACTCACTTCCAGCCAAGGTTTGGTTTCCTCATACAGATCCTGGAGGAGCCATCCCAGAAACTTCTCACCCCATCCTGTCTGAGATGGGCGCCGAACAAACCTAAACAGGCTCAATCTCTTAGCCAAAGTCAAGATGTGTTTACACTGCTTCCAGGCCCACGGGGAATCCTGACACTTTCTTAAATATCATCCCAGATACCTTCCTGGAGGAATATGTGGCTGGAAGGGGGCTTTGAGGATGGGAAGCTAGGGAGGTTGGGGTTCACGTTTCTACTTGGCACCTACAGGCTGTGTGATCTTGTGCCAGGCACTTATAATCCCTGAGTCTCATTTCCTTATTTTAAATGAAGTGACAGTGCTGGCTTCATAGAACTGTTGACAAGATAAAAAGAAATGAAACCACCTACAAGCAGCCTTTTTCTCTTAATCACAGAGTACAAGTCCCCAGATCCCTCTGTCCTTCTTGTCCCCTTGCAGGTGTTTAGCCTCTGATTCTCTCCCCTCTCGTGTCCCACGCTGCTCCATGACCTTAGCATGAGGGAAACATTACAATGGATGGAAGGAAGAACAGAGCAGAGTCAGAGTGGGTGGCATGGAAAATTCAATGAAAGGTAGAATCTGAAGGCTGTGGCACCTAATGGACACGGACAATGCAACCAGGAAAGGGAGGGTCAGTTTTGGCAGGGAAGGAAGAGCACTGCATTTGGAATCAAGGGATCTGGATTTAAGGCTTTATTCTGCCCCTTATTATAAGTTTTATAAATTCTGGAAAGCCATTTCTTCTCCTAGTCTCATTTTTGTATTCTATAAAACCAGGCTAGAAATAGCTGCAAATTAAGTTTAAAAAATGTCTAAAATACCTGAAATATGATAGAATGCACCAATATTCAATAAGGGTGATTTTAATACTTATCACCTTGAAGTCATTTAGCCATCTTGTGCCTCAGTTTCCCCATTGGTAACGGTGGACCTAAGAGAAACCTACAGGCCCTTCCAGGGCTAACATGCTCTGTATCTCATCAGGAAGTGATGACTTCGCTCTGTACATGTTGAGTGCAGATTAGGATTCATGTGGGAAGTTTCCACAGGCAAATTGTAAATGCAGGTTAGGACCTCTAAAGAAGTAGTTCTCAAAGGGTCAGCACCAGCATCAAGAGGGTTTTGTGGAAATTTGTGGGGACATTTTTGGTTGGCAAAAGGATTGGAGGGCACTACCGGCACTAGTGGATGGAAACCTGAGACAGCAGAGGCCCCTGCAAAGTGTGCAGCACAAACCCAACAATGCGTTGTCCTGCACGACCTTAGTGTGCTCCCCCCACCAGATTTTCAAGTAGGACCTCAGTTCTGAAAGTGTGCTCTGCCGACTCCTTGAAGTCTCTGAAGCCCTTTCAGGGGGAACTTGAAGTCAAGACCATTTCATGACATTATTTGCCTTTTTCACTGAATTGACATTTGCAATGATGAGATAAAAGCAATGGTGGGTAAACTGATGGCATTTTAGCACAAGTCAAGGCTATTTGTACTACTGGTAATTGTATTGTACTAGTGGTAATTATATTCTTCACTATCTTGTACTCACAGTTTAAAGAAAGAAATATAAATAAATACCCCAAGTTTTATTTAAGAATATCCTCAATGAAGCAATATATATTAATTTCATTTATCTTCGACCTCAAGTACAAACCTCTTTATATTCTATTTGACAAAACGCTACATACCAAAATACAATGGTTATCTCAAGGAAAACATTGGGACAATTTTGTTTCAGCTGAACTAGCTGCTTTTTTTTTTTCATGGAACACCATTTTTATGTGAAAGAACAACTTGCAGACGAACTATGATTTTCAGATATTGCAGACATTTTCTCATAAATGGACCAAGTGAGTATATCATTTTCAAGAATACAACTGTTTCAAATGGTAAAGTTCAAGCAAAATTTAAAATTTTGGAAAATTTGTACCCAACACTGTGAGCTTGACAATTTCTCAATACTTCAGGTTTTTTCTGATTGAGTTCAGAGTTGATATTTACAAGTGTGGTATATTGGTATTATATCATGAAGTGTATCAACATTTGGAAAGTCTATAGAATTCATTGAGCCACTATTTTCCGAATGACCAATCCATGGTGTTATGAAATCATGGGTGGGTAAAAGATCCATCCCAAGTGCAAGAAAAACTAATGGATTCTAATGTTACAGAGTACAAAAAATTCATGGATATGAGAGGTGGTTTGAAGCTATGTGTATCCCAGAAAAACATATTCTTAAACCTAATCCATTCCTATGGGTGTAAAACCATTAGGACCTTTTGATGAGGTTACTTCAGTTAAGATGTGACCCACCTCAATCAGGATGGGTCTTAATCTTATTACTTGAGTTCTTCATAAAAGAATGAAATTCAGAGAGAGAGAAAGCCATGGAAGCAAGAAGCTGAAATCAACGAAACCTGGAAGAGAAGAGAGGGACCAGCAGACACCACCATGTGCCTTGTCCTGTGACAGAGGAGCCAAGGATCACTGGCAGTTGGTCTTCCAGAAGAAAAAATCAACTTGATGGTGTCTTGGTTTGGACATTTTCCCCACCTCAAAACTGTGAGACTGAATTCTCATTGTTTACGCTAACCCATTTCATGGTATTTGCTTTGAGCAGCCTAGGAAACTAAAAAAGTATTACTTCAGATTCTGCGTTGCAGCTAACCTTTAAGAAACTACCACTTGTTGCATTTTGGGTCTTATTAAAAAAGAATATCCATGATTATCTGAAAAGTCTACTAAGATACTCTTCCCTTCTCTAACTGCATATCTGTGTGTGGCTGGATTTTCTTCATCTACTTCAAGCAAAATAACATATAACAGATAAAATAGAGAAGGCTATATGAGAATCAAACTGTCATTTATTAAGCCAGACATTAAAGAGTTTTGAAAAAATGTAAAATAATGTCACTTCACTTTTCTCACCAAATTATTTTTTGTTTCAGAAAATGCAATTTTTTTCATAAAAATGTTATTTATATTAACATGTAATGGGTTTATTATTTTAAATAGATTAATAAATATTTTTAAATTTTCTGTTTTAATTTCTAATATTGTAAATATCAATAAATATGACCCACATAAACAAAATCTCATAGGGGACCTCGATAATTTTTAAGAGTGTAAAGAGGTTCTGAGATCAGAAGTTTTGACAACCACTCATATCGAAAAAAAACACAAACCAATTTTCGGATCGTAGAACCTGTTTTATATCTAAACATGAAGTACTATTGTATGCTCTAAGGTACACCAATTTCCAGGAATGAAACTACCACGTAAGTCAATGGAAGACTGTATGTTGCTTGGTTAAAAATTTGACCAAGAATTGCTTACCATTTCATAAAGTCACACTACTAATGGCAACATTATTCGTGATATTAGAGTTGCCGATACAGTGCATCCTTATGGCCTGGCTTTGTAGTTGTCTAGCCCTGTGATTTTTGGGGGAAAGTGCAAGCATCTGACTACTTCATTTTGTCTTCTGGTATAGTTGTGTCTAGAAATTTGAATATTGAAATACACATTGTATTTACTTCTCTTTATTTTTTAATAATATAATTAAGGCATTTTATTTTTTATCATGGGTAGGTAATTTACATTGTGAATTTCATGACAATTAAAAAATGTGCTACAAAATATCTGTTATAGACAGGAACATTGAGTCTGACAGAGCTGAGAATCACTGAGGCTAGAGGTTTGAGATTAGAGTTAGTGGTGGAAGCAACAGGAAGGAGTGAGCTTCTGAGATGTCTGGTATGGAGTGCCATTCCTTTAAAAGTGATGGTGTAATATCACCTATCCATCAGGTAGAGGCCCAAACACAAAAGAACACTGGTCTCGAAAATTTACCCAAAGTTTCCTACAATTGGTCTAGTTGCAAAGTGCTAAATCCTTGCCAATCTCAGACTCTGATCTCCCATTTGCCCACCAAACTCTGGCTCATATACTTGCCCTGCTTGAACTTGTCTCATCTGTTTGCTCCACTCAAAAGATACACCAGCCAATCTCCAAAACCCCTTCTTCAAGTCACACTTCCTTGGACACCATGGCTTGGGCTCTGCTCCTACTGCCTCGGCTTTGACGATTCAAGAAAACCATCTTGGTACATGGCCACAGAAAGGACAGAGCTCACAGAGGGCAGGTATAGAGAGAGGAACTGTGAAGAGTAAACTCCTTTGATAAAACAAGACGTTACACTCTTACTACCCAGGGTCTGCCAGTGTCCACTGAAGCCTTTGTTCTCTCCCTCCCATGAATTCTGAAATTCATTCAATTTCACAGTTTTATAAAATGGCAAATGTCTCACTCTCTTAGCCTATGATTAAATTTGTTGTTTATTTATAGGGCCATTTGTTGCTGAAACCTCTCCTTAAAAAAAAAAATAATAATAATTGCTTCTTCAGATGGTTTTCGTCTATCTGCCAGAAGGTGTCATTTTGGGATGAGGCCATTCAAACTTGCTCAAATCTGAGCAATAACTCACCTAAAATGAGGTCAGTGTAAGTGACTACCCACAACAGGGAAAAACCTGTTAAATTAAATCCAGAGTAAGTACCAACATATCATGTAGTGAGAGTTACATGTGTCAAATGAAGGAGTGTTATGAGGATTAATGAGGCTGTTATTAAAAAACGCTTTGGGATTCTTGGCTGAATGGCATTATTGAAAGTGGTGGTAAAGCTGGCATTTATAGATTGTCATTAGATCAAGGCCTTGTAACAGGCTCTGGGGAAATATAGAGAAAGCAATGGAAGAACTAGAAACATATTTTTTATTGATGATTGTATCTTATACTACATTTAGCAGTCCAAATGCTTAATTCAGCAAAATGTGTATGCAGATGCCAGTGTCTGCTTTGCAAATGTCTATAAATAGTAGTGGAAGCTCATCTGAGAATTTGAACATAGTGTTGTAGTCCATGAAAGAAATGCCGTGGCAACAGCAAAAACCAATTCACAGCACATTTATTCTTATTCTCCACAGTGGATTGTGTGATAGGCAGATATCAAAGATGGGGAATGTCAAAGAATTCTCTGTCGGATGAAGCAGTGACACGATCCCAGGCTGTTACCTACAGTGTTTGATGTCGCCGTGGAAAGTGGAAAAGGTGGCCCCTTGCCTGGATATTTCTAAACGCCAATAGGTTGCAAGGATGCATCCAGAAGACTGAATTTTTCTTTTCTTTTTCACCCGGAAGTATGCCCACTGAAAAATGCACAAATGAGATCATCTTATCCTTTGAGATTTGTATAAAATTGTCCTGAGTCTATCACCTCTCTTACAAAGTCCACAAGCTGCCTGTGACTTCCCAGGGGCCAGGTCCTCATGATTCCTGTTGCAGCTGGCCCATCCCTCATAATCTCCCACTGCCTCTACAACCTCCCACCCTCACAATTCTAGTCATGAAAACCAAGCCTTCCCCTGCATTTCCCCAAAGCCTGCTGATCTAGGCATTTGGTGTATAGCAGCACATTATTCTGAACACTTGGGGGAAATAAGTGGCATTTACCTCACAGGAACAAAAACAATTTAAAATATAGTGATAGATATTCCTGTTCCTAAGAGTCCCCCCATTACGCTAGCAGTTTTCATTGGCTGCTTTCCTCTGTAAGTGGCCTTCAAAGCCAAAGCCAGTCAGCTCCAGGCTTCCTCCTTTCCCTGCTCTGCCTCCCTCCTCCACTCTTTCCCCCTTCCAAATTCCTGTTCGTTTCCTATGCAGAGCTGTGTAACTATTTCTTTGTGATCTCCTTCCAATCCATGCCCTCAGGCCACCATCTTCATCCGTGATGCAGTTTATCAAGGTGTTTTCCTGACTGAAAATATTTGCCCAGGAAAGGAATGAAAATAATCCCTTTTTCCAAAGAGACTTCCATTGCCTTCCAGGTGGACACCCGGGTCACACTGTGTCTACTCCCCGCCTTGTGACGAGCCCTGGGCACTCACCATGCTAAGCAGTCCCGGGAGCTGCCTTCCTGCCTTTTTCCGGTGGGGACTCTTTCTCCTACCAACCACTGCCCACTTGTCATCCATGGATGGTTCTTCAGAAGGGACCTCGTCATGCTGTGTGGACTCCCCCCTTAATATTAATACACTGACAATTTTAAATGTGTCAACAGTACAAGAGGTATCTCATAGCAGGAAATTGCAGGTCCTAATACAAAGTACCACCACAACTACTACGAGAGGACGAGATCCGCAACGAAGAGGTCAACAGTGTATTTTTTTCCAGAGTCAGAACTTTTTAAAATTATTGAATTTAAATTTTTGAATTTATTATTTTGAATAGGTAATAAATGGACAAGGTATAAAAGTCAAAAGTTACCAAAAGTTACAGAAGGGTACAGATTGAAAAGTAACTCTTCCTTATCCCTCTCTTGCCCCATAATTGCCAGCCCTCCTTCCTAGAGGTATCCACAGGTAGAGTTTCTTATGGATCCTCCCAGAGATTTTCTGTGCATTTATAAATATTTGTTTATTTGTGTCTTAGACAACTTGTGCCCACTCTAAATATTCTTCTACATTTTTCAATTACATTTAATAATATATCTTGGAGATCATTACACATTAGTAGATATAGAGGTTCCTCATTGTATTGGCTGCATGATTTTCCATGACATTTAGATTATTTCCTATATTTTCCTGCACAAACAACCCTGCAGTGAATGCTTTTTAAAATACAGTACTTTGTACAGAGGCAATATATTTATAGGATAAATAACTTGCAATTAAATTTTTAGGTTAAATGCTATGTGCATTTTAACTTCACTAGATATTGCCCAATTTGCCTCCAAAGAAATTCACTAGTTTACTCTCCCAGAAATGTATTGTGAAGAATAAAATTTTCTCTGTACCTTGAGAGAAGGATAAGAGTTGGAATGGCATTGAAGGGGGAACAGAATTCTAATAGGGAGAAATGGCTCTCTCTCCTAGTCTATAAGCTCCTTGAGGACAGCCACTGTGTTGTTCGTTGCTATATAACCCAGCCCCTAGCACCAAGCCTGGCATGTGTAAATATGTAAATATTTGTTGACAAGTGAATGGCATAGGAAAGGTTCAGAGATAGGCACTAAGCCTAGTCTGTCTGGGGGCAGAGAGTAAAGCAAACAACCCAGACTATTATGTATGAGGGGAGTCGAAGTGGCAAAAAAAGTTGAAAATGTAAGTTGCTTTTCTTTTGTCATCACATGTACACAAAAAGATAGTTTGTTCCAGGTACTGTTATAGGCACAGCAAACAGAAAAAATATGCTGGAATCTACCTTGGATTTTATAGTTTTCCATGGGAAAATATTTATCATATCACCCAAGAAAAAGTATTAACTTTACTATTTTTCCAAGCACTGGCCATAGTTTCATCAGTATGTAGCCACTGCATCAGGACTTTGTAAGGCCAAACTGATCATCTTGGCTGCCTTTAAGAGGCTCGAGATGCACCACTGACCATTCTGGTCTCCAGGATGGGAGAAAGGATTTGATGGGCCTCTTCAGTGGCAGGCCCACTTCGAATGTATAGAGTCAAAACATACCTGTGAATGGATGGAATTCATGAGTTCAGTTATTGGATTAACAATCCAAGAAAATCAAGTAATTATTATGAGATTGGTAAACTGATCATATAAGGATTATATAGGTATGTATGTATAAATAAGTAGGCATGTATACATATTCACTAGATAGATGATAGATAGATGATAGATAGATAGATAGATAGATAGATAGATAGATAGATAGACAGACTTCATTAAAGGCTACCATTTGCCAGGCACTGCCCCTATGCTATTGCTAGACTTTACAACTCTATGTGTAAGTATTATTGTCCCCATTTTACAGACAAGGAAACTGAAGTCTAAATTGGTAGATTACTTGCCCATGGTCACTCAACTAATAAAGTGATGAAGCAAGAATTTCAATCCAAGTATATAAGGCTCTATACCCATATTTCTACGTTACTGTGAGACTTGAATTCCAAGGAGGAATTAATGCCATGGGTAACTCACTATTCATACTATCATCACACATTCCCTTCTTCAGGCTGTCTCACTAAGTCAGGGAGATGGCAGTGTTAATGACATAAAATTAAATCTCAGTCTCACTCACATGCCAGCCAACTCCTCTAAGTAACCAATATTATACCATCTCCACAAAAAAAAACGGATTACGCTTCAGATCTAGTAATAGCACATTTGTAGCGCATGACTCTTTCCAGAATACATGTGACATGTGATCAACCTGGGCACTGGGGAGACTTCAGCACTTAGACACTACCTTTATCACAGTGTGTTCCTTGCAACGCTCTTTTTTGTGTTGTTGTTGTTGTTACCTGGATTATCAGAGAGACCACGAGTCATTGTAAAACCAAATTGAGTTTAAATACATTTCCTTGAAGCATCTGTTTTGTTAAATGTATCCCATGAAACCAACATTAAAAGCAAATGCCATTAAGAGGGCACAAGGTAAGCTCATTTAGTTGACCAAATCGTATAACACAATGAATTAATATGGTAATATGCCTTTGGAGACCAGCAGCAGATAATAGAGGTGAACAGTGGAGCTGGAGCCTGGTTTTGGAAAAGCAAAAGCAATTCATCATTATGCTGCAACAATCTAGGAGAACATTTCTCATTTCCCACTTACCTGCCCCCAATTCTGAAAACCTTTACGCCGTACTTTTTGAACACCAACTTTAACTAATGCATCTTTTCTCACTCAGACTGCTGCATTTTACTACCAAAAAACCCCCCTCTTATTTGTGTTTTGTAACAGTAGTAAATAAGTAGAGATTTCAGTTATAAGTGGGAGTTTGTGTAGCATGAAACCATAAAAGCCTCACCCTTTCCACCCTGCAAAACAACTAGTAAAACACCCTTCAAATAGACAGAGGGAAAGGTGAGAAATAAGAGATGAACAAGTAGAACAGAAATACCATAGAAGATTCCAGCTGTCCTTCCTGAGGAGTTAAGCATTAGAAATTAATGTGCTGTGTAAATTAACAGTCATTTCTTAGACTCAGTCCCTCTCTCCAAGGCTTAGATTTCTATTTCTATTCTGCCAGAAAGAACCTAATTAAAGCTCGTCGTGCCAGGTCAGCAAGAAAGTATCCCCTAGGTACTGTAAAAAAAAAAAAAAAGCTTATCTAAATACTGTTTTCCCCTGACTATAAAATTATTTATGCTCATTTTAGAAAAATTTTAGAAAACACAGAAAAGCATAAAGGAAAAAATGCAAAATCATTTATAATCCCAACTCTCAGAGATACTACTATTAGTATTTTGCTGTATTCATGTCTATCTCACATACCATCAAACAGCCTTCAAAACCAGGATTTTAGCTGCTGCATAAAGTGATTTAACAATACCTATGAAGATGAACATTTAGATTCTTTCTTTCTTTCTTTCTCTTTCTTTCTTTCCTTCTTCAATTACAAACAAAGCAATAACAAACACTTTTACATAGACCTTTCACCTCAGCTTTAGTTTTTTTCAGGAGGACATTTTCCTAGAACTAGAATTCCTGGGCCAGGGGTGTGAATAATTTTAGAGCTCTTATGCTAAATCCACCCAATGCTTTTTAATCTTCATCTTACTTTACCTCTCTGGAACTTTCAACACCATTGACTGGCACTCCTTTCCTCAGATCCTTTTTTCCTTTGCTCTGTGACATCACCTTGCTCTGCTTGCCCCTTACCTTTCTGGCTCTGCCTTCATGGTCCCTTTTTTGGGTCTCTCTCTTCTATTCAGTTATAAATAAGGATGCTCTTAGGTTTCCATCCTACATCCTCTTCTCTCAGTCTATACTCTTTCCCTAAATGATCTCATCTATTCTTAAGGTTTCACTTAACATATATATTCACTTAATATAAAATATATAATACACATATATATACACATATGGTATGTGAAATATATATTTCTAAATACATACATTTATGAGTATATAAAAAAATATATATATATACACACACACACACATACCCCAATATTTATCTCTGTCCCAGATACATTTTCTAAGCTCCAGGACCTGGATACAACAGCCTCCTGCCTTCCCCACCTCAGTGACTCACCGGCATTGCAAACCCATGATCTGACCACACCAATTCTATGCTTCCTGTTTCAGAAGAAGGAGAAATAAGAGTGATAACAGTAAGCATCATTTTCTTGTTCCTGACTTTGATGAGAACGTCTCCCATGTAACCCATTGAGCAGGATATTGTCTGCTAGTTTGAGATGAAATTCTGATCATGTAAGACTATTAGAGGAAGACATTTCCTTCCTGCTGTTTAGGACCAACCATTTTGTTCACAGGGTGTTAACCCTATCCTTGCATCCTGACCCTATGCTTTTGTCCCACTTTTAGTGCTAAAATTACCCAACTCATAATGAATACTATAATGTTGACCCCACCCCCCCAAAAAAACCCAAAACTACACTGTAAAATAGACAAAAAAAATCAAAAAAGGATTACTTCGTGTTAAAGACACTAAAAATTGATAAAAATGAGGGGGAAAAGACTATAGAAATTCTAAAAACAAAAACAAAATCAACAAGTGGTTCAAATGCAGGATGAGAACAGTGTGAATTGAAATTGATAGAATTAAATCTCCTCCTCAGAATGAGGATCTTCAAAATTTGACCCAGAACATTAGATTTAGTGAAAACAGTGCCCACAAAAGAAAACTCACAAAGGCAGAAATGATCATCTGTGAGTTTGATATGGGCCACCACCCCCCAAAAAGAAAACTAAACACTTAAACCTTTGTTAAGCTCCATGAAAATAATTTCAGGAAAAAAAAAAAGGAAATGGGAAAAATGGTATTAGTTCAGTTGTGCTATAAAAAATGATTGATTAAGAAATAAAGTCTTATCTGTTGACCCTTTATAGAAAAAGGATAAATTATTTCCTCTGAAGAGGTTTCACATATTCAGTGTGATGACATCACTTCCTCTCTTCCCCACAATTTACACTGTAAAGTAAGGCAGCTGATAGAAGAAAAACTTTTCCTGTAATTAAGATCTCACAGCTTTATTGAGCCATTCATTAATCAGGCAGCATCCCATTAAGAAAGTAGATGGGAGCTCCACTGAGGGGGTGGATAGGGGAAATTCATATAAGGCAAGTGTGGAAGCAAGTAAGGAAATGTTCTGATTGGCTGACATTAAGTTTCCATTTTACACAGGTGGATCTTGTAAAGTGGGGAGCAGATGAGCATTGGTTAATGTGGTATACTTGTGTGCCAGTTTGTATATATTATGCCCCCCAGAAAAAGCCATATTCTTTGATGCAGTCTTGTGGGGGCAGATGGATTAGTGTTGATTAGGTTGGAACCTATTGGTTCAGTGTTTCTATGGAGATATGACTCAATCAACTGTGGGTGAGAACTTTCATTGGATTATTTCCATGGAGGTGTTGCCTGACCCATTCAGGATGGGTCTTTATTGGATCACTGGAGTACTTTAAAAAGAGCCACACAGGCCCAGATGCAGAGAGCTGCAGCTGAGACAGACATTTTGAAGATAGCCATTGGAAACTGATGCAGACATTTTGGAGAACACCATTTGGAAATGCAACCCACGAGCAAGCAGATGCCAGCCACATGCTTACTCAGCTAACAGAGGTTTACAACAGCCTTTCTCCACTGAAGTTACCCTTGGTTGATGACTTACCTTGGATACTTTATGACCTGAAGACTTAACTTTTAACCAAATAAACCCCCTTTATAAAAGCCAATCCATTTCTGGTGTTTTGCAAAAGGGCAGCATTAGCAAACAGGAACAACTTGTCCATTCTGATAAGCTCTTTCTATCTGACCAAAACTAGTTTTATCACCAGGTGTTGCTTCTCAGTGACCCTATAGGGTGTATTTTGATTTCTCAGAGAATCCCAATCCCAATTGAGTCAATTGTTCTTGTCCTTTGGAAAAGTCCTTCTTGGAAAGGAGTCTTCTCCTGGCAACACCCAATGCACGCAGCCTTTTCTTTTATGTAACACAGCTAAACCACACACTATCCTTAGCCTCACAGCAATCCTGGGTAGTAAGGTTGTCCCCATGCAGAAGATCCTGGATGGAACTCTGGGAACCTACCTGGCATGGAGCAAACCTGAGTATCTTTCATGCCCTTTGCAGGTCTCTCCTACACTCTTCCCCTGAGTATCAAACCTAAGCCTAGTAGGTCAAAATTGAAGACTTTTAAAGCATGGAGGCACTTTGGTAAACATCTGCTTCAGTTGTTCATAACCTGGGGCCACAGCATCCTTGAAATCCAAACGCCCACCTAACATGATCTGCAAACTGAGTAAATAAGAGATAGAGCTATTTATTTAAAAGTGCTACTCATTTAATTCTTGTGGTTTCTCATCACGTGCCTTATCAATCAACAGATTCTAAAAACCTAACTCTCATCATGTGGGAGTGGATGTCATCTTTTGAAGATTAAATAAGGTCTTTGTGGCCAAAAGGGTATAGTTGATCTGGTCCAGTCTCTTCAGCTCACAGGTGAGGAACAGGTAAGTGAAGTGACTTGCCCAAGGTCTCTTAGTGAATTCTTTAAAATGTTGGATCTAAATATTCATTCCCCTGATTGCCCAACCCAGGGCTCTTTCCACTAGGTTAGCCTCCCATCTAAGGAAAGTCAAACTCAATCAAGGTTTCATGCCTTCAAATTTGCTTTGTTTGAGGTGTGGGTGTGTGTGGGTAATCAGTGGTAAAGTCCAAATATCCTTGAGGAGCTGGAAAAATAGAAGACTGCTCTGATCTTTGGAGAACAATTATGAGACAGTCACAACTAAGTTCATTGAAATTTTATCAGTAATATGGAAAACATCTTTTTTCTTCTGAAAACCACTTTAGAGTAGGACAATGACTACCAGGTCTCAATGACTGCATCGTACTGTTCTCTCTTCTTGGTACATGGTCCTTCTGGGAGAAACTACATTTCCCAGCCTCCTTTGCACACGGTCCTCCTGCTGGAGAACACATTTCCCAGCCTCCCTTGCAGCAAGGTGTGTTTATGTGACTAATGTGACCATATGCTCACAAATAGAATGTGAGCAGGAATGATGTATGCAATATTTACTTAGAAGAAAATTTCTTGCCTTCAATTTTTTTTTCTGTCTTTTAGCCTTTTCATTAGCTGGAATATGAACATGTCTAAGAGCCAGCTTTGATTTAGTAGACAAACTTATTACCCCAGGTGATGGTGGAGCAATATGATGGTAGGAACTGAGGTCCCTTAGTAACTAAATGGAGTATAACTGCTCTTCACCTTCGATCATGAAAGATTTGGTCCACATCACTCTTTTTTGTGCCACTGGGCTTTGAAGAATATTTTGTGATGATTGTTCTACCTTTGATCATAACTTATATAGTGATCAGACATTTTCCTACCCTTTGAGGGCATTGAGAGATAGAACTACATCATCAGCTTGCCACATTTGCCAAGATGTATTTAATTCTAGATTGGTCTGTACAGTGTCTGGCTGGGGGGTTGAGTGGAATGCCAACTCTGTGCTTTAAGATCAAGAGGGTAGATCTGGTTCATGTTATAAAAATAAGCTGTAGATGTCTGATCCATGTTTTAGGGGTCTATCACCTAACAAATATAATTTTTTAAATCCCTCCTATTTTTATAATTCATAGTGAAAGAATTATGTGAGCAGGCAGAAAAAACATGACAACTATGCTAGGTATTTCACTGAAAAATATTCATACCTCTGAAACCTTGATAGGCAGATATTCAAATTATATTTGAGATTATTAATATATTTTCACACTGATCTTTTTAAGTGCTTCTGCCATTCTCTCCTTTATGCTAAGGGAGCTGTGTAATGGGCCTTCTGGTATATGTGGGAAGAAAGGAAATTCAAAGTCACTTTCCTTTTTTGCCACATCCTTGTTGAGCTCCCCACCTGACATTGCATCTAAACTTATATCCATTTGCAGCTGAGTTGGGAGATTAGGACCTCCGAGTGTCTAGGTCCCTCTCAGAAATAGGGTGCCTTGGGGACTCTCTCTTCCTAGGTACACAGGGAGCCTGAGAACAGTGCTATCAACCCTCCTGCCAGCCCCCCAAATAAGGAGCTCCCACCCCAATGACGTGGGCTTGGCAAGCTCTATGGAACTCACAGAGATAGGGAGGGGACGTTCACTTCTCCCTTCTTCTTCAGTCCTGCAAAGCAAGACCCACCCACTCCTGTTTCACAAAGTACCACCTCCTCCCCACCAGGGCATCTTTAAGGAACAATGGATTAAACGAGATTTACTGCTCCTCTCTCTGATTTAAAATTTCCTACTTCCATTATTTCTTCTTGGAATATTTTTCCTTCCAATGGGAAAACAAAATACCCATTTCCCTGTCTGCTCTATCTACCTGAATCAGTGTTTTGAAGATAAAAGACAATATTGATTTTTTTTAAAGGCTGTAGTGAGATAGGTAACAAATATTTAATAATTTGAAATATATTTCTTGTTAAAAATCTGTTCATATTAATTTAAAGGTTGAATCAAGCTAGCAATATCTTCAAAGAAATGACAATTTGGGATACCATTATTTTATTGCTTTGCAATAGTGTGCAGGGGTATTAAAAACTTTTTCCTCACTAGACTCTGTCTTAAAACTATTCCTCATGTAGAGACAACATGTAGAGACTGACTTTAATCATGACAGCTATTCTCCAGAAATTTAATTATTGCTCTTGCATAATAGAAAGGGTTACAACCTAAATCACAGACAATATTATAGACTGACACAATAAGTCTTGGTTAGACCAAAAGTATTAGAACTTTTGGCAGGACACTGGGTTGATGGTGTTAAAAGTAAATGTACTTTGGGTCAAATGTAAATACAAAGTTCCAGTTAATTTATTTCTAAGCTACTTCTCTCTATCTAATCCAAGCACCAATTTATATCTTAGAAATCTCTTCCTTCCTTTCCTGGTACAGGCAAAAATCAACATGGCTTCTCTCAAAGCTATAAAATAGTCAGACAGCCAATATGTTTTTGAAAACCATATTCAGAGGTAGTCAAGTTAGAGACAATGCTTCATTGTGACCATTCCTTATAAAGAGTGTAATAATTCAAGCATTCACCTTCCTTCCATTGTCTGACCCCAAAATGTTAACTATAAATATGTGATGTTCCTTCTGGACAAATGAGATTTCAGGAAGCAGGATTGCTTTATGATCAAACTAAAATCTATTTCATAAAAAGTCTTTAATAAAGCTGTGGTTTAAAACCAGTCCAAAGCAATGATATATGATAAATGTTCTGTTTCAAAGATGCAAATTATAATCAAATCATAAGGATAATTCACTCCAATGCTTGTGTTGTTCCCAGGTTCACAATTTACATTTTGAAACTTCAAGGTAGACTCAAATCTGGTAAGGAATTGACACATAAAAACAAAAGAAGCAGTATTGCTTTCCTTACTTTACACAGAAGGCTGGCTGCCTCTGCTAACACAAGTACACACATGCCTCGGCGAAACATAGGCACTTCCCGTGTGACTCTGGGAATTTATTTTAATAAAAGTTTTAGAAAAACATATTAAAGCATTCATTCCTCTCTTTGAGAAAAAGTCCCAATCCTCCACTTTCAGTCATCAAAAAGTTCTGAAGTCAACCTTGAATACTGGAGCAGACTGCAAGTTAGACTTAAAAACATTTGCTAAATCACTGCCACAGCATAAATCAAAGTGGGATCCACCTTAACAATTTGAGATCACTTAAGGGGGGTTTCCTCAAGGCCAGAGATTGTACCAGTTAGTGTTTCCAAATTTCCCAACAGATATTAATCAGAATTCAGGATAATCCTGGAAATGCTCAGCAATTCTTAGAAGCATAAATCATTGGTAAAATTCTTCTTACTCATTATCATTTTACTCATTATCATGGATATCTAAAAAAACTGTTTAATTAATAAACATTCACTTTAGTAGTTTTTACAAAGAACCATAGCCTATAGCAAATACTCAAACACTGGAAAACACCAGCAAACATTATTGGGCAGTCTTCAAACAACATCCAGATCTCCTAGCTAAGTTATTAGCACAACACAGAATTATAGTCTAAATCGCCAACTTAACATCTTATTTGGCTTCCAAAACTAATTATTTCTTGGAATACCACTCACAGCATTTGTATAAAGTATACTATGCATGTAAACTTATTAATATTTATCTTATTCACAGGAATGACTCATCTTTCACAGCAGACTGGGCTATGAACACATAACTATAAGGGCCTTACAAGTCTGACTAATGAACCTATGGCACATCTCTCCTCTGAGTTCCTAATCAGGTTCTCAGAAATATTAACCTTCATGAAGTTTTCCGGCTCTTGCATTCAACGTGGTGTCAGTGGATTCCTTCTAACCAGTAAAGTCTCTATGTTAATCCTTAAGCTTTAATTCTCACAGGAGAATTTTACTTTTGTTCTTTTTCCCAATTTCTTAACAGATATTTTCTGGGAATTCTGAAAAACATAAGTTTCCTGAGAGATGTTGGGAAGGAATTCCCATGTAGAAACACGAGGTTTGACAGAGGAAACAGATCAGTGAAATAAAGCAGTTTCATAAGAGCATTTTGCTGTATTTTCAAGTGATATACAGCAAAAAGAGTGGGAATATGGCAAATGGTTCTTCACTAACTTTTCTCTTAAAAACTCACACCACCTCTCTGTTGCTCAGCCCTGTTAGCCCCATATAGACATCGTCTCCCATCTCTAATACCAAATCCCCAGGGAGCTTAGTTTGGATCCAGCTCATCCCTGGTCACAAAAATGATACTCTAAGGCTGGGCCTAGAACAGGGTATTCCAGTAGTGCTGAATCCCCGAGGGGTGACTGGGAGTGGGCCTAACGCAGCCCCTCACCTCACTTTCAACCATAGCAGCTCCACATCTATTGGTTTTTTCCCAAAAAGAATTTTTGTTTCTATAATGGAACAGTTCTGCTGCTAAAAAAGAAAATGTTTGAAAATTGCTAACTCCGAGCGCCCCGTGAGACCTTGGTGACCCCAGAGGGGCAGATCTCTGGGAGACTGGATCAGTTTCAGACCAGGACGTAAAATCCAGTGCAGGGTGGGACCACAGGAAAGTAGTGTCTGGGGCCTGGAAGCCAGCCAGGGCCATCTCCCCTCTGGGTGATAAACACAGAGTGGCCAAGAGGCCTTCGAAGCCCAGCCATGGACTGAGCCAGACCAGCGTGGCCTTTCTGGCCGTACCCAACCACCTGAGCCACTCCAGCAGACGGCAGGCAAAGCCAGAACTAGAAAGTCAGTGTTCCCTGAAGTTGTCTCCAATTCCCCTGAAAGTGGAATGATCCATCACTGCACGGATTACTCTGCTTTACCTACAATACCACTCTCAATAAATACAAGAAACAAATTAAAATGAATTCTCCACTCTCCAAACATGCATTATGCTCTTTATGTAGCCAGCTTGGAAAATAGGTTATTGACTAACCTACCAAGTAGAAAACCAAGCAACCATCTCAGAATATTTATGTTGCTTTCAGGCTTAATTTCAAGGGCACGCATGTTCTTAGGCAAAAACAAACAAACAAACAAAAAATGAAAAACAAAACAAAAAGATCTGGATTTTATTCAAGTGGAAAATGTTTCTGGATTTTTCTCATAATTTCACGTACACTCATATAATTGCTCTAAACACAGTGTGTGGGGGGAGTAGATTTTGTAGTCAGTCTTTGGCATTGACTGAGGATTATGGGGCACTCATCTGCCTCAGATAACTCCCTTGTGGGCCTGATGTGAAAATCACCATTTCAGTAGAAAAGAGCCACAAGAACCCTGAGGTCAGCTAGCAGGACCCTCCCTCCTTTAACAGATGTGGTACTGAAGTCCACAGGGATTAAGTGACTCATGCCATACTGTGAAGCTAATTTGGAGTGATACCAAAACCATCAGGCTCTGTCCCAAACCAGACTCAAGGCCTTTTGGCTTCCATTTGGCATGAACCAAACCACTCGTCGCCCACAGGAGTCTCCCCTTTGGAATAGAACAGTCTCCAGAAGAGACATGACTTTGGAGGAAACACAGCCCTTCATTGTGTCACTGCTAACACTCCAACTCAGATGATTCCACCCAGTTAGCCAGCTATCAGGAACATCTTTCTGTTCTCACATGCCTCAGTCCCTCCCAGCAGTTCCCAGAAGCCTTGTGTGTGTCTGACGAAGCCAACCTCACTGGGAGTCTGGTTTCAGTAGCGATGCAGCTAACACATGCACAATGCTTGCCATGTGCTCTTGGAGCTCTTACATATGTTAACCCATTTACTGCTCACAGCAACTTAGGAAGTAGTTAAGCGCTATTAGTATTCCCATTTTACCACTAAGGAAACTGAAGCACTTACCTGCAACCATAATTACTGTCATAAGTTAGTGACAGAGCTAGAATTCAGGTTCAGGCTGTGAGGCTCTTAACCACTACAGTGTACTTATCCCCTATGATCTACTGCCACATCCAAACCCCTCCAAAACCACTCCAAAACTTAAAACAAAAAAAGTTTCTTTGCTCACAATTCTATAGGTGAGAAATTCAAGGAGGAAACATTAGACAGCTCATGGCTGTTCTACCATGTCTGGGGCTTCAGCAGGATGCTTCAGTGACTTGTCAGGGGCTGTATATTTAATGCCTCTGTCCTCCTTCATGAGATCTCACCACATGGCTAGCTTGAGCTTCCCCACAGCATGGTGGCCTCAGGGTTCCAAGAGGAGCATTCTAATGCACCAGGGCTTATCAAGCTTCCACCACATCAGACCTGCTAGTTGGCCAAAGCAAGTCCCATGGCCAGCCCCAGAGCCAATATGGGAGATGACCTGGTTCACTGGAGGCCATCAATGTGACATCTTAGCACAGTGAGCATGTGGGAAGAGATCAGCTGACCCTGGAGTACAGTCTCTGCATCTTCATATTTTCTTTTCTGCACCTCCTTTAACAAGAAACATGCTCTCTGCAGGAAAAGGAGCTTATCATTTTATAAATAGTGGGAACTGACTTTCCAGCCTCAGAAGCCATTGTCATCTTTGGACATGGAGGACAGCATCAATCGATTCACAAATTTGACTTGTTTTCACTTCATCTGAGGAGACTTGATTCAGGTGAAACACAGGATGCTGAATAGGTTACTGGAAAGTTCCCTTGACAATAATAAATTTCTAGACTATTTCAAAACATACTATATCAGTTGTAACAGTTGTAGTTAATAAGCAAAAGTAGAACCAAAAATCCTGTGCCTTAGCAAGTTAAGTATTGATAAAGCCTGATTGAAGAATCCAGGCATAAAGAGTAAATGGCAGACAGTAAGAAGTGTAACAATAAATAGATAAACTAACTGCCAGTTTGTTAAAACAATTTTTTTTTTTTATGAGCAGGTTAATGGTTTTCTGGGATACTAGGTGAGGAGCTTGAGAAAACTACTCAAATATCCTGTCTTAGCTCAGAAAATAATAGAATCACCTAGGAATTTCAGTCCTGTGAGTTTGAATTCTACCCCTATTCTCATACAATACTAGATAAATCATTTGTTTCTCTGTTGTTTTGTTTCCTCAGTATCACTCATTGAGAAAAAGAAAAATCCAGATTTTTCATTCTAAAAGCAGTTTGGGGCCCAATACCTCACCTAATACCAATAAAAGTTAGCCATATTGAAGCAGGTAATTTAATTATAATTATATATTTTGTTTCTCTCACACAGATACATTAAAATCACTGCTAGAAACATCATTTTAGCACATGAACTGCTAATACGTGTGTCTATCTCTATGAGTATGAACTTGCATTTGTTCTGTTCTGAAGTGTAACTAAAAGTTGCATGAGGTAATGTGAAGCAAAGATATAAACCAGAACACAAAATGATCTCTTTGTGTTTAGAACTCACTTGCCCCTAAACAATCATGCAGAGATAAAAGTACACACCCCTCAAAACATAGAACAGTTGAGCTCAATTATGTTTACCTTCGGCCAGTTAATTAGAAAGCGTTCACTCAGTGATGTCATTATGTCACACTTGGGACTAAATACTTCAGAAGAATCAGGCAAAACTTAGCAGCCAGAAGTTCAGGGGCTGAAGAGAGATGTGGTATTTTTCAGAAAGCATCCGCACAGCAGTGTGGAGAGACTCTGAGTCACTTTTAACCACTAACTCACTCTTCTAATGTAAGAATCCATTCCCAGCAAGCTCACAGAAAATCCTGCTTCACCAAGGGTTCCCTTCAGAAAACAGAGCGATCTGCTGTGATTCAAGGTTCCCAAAACACAAAGAGCCTTGGACTCTGTACTTCTAGAAATGGAGAGGTGTCGAAATTGACAATGCCGGTTTTCTACAGTTCAATTAAGAGAGGCTATACCTATGCAGAGAATGAGGAAATTTTTAAGGCTTCTCTGGTTTTCTCCCATCTACCTAGGCACAGCACTTTGGTAAGGTCTGAATCCACTGGAGACTTTTAATTCATACCTACTGGGAAATGTGATAACTCATACTCTGCAATAGCAGTTCACACTGGACAAAGTGTTTCCCTGTGCATGATCTTATCTGATTTTCATGCCCCTGTTTGAAAGTAGGTAGGAGAGCTCCCCCCCGCCCCCCTGCTTTTGAGGTGAAGAACAAGTAGGAAAGGAGAATTTTAAGTGATTTGCCCAAGGCCACACCCTAGTGAGTGGCAGTGCTACAACTGGATCCCAAGTCACTAAAGCTAGATGGCGACGCTCTTTCCACCGGACCCTCACCATTTCCCTACCACCTCCTCTTGACTCCCTGTGGCTCTTAAAAGTGTTCTTAAAAGTTCTTCCCCATTGCTGAAAACCTCTTGACTCACATATTAAGTCAACTCGCATATTTAGTCAACTCTCCATATCCATGGCAGTGGGGACACATATTGTTTGGAAAGATGGAATCTTCAGAAGTAAGAACCTTACAAGGCGGTATTTCCCTGAGGATGTTCTACAGATGAACAGGGAGCACAGCACACTGTGTTTTGATCTCACCTCTGCCTTTAATTAGCTGTGTGACTTGAGGCAAGGTGAGTTAGAGTGAATACTCATGCCTCTTCAGCTCTAAGTTTCAGAGCTCCTGGCCTCTTTGGGTCAAGGTATTCTCATCAATACAGAAGGTTTCAACTAGAAGATCTTTCATTCCCATTCAGAGCCTAATATTCTATGATAGCTCTACTTCCTAAATCTTCTTTGAGTTACGTTAGCTATAATCCAAACCCCTTACCCCAGTCAGAAATAACTGCTACCAAGATGCCTTCCTTCTCTGAGAAGTTATCTAGATGACGGGTTCACAAAGAAAAGGGGAGGGAATTGTCCCAGTTTGCCAGGGCTGCTCTGACAGATACCATGCGATGGGTTGGCTCAAACATCAGGAATTTATTGTCTCATTGTTTTAGAGGCTAGAAGTCCAACATCAGGTATTGGCAGGGCTTGCTTTCTCACAGGGTCTGAACCCTGCCTGCAAGCCTGCAGCACACGGAGAGCTCTCGCTGCTTGCTGTCTGCTCCTCTGGCTTCCACTGACTTCTAGCTTCAACTGACTGACCGCATCCAAATTTCCTCCTATACAGACTTCTGTCATCTGGATCAAGGCCCACCCTGACTCAGTTTGACCTCAGCTAAATAGGCTCTTTGAAGATCCTCTTCACAAATAAGCTCACCCCTTAATTAATAATATCTTCAAAGGTCCTCTTTACAAATGGGCTCACACGCGCAGGACCAGGGACTACAACGTGAGCGAGTCTTGTGAGGGGAACATGATACAGTTCCCAACAGGAGCTAACGTTTGTAAGTGCCCATCCCATTAGTTACCTTATATAGGACACCTCACTCAATTCAAGCCTCACAACCACCCTGAGGGGTGGGCATTATTATTTTTATATTAGAGATAAGGAAAAGGAGGTGCAGGGAAACTACCTTGCACAAAGGCACAACGCTATTATTGGCAGAGCTAGGATTCGAACTCAGGCCTGTTTGCCTTCAAAGCCCCCATACTCTTCCATTGAGCTTTTTGGCAATAGACAAGTTAAGGATCGGGGATACAGAAAAAATAAACACAAGTCTCTAAATAACAGAAGGAGTTAGGTGAAAAGGTGAGATCCCCAGGTAATGAAAGAATATCGATTTTTGGTGCAATATTTCCCTAAGTCTGTCCAATGGAAGTACCGTGATGGGGAAAGCACATTGAACTGGGACGCAAGAGACAAGAACAGGGTTCTGATCCTGGCTGTGTTGATGTCAGAGGATAAACATTTTAGGCATTATGCTCTAAATAAGTGGTATTTCTGCCCACAAGCTGGAAAATAAAAACAATAGTGATAGCAGCTAAATTCTCAGAGTGCTTGCATGTGCTGGGTGCTGTTTGGAGCACTCTCAGTGGTATGGCCTCATCTTCATCCTTACAATAACCGTAAGAGATGGGCATATGATTCCCCCCATTTTACAGATGAGAAAACAGAACACGTGAGAGTGATGTGGCCTGCCCATTGCTACAGGGTAAGTGGCAGAGCCAGGACGGGTCTGATTTCAGTGCCCAAGCTCTGAGCTATCATCATTAGAGCACAAGGCACATCTCTATGTGGCTAGACAAACATTTAGAAATGCAAATCCAAAAAGAAGATTTGGAAAGACAGACTTCAATGAGATGCCAGATGCTCAACCAGGAGAAAATCCTGTTTGTGTCATTATTATATTACTCAACTTTCTTCTAGAACTTGCTTTGTGACCTCTTGCATGATAGTTTCTCTGCACCTTCTTTTCCTTATCTCTAATCTAAAAATAACAATGCCTACCCCACAGGGTGGTTGTACAGCTTGAATTGAGTGAGGTATATCATATATAAGAGCCAGATCTAGAAGAAAGTTTACACTTGTGTGAACATGTTAGTCCGAGTAGCCGGTAGGATCACCTGCACTTAACAGAAACCCAACACAAGAGTGGCTTAACTGAATCGGTGTCTATGCTTCTCACAGAACAAATAGTCAGGGGCTGTACAGTTGCTGCACTGCCACAGGGACCTGGCCTCCTCTTGCCTTTCCAGACTGCTGCCCTGAAGAGTGTTGCTTTCATCCTGCTTTAAAGCTGGCTGCTGTGCTTGCCTGCTCTGTCCGTTATGTAGGGAGTAGCCATGTGTCAATATTTAAGTTTAAATTAATTTAAATCAAATTAACTTAAAAATTCAGTTCCTCAGTCATAGTAGCTACATCTCCAGTGCTCAGTAGTCACACAGGGCTAGTGGACACTGTATTGGACAGCGACAGTAAAGCACACTCACACTCCCATCATTGAAAGTTCTCTTTGGACAGCTCTGCCCTGAGCACTTGCAGGCTTGGCAGGAAGATGAGGGAGGGAAGAAAAAAACTGAGTGCCAGCTGAGACTGTTCCTTTTTAACAAGAAAATAATAGCTTCCATGGAGTCCTTACCCAGTAGAAATTTGCTTGCTTCTCATTGGTTAGAATGTGATCACTTCACCATCCATAGGTGCGAGTGGGTTTTGTTAACTTAGCCTACTGCTGCCCTGAACTAAAATGGGATCTGTGGGTAAGGAAGAGGTCACTAGCAGGCTTTGCCACCCTCAGCATGACATGTGAGTTGTGCTTTAAATTATGACTGGGTTTATTGAAACAGAAGGGACAAACCAGGCAGTAAACATCTGTCATTTCACAGATGTGGGGCCCTGAGTGTGCAAAGGCAGGAAGTAAATGATTGCTGCCACCTACCATCTTCACCGGTTGAGTTCCAGAAGCGAGATGACTGTCCACAGTGGGCCAAGGGGGTGATCACTGTGTGGGGAAAGGCTGCCTGTGATCTGCCCCCTGGGCTCATGGTGTGGGTAGGGTCACCCAGGGGCTCAGCCAGCAGCCACAGGGCAGCTCCCTGCTCCCCTGAGGTAGCCAAGTTATTGCCTCCATTGATCCACCTCCTTGAGGGTTTTCCTAAGGAGATGGACATTTTAACCCAGCTCTAGCTTCAGGTAACACAGCACACAGGGAGTGTCTTGGGCAGCTGACAGGGAAGGGGTGGAGCTGCGGTTGGGAGAATAAAAATAAACTTAGCCTTCAACTTTTTGTCTCCAGCCAGTCCTACAGGAAAATGGAAAATAATTTTGCATAAATATGTGAAGACAAAAGACGTATTATTGCCACTCCCCCTTTGTCTGACTCATGTTTGACGAAATGCTTGTTTTGCTGTAGCTAGAATGAAAGAATGACTTGGTTTGAAATGCAATGGGAGACGAGGTGAACAATTTGTTTGCCCCTAAGTAATTTTTCATGAGGAAATGTGATAATGACATTCAGTTATTTCTACTCTACCAGTTGCAAACCTATCCTCAAAAAGACACCTGGAGGCTGGCACACCAAACTGGTACTTTGCGTCAGTGATCACATTGACAGCGATTTCTAAATGAGGAAATGGCACAGCGGAGTTTGCGAAAAAGCATTTGGAAAATAGAATCTATTGATACATGGGTCAATCAGTAAGAACATACCTGACCCTGAAAGTGTGATTCCTTGGGAAACTGGGGTGGGGAGAGAAACGGAAGGCTTACCCTTCTGATGTATGCTTCAAATTTCCAAAACTTGGAGAACCTGAAACACTGAGCTTTCCCTGAAGAGAAAGGAGCCCCATTAGGTAAAGCTTAGACCTATGGCCAGGTTTGTATTTGCTAAAGAAGGTAGGGAATTGATTCAGTTATCCAGGCCACCCTGGCTAAACAGTTATTTCAATTCTCCACTTCATCACTGTATCCAAGCTACATAAAAATAACTTTGATGGTACCATTTTTTTTTCCATGGGAAATGCTTGACATAGAAAAAGACACCTTTTGTTTTCTGGAAGTTTGCAGGCTACAATCCCTTTCTGTAATAAAGTTCAATCCAGGACTCTGCCATCAGCTTTCCCTATCTCCACAATTTTCAGTACACTAGAAAGTGGAGATCTTGAATTTGGGACCTACTTCTGAAAGCCTATTGGTTCAAAAGTTTAGTACCTTTCAAAATCGCATTCAAAAAATTGACAAGTCTGGATACTCAATGCAATTCAACCATCCTTCACTGAGAAATTTCCATGTGGCAGGGAATTGTGCTGGGGGTTTGAATACAAACGCGGTGATTTTGACCTCTGCTTACTGCAGAAATGAGAGCTCAGAGTGGCTGGTCCTTCCTGACCTAAGTGTTCTCAGTTCTCACGAGGGAATGAGCAGAAGGCACGGGGGCCGCTCTGCTTTTAACCATCTTATTGCATCTATAGGGTGACAATCAAAGAAATTAGATGATTTTATTTTCAGGATCCAGAAATTCCATATGTTCAACCCAAATGCCACATTCATATACATTTCCTTTCCTGCCACTCAAGGTTGCCAAAGTTTCTAGAATACAGTCTGGGACCATCTTCCCTTTACCTCATTCTTTTCACTTCCCACCCTCCCCACCCCCCAAAATAAATGAATAAATAAGAGGAAAATACTCAAAATTACTTTCCGTGAAAAAAGCCAAGAGATCATGGGTCAAATGAGTCTTTTAGGAGAGGATGTTTTTTTCTTAAATAACAACCTCTCAAAAAACAGTACTTAGAGACTCTATTGAATACTATTAAGTCACCCCTCACTCTTCTCTTTTCAAAGCTAAATAATCTCAATTTCTTTAACCTTTTCTCCCTGTTCTTATTTTCTGAATTTCTGATTACTCGTGTTGCTTTCCCAGATACTGTTTAACTTCTTTTAAATTTTAGAGTGAAAAGTTGGATGCTGTAATAATCAAATAAGGGCTGGACATATATGAAGGATGTTACAAAGAGTAATAACATTGTTGTAGTCTGAGAAATATTTGGGGCAAGAGCAGGGGGATGGCTTAAGCTTAGTCAAGGATTATAAAAACCTTGTACAATAAAATGTGTGCTATAAACACCTAAGAGCACTGGTGCTAATTGAACAGGTGTTCCCTGATACAAAGCAAAGGAAATGTTGAGGCTGACATTTTCTCGATCAGGAACAGCCTTGTATCAGCGGGGTTTGGGCAGCTTACCAGAAGGATGTTGGCGACATGACTGGTTAGTGCCCGGGCCTCTACTTGCAATGCAACCACGTTTTCCGTGACAGTGATTCCACAGTGTTCCTGGGGATGTTGGCCAGTCTGTGGAGGGCTCTTCAACAAGCCACGTGGAGATGAGCAGCAGTGAGGACACATCAGCTGATGCTGTCCTGGTGAAGACTCCTTCACTATCACAGTGTTAAATTATGATCAATTGGACAAAATTTCTGTGCAGCCTTCTATGTGCTTGTTGCTAGGAAACTCACTGCTTTGCAGGCTCCCCTTTCCTTGTGCCCTCTGAACCTTTACATCAGAGGAGATAAACCAGGTGTGATCCTTACTGTACCACCAAACTCTAATTCCATGTCTTCCCCCCCCACAGCCTTCCACTGCTAGCACCCCCACCCCCCAAAATCTGCTGAAGATGCCAGTTATTGTCTTCATTGATCCTGGAACATTTCCTTTCTCATCCATTTTTCAAATTATCTTTTCATTTGGTTAGTCTTATTCCTGTTTCCTTCCATTCTCAATGCAAATAATAATATTAATAATAATAACAGTAAAAAAAAGTCATCTCCCTGCCTACTTTCAGATTTAAGTGATGCATCACTGATTACTCATATTTCTCCCTCCCCTCCCTCACATGCCCACGCCTCCCCTCTTTAGTTCCCTGAATTGAGACCCAGATAAACAAAATCCATCTTATTTTTATATCCTGTTGCAATCCATTCAAATTTCATCCCTGAATGTCTGGGATTTATTTTGTCTTTGTAATCTAGACTGGGGAATAGATTTTCCAAACATATCACACTTCTCTTTTCAAGCTTTCAAATTCATGAACCTCATTGAATGGGGAGAAAATGAAATCTTGGGTCATAACAGAACATTTCATGGAAATCCCCAGGCATTGCAAGAAGCATATACCAAAATAATCAACTAGAGCAAGAAGCACATGATGCACTGGGAGAACAAAGGTTACAGGAAAGCCTGCACTTATTTTTCATGATACAAACAATTCTATTGACTCTTTAAGTTTTCATTGCAAGACCTTCCTGTAGCATTTAGTATTTGATGAAGATGAAATATAACAGGGTCACGTGTCATGCCATTTATGATAACTTAACATTATGACTGGTTGGGAAATAAGTCCAGGCATAGGAGGTTCACAAATTTGCATGCCATAAATACTCAGCACCTGTTTATAATGCACCTTTACTGAGAAAACAGCTCCACTAGTAGTATGTAGCATAGTGCATGAATGCTGTTAACCATTCCTATTGCATGTTACAAATTTTAAAGGTTTTTAACTTTATAGACAATCCATAGGTTTATGAATTGAAAGCCATTGAAATAAATCATCCTTGGCAATGAAGAGAAAAAAAAAAGCATGCTATAATTTCTATTTGTCAAAGTATAATGATGTCACCATCCATTTATCCTCTGCACTTAGAGGTTGAAACTATTCAACAAATCTCTCCTCAGCCAAATACATCTGGTGCCAAAATGGACAATTAGAACAGAAGGTAAAACTTATTTTTTCCTATCCTGAGAAATTCATTAGAACAATAACAGGACTTTAAAAACAAAAAGAACAGTGTTTTGGTTTTAAGATTAGCTCTCTGTGTAGTTTGTAGATTAAATGGCTTTGTTTCTAAAGGTGCTGTTTTTTATCCCAACTAGTGTTTTGATGTGTTGGTTTTTTTGAATTAATAATTGAGTTCATTACTAAAAAGGCAGAATGTGGAGTAAGATACTGTTGGTCAAGATTTACCTTAAAGACATAGGTACTTACAGGGCTGCTATGGACAGTTGTGGAGGTTGTCCACTGTTCGAAAGAGCCAAGCTAAGGGGCCAATATGAGCTGAAATACAAACTGCAATCCAGACACCAAGTCTCATACCATGGCGTGGGCTACATGTGCTGAGAAGTTTGGGCAACTTCTTCTATTTCACACTTGGTGTCAGATAGACTAGGGGCAGCCTTTGTACTTACGGAGTATTAGATGGAGTAATTTGGAAAAGCTGTCTTAATTCTGCCTTCATGGCTGACAACTGTCATAGCAGAGTGACTCACCATATGTTGTATTGGGCAGTATTGGGCAGTACTGATTCTTCATCTAAGACTTCATCAGTGCTGGTTGAATTTGACCTGGATGTGCCAAAAGTCTCCTAGAAAATTTTGCCCTCCTTTAATTTCTGTAAGGGGCTGGAGACCATCATCCCTCAGTATTCTCCCGGAAGCCCCATCCATCTTGTTTGGAAAATGTTTTGGGGAGTGCTTGAAGTAGAATTAGAGTCCAAGGACTTGAAGCTTCAAAGAAAGGGAGATGTTATTCCAGATATTACAAGGGAAAAATGAGGGGAGGGCTCAAAAACGGAAAAGGAAAAAGGCTGGAAAAGAGAGAGAAGAGCAAGTGGGCAAATGCCTTATACCATACAATTTCACTCCCTCCTGTGAACGCCTCACAGTCATCAGTCAAGTCTAGAGAAATCAAAAGAGATTTGGTAAATTGGGTTTCTTACAAAAAATAAAAACAATAAAGGGATTGAATTCTACTTTCAGGTCAAAATAGACACAGCAAGTGAGGTTGCAGGGGCCAAAAAATCCCCAGGGCAGGGGGTGCCTTTGATTTCTTCCAGCCATGAAAACTAGGGCCTCAAGACTCTATCTCCTTTTTACTGGGTGATGAAGAAGGACATTTGTAAAATAAAAGTAAGCATTAAGTGCTATATATACAAAGTCTCATTTAATCTTCGAACAATTCCAAAAGGCAGATGGTATTATTCATTCCACTTTGCAGCTGAGGAAACTGAGGCATGGAAAGCATATGTAATTTGCCCAAAGTTATACAGCCTAGAAGGGGTGAAGCTGGGATGGGCATCCAGTACTTGCTGAATCCGGAGGCCCTGTTCTTATCCACTGAGCTACCCTGTACCCAGAGGCCTGGTGAAATATGGAGGAGACCTTAGGATGCTCATAGCAGCCCAGAATCGAATCCGGGGGATTAGGAGCCAGAGCAGGGCAGAAAAAGAAGCATGGTATGCTGAGAAAGTAAGAGTGCTTCCGTTAGCCTTTCTTGCAAAACTGGTTTGTAAAACTACACTTTAAATGCCTCAGTCTCCCAGCAAGATGCAGGTTGAAGATGTGAGAGAAACAGAAACTTGAAAGTTTAAGTTCTGGGTAAGGCTCTATCCGGCTTGGCAAGCCACAGGGGTGAAGAAATGGGTGCAATCATTGAGTGAATGTAAGCACATATAAGAAAGGCTTTGAGAGAAATAAAACATAAATTGTCTTGGGAGTTTAGAAGACAGAGAAATCCTCTCCAGTTCATGGGAAATTTATTCATGATAGTGAGAACTTTTAAGGAACAAACATGCATGCTTTAATTTTCAAAATATTCTTTTGCTTGCCATACCAGCTGGCCGTTTAAACCAGAATCTACTGTGCTCGTGGCTGTGGGGTTAGACTCTGTGCGTATGTGGGTGAGGGGAGCAGAGGCCCCAGGCCCTCCTGTTTGACCCACTAAACAGAATGAGGTGAGGAGGATTTGCTGGGACCAGGGTTTTTGATTCTTCACAAATTGCAAACCTATTGGAATTTAAAAAGCAACAAAATATATAAAATTTAAAAATAAATAAAACCTCTTTCTCTTTTCCCAGGCTCATTGGTGGCCTTTGGGGTAAGTTTCAACACAAACACTAGTCTTATCCCTGTCCCAGGTGGTTCCCAAAGAAACTGGTTCCCTTATAAATTCCCCAGGTTCTACCCTCAGTTCAAATCAAACTACATGCTTAGACCATAGGTTTTCAACTTCTCTGACAGAATCCAACTCCTCGTTCCAGTCTCCATGTCTTCAGCATCTGCCCATCACAGAGAAATCCTGAGTGCCACTTTGGATACCATTGGCTGTGGCTACCCGCCCCCACCGCTGCAAATCAGCCTAAGCAGACAGTTTTCATCCAGGAGTCCGGGAAAGGAGTGCTCTGTGCCTGTGTGGTGTAGGAAGCTGGGGAGAAGAAAAGAACAGGTAGTTTCTCTATGTTATTAAAACCCAGTTCTTGCCTCTGAAGGGGCAATGAGAGTGGACTGTAAGGTGACATCACCTCATCCCTGCATAGAGGCAGGTCCCTGGGGGGAGACCTGGATGCCTACTGGCAAAGCCAACCTCCCCAACCCACTGATTCTGCAAATTGTGCCTGGTGACCCTGAGCCTTTCTCCTGGAGAGCTGGGTTTGACTTTCCCCTTTGTTCCACCAGCTCTACTATGTACTTGCTTCCAATTCCTTTCTTCCTCGGGTGCACAAGCATCTAACCCAGGCCCCAAGAACTTTTCCCTTCTCTGTGTTTCTACAGCACATTTATATGCTGTGCTACAAAATCTAGCATTTGAATCTAATTTAGAGCTGTGGTCTTCAACTCTTATTTTTACCCCACGTTCCTATCAGCAATAGTGACTCACTGTGGGGAACTGCTGTTGAGGTCAAAAGAGTTAGGTTCAAGTTCTGCCTCTGCCTGTGACTGTGTGGTCTTGAGTAAATACTCTCTTTGAAAAATGGGGATAGCACCTGCCTCAACCTTTTGCAGAGTTATAAGCATGAGAAGAGATAATGCAGGTGAAACTATTGTAAAGCACACAATATATGAACAATGCATTGTTTATACACTACTCCAGTTATTTCAAGAACCCAGGTTTTGTGCCTTCCAGTTAAGTTGTGAATTCCTTATTAGTAATGATGATGATGATGATGATGATGATAGTAATAATAATAAATTAAAATCTAAAAATAAAACAATGGGTTCCCCTTCTAAATTACCATCTAGGCCAAAATGTTTACTTCCTTTCTCTCCTTGTTCTAAATAAAATTTTAAATGCTAATGTAAGTATGCCAAATAACTAAGTGATGGCAATTCGTTTCAGGTCATGTCTTAGTATTTTAAGCTAATAACCAAATTCTATCTTATCTACAATACAATACACAGGAAAAACATCCAGTGTGGATTTTGTGAATTTAGACAGGCCTTGATATAAGTGTCTCCATTATGGGGTTTAAGCAGGTTAAACACTACAAAACAACAAAGAGTGAAAAGAATATTACAAATAAGATGTTTATACTGTTAAGGAGAGTAAGTTTTTTCAGCTTCTGGAAATACCCTTGTATAAACCTTGTGTATGCTAATTATAAATCATTTGAATATATGAAATAAAGCAGGCTCCATAAGGACCTAGTGTTCAGTAAAATTTGTCCTGAACGAAGAAAGTAAAATATCATAAAAGGCAAAATCTTTGCAATGGTGTCAAGGGCCGAGGCAGCCTACCTCCACAACTACAGTTTTCTGGCTTGTTCTATCAGCTCCAGCCACGTTGGCCTCCCTGTTGCTCCTTGACCAGAACTTACACCCTCCCCGCTGGGGGCCTTGGCATGGCTGTTCCCTCGGCTTGGAGGGTTCCACCCCCTGGCACCAGCCCACTGACTGCTTCCTTTCCTTCAAGCCTTGGCTCAGGTGCCACGTTCTCAACCATGTCCGCCCTGACCACACTGTTTGACCTCCATCCTGTACTCCATTACCCAGCTCTTTTTTTTCCATAGCACTTGTCATCTTCTAGCATGCCAGATAATTTACTTCCTTATTAAATTTATTGCCTCTCTCTCCCTGGTAGAATGTAAGGTCCACAGTTTTTGCCTGTACTGTTTACTACTGTACCCCAGACCTGGAGCAGTGCCTAGAAATGTAAACACTCTATAAATCATTTCAGATGCGTGAATGGTAAAGCCAGTTGGTGTCTGTAATGTGGGACCTGCCCTCAGGGATCTATCTGAACAGAGAGGCTACCAGGGAGACTGCAGAGATCTTCCAGTGGGAGAATGAAAAACAGAAGAGCAGGGAAGAGGGAAGGGAAGCAGAACCACAATAGCAAATACAACAAAAGCTATGGGTCCTCTTTCCCTCATAGAACCAAAGTCTGTTTCCACACAATATATACAGGTTAGTCTTTTTTTTTTTTTTTTTTTTTTTTTTTTTTGATGTTGCTTCCTAGTTGACAGGTTGGCAAGGAAGTAAGTGTGGAGCAGAGAAGGGATAGGGACTTCTGGGTGGCCGGTGGATTCCTGGAGGTCAGGGAGGGGAGAGAATTGAGCAAGGGACCAAAAAGAGCAGTAGAGAGCTGAGGGGGGAAATTCCCTCACTCTCCATTCCACAGGAGGTCACCCTTACCCAAAGCCAGGGAGGAAGAAGGAACCGGCCAGCTCCGCATGCAGCCACTGTGCTCACGGGAAATGTGATCTTTTGGTCGATTAAGCTTGTCAATAAGAACAGGATCCCACAGGGCTTCGAGGAGTGTATGCTGGGTAGGAGAGGAAAGGTGGAAAACAGTGACATTAGATATAATCCTCCAGGCCTTCTCCAAGATAGCACAATCTAAACAGGACTGGATATCTGTCAAAGTCTTTATCTGGATCCATGTGGCCTTTGTGAGTAGGTGCTAAAGTGATACTTTTTAACTATCTATAATTCAGAAAACCCTTGCCCAGGTGAGTCTAAATTAGTGAAATCTGAATATACTTTCATCTAAAATGTAAGCATGACTTTGGGGAAAGTTTAAGGATTTAGGTTCCCTCACTGCAGATTATATAGGGTTCCTTTTTGGTCACAAGGATCATATACTAACTTTTTATTTTTCCCTGGAGCCCTAATTTATTTCCCAAAATGTCCTAATAAACTACCCAGATTCAGAAAGGAAGGATGCAAGGAAGGAAGGAAGCAGGGAAGAAAAGAAAAGAAAGAAGAAAAGGAAGGAAGGAAGAAACAGGAGAAATATCAATTACTTCCATCTTCTGAAATACCGTCTTGCCTTTGTCAGCTTCCACCTTGGGTATGAAGCCAGTTCTGCCACTCTCTGGCCTCTGCCACGCTCCAAAGCAGAAGCCCCCAGAAAGAAATAACACACCTAATGGAATCCATAGAAAGAGTGTGTATCTTTCAAACGAGCCTTTTGCAGGATTCACAGGCTCACACTGCACTGTTCCTTCACAACTTCCTCAGGTCTAAAACCATCCCAAATAGCAGGGAGGTGAAGCTGATATTTTCTTTTATAAAACACAGCAAGGGACATGCTTGTTCCTCATTCCTTGCTATTCCCCTGTCTCATCCCTCTCCCAACAAGGTAAACTTAATCCTGTTACCCTTTATGGAAGCAGGTTTTCAAAAAGGAATTGGGTTACTATTGATTGCCAGCCAATGCAATTCTCATTGCACACAAGGGTCTGTAAGATGTGTCATAGCCACTGCTCTGGTGTGACCTCTTTGGCACATATGTTCTATCAAGAGGGGCCATGCAACGTGATGCAGTGGTCGAGACTTGTTTTTTTTTTTTTTCTTTTCCTATTAAGCAGGAGTTGTTTTAACAAGCTCTCCTTTTAAAAAGAACATGACAAGTTAAATGACAGTCTGCCTTACACTGTTGTGCACCCCTCCTCACAATGACTAGAGTTTCTTTTAAGTACAGGCCTTCCTATAGATTAAAACATGTATCTTAAGTGCCGATGTTAAAGTTAATGCACAAGTTCAGAGGTGCAAAATAATTTTAATGTGCCCAAGTGGTAGCAATAACAGCTCTAAAATCTCAGCAGTGAATTATGGATGTATGGAATATTAAAAATTCAAAGCTAACTCAATTTGCATTTGCAATGCCCCCTAGCTGTTACTGGGGAGTCGGAAATTGCTTTCTGCTGAATTCAAGGGCACACTACTTAGCGCTGTATTTAAGTCAAGGAGGAAAATCACTCATTTTTATTCTACCACTTAACTTGTGCTTATGTAATCTGTCTGGAACCAGAGTCAGTTGTCTGATATTATTTTCAATCACAGAAAGAGAATATATAATTCAATCATTAGACCTTTATTTTCACTTGGGTGGCGATCTCTCGGAACCTTGTTACTGCCAGTAAATCCCAGTCTATCATCAATCAGGGCACGCTCTGGAAATGGCTCTGACAGACAGCACCAGCCACAAGTATTATTATTTTTATTTTTGAGAAGGGGTTTTGGGTAAGGTTACATTTGCCCTATCACAGGGGCAGAGAATTCATTCCTTCACATAGAATGTAAATGACCTTTACTCTTCATTTCCCATAAGTAGGCCATTGGACCCCAGCAGGTAAATTCTCAAAAGATAAGGTGGCCATGCAAACTAAGTAACTAATGTATTGCAAAGCAGGAACTGCCTTCCAATTTTGTATCTTCTCCAACCTTGTTCTGCCTTTCCAACTAGTCCCTCCTCCAACTGCTCTTCTTCCTTCTTCCCTGCCAAACCTGCTTGGCTTCTCCTTGGGATGCCACTGGGTAAAATACATGGCATCAACATCCCCTGCCCATTGGGCCACACCGGCATTGCCTGCTGCCCTTCAGGCAGAGAGACCCAAGAGGTGCAGCTATCTGAGCAGAAGGGGCAGCAGGTGAAGTTTCTTAAGATGAAAGCCCAACAAGAAAGACCATGCAAAGTGCTGGTGTTCATTAAAGAGGGAATCTGAGGAAGGCACAAATAATGTGGGGGTCCCTGTACACCCTGAAAATGATAGGCAACAGTTTGGTCGACGAGGTTGAACACTACACTACTCAGTGTTGGTCCATTCCTCACTGATGCTTGTCATGGCTGATGGTCACGTTTGTCATTAGTTGCTTTGTTTCCTTTTTTCCCATGTTTCCTTGTAATTTTACCTCACCAGGACTCACTGTTTTTTCACTTATCCTGGATGGATGTGATTGAGTCTGTTGCAGTGGCTTTTAAATGCCAGGACTAAGAACTGTGTAGGCTTCACACCCAGGAATTCTGATTCATTAGGCCGGAGGGCAGAGCAGTGTAGAGTTAAGGATCTGCATTTTTAATATGCTGATTCTGTGGGTAGTCCGGGCCTACTCTTTATGAAATGGTCTTTTGAAAGCCATAGAACAGTTCAATCTGAATGGTGTCCTCTTCCCTTCCCCAACCATTCTTTCTTCCTTCTCCAACACACACACACACACACACATACACACACAGCTTTGGTCCTTATGACTGAAGGGTCAGGATTGTCTCTTGGTTGCTGCCTTTCGATATCAAGAATCAAGAATCATTGTGACAGACAGGCAAAAAACATTACCTTTACTTCCTCAAAGAAGTAGAAATTACTCCCTAACATCAAAGATGAGGCACAGGGAATCCCTGGGGGGTTACATATAAGACACTGAATTGTAGATCAAGACTGGATTTCTAAAACAAATTCCTCTGTTTTGCTAGTAAATGCAGCATCCTTGGTTGCGGTGGCATGGGATTTGGTAGTTCTATGTAGAGCACTCAGAAAGATGAATAATTATAATTTGGGGATTTATTCAAAAGCCATGAAATTTTCTTATATATTTATAATGCAGGTGAGCTCAAAACCAGGTGGGAAAGCCTAATTAGGGGTACCCCAGACAACAGAAAGCACATTTGGACCTTGGAATTTCAAGCTCAGTCTCTGGTCAGACAATATTTAAAAATCAGAATTCAGGCTAGTGTTTTGAAAAATACATGGGATAGAAATGAGAGCAGACAAATGAGAGATTTATAATCCCCAAGGTACTCAGCTCATAAATTGGCTGCCCTTTTATCTCTGCAGCAGGAGAAATGGGAAAATTCTGAAAACCCCAGAAGAAACAGGCAGGACGTCTAAGTTAAGAATGCAAGGGGGAAAGGACTCCCTATTAAAAGAAAATACTGCCCCCTTTGCCCTGCACATGTCATAACTTACTTGTTTTGCTCCATTCTATCTGGGTGTTGCTGGGTGATTTATTAGTCTGAATTGAGCACAAGAAGGAAGGGCAACCAGGAAATGGCCACCATGTACTTTAGAAATTTCACTTTCCTCTTGAAATTCACACGTTATGATTTCCACTATTACCGTCATTTCATCATTGGATATAAACAGCTTCCATCATAATGACATGAACCAATTGTGGACAAATGTCCTTACCATTGATTTTAGCACAATTGAAACCAAATGAAATCTGCTCCCCCACCCGGTACCAAAAATTTGTGAATTCATAAGCGGCTGCCTTAGTTCAAAACCCCACACCCTTTCGAGCACACCTCCTTAGCTTGCCTTTCCCGGTCTAATGTGCCTGTTCCCAAAGATACTGTCCGGGCATAATGAACAATCTAATTCCTCGGGTGAGAATAGATTCCCTGCTTACAGGAAGGGCTTTGTCCTGTGGTCTGACAACATACCAATAACAATACCAGGAACCACATATATACAGTAACAGGACCGACATTCCAGCTCAAAGGAAAAGAAAAGGTTTAGATTCATGATATATGTTGGGATGATAAATCAGATAATATTGCTGAAGAAACAGCAGCGTAATATGGAAGCTGGCCCAAGGGGAAATTGTTGCAACATAGATAACACTGGGTTAAAGCCAATGAAAAATGGAAAGGGAAAAATCAAGCTGTTTAAACATTAAACATTTGTTTAAATATTAAAGTAAAGTTAGCCTGACAGCAAAATCGATATTAAATCAGGCCTGGAAACTGTTTTACGACTTCAAACACAGAGCTCCTAACTGCCAGTGTCATAAATGATGTCACTTTTCAGCATGATAGTGGCTGCCAGCAGGCAGGTCAGAAATGCCAGCTTTAATTTAAAAATGTTAATTTGTGATGTAATTTAGAGTTTATTCCCCGGGACAAATGTCGTTCTCTGAGCATGAGCCTCTCAAAGTGCTGTTGTGAGCAAAATGCATTCCCTCTTGACTCCCTACTGCCTTGAACACTGTGGTTTGGGGGGAGGGGTGTGAGGAGGGGGTGCTGTGAGCTCTCTCGGGTTTGAACAGTGTTTGAGGGCTATAAAAAGGGGTTGAAATTCCTCTCCACTCAGTGAAGACAGAGCTTTAGAGCTTTTGAGGAACTCTTCTGGGGTGAAAGGAAAGGAAGCTGTAAAAAGCTGAAGAACATTCCATGAGAACAGAGTGGGATTTGAGCAGCAGGAGTAGCCTCGAGATACCAACTGCACAGTGTGATTTACTGGACACATGGGAAAGGCTTTCCTTCATTCCCAGCGCCAGTCCCAAATCACCCTCTCCCAAAATACCTCCTCCATTGGCATGTCACAAAACCAGAAATATCTACATTATTGACTTCTTTGGTTGAAGAACCTGCTGAAATGTAAAAGCTGTTTGGAAGAGAATCACATGACCTTACCAGGTCTGCCCTATAGAAGTTGCTGGCTTCTCCTGAGACAGGACAGTCTGCAATGGGGGTAGCTGCCTTCAGTAAGCTGAGGTGGACTTGCCTTACATTCCCCAGATAGAAATTTCAGTGGAACACAGAACAGGGTCCAGGCACATTTGGTAGTCCAGTCACACCTTGGAGAGGTGCAGCTTAACTAACCAGTTGCCTGGTGATGTCCCTATAGAATGGGATGCAGAAAAACTAAGGTTTGGAATTTTTTCATATGTGTGTGTGTGTGTGTGTGTGTGTATGTGTTTGGAGGAGTGATGGTGATGAGAGACAAACAGAGATAGCAATCAGGAAGGGTCCAGATAATGAAAACCCAAGCAAGAAGGGAACAATAGATGCCAAGGAGGCATGGGAATCAAAGACAAGACCTCGTTCAGGAAAGAGTGCTTTGTGGTCCTGAATTCAACCTGTCCATTGGGTTGTGGCTGATCCTGAGATGCCAGTGAACACTCACTCTTCTCAAGGTAGCCATTTATTTTGTAATAATGGCATTTCTACTGAAAACAGAATGGTGTTCATCTATCTCTTCTAACACTCAAAGGACCATTAGAAAGAAAACACTAATATTCAGAAAAGAGATGAATAGTCGATTCATATTCCCCTCCAGGGACAAAATAAAGCATAAACAAAAGTGTACGTGGAATGAAGAACCACACCAAATGGGGCACTGAAGTACTGCCCATCCGGAGGGCCTCGTCAGCAAGTTCAGCCTCTCAATCTGGGATCCACCCAGGACGGGCGTCCGTCAGTGGGAGTCGGGACCTCAGAACAACTGCAAAGAATGCAAACAAAAGAAGGCCTTGTCCACTACAGTTGCGATTATGGAAGCACAAAGTTGTTACAGTCATGGTAGAGTTACTACGTTGTGATTTTTTTTAAAATCACAAAAGTCATCTCAGTCCAGAAAAAGAAATCTAGAATTGAAATCTCATTTTGCAATTGCGACCCCTTTGATTTTCTACACTGCTTAAAACAGAAGCCCCACCCCACCCCACCCCGTCCCGTCCCATCCCCCAGTAGGTTTTTCTACACCTTCGGTCTTCTATAAACTTATGGACATGATCCTTCCTATGAAAGAGAGGAGATCCTATAAATTTTGGTTGTAATAAACTCCTCTGTTTTCTGTCTGCCCCAGTTCTGTCAAATTTGTGTTCACAAAGAGAGATGGACAAGGAAATTATCCAAGAAAGTCACAATTTCTAATTAGAACAGCATAAACAAAACACAGCCTTGGTTTCCAGGTGGAAAGCAATGTCTTCAATTAATGTTTTATCTAGCCATCGCCCTGGATATAATGTGCTGCATGATTTTCTCATCTATAAGATGAAGGCCTGATGTTTTATTTTGGAGGTAGTGTTGCTGAGAGGCTACAGAAATGGGTAGCCTCCAAAAACTTGTAAAAGGATTAAAGTTTTTTTTAAAGTATATGCTCTCCAACAACTTCTAATACCACCATGAAAGGTTGTTATGGAAACAAAAGGTGATTTTTGTGTTCAGTCTCACAAAAGCAAAAGAATGCTTATAGCCAGTTTTAAGAGTAGGTAGTGATGGTGATGGCCCAAGCAAACACTTCCAGTTGACTCCAATGAAGGATGAGTGTCTACTCTATGGAAACATTTCCTTTATGTGGGCATGTGGCCTTCATCATTTTTGGTTAATAGATCTTATTTTTATTTACATGGAGGTTGAAGCAACTTAGAAAATGTACTTCATCTAGAGTTCTAATATATCAGAATTGCCTATGAAAACATTCAATACTTGCAAAATAAAGGTTATTAAATAAATTAATGTAAATTTGTTTTTTCCCAGTGACGCTACGTGAATGTGTCTATATTAGTCATGAAAAGAGATACAGGGCTACTCCTGGCCTTGGAAGGAGCTACACATGCATAAATCAAGAGGAAACAGCTCACTGCTCTTTGGATGGGCCTGTGAAATAACACCAATGGCATATAGAATAGCATTAACAGGGTTGGGATTTAATGTGTTCCAAATGGTTCGTGGCGATTTCTGCTCTGGATTAATCTATTTTTGAGAGGAATCACCTGCTAATCACAGGCAAACGTGTCCTTCCCTGCTTCCCAGTCCAGGTGAACACGTTTACCTTACCTGGACTTTAGATGAATAATACAAATTGTCCATTTATTAGTGGGGTTGCTTTTAGTTGTAACTGAAAACCCAACCAAACTTGTTTAAAGCGTGCACTGGCTTGGGTAACTGGAAAGTCCAGGGAGGAGAGTGGCTTCAGGTGTGGTTTCCTTCAGCTACAGATTCCTATCAAATTAAAGCACCCCAGGTGAGCCCAAAACACCCTTAAGACAGAAGCATCATCCTGGAGTTTATGATCATAGGAGTGTTTGAGAAAGGCATTTGTTGCCTAGAAACTTCTCCCTTATTAGCCGGAGCAACAGAGGAGTGCCTTAAAGTAGCAGCTGGTTCTAATGAACAAATACAGAGCAACTGCAGCAAATTTCTGATGCCTTACCGAAACCCTAGTGAGCCATAGGATCATTCAAGGATATTTACTTTCAGCAATACAGGTTTCCAGTTTTCAAATAACCTTTAAAGGTAGCATTTGCCATAAAGAAGCAGTAGCGCCCACCATGACAATAATGAACTTGCTTAAATCTTGTTTGGTCTTAAGGTCTCCCCTGAATCTCCCAAAGGATTTCACCAATCTCCATTCAGCCAGAACAGCCTCAGGTCCTTCAGAAAGTCCTATATCACTGCTGTAGCCCCATCTTAACTGTCCACCAGCCTGACCCAAGCCCTGCTGACAACCATGAATAATCAGATTCATCTCAGCTGTGACAGGGATGGTTTGGCATCCACCGGAGAAGCCACAGTGGCCTCTTCTGCTGCCCCTTGAAGATGCTGCTTTCCAATTTCAGGCATCAATCTCATGTGGTTGGGAGTGGGTTCTGAGTGGAGAAAGCTTCCAGGAAAGAAGCTAGAACCTGCAGCAGGTAACTCTACTTTGGAAGGTCACTGAGAAGAAGGGTCAGTACCCCGTAGAGCCGGTCTCTCAATCTCCTTGACCCCCAAACTAAGAAGGAAAGAAGGTAGAGAACATGCTTCCTCCTTTTTGGCTGAGGGAAGGGGCTGGAGACTTTGCTGGACAGAAGGTGTGCCTCCCCCCAGGCCAGCCCACTGCCTGGGCCCCCCGCCCCGGCTGAACCCAAAAGAACACCGAGTTGCTATAAAATTCCCTTTTAACCAGAGGCACCAGGTTTGCCATGTACCCTCATTAAAGAGAGCTCCTGCAGCCAAACTGTCAGTTTCAAAAGAAAACTCCTTTTAATTTTAACTAGAGCCCTGGGCATCAGAAACAGGAGAGAAAGGGGATTCATTTATGAGTTTCTATGGCAGATCATGGGTTTTATTTGCTCCTTTACACCACTTTTCAGTCTGTCATTTTGGTAAGGTTAACCCCAGTGTAAAATGTTCCCGTAATTATGCTCGGAAACACTCCCAGCCTGCTGCATGCCAATAAATGCCTGGAATAACTGTCAGGCTAAATGAATCCCATTTGGACAAAATGATTATTGAAAGTTATTTTAGTTTCCTATTAAGCAGTTGTGGAACAAAGCTGTAATCAAAATGTTTATTTCAATTAGAATTATTATGGTCAATAAAAACCTCTAGTACAAACTAAACTACACTTTATCAAATAAAGTAAAGGCCACAGCTAGTTAAACTTATTTTTTCACACGACTCCTTCCTAGAGTCTGACAAGAGGTGCAATTATCAGCCTTTTCTACAGTATATTAAGGCTTTCTATTGCCCAACTTCCGTCTAGCTGATCCAGAGTCGATTGCCCTGCAAGGACAAAAACCTCAGTTCTTCCTTGATGGTTACCATGGCAAGCAATTGGGCAGGAGCCCCCTCTCTTTCTCTAGCTACAAAGCTGGGGAGCACCACCACGCATTGAATAGCTGGGAAAAGACCATGGGGTTATAATGCCAACATCCCACTCCTGGCCACAAGCATTTCTGTTTCTATAGTAGCAGTTTCATTTCCTGGGGATCCCAAAAGGTGGCTTGGAAAAAAAAATGCCTTTGCTTATTAGGCCAATGCAGTTATCCTCAACAGAAAATGGTTTGGAGATTTTTTTTTTTTCTGTAATGAAAAGAGTCTATTTCTATCCAGCCTTCTATCATCTGCCCTTGAGATGAAATCTTGAGTACACATGAGCATATTATTTTGTCCCCTTAAATTGCAATAGTTGCAGCTATAACCTTCTATGCCTAAAAGTATTATGCTGCTTTTATAAATTCCAACGCCCAGGCCATACCCTTAAGCAGTGAAGTCAGACTCTAAGAGGTGGGACCCAGGCATCTGCTTTTTATGTTTCCAAGGTGATTTGAATGCATAATTAATCTTGCAGTTGTTCTCCAAATGTGGTCCTTGAACCAGCAGCACAAGCACCACGTGGCAACTGGTTAGAAATGCAAATTCTCAGGCCTCACCCCATGCTAACTTAGAGACTGGGATGGGGCCTGATGGTCTGAGTTTCAACAAACCTCCAGGTGAGTAGGATGCACATTCAAGTTTAAGAACCGCTCTAGAGGGAATCTTCCTTAAAGAGAAAAATGGAGCAAAGATGTTTTCTAACCAATTCACCTGTTAAGAAAAGCCAGCATTACCCCCTAGTAGAACAGAAGCAAGAGCAGTAACCAAAGATGCTGTTTGTATGAATGTTAAGACAAAGGATATAAGAAGAGATGCTAAAAGTACTTCTTCCTAGACAAGGGAGAGCATCTCTAAGAATCATCACCATGAAAGTCAGGGCTGGTTGAATAATGAGGAAATAATGGGAATAATGAGATAAGACTCTATAAAGGAAACATTAAGGGAAGCTAGAGTGGACAGAATAATAGGTAGAGCTGGCCCTAAAGCAATATCTTGATGTAGGCAAAACTTTGCTTCACCTTTCCCCCCTTACTGCTCCAGTACCTCTAGCTACTCTCAGCTGCATCTCTCTTATTTCAAGGTTTCCAACGTTCCTCATGAGTCCCTGAGCCCCTCAAAACAGAGAAAGAAATTAATTCATGCTAAGATGTAAATGACTCACAATCATTTTGTGTTCTTACCTTCTTTCCTTGGGTTATGTGGATTTTAAACAAAGCTCCTAAGAGGTTTATCCTTAACGTGGAGAATAAAAACAGCTAACACATATAGACACTTCCTGCATGCTGGTTACTGTTTTAAGCACTTCACATATATTAAGTCATTCAGCACTCAAAAACAATGCAATGAAAGTTGTACTATTTTAACCTATTTCACAGATGAGGAAACTGAGGCACAAAGTTATTAAGTAGTTCTCCCAAAGTCAACACTACTAGAAAATGGCTTTAAATCCAGGCAGTTTGGCTCTCAAGTGTGTGTTCTTAACTATGATGTTAAACATCTTCTCAAAATGAGTGGACTTTCAGATATGGAGCACCTGGGATGGAAGATTTTGGGGGAAGGAGCTTTAGGAGAGCTACTCACTCCCTCACCTAGTAGATAATTGCCAATTCCATCTATATCAAGAGTTCTCTTAGGTGCATTATTCTCTCTTGGGAAATATGTAATGTCAACCATGTTTTCATAAACTTGTCCTGTTCCTGTCATTGACATAGAGTATTTTACTACTAAAAACAAAGTCCTGAACTAATTATTTTTGAAGGATTTGCTTTTTTATATAAAAAGTAAGATCCAAGTCAGTGTTGTGCTTAGAAGATGCTGCGAAGCATCTCAGAAATAGCGGGTAACCTAAGCTTCTCTGAAAGATCCAACATCAGGACCAAACTCCAGCTTTTAAACAGCACTGCCTTGGCATGAATAGAAGACAGATGAGAAGAAGGTTTGAACTTCTTTCCTCTCACATTTTTCCCCATTAAGTCTTTGTCAGAGCCTTTTTCTACATGAAATAAGTTTTAAATTTGATGACAGTATCACTTCCCAGCTTATGGCAAATCTGTCAAAAATAGACTACATATTTCAGTTTCATTCCATGTCTAAAACCATGGAATAAGTGGCTCAGCATTAACCCATAGAGGACTTGCAAAGTATCACACCATCTGAAACTTTCAGACAAAAGCCTTCTCAAGCTGGCTGGGGAAGGTTGGGGTGGTAGCTCTGCATAATCTTCAATTCTCATCCCTTGACACTTCAACTAAGATAATTTAACAGACTGTTAAGCACAATATGTAGAATTTCCCACTAGGATCCAATGAGGAAAGAGTCTTGGGGAACAAGGAGATAAGTGTGAGGATGGAGACGCAAGCAGCCTGGAGCTGGAAGGAGTTATGGCTATTATCCAGTCCAATGGCTATGGCTTTCCCAAGGTCATACCATTAATTAGTGGCCTCTCTGGATCCTACGCTGTGTGGGAAGCTGTGGAATGTTAAATGGGACTATCCAGGCTGGCAGAGTATGAGCACTTTCCTAGAAAAGCACAGTGCCTGGGATTTTCAGAAAGCTTAAGAGCAGCCTTGGAGTGGGGGGTGAGGGGGAGAGTCTGGAACAAATACCAGTGACTCAAGATCCTGGGGAGGGGTTTCCAGATGCAGCCTGAAATCATTCTTCCATCTTGTCTCTGGTGACATTGCACAGGCCATGCAGTGGCTGCCCGCATCCTGGGTACTCCAGAGACATGTCGTGTGCCCCCCATACCTGCGCCTGTCAGGCAGTCAAGAAAAGTGCCTCTTGCTCAGGCTCGTGCAATCAGAGGTAACACCTGTGACTTTAATCCTTTTACTCAAGGGACACTGTCCAGCTCTGACAGTCAAATGTTCTATTCCTTGACTAGTCTTTTTTCCAAGACCCTAAATAACTTATTTTTTGATTTGAAAATAAGGGTTTTTATTCTGATAGATAATAGCCATTTCATTCTGATGGTGTGTGATACTTACCCAGTTCCCCAGAAATTACACCCACTGATACCTCAATGTATCTCACCCTTTGTCAAGATTCATTCTGGTGATTTGTTTCCAGCTTGGTTAACTATGTATAAAAATCAAGGAATATGAGGGATTTCAAATTCAGTTGTAATATACTGAGAACTTCATGATGCAAACTCTCAGATCCTGGGTACCATAACCCCTTCTTCATATTTAAGATTCAAGATAAAAGAGAGGGGACAGTTTTAGGGTGAGAGGCTAAGTTAGATAAAGGCCAGAAGCATGGTGAGCCAGGGGAGGATGGTAGAAGGAGGGGTGATACTGAGGAAGTCATGAGTTCTGGCTTATTTTAGGAGCAGATGATTCACTGTTCAAAAGAGTTCTTGATTCTTCTATCACTGGGAAAAAAATTAAAATAGTGAGAGAAGAAATCCATGTGTGTGCAGAGGCATGGAATTGCAAAAGGACCTGTGAGTCGGTGAGAAGCTCAGTAAGAGGAAGTTAATAGCTACGTAATGGATGGTGAAGTGGCTGGTGAGAAGGGGCTGTCAGAATGTGATGGGAAAAGAGATGAGGTTAATTGAGATTGAACTGTGAGAGTCTTCCTCCTCCCTGAAGTCTTCCCTGATTATACAGACACAGGGTCACATCTCCCCTTGAAGTCTCTAGGCTGTATTATCTGACCCTTAAAGTAGAAAGGGACAGGAAAGGTTATTGATAATCATATGTGACAGGTTACACACTGTTACATAACTTTGTATTTTTCCGTGTTTCTGCGTATCTCTATTTTGACTAAACACATTATTAACCATTTCAGGGGAGGAAACTTTCCTTAGAAACTTGCAACTTTAGTAGGAACAAGCACAGTAACTTAATTAATAGCAACAGTCACTAGGGATCTCTACATGCCAAGAGCTTCCCATGTATTATATCTAATCCTTGAAACAATCCTATGAGGCACATGCTTTTATTATTTCCATTTTACAAAAGAGTAAATAAAGCTCAGAGAGGTTAAGCAACTTGTCTAAGATCACAGAGCTCACAGAGGAGCCAAGTTGAAAACAGGTTGTCTGATTCTGGAGTTTGTGTTTTTAAACCACAAAACTCTACCTGCTACCTGCTGTCTAGCAGTTGTGTAAGAGGACTTTGTTGAATGAATGGAATGCATAGAAGTTAAACTTAAAAAAAAGAAAAGAGAAGAAAAAAGAAAAGAAATGGGGATACCATATTTAATTTTACAGCAACTAAGAGATTTCCTTTACCAAGTCTCCGATGGGTTCCATATTCAAAGAAACATAAAGATCCTACCAGTATGTCTCATTGCGGCAGATCTATGAAAAAGAAATTAAGTACCAACTCTGCCCTGGCTGTTGGGATCTTTTCTTTAATACACACGAAAACTCTCTGAACATGTGTTCTTCCTCTCCTAGAGTCTTCAGCAAGCTGATTTTGTTAAAAATTCAGTTTTATTGAGATATATTCACATACTATACAATCATCCACAGTCTGCAATCAGTTGTTCACAGTATCATCACATAGTTGTGCATTCATCACCACAATCAATTTTTGAACATTTTTATTACTAAAAAAAAAAAAAGAATAAAAATGCAAGTAAAAAAGAATACCCAAAACATCCCATCCCCCACAATCCCCCTATTATTCATTTACTTTTTTATCCCCTTTTTTCTACTCATCTGTCCATACACTGGATAAAGGGAGTGTGAGCCACAAGGTTTTCACAATCACACTGTCACACCGTGTAAGCTATATAGTTCAGCAATCCGATTTTAGTCTACAGTTCGGAAGAATCTCAACCATAAGAATAGGAAATTAATCCTTGAAGATCAAGAGGGGGACGGTTTGGGAGTGTACCCTGGGGGTTGTTGGTGGTGGTGAAGGATCATCAACTCCCAAGTTCAGGGAACAGCCTGTGTGGGACCTTTGTCCCTGGCTGTCACCCAGAAACTTGTAGGAGCCAGGAACCTCTGAGGGAAGCACCCAGATACAATTTCCACCCAGCCCTAAAATGGGGGCTCTTGGACTGAACGATTGCGCACTGATGTTTCACAGCCAGATACGGGCACTTGGGAATGTAAACCTCTGACTGACTTATCCCTGTCTGGGAAACAGGATGAACAGAAAATGAAGGTGCTGACAGTTCTGTTTTTAGACAAGTGCCAGAGCGAAATCAAAATCAGGAAAAGAAGCAAAAGAATGCAAGTAATGTGGCATTCCTGCGTCACTGAAGCCTCGGAGGAGAGGGGGAGGCTCCTCTTCACATTCTGCCAAGACAAGAAGCTTTTCCATGAGACCCCCTTTCTGCAGAGCAGCTGTGCAGGAAAAGCACCACTCTTTCCCATGGTTCTCATGTGTTTTGGCCAACACTTGTGGAATAGTTTAAACTTAAGTGAGGCTTTCAAAGGTTGGCCAAACAAATCTTGGACAGAAATGTCAGCCTTCAATAAACTATCATGTACAGTGTCCCAATTCCAGCTTAGTGTTTAGACTGGAAGGAAAACAGATGAGTAAAGCAAACCCTTAATTTATATTTACATACACATTTGATCGCCATGGAAATGACCCACAGCCAGATTACCAATCAATATAATTTACATACAACAGAAGCATGTGGAAGGTACAACTACAAAGCAATGCGATTTTAAAAACCAATACTAGGCATGCCAAAGTTTATCACATAAATGAAAAACATTGTCCTTGAAGATGACAGTAGGAACTGAATATTTATTTTCACAATATGGTCATTGATCAAAACCTAGCAAAAGTTTTTGACGAACCCAAGAAAAGGTGTTTAATACAATGCTGGAAAGCCCAAACCCCACTTTTGCTGCTAACTAACTAACCATGTGGCCTTGGAAAATGTACTCAATTTCCACAATCGTCCATGTCGTCATTGGTAAAATAAGGATATCCATTCCTTTGATGTCTGAGTGAAATATGTTTGTCTGCAATGAACTTAATATCATTGACACCTAGAAAGTACCCAATAAATGGTGGCTACAATAATTATCAACATCATAAACAGTGATAATAATGAATCAGGGCTCAGTCATTTCATACACTATGGAATCTTGAGCAAGTACCTTAACTTCCCTGAGTCTGTTTTCTCATTTAATAAACAGATTAATAAACAGATGTAATAACATAATGGGATAGTTAGAAAAATGGGAACTATCAAAAGCATCCAGTATAGTCCCAGATACACAGTAGGTTCTCAGTAGATATGAATTCTTCCTTTTGGTTACTCTTTATACAGCAATATGAAGACCTTTAATCTATAGATGGAAGAAAAGCAATAGATTGGGTATCAAACCCAAAGAGATGTCTTTTCACCATCAAACTACTGATCTCTGTTAAAAACATTCATTATAATCTGTTTGAAACTTGAAAAATATTAAATCCTAGTATAGATTAAATTGGTAACTAGAAACACAACAGATAATAAAATCATGTTCCTGTGTGTTATACTTACAATGCAAGTTAAATAAAATTCTGACTAGTAAGATACAGGATATTAGACAAAATAGAAACTGCTAAAATAAAAATTATAACCATAAGACTCTACAAAACTACATATTCACAGTATTACATGACTATCTTTTATTTCTGCTATGAGGCTATAAAAAATGAAGAAAAAAAAAAACCAATCCAGTTTTCCAACTCAAAAACAGGGAGAATCAGAAATGCTAGAAAGAACAAATAAATCTGTCTTCATTAATTAAGAGTCTAAATAAAAGAGACTTGAGGCTATGACAAAAATCAAAAGATACTTGGAAGTCATCTTTAAAAGCTTTTGACACCAAGTTGATGTGAAATTCCAAAGAATCTTTAGAGTCCTTCATATTCTGGAAGATTTTAATTCTGATTTTAAAAGTCCAAGAGAGTTCAGTCTATTGATACTTCCCAAAAGAGCTAGAAGCAGCTATAACAGTTTTGAGAATGGATAAAGATTAAGAATAAGGTACCCAAGTGGGCCTATTAATCAGAGATAATTGAAATGACAGTTCTTTTTTTTTATTATTAAATTCAATTTTATTGAAATACATTCACACACCATACAATCATCCATGGTATACAATCCACTGTCCACAGTATAACATAGTTATGTGTTCATCACCACAATCTATCTCTGAACATTTTCCTTACATCATAAAGAACCAGAGCAAGAATAAAAAATAAAAGTGAAAAAATCATCCCTCCATCCCACCCCATTTGTCCTTTAGTTTTTATCCCCATTTTTCTACTCATCCATACACTAGATAAAGGGGGTGTGATCCACAAGGTCTTCACAATCACACTGTCACCCCTTGTAATCTACATTATTCTATAATTGTCTTCAGGAGTCCCGACTGCTGGGTTGGAGTTTGGTAGTCTCAGGTATTTACTTCTAGCTATTCCAATACATTAAAACCTAAGAGGTGTTATCTATATAATACATAAGAATGTCCACCAGAGTGACCTCTCGACTCCATTTGAAATTTCTCAGCCACTGAAACTATTTCGTCTCATTTTGCATCCCCCTTTTGGTCAAGAAGATACTCTCAGTCCCACGATGCCAGGTCCACATTGAAATGATGGTTCTTAAAAGCTCTGTTTGGTGTATCTAGCTATATGCAAATATAAAATATTTTAATATACAATAAAGTTCAGTTTATTCTAAGAAATCTTGAGGATGCTACTTTCTCAGTTAACTAAGTTAGCTCAATTTTTAAGCCTGCCTGTTTGGATCATTTGATAGCTCATCCAAATTATGGAGAGCACACAGGAAGAAATAGCCTCTTAATTGTTGGCCTTGTAAATTCAAACACATAAATTGGTTGTCCTCAACATAGAGGATTAGGCATTGGCATCAGATGCAGGGCTTTTTCAAACTACACACACAAACACACACACACACACACACACACACACACACACACAAACACAAACACACACATGCCCTACCCAATTTTGCCCAGAGATTCTGACCACTTATCTAGAAAAGTGGTTTTCTCTGGGAAGGGGAGCACATAGACTGGGGAAAAACATGCAAGCACACCCATACACAGGTGATTCTTATGCATTCCCTCTCCTCACCATCTAGAACTCTAAAAACTGCTGACACATCACAATTATTTTTCAAAAAATAATTTCCAAAAGTATTTCCAAAAAATCAACATATTTGCAGTTATTGTAACAGACTCTCCATCAAGGAAGGCTGTAGAGATGCAATCGAAATGATAATTAACTCAGTCAACTGAACATTCTGTCACTGTCTTAGCAGAAAAATCCTCAAAGAAGTATTTCAAGTTTTTAGGCAGAGACATCTGCAAAGCATGTGTGTGACTAAACGTTGGTCATTTGAAGTAAAATGTGAGCAAGCTAAAAGTATAATTTATAGCATACTTCTCACCATACATGACTCTGTGATCCCCAAGTTTATAGTCCCTAGGATCCGAGAGACAGTGTTGAGATGATCTTGTCATGCCAAAAGCAGCAGAAAAAGTTTTGAATTTCTTTTTATAACTACTTCAATATACCCCAAAAAAAGTTTGAAGATCTACCAGTGATTTTTCATGCATAAAGCTTTTCTTTCAGTCTTGATGTGCAATCTGTCAGCAAACTCCTTGATTTGCTTTAATATGTCCCCCTCCTTGCTAGCACTTCATTGTCTCACAGCTGTCTGCTCACTTCTGCTTTGATTAATTTCTTCTTGGGTGTCTGCATGCCCAGTTTGGGAAATAATGCTGCTCACTTTGAACTGCTGTTTTTGTGTAATAATGAATTCAAATGAAACATAGCAAGAAACTACATAGCCTGAGAAATAAATGATGCTGAGAAATAGAAAGTCTGGAAAGAGACATTGGTGGTGTGTCTTATTGGAAACCAGTATTGTTTATCTTTTTTAAAAAATAATTTACCTAAAGAACAGCTACAGTTTACCAGATGGATTAAGGCAGTCTCTCAATCCATTGACTATCCACATGCTCTCCTTCTGATATGCATTCTTGTAGACTCTCTTTTGAGTTCATGCTTTCTTCATGCACTCTTATATTACTAAGAATGAAGACTATCCAAGGAAAAGAAATAGATACGCTTTGGAAGATTATTGCACTGGAGACTGTTCTGTTTTTATTAACCTTATGCTCCAATGAAAAGCTATTGCTCAATAATTTAATAACAGCTTTGACACTGGCTGAAGAAACATAGAAGTGTCAGGATCCATAGACTATCAAAACAGGTGGTTGAAATGATACATTCCTAGCCATTGTTAATTCCTGCAAAGTCACTCCTTTTAACTCTAAAATGTACATGCGTTTTCAATTTGCTGTTCTACCTATTGTTATAAAATTTATCTTAACACAACTTGTAGAAATAATTTTCAGTTACCATTAAGTCCCAATTGCCTCATGGCTAAAAACTGTCAACCAAGTATACAACCTTGCAGAAGGCAAAAGTTGTAGTTTCGTATTCTGAAGGCGAGAGTCAGACAGATAACAAAGACAACCATTAAGTACAGAACGTCATACTTCAAAAGCATTTTTCAGGCACTCAAAACAACTTCATGTCCATGAATTTTCAAAACCTGAAGGCTTTCTCAGACGTTCGCCAGCAGCTGATGTGGAGTATAAAATGTGCTTCACACATGTCCTTTGAATTTTTTAATGAACCGTTTGCTGTTTGTAGCAGAAGCGCCAAAGTTTTGCTGACACTTTAGACAAGAAAAATTGATCAGACTGGAGTTATAAATACAAATGTTCTCAAAGCTCAGATATTCCCTTCACCAAAATGTTAGCATTGGAATAGGACTGTATCTAAAGACCAGTTAGGGCATAAATAATGCAATAACTTTCAAGACTTTCCTGCAAAGCTTTCCATTTGCAAAGCCAGTTCCCAAGTTTTCTTACTTCGAATGCTAACTCATTTGAGCTGCACAATAAACCTTTGAGCGGGGGCGGATCCTCGGGGCGGTGGCTAAGGTCAGTCTCACCCCTCTTGACCACACAACGCAACAGTGAACTCCTCAGAATCCTTGATGGCTGGAAACTTCTCCTTTAACCTCCTCCCTCAATTCTCCGAGTTAGTCCCTCCTGAGGACACAATGGTAGCTGAAAACAGTAAAAGGGTTCCAAATAAACATACTTACTCATCAAGAAGAGTAAAGGAAGTTGTTCAGCACAATGTTTTTGGTTTTTTATTGTTAGTAATTATGTTTATTAGAGTGTCTCCTGACTATGAAATAATTTTAGCCTCTTATTGGAAAATGTGAGGCAAGTGTTTTTTTTTTAATCTCATGCCCTTTAAACACACATACATTTTCAAGCGTATTTTTACCCCACCAGACATGCAAAAGTTTAGGAACTGGCTGAAAATGAAGTCTCCCAGAAGTCATGTCTAGCCTATTCCTGGGGAACGCATATGCAAATATTTATATATTTCACATAAATACAAATCTTCTTTTGTCCTCACCCTTGTACTTTCTGTGAACTGCAAATGTTAACTGAAATGGTTACCTTAATATTTCAAGTATGGTGCTCAATAAATGCAAGGGATGAAAGAAAAAAAGAAAAGAAAGAGCCCATGCTTTCTAGCAATGACCGCTGCCAATGCAGTATTCTAATGGCTGGGGCATTTGGGGATGGCTGGAAATTGGTGCCGTTGATGTTTATGGAAAGACAGACTTGTGTTATGAGGTGGAAATTGTCACTATCCCTTTGCCTGTCTTCTGTTTTAGCAAATATCAGCATAAGGGGACCCGGGAACAGGACAGAGGAGAAGCTAAAGAACAGCTGTTTTATCTAATATCCAGTGTTAAGGCAGTGGCACTTCCAATGTGATCGAAGTAACTGTTGAAGGATAGATCACCCATCTTAGAACAAAATCTAAAATCTTTGTGTCAATTTAAGCATAAAATGAAGACTCTCCTCATAAACCAAGCTTCCTTTCTTTGACATTTCTATTTTCACTAATTTTCAATAATGTACAGTAGATCTTGCCTAGCAATAATAAAACCACCAGTGTTACAAGTTTAGTTTTATGTAACACTCCATATGGTGGATTCATAATAAATTTCTACTGGGAATACAATCATAAACCACTATTTTCTGCTATAAAAAGCCATTAAGGCACAGACATGCACAAACAAGGTAATCTGCAATAAATTTGGAAATGTTAAAATACCACAAATGTAAATGTATTCAGCCCCACTGCAATGCATGTAATTTCCATAGCTTTATTAGAAATCTTGCCTCAGCAGTGGTTTGGTGATAGGTTATAAATATGGTAGGAATGAGTCAGCATGCAAATCCCTTCTGTGAAAAAACAATTTGAAAGGTTTTATAGCCCAAAGCTGTTTATTATTTTGTAAGGATAGTAATTCAAGTTTGTGTTTGGAACCTTCTGAGAAGAGAATTCTCAAAATATCCTGTTTATAAAGCAGCAAGGGAAAAAAAATCCCAGCAAATTAAAAAAACAAAACAAAACAGATTTATGTAAAATCACAGGATAGTATGTTCCCAAATACAGCATTTAACTGATGGACTTTCCTCTACAGACATCAGGGTTGTACAAAGGATGATGAATATATGCCAATGAGGAAAGGAGAGGAGCATTAACCTGGCAGATTCGAATCCCAGAGACAAATCAGTAAATATCTCTGGAAGTGGGAGTAGGTGAGGTTACAAAGGTGAAGAATAAAGACTAAGGAGAGGACTGTCAGGTATAGCTACATTTAGGGATGGCATGAGGAAGGGGGTGGGTCACTGAGGTATGAAGAGCCTGAGGCCAGCACAGAGGATCCTAAGGAGAGTTATAAGGAAAAGGGTACCAAATGTAGGGGAAAACTCAGGAAGGCTGAGGATAAGGAGCAGGCGACTGGATTTGTCAATTAAAAGCTCACTGGAACCTTCGGGAAACTAGCTTCAGGACATGGTGGGAAGCAGAAGCCTGACTGCAAGGAACTGGGGAGTGAGCGGGTAGTGACAATGTGGAGACTGCAGGCAGAAACAACTTGAGAGAGAGAGGGAGAGAAAAGGGAAACTTAATTGGATATTAGCTTGGGTTCAGGCAGATCTCTTGGGATAGGAGGGAGCTGGTGAGGTTTATAGCCACTGAAGAGATAGAAGTTATTCCTGATAGAATGATGTTAAGAAGGAGACATCAAGGAAGGAGGCTCAACGGCATGGTGAAGGGATTAGCCTGGATGAGAAGTGGAGCACTTACTTAGGCTGAAAGAAGGGAGAGGACTGCTAAAGACAAACAAGAAAATCGGTGGCAAGAAAGGAAAGAATTGACCAGATGACCCTCAATGGCTTCAGAAAAGCAAGAGGAAAGTTCATTTCTAAAAACGTATTTTCATTTTGTTGTGAGCCTACAGAAGGCCTGTGTGTATGTTGTGATGGAGCCAAAGATGCTAAAAGATCCCAAAGCATGAGCCATACATGTATCCACCCCCATACACAGAGCAGAAATGCAAGTCTGCCCCAAAGTTAGGTATAGGTGTTTATTACATTAATCACAGTGCCAGCCTTCAACTTTTTCCCAATTTCTCCTTTCCCCTTCCGAGGCTTCTTCTATAAACCCCTCCCCATCTCAAGTACAATGGAGCTGAGCATTTGCCACACTGCAGACCATGTGGGTGTGTGCAGAAGTGTGAGTGCACGTCAACATAGCCAGGAACATCAGCCCAGGGCCAGGAAAGGACTCCCTTAGCTAAAATTAATTCTGGAAGTCCAGACATTTACAAAGAACTTTAAAAGATAATATTTTTTAAAAAGAGAGGAAACAAGTTTATTTCCCAAATGAAAAGAATTAGTACCCCTTCTTACCTCTTGTCTGATCACAGGAGGAGAGACTATGAGCATGACCAGAAGGACAAATGGGGACACGATTTCAGGATTCCAACAACAAAAAATTCTCCTTTCATGTTAAGAGGAGTCTGGAGAAGACCGTAAAGGTATATTTGAGAATACTGAAAGTTATTTTTAAAGGAAGAAAATGTTTAATAAGGAGGAAATAAAGTGGTAACATGGGTAGGCATAGAAAATTATTTAGGGAAGGAAAAGCCCAAAGTATGAGCAAAAAGGTAACCAGAACTCTCAGAGCTATTTTGAGAGTGAAAAACCAAGTGAAAAATGTCAAGTATAAGATTATTCTTATTTGACATTTTTATACAGCAGCAGCATATAAAAACATCAAATGCTGACATAATCCTTCCTCTAGCATTTTAACACATCATTATATTGTTAACAATGTCAAATGACTGTAACCATTCATGTGACTTTTTAATAGATTACTTTTATCATAAAAATGTCATTTTTCAGATAATCTGCATTCTCACATTTTTATGCTCAGCTATGGTCTTAAAATGTCAAGTATAGGAGATATCTATGCCTGCAATTCTTGGAATCTTACCAGAGATCTTAAGAGTATCAATATAAAATAAGACAATCTGATATGGCTGCTGTGCTCAGTTCATCTTTTCTACAATGTTTCTCCATTTAAAAATAATCACAAAGAACACGTATTAGGTAAAGATGAGATTGTGAATTAAAGACCTAAGAGGCAGGGAATTCAGGGTGAAGCCTGACTTGGCCCACATGGATGACAGATTGCAGCCTGTTCAACCCCCCAGGATCACATCCCCATAAGCACAATTACGTACGCCATACTTGGCCCACCTGCTCTGTTAGCAATGATGGTAAAAATGTATCATTTTGCTAGCAGGGGCTAACATGTGCCAAATGTCCAACCAGATTTCATTGGTCATTCCTCTTAAACATGAGGAAAACAAAGCAATTAAATAACGGATCAAAGATCAGGCAGCAAGTCTGCCCCAGAAAGAGAATTAGAACTCAACTGAGTTAATAGTCTAATACAGGGATTGGCAAACTTTTTCTGTAAAAGGCCAAATAGTCAATACTCGAGGCTTTGTAGGTCATGTGCTCTCTACTGCAACTACTGAACTCTGATGCTGTAGTGTGAAAGCAAGCACAGACAGTACGTAAACAAAAGGGAGAGGCAGTATTCCAATAAAACCTTATTTATAAACACAGCAGTGAGCTGGTTTTGTCCCACGGATAATAGTTTGCCAACCCCTAAATTAGTGAATCAATTAACACTATCTATCAAAGACTGCAGCCCAAACCAAAACAAATAAAAAATTCATCCAGAATCAGTATTAATACCTAACATTTAGTGGTATCTTACCAGACAGCAAGTGCCGTGCTAGGCTCTTCATACAAATTATCTCATTTTTGTCCTATTTGGTAAGTACTGCTATTTTCCTCATTTTACGATGAGGAAATCCAAGATCAGAGAGGATTTCTGACTTGCAGAAGGTCACTTGGCATAAGTAATGGAGGTCAGAATTTGAAACTAGGCTGCTGGTTCAAAACCTGTGATCGTAGCCACTGTGTTCTACTGCCTACTGTTCAATGCATGTAATTGGTGGATACTGAGAAAATATAAAACCATGGAAAACATGAGCAATTTCCCAAAAAAAGATTGTGGGCCAGTCTTTGATCTTCAAATTTATAGGTAAAGAGTGAACATACCTCATGTCCAGACACCCTGAGTTGGTTCCACTCTGATCTATCTAATCATGACTCTTACTGCAATCCTATAATCACCACACTAGAGAATGAGATCTTCCACCAGTGGAAAAGTCAGCCAACTGATACCCAACCCATCAGATGCTCTCAGGTGTCCCCAGAGAAAGGTCCTTGATTAGGACAGCAGGAAGAAACGGAGGAATTTAAATTGTAAACAAAACCAAAGGTGAATTATTCTTCAGCTTTGTAACCTCTTCTACTCCCATTTCCAGAGATGAAGTTGGCCTCAGGGCCTCTTCCCTCTCATTTAGGCTGCCTTCCAACCTTCCAAGGAGACCCACAGAGTTATACTTTGAAAAAGCAAACCACATGAAAAATTGTACAGAATTATACAAACATGAATCTTTTGTTGAACTGAAGACACAGAAAAAGGCAATCAAAACAACCTAAATTTTAATTGATCCCCCTCATTATTGTGAATTCCAAGCCAACTGTTTATAATAAAAAATGAAGGAGAGGGATCCTTGGCAAAGTCTAGCCCCAAGATCCCAGAACTTAGAAGATCTGCTCTCAACCTTATCTGCGCAGAAGTATTACTTTAGGGGGTCTTGACTGTCTATGGTCATGTGTCCAAGCCAAAGCTTGATTGGGGGCCGTGGGAGGAGGAGGAGAGTATGTGGGCTCAGTGTCTCCTGCATCCTTTCCCATCATCACACAACTCTTTCTTGTCACCTGTCTTCCCCAACAACCCCCTTCATGCCCAAACACAAGGCAAAGAATGCTCAATGTTGAAGCAATGTCTAAATTTTGTCAATTGGATTTGACTGTTCTTTCAAACACTGATACGAACCTCTGGTCTAAACAGAGTTGGTGGAATCTGGGTGCAAATTAGTGAGGACAAAGCTTGCCCCATTTATAAAAGATAAGCTTAAAACTCTTTATCATTTTCCCTTAAAGCAAATGTGGGTACTGTTTACACACACACACACACACACTCAATGCACACACACAGAGAGGCATTACTTTCTTAGTTTCCTTGTTGAAGAAGAAAATATCTAATTTACATGTAGATCCCACAAATTATAGTCATGCCAGACAAGGAAGCAGATGAATATTGTGATTGATAATCAAAAATTTCCATCCTGATTCCCCATCCTCAGAATTAGCTGCTCCATGAATCAAAGCACCATACAAATATCTGATGTCAAAACCAATAGGTCACATCTGTGAAAAGCAGCAGAAACATAAAGAACTGGATTCTTCTGTTTACTCTGAGTCAATAAAAGTCATCTCCCTACACTGTTCCATCATCATTTCCAGACTTATACCTTAAAATATCCTGTCTCTTCTCAGAAAATATTTCCCACATGTGTATTAGTATAAGAACTTGCCATTTTTGTCTTCCACTTGTACATGCAGAAGACTAGGAATTGGCACTATTTTCCCTATTAAACCTGAATGAAATATTTACTGTTTTAAGGTAAATATCTAATCTTGAAACACACATACATATTGCCAACCAGTAGCCTAATGGAAACCTAATTGCTGAAGAGCATGTCTGATGATGTAGGTAGTTAATATATCAAAAGAGTTGAAAACACTGACTACAAAGTTAGGAACTATAGGAGATGACTCCAATTCTCACCTGTATTATATTGGAACGACCATTTAGTGTCTCTGGTCCTTCAGTTTTCTCTCTCTAAAAAGCTCTAAGCATAGCAAGAACTCAGTAAATATTTTTCCAGTGAATAAAATAGACTAATCAGCTCAGATGGTAGAGCCACATGGTTTATTTTGTGGTTATAAGGAGGCACATGTAGTCTATAGCAGCACAGTGTAAAGATTAATACATCTTTCCCCACATTGGAGGCTGTGAGTCATCACCAACATCAGGGCCAGGGTGGCCCTCTCTTTTATCCCATAGCTGAAGTTACAACTGTTGTGAGAGAATTTAATAAGGTTCTAGTTGAACATATTTGGAGTTTGGCATCAGGGGACAATGAAAGACATTACAGAACCTTTAGGATCACACCCTTATTTTATATATTTGGGAATCACTGGTTCAAGAGGTAATGGAATTTGCTCAAGGTGCCCTTAAGCTCAGGTCCAATTGTCTTTCTGCACTCCAGGCTGCCTCCTACACACTAGAGGGTTTCTGGCCATGGAACTGAATCTCTACAACATGGAACCAGTGTCTCTGCCTCTTTTAACTTAAAAAGAAATGTAAGAAGAAATGAAGCTGTGACACACGCAACTAGGTGAATGGATCTTGAGTACAGCATTTTGAATGAGGCACGCCAGAAACAAGAGGACAAACATAATGCCTTACTAATATGGACTAACTATAATGTATAAACTCTGAGAATTGAATCTTAGAGCACAGCTTATCAGAAAAATGCTTATTGTAATGGTCCCTAGATTGTAAACTCTTACAGCAGTCATATCTATTCCTGAGTTGTAATGATTATCTATAAATCCTGAGATGCTGAGCTCCTTGTGCATAACCTGGTCAGCCTCTGGAACTTTGGGTGTCTGTGTGACACATGAGACTCAGAGCTAGAACGTGGCAGCTATGAATGTCAGTATTACCCCATATGACAGCTGTTGAAAGAGGTGAAAAAGAATTCAGACTTTAATTAGAGGCATGAACAAAGAGGATCTGGTTAGGACCAAGGCAAATCAGGCCCAAGGGTAAAGGACAATACTGACTGGGTTTTACGACTACAACTTATGTGTGAGACCAAGGAAGGAGATGTTTATCTGGAACAGGATCTGTATTTTCTGTAGCACACTATATAACTTAACTTGTACAATCAGTTTGTTAGAACACCATAGGTGCAGGGAGATGTGAACGGGAAGCAGGATTTGGTGAGTTTGTACAGGCTGGGGTGAAATCCTGACATATCGCAGAGTGATATGGGCAGAGAGTATAGGTGTATTTGCGGGGCCCCCCGAGGAGGTGGGGAGAAATGCAGAAGTTTTGGACCTCCCCACCTGGGCTATTGCTGATTTTCCCACAAATATTGAGGACTGCCAATTTAATGGGCCAAGTCCTCAATCTGGGGGCTTTCCCCTGTGAGGCTAGTTGCTGCAAGGGAGAGGCTAAGCCCACTTATAGTTCTGCCTAGGAGTGCCCCCCCGCCCCCCCCCCCTCCAGAGAGCCTCTTTGTTGCTCAGATGTGGCCCCCTCTCTCTCTAAGCCCATTCTGCAAGTGAACTCACTGCCCTCCCCGCTACGTGGGGCGTGACTCCCAGGGGTGTGAATCCCCCTGGCAACGCAGGAAAAGACTCTTGGAGATGAGCCTGGACCCAGCCCTGTGGGACTGAGAGGATCTTCTTGACCAAAAAGGGGAAGAGAGATGAAGCAAAGTAAAGTTCCAGTGGCTGAGAGATTTCAAATGGAGTCGAGAGGTCACTCTGAAGGGTATACCTATGCACTATATAGATATCACCTTTTAGTCTTCAGTGTGTTGGAATGGCTAGAGGGAAATGCCTGAAGCTGTCAAACTGCAACTCAGTGACCTTGATTCTTGAAGACGATTATATAACTTTCTAGATGACATAGTGTGACTGTGAAAACCTTGCAGCTCGCACTCCCTTTATTCAGTATATGGACAGATGAGTGGAAAAATGGCAACAAAAATTAGATGAAGAATAGGGTAAGATGGAGGGGATGGAAAGATTTAGTTGTTCTTTTTTGCTTTTATTTTTATTATGGAGAAAGGAAAAAGTTCAAAAATTGATTCTAGTGATGAACGCACAACTATATGATGGTGCTGTGAATAACTGGACACTGTGGATGACTGTAGGGTATATGAATATATCGCAATTAAACTGTATTAAAAAAAGTAAATGAACAATGGGGGGAGGAGGGGAATGGGATGTTTGGGATATTCTTTTTTATTTTAATTTTCATTTTATTTTTTGAAGAAATGAAAATGTTCAAAGTTTGTGGTAATGAAAGCACAATTATATGATGATACTGTGAACAACTGATTATACACTTTGAATGATTGTATGTTATGTGATTATATCTCAATAAAATTGCATTAAAAATTGAAAAAAAGAAATGTAGGAAAAAAATCCTAAAGAATAAAGAAATAAAGTCAAGTAGGAAGAGAACTCTTTCAATGCCCTACACATTAGCATTCAAACATGTATTGGCTAATTAAATTTGGAAAGTCAAACATTTTAGTTAATGGGTTATGAACCATAAGATTTCATTCTGTTTTTATGCTCTGTGGGTCAGCTAAATCAAAATGAAGACATCTTCCATCTGACTTGGATAGAGGATATGATTCAACATCCCCTCAGACTCAAGATTTGGCCTCTATCCCCAGGTGGGCTGAATTTTTACTTACCTCCTTTTCTCCCTTCTTATACTTATCCAAGACTCCCCAAATGGCAACTACTCTATGGGCAGTGAGGACCCCTAGTCCCTGATCACCAGGATGTGTCATCTTGAGTACGTGGGTCAAACAAACCATTCTTAACTTCCAAGCCCCACTCACTCTTCACAAATACCTGTACAACAGATATCACCTTCTGATTAACAGTCCAGGGAAACTGGGATTCCTGTCCTCTTGGCTAACAGCTGAGAAAATAAGAGCAGTTTTCATGGGAGTGCACAGAATGCAGGTAAGTGAAGCTGTCCTCCATGCTAGCTTCTCCCTTGATCCTTCGCAGGGGCCAAGAGCCTGTGCTCTTGAGCAAGTCCAATTCCAAGGCTCTGCCAACCTCCTCTTCCCCAGAAGGTGTGTGTGAATTTACATCCCTTGAAGAGATGAAGGGATTTACCCACTAGCTAGAGTTTCAAACGTTTTTCCAGAATTTATTTTAACAATCAATCCCATCCCTTGAACTGAATCGCACTTTTCCCATTTTCTTCTTTCTTCTCCCAACACTAGCTAAAAAGTGCCAAGCTGAATGGCGAAATTCTACCTAAAGAACCCCTCAGTGCCACCTTGTGTTCTCAAAGGAAGAAACGCTTTTCATATTTCCCATGTCATTGCAACATGGGAAGTTGTCTTTGTAGGTAAAATGATTCACTATAAACAGCAAGCTGTGTGTTCTACTATGTGTGTTCTACTTCACTGAATTCCCAAGAGGCTCTGTCACAACAGCCTTAAAACAACACCAGGCACTCTTACCTGTAATAGAAAAAGAGGTGAAGGTCAAACTGGCAAGTGTAGAAAATGCCACCCAGTGGGTACCATAATGCAATGTTACTGACAGGGGGGAGGGAGATTATGACATTGGGCCAGCTACTTAACCTCTCTGAGCCTCAGTTTCCTAACCTGTAAAATGGGAATAATGATGGTATTTACTTTATGAAGTGATCCTGAGGAATAAAATAATGGATGTAAAATCTATTTAGAATATTCACTAGATATGATTTACTAGATATAAAACCCTTGGTATTAGCCTCATAGGACTGTTGTAACAGAGTACCATAGGCTGGGTGACTTAAAACAACAGAAATTAATTCTTTCATAGTTCGGAAGGCCAGAACTTGGAAATCAAGTTTCAAGAGGTCTGATTTCTTCTGGATGCTGTGAGGGGGATCCATTCCACGCCTCTCTCCCAGGTTTTGCTGACTGTCAGCAATCCTTAGCATTCCTTGGTTTGAAGCTGCATCCAATCTCTGCCTCCATTTTCACATGGCCTTCTCCCCTGTGCGTCTTCTTCCCTTTCTTGTATGGACACTTGTCATTGGGTTTAGAGCCAAGTTCATCTAATCCGGGATGGTCTTGAGGTCCTTAACTTAATGACATCTGCAAAGACCTTATTTCCACATAAATTCACATTCACAGGTTCTAGGTGGACATATCTTTTGGGGGGCTACCCTTCAACTCACCATATCCTCTTACTAAAAATCTCAGTTTAGGTCAGGAAAGCCTCAAACCCTTTATTCCTGTGTGAAATACCCATGGGACAGACTTTTTCCCACAAATTTCTTCACTATTCCTGTTCGGAGGCCCTCCTGATCAGGCTCATCAAGGCTGTGGTACAATACATTTTATCCATCATGCAGCTCATTTGTTTTCACAAATCCTGGACCAGGACCAAGTACCCAAAAGATGAAACCTAGGTGTAAGTGATGGGAACTGTACATTAGTGTCTCCAATGCAAGAAATAGCAGATGGCCTATTACAATCCCATTTCCTGAATGAAGTAATAGAGACCTGAGAAGGGACATGCATGTTCATGGCAGAGCCGTCGGAGTCAGGCACTTGGCCCAGGGCTCCCTTCACTACCTCCCACTGCCTCCCCCATCTGCCACCTCCCACCCAGCCCCACAGCTGTAAGGTCACTTCAACCCTCTATATGCCACACTGGGGAAGCCAGCATGCCTCGCAGCTTACATGGTACCCCTGATTAATCCTAAAAGTCACACTGATTTGGTCCATAAAATTAAGGTATAAGTAACCAAAGTGAGACCAACCAAGATGCCAATCAACTTTTATTTGCTTCTCTATATTTGGGGGTACATATTTTGGAGAAAGTTTGGAAAATGCTTCTCATACTAAATAATGACAACTGAGTCTTGCAACTTCGTTTGAATCTTTGGTCATACAAACAATTGCTCGTATTTTGAAGATACTCCTGATGTACCAGTTGTCAGAACTCAAATACCCCATTCTCTGGGATCGATATTATCCATGATGAATAAATAAGTTCCCAGGCTAAAAGCCTTGCAAAAACAATACAATTCTAACAAAAGAAAAATCAATATTACTATTAAAAATACAAGTAATTAAATGAAAAAGTTAAATTGAATTAGAAAGTTAATCCTTTTATTAATTTGTCCAGAATTTCAGCATGAGAAAAAAATGAATTTCATAAAAGGAAGATGAGGAGGTAGACAGATGGATTTGAAAGAGCTAATGGGAGCTGCTGGGTATTTTCAAAGGCTCTAAAGGTCAATTATGCTTAATTCCAGTTTGAATTTGTGGATTTTTTTTTCTAAAAGGAGAAATATTTTATAGCTTTTTACAATTTCTAAACTTGTTTCAATGTAAAGTTTCATTTTATGTTGATTTTATCAGGCAACTACACAAGAATAATACCAGCAACTGATAATTCAGCACTTGGAAGAGGTTATTACTGGTCACTCCCAAACTCTTTCTACTCAGAGTGTCGTCCAAGAATCAGCAGCATCAAGATCACCCGAGAGCTTATTGGATCTGCAGAAACTCTTCCCTCCTCAGGCCCACAGGGATCAGGATCTGCCTTTTAAGAAGATTTCCATGTGATTTATATACACATTAGAATTGGAGAGGCAGTGCTGCTGCCAGTGAATAGGGGTGTCTAACTATAAAATAAAATAAAGTGGTTAACCAAGGGAAGAGACTGATACAGAATTTACATTTGATTTTTAGTTTCTGCAACCTAGCAAATTGAGCTAAGAAAATCCTCCTTCCCATTTCAAATACAGAGATACTGGATGAACTACATTTGTTTTTAAAAGCCAAACTCAAAAGAAAGGGAAATTCCTAGGTGTAAACAAACAAATAAACAAACAAATTAGCTCAAGAGCAGTATACCTGGGAGGATATCAGATTTGGCTGCAGACCCCAAGAGCAAGGAACTAGCATCATAAAACCCCCATAAAAACGGAGGTGAAGGCTTGGGCCCTATGCGGTGTGGCACTAGAACTTCCACTTGTGCATAAGCTGTGCTCCCTCTATGACAGGGTGTGCCGGTTTGAATGTATTGTGTCCCCCAAATGCCATTATCTTTGTGGTCTTGTGGGACAGACGTTTTGGTGCTGGTTAGATTTGCTTGGAATGTGCCCCACCCAGCTGTGGGTGGTGACTTCGGTGGGATACTCCTATGGAGGTGTGACCCCACCCATTCAGGGTGGGCCTTGATCAGTGGAGCCATATAAAACATGCTGACTCAAAGAGACTGAACGGAGTGCAGCTGTGAGTGACGTTTTGAAGAAGAGCAAGCTTGCTAGAGAGGAATGTCCTGGGAGAAAGCCATTTTGAAACCAGAACTTTGGAACAGACACCAGCCATGTGCCTTCCCAGCTAACAGAGGTTTTCCGGACGCCATTTGCCATCCTCCAGTGAAGGTACCTGATTACTGATGTGTTACCTTGGACACTTTATGGCCTTAAGACTGTAACTGTATAGCCAAATAAACTCCCGTTTTATAAAAGCCAATCCATCTCTGGTGTTTTGCATTCTGCAGCATTAGCAAACTAGGACACAGGGAAACTAAACAACTGCCCACCAACCCAAAGAAGAAGCAAAGAACCAAAAGTCTGGCAGGTCCCCAAGCCCTGGTCTGTGCCTCCTGTAGCAATGGAGTCCAAAAGAGTACTATCCATATGGTGTTGAGACCTTAAGCTGAGAAATAACTGTGAAAATTCATACTGGACAATTGAAACCCTTGGGACACCCAGCCAAGGTAAAAGTAAAATCTCTTTGTAAAACGCTTCCACAAACCAGGGCACATGTGATTCAAGACCAAAAATAATCCCAAATGAGGATGAGCCTGCAATAAAAATTAAAACCACATTGTGTGGATCATGTTGGAAGCAATAGAGTTATTTTAGGTTTTTTTTTTCTCTTATTCCTTTGTTTTCTTAGGGGTTGTTAATTTTCTTGGGGTATGGTAGGAACATGTTGGAAGCAATGTAGTTATTTTAGATTATTTGTTTTTCTTACTCCTCTGTTTGGACATGGTTTATTAATTTTCTTGAGGTATGGTAGGAACATATTGGAAACAAAGTAATTATTTTAGGTTATTTGTTTTCCTTAATCCATTGCTTTGTTTGAAATGTTGTGGGGTTTTTTTGGTTGTTGTTTGCCTGTTTGTTTTTAATTTTTTGATAAACAAAGTTAAAAAATTGAAAAAAAATCAGTAGAAAAATGGGAGTAAAAACTAAATGACAAATGGGGTGGGATGGGGGGATGGTTTGGGTATTCTCTTTTCACTTTTATTTTTTATTCTCATTCTGATTCTTTCTGATGTAAGGAAAATGTTCAGAAATAGATTGTGGTGATGAACGCATAACTATATGATCATACTGTGAACAGTTGATTGTATACCATGGATGACTGTATGGTTTGTGAATATATTTCAATAAAACTGAATTAAAAAAAAAAAAAAAAAAAAAAACCACATTGTGTGTGTATGTGGGGGGGGGGGGTGCTTCTGGCACGAGACACATTCCAAAGTCGCCAGTGGTCTCAACAGGCACTGCCGGCACGGATCGTGGCAGCTTAGCCACCACAAAGTGTTCTCCCGGAACCCTCCGGAGGCGGCGTGGCTCCAAAACAGATAAGAACATGAAAACCTGCTTATGACGATGATAACACTGTCCTTTATGCATATGAACCAAACAACACTCAGGTCATTAATCAGGAAAGTGTTGTATCTGACACATCCTACAATGACGAGCAACCAAAAAGCAGTGTTGGACATCCTTACCCATTGCCAGGTCATATATGATGCTATTCAAAACCTGGATAAGAAGCTTGATACAATGCACAGAAAGGTTTCAAAAACCCACCATCTCCATATGAAAACCATGTGGCAAAAGCATCCATTTTTCTCACCAGACAACACAATGCCTGGTCCCCCTACAACGCCCTGCTTTTCCAGCCCACTGGCTCCTGGCACCAGCCGTGTTTTCTCCTCTGCCGGAGCTTCCACAACAGTGGCTTCAACTATGATGGTCGCTGGAGAATGCAGTCCACCACGTAACCCTGACCTGATGAATTGTGGTTTACTGGAAAATAAGAGCATCAGCCAACATGCTAACTCTCGTCATCTATCCCAGTTTTGTTACAAGTTCACCAATTGGATTTGACACGACACAAAACTCTGAGGATCCTTCAAGCTGGTCAGTGGAAGAAGTGACACAGTTCATGGAACAAATGGATCCTCAGACATTCACCCTCCTTGCCGACCTCTTCTGACATCATGACATTGACCCAAAGGCTCTGCTACTACTCAAAAGTGACTCAAAAGTATATGGAGCTGAAGTTGGGGACAGCCATGAAACTATGCCACTACATTGAAAGATTTAAACAAGAAAATTACTTCCACAGTTGAAAAATGTTTGTGTAAATGTAGATTGGACTTACTTCGGGGGAAGCTGATACCTTCTTGATTTAAATCGTTTAGCTTTTGTTTTATAGAAGTTTTCTTTTAAAATATGTTATCTGAATTGTAGAACCACATGACAGTCCAATCTACTTCTTTAAAAACTATTTAATGTGTTAGTGTTTACATATTCAAATTAGCAGTTAGTTCTTTGTGTCTTTAATTTTTTTAATTGCACAGTTTACAAATGTACTTCATGCAGGAAACAGAGAAAAAAAACTCTGATTCTGGTTGATCTTTATTGAACCAAAACAGCTAAATCCCAAAGGAGAAGTGTCAGGGATTGACAACGTCTCTAATTAAATCCATGGGAATTTTTCCTTGGAAGGATATTTAAAGATGCAACTATAGATATAATCTCTTCCTCAAATATTTTATTTGCCCATTGCTGCAATGTCCTGTTCATGTTCTGCCAGTTTCCTGAAAGGGAAGAGCCATATAAATTATTTTCCTTTCTGTTATTTATTTCTCTGTATGTTGTATTTGGTTGGAGTTAAAGAAAAAAAAATAAGCTTATAGGTTTTCCTGAAGCAATAAGGTTTTTTTAAATAAATTATTAGATACCAAAGTCATTTTAGGCAGGAGATAATTATACTACAAGGGTGGTTTGGATGGAGTCTGAATATTTTTTTCAATGAAAGCCTATTTTAAAACTTTCCATATTTTGACTCAGCTTGGACATTTAACTAGACATTCATTGCTCTCATTTCTATATAAAGATACTTATGTCCCAATTTTGAAAAGATACATGTTTTATTGCATGTGTTTATTCTTCATATGGATACTATACCATATTTATATTTTATTGTCTATCTATAGGTATATACACAAGTAAACTTTTTATTTTTGCATTTAAATGGCACTTTGCACCAACACAGAGGTATTGATGAACTGTATATATAGTTAGGTGTTTTTATTCTGCTAAAAATATGTGCATCGTTTACAAGCACTTGTACCTCTCAACTTACTCTTCAGGGGATAAGAAACAATCAGCAGATTGCTTTCCATGCAGGGATGTCCTCTGTCCTATGCAGTATTTCTAATTTGCTTACTTCTGAGCCATTTATTCTGTTAAATGTAGAAGATGCACTAGTTCTGACTTGTTATTTGTGCTTTATTTTTCAAAGATAGAACTTTTAAGGGAAACATTCACTGCTATTGTTTTGTTATGACATTGTTATTACTTTGTATAATTTTTGAAGTAATATTTATAAGCTGTGAGAACCGATGCTAATTTATTAACCATTTGTTTTAAATGCCAATAAAATATACATCACAGGCATGAATGTACATTTTCTTTTTAGAAAACCAAATGTACTTTATATAGGAAAGCAGCTATTTTCTAGGTATATGTGGTTTGAAGGGAGGTTGCATCTATGTTATTCTTCATGTTTTATAATACAAGATTGTAACTTAAACTTGGTCTTCTTTCAAATAGTTTGAGTGGAGGTGCTGTGCCCAGTTGAACATTCCTCGGGCATTTGGATAAATAATATGTTTTGCAGTTTTCAGATTTTAAAATATAATAAAGTTAACCAAAACAATAAACACACACACACACACATGAGAGCTGGAGGATTGTGGGAAATGGTGGAGTAGGAAGCTCCAGGAATCAGTCCCTCCACCAAAACAGCTATTGAACTGGGAGAATTTGTCCGAATCAACCCCTTTGAAACTCCAGAGTCTGGGGCAACACTGTGCAGCATGCAGGGAGGAGTGGGAGGAAGAGGCTGGTAAATTGCAATAAAGACCAGTGAGTTTCACTCTCCCTGCAGCAGCTACCATCCCTTTTCCCCCAACCTCATGGGAGGCAGCAGTGGGAACTAGAGCTCCAGCTCCTGGCACATCTTGCTGGTGTTAGGGTGAGACTTAAAGAACTAGTCCTCCAAACTCCACGGGTATGTGGTCTGATCCCAGATCTCCACCTTTGATCAACTACTTCAGCTCTCTGGGAGCTGGCTCTGAGGGTGGCCATTGTTCCAATCCCCATCAGGCAAATGTAGCAGGGAAAACTTAAAGACAGTAATTTTCTCAGAACTATAGAAGAAGGTAAAGGGCTGCACTAAATGGGCAATGCTGAAATAAGAAAACACAGCTTTAAAAGCCATAGAAGAAGCTCCTGGTGCCCTTGTTTGCCCCTTCCTTACCCCTTTGCAATGCAAGGCAGAGACAGCTTACACTCCCATTCCAGTCCCCAGTCTTGTTCCAGAGGGAGCAGAGTGGTCCCTGGGTGCATACTGGGGTGCATGTATGTCAGAGCCAATCTACAGGGTGGAAGTCTGAGAGAGACTGAGCCAGGGAACATGTCTCAGGCTCACCCTCCCAGAGTTTCTTCTGAGGACAGAGAAGCACCTTGAAGATAGCTGCGACAGTATGAGAAACAATTAAGTTGAAAAGCCTGGGGCAAAGGACTACCTGCATTAAGTCACTCAAGAGGGCCCCAAGATGGGGAGGAGGTCTATTTTGAAGGGACAGAGGAGGTCTTCACTTGAAACCCTGTAAACTGTAAACGGGAATTCCTAAGGTCTCTAGCAAGCACAAGCCCAGGAGAAGAAGCAGGCCCCCAGGCTCTGACTACACAGGCTCAGATAATACCGAAAGGACCCTGCACTTCCCATTTGCTTCTGGCTGATCTTCTTGATAGGAGAGCTAAGCTCTCAAGGAGATCACCAGCCAAAGCAGAGCCAATTTACTAAGACAGTGAAAGGTGCTTTTAGTCTTTGTTTGTTTGTTTTGATTAGTTCTTGGCATTCAAGGAGAGGACACAAATAACTAAAGTCAGAAATGAAGAGGACATTACTACCAATTTCATAAAAATAAAAAGGACTGTAAGATGATCTAAGAATTGTATGCCAACAAATTGAATAACCTAGATGAAAGGGACAGATTCCTAGAAACACACAAACTACGTACACTGACTGAAGAAGAAATAAAAGAACTCAACGGACCAATAACTAGTGAAGAAATTAAATCAGTAATCAAAATATTTTCTCCCATTGTGTAGGCTGTCATTTTACTTTTGTGATAAAGTCCTTGAGTCACAAAAGTTTTTAATTTTGATGAGGTCCCCTTTATCTATTTTGTTGTTGTTGCTTTTGCTTTGGGTGTAAAATCTGAGAAACCCTCACCAAATACAAGGTCCTAAAGAACTTCCTTACACTTTCTTCTAGGAGTTTTATAGATCTGGTTCTCATAGTTAGGTCCTTGATCCATTTTGAGTTGATTTCTGTATATGGTGTGAGGTAGGGGTCCACCTTCATTTTGTTGCATATGAACATCCAGTTTTCCCAGCATCATTTGTTGAAGAGACTATTCTTTCCCCACTGAAGGTATCTGGCACCATTGCCAAAGATCATTGACCAAAGGTGTGAAGGTTTATTTCTGAACTCTCGATTTGATTCCACCAGTCTGTATATTTATCCTTGTACCAGTACCTGCTGTTTTGACTACTGAAGTTTTGTAATAAGTCAAGAAATATAAGTCCTCCAACTTTGTTCTTCTTTTTCAATAGCTTTGACTATTTGGGGTCCCTTACCCTTCCATTTGAGTTTGATGATTGACTTTTCCATTTCTGCAAAGAATGTTGGAATTTTTCTTGGGATTGCATTGAATTGGCAAATCACTCTAGGCAGAATTGACATCTTAACAATATAAAGTCTTCCAATCCATGAACATGGAATGTCCTTTCATTTATTTGGATCACCTTTGATTTTTTTTAGCAATGTCTTTTAGTTTTCTGTGTACAAGTCCTTTACACCCTTGGTTAGATTTATTCCTAGTTATTTGATTCTTTAGATGCTATTGTAAATGGAATGTTTTCATTGATTTCTTCTACAGATTGTTCATTACTAGTGTACAGAAACAATTCTGATTTTTTGCATGTTGATCTTGTACCCACTACATTGCTGAATTCATTTATTAGTTCCACTAGTTTTGTTATGAATTTTTCAGGATTTTCTTTATATAGGATCATGTCATCTGCAGATAGGGAAAGTTTGATTTCTTCCTTTCCAATTTGGATGCATTTTATTTCTTTTTCTTTCCTAATTGCTCTTGGAAGCACTTCCAGTACAATGTTGAATAACATTAGTGACAGTGGGCATCCTAGTCTTGTTCCTAATCTTCAAGGGAAAGTTTTCAGTCTTTCTCCACTGAGTATGATATAACCTGTGAGTTTTTCATAAATGCCCTTTATCATGTTGAAGAAATTTCCTTCCATTCCTAGTTTTCTAGGTGTTTTATGGTTAACGGGAAATTTTAGGTTGCATATATGGTACTAGCATAAAATTTTTTAAAAGCCTGCTTTTAAAAAAGCAACACAAACAATGAACCCTATTGTAAACAATGTACTACAGTTAATAATACAATTATTAAAATATCCTTTCATGAATTGTAATAAATGTACCACACTAATGCAAGGTGTTAATAATAGGGTGGTATATGCAACTTCATATTTTAGGCATGGTTTTTCTGTTAACCTACAACTTATTTTAGTTTGCGGAAGTTGTCAAAATGCAATATACCAGAAATGAACTGGCTTTTAACACTGGGAATTTATTAGCTTACAAGCCTACAGTTCTGAGTCTGAAGAAAGGCTGTCGATGATCCGAGACTCCTCTGCCACATGGCAAGGCATTTGGCCAGCATCTGCTGGTCTTTCCCTTCTCCTCTAGGCTTCATTGCTTTCAGCTTCTTGCTGCTCTATGGCTTTCTTTCTGAGCTTGTGTTTATCTTTTTCTCAGTTTCTCTGCCTTCTCTCTTTTTCATGCTCCTATAAAGGGCTCCAGTAAGAGGATTAAGACCCACTTGGAGCATGCCTTAACTGAAATAACCTAATCAAAAGGTCCCACCCACAATAGATCTACATCCTCAGAAATAAATTAGGTTTAAGATCATGATCTTTTCTGGGGTCCAAAAAACCTCCAAACCATCACACTTCTCTAAAAAAAAAGAAAGAAAGAAAGAAAGAAAGAAAGAAAGAAAGAAAGAAAGAAAGAAAGAAAGAAAGAAAGAAAGAAAGAAAGAAAGAAAGAAAAAAAGAAAGAAAGAAAGAAAGAAAGAAAGAAAGAAAGAAAGAAAGAAAGAAAGAAAAAAGGGGAGAAATTTCACATAAGGAAAGAATTCATTATAATGATCTGTTAGATACCAATACCAGTGGATTAGCACCCCTCAGACTTTGAGATAATAGAACAATACATAAGGGACTATAGTTTTATTGTTTTATTTAAGCTTCACAGCAATTTACTAGTAGAGCAATTTATAGATAAGAAAACTGAGACTAGTGGGGAATATATAGAGGAGAAAACTACAAGTTCAGAGAGACAAAGTAACAGTAAGGGTTGAAGACTTACAGACAGTCCCAGTGCTCTTTCTACCACATCACATTTATCTCTGTTTTTAATAAATGCATCACTAACCCACACCCACTAATTGGGTCAATTCTGTAACTCACATAAAAAAGAGCTGGGTGATGTTATTGGATTAGGAAGGAAGAACCCTCCTTCAGTTAGTTTGGTCTCAAGCAATCCTTTTTCATATATACACAAAGAGGAAATGATTAGGGATCTTTGTGTACCCAAGAATTCTTGTTGAGGGAAAAAAGATGAAAAGGGAAGAATTTTGAGACAGTTGGGCAAAATGGGAGGAAACAGCTAACTGAATTGACAGGATGTTCAAAAGACAAAGATTTACACCTTGGGACTTACCTGAATTTTTCCAAGGCAGCATGTCAGGTGATCACTGGAACATGAACCACAATGAGCTTTTGCTTTTACTTCAGAAGCATCATCATGAGGCCTCGGAAAAGCTTCTTTAAGTAGCAGCTCTAACCCACACACCCACCACCAAGTTGCGAAGGAATAGGTCTATAGCTCCAGATTTTCAGCAGAGCTGTAATTTCTAATTTCTTACACCTTCACTAAATTACAATTTAAATTCCATCATTTAAAACTGTCTGATCTTGAGTCAGATGCATATATCACCAAAAAAAGCATTACAATCTGACCTTTTATATCCCCAATAAGATATGTCATGAGTCCATCACTGATTCATAACTCATCCTTGAATTAGAGCTAAGAATGAGCAGCACTTCAAAGGGAATTCTTTGATTACAGGCAAAGCTGAGGACTTTTCTAGTGACCTCTTAAAATTCTGAATTTAAAGGGGAAAAAAATGAGGTGTCTTGTATTTCAGAGCAAAAGCAATAATGAATGAATAAACTGCGGTGTTTCAAAGGATGCTACTTGCAAAAAGGGGAAAAGTTGCACATTGATACATCTCTCTGAAGTCAGTCCTAAGATTACAGGAACTTGAAAATACCGTAACATTTCAACAGAGGCCCTAAAACCCTAAACAATTGTCCATTGGCTCTTTTGCTTAGATTTACACCAAGTAGCTTCATCAGAACAGTTACCACAGAGATTCTGCCAAGAATACTGTGGGGCCTGGTGACTTCAGAGTTTGCTCTTGGAAAATTTATCATTTTCACTCAGTAAATAGCTAATCCATGCCAGTGGGGAAACAGGCAGGCAATCGTATCAGTCTTGGTGCTGTGTTCTCCAGTACACTATGGAGAACCCATCTTCCCTCTGATGGCCATACGTGCCTGCAAGATCAGAAGTAGATAAATTAGAACTTTGTAAAGAATGTTCATTTAAATAAGAAAGAAAAAACTTTTCTTGACTAAGGGTAAGAAGGGAAGAGATAGGACAGAGAGCATCCAGAGACAGCGGCCCGAGAGCAGTGGCAGCTTGGCTCTGCCATGGGGGTGGGGAGGAGTGGGGGAGGGAGGGGCTGTGGAGCAGATCTAAGTGAGGAATGTAGACTGAGGGCTTCCCGAGACACCCTTCCCTCCATCCACACAAAGACAGACTTGGCATCCACAAGAAGGCCATGGCAGAGCTGTAATGTGTTTCCCAACACTCGCCTGTTTCTTCATGCATTTAATAAATAGTTATTGAGCTCCAACTGTGTACACATACATGTAAGAGTCATGTCATGAAGACCCAGAAGAGGAAAAGATTAATAAAGTAGACAATAGGTAGAAAATGCAGCTATAAATACAATACCACTAACTCAAAAGTAGGAAATATGCCAATTGTGGAACCATGATGCTTCATGAAGAAAATAGTGTTTGAACTGGGCCTTAAACAGTGAGTAATTTTTGGACACACAAATACACTATTGGGAAATACAGTAATCTTTCTCTACCACAAACAAGAGTAAAGTGTTGGGCTAGAAGTGCTTCTCAACCTTCTATGAATCACCTGGGGAGAGTTTTTTAAATATCCTTGCTGGGACCCAACCTCAGATTTTTTTTTTCCATGCGATAGTGCCCTTTTTTTTTAATTCAGTTTTATTGAGATATATTCACATACCATACAATCATCCATGGTGTACAATCATCTGTTCACAGTACCATCATATAGTTGTACATTCATCACCCCAATCTATTTTTGAACATTTTCCTTACATCAGAAAAAATCAGAATAAGAATAAAAAATAAAAGTGAAAAAGAACACCCAAATCACCCCCCCATCCCACCCTATTTTTCATTTGGTTTTTGTCCCCATTTATCTACTCATCCACCCATACACTAGATAAAGGGAGTGAGATCCACAAGGTTTTCACAATCACACTGTCACCACTTGTAAGCCACATTGTTATACAATCATCTTCAAGAGTCAAGGCTGGCCAACCTTGGATATTTTGATTTATTTAATCTAGGGAGGGACCCAAGAATCCCAGCTGCTAGCATGCCATGACTCATGAGTTAAAAAAATTCTCCTGATAAGATGTAGGAAGAGAGAGAATAAAATATTGACTTGAACATAGCCATAGCCCTCTGGGAGCTTCCATTTATCGGAAGAGGCAAAAACATGTGAACTTTATAGACACCATTTGGTACTCAATAGACTTCCTGCCAAAACAGCTCCTACTTGGAGGAACTGAGTAGAGAAATGGCCTCATGGAATCAGTCATGGGGAAGCTCAAGGAGTATGCATAATAACTGCTTTTGGATCTGAGTTTGAGAACAATAGAAGTGAGAACACCTGATGGTATAACCATTGTGATGGCCTCTGTGCCGGTTTGAGTGTATTGTGTCCCCCAAATGCCATTATCTTTGTGGTCTTGTGTGGGGCAGACATTTTTGGTGCTGGTTAGATTTGCTTGGAATGTGCCCCACTCAGCTGTGGGTAATGATCATTTCGATGAGATGTTCCCATGGAGGTGTGGCCCCACCCATTCGGGGTGGGCCTTGATCAGTGGAGCTATATAAATGAGCTGACTCAGAGAGAGGAAACTAAGAGAGTGCAGCTGGGAGTGATGTTTTGAAGAGGAGCAAGCTTGCTAGAGAGGAACGTCCTGGGAGAAAGCCGTTTTGAGGCCGGAGCTTTGGAGCAGAAACCGGCTGCCTTCCTAGCTAGCAGAGGTTTTCTGGACGTCATTGGCCATCCTCCGGTGAAGGTACCCGATTGCTGATGTGTTGTCTTGGATGCTTTGTGGCCTTAAGACTGTAACTGTGTAGTGAAATAAACCCCCGTTTTATAAAAGCCTATCCATCTCTGGTGTTTTGCATTCTCCAGCATTAGCAAACTAGAACAGCCTCTGACAATTTAATAAAGCATGCATGAGATTTTCTCAATGATACAGTGCTTTTCAAAGTTTGAATTTTGAAAACTATATTACAAGATTAGGTGGGCCAAGTGGTTGCATTGAGCAGCAGGAAGTCACTGAATAATAGGCTTTAGGACCATAGATGAAACAGTGAAAATAGATTCACACATTTTAGAATGGCCTCCTAACATAAATAAATAGGGTAACTTACGTTCCAGTTATCTAATGCTACATGACAAACCACCCAAAAATGCAGTGATTTAAACAATTTACTGTTCTCTCTCATAGTTCTATGGGTTCCTATGCTCAGCTGGCTCATTATCCCTGGGATGTCTCATGCAGTTCCGGTCAAATAGTGGCTGGGTTGGAGTCATCTGAAGGCTCAACTAGACTTGACATTCAAGAGGGCGCACCCACATGGCTGGTTAATACTGGCTGCCAGCTGGGAGCTCACCTAGGACTGTGGACTAAATGTAGCCTCTCTGAGTGGATTGGGTTTCTCAGAATATGGTGACTGGGTTCCAAAAGACAGGAAATAGAAGCTGCCAGTCTCTCAAAGCCTGGGTCCAGAAACTGGCACAAAATCACTTCTGCCATATTCTATTGATCAAAGCAGTCACAGAACCTACCCGGATTTAAAGAGAGGGAACATAGACACCAGATCTCCACGGAGGAATGTCAAAGAATTTATAGCTGTCTTTAATCCTCTACAACCTGTGAGTAGATCAGACCTTCTTAATCTCAACACCATATATTTGGCCTACTTGGAGGAATGCAGCAGGGAATTGGCCACAGGGAAACACTAGTGAGCAAGCTCATGGAGTGTTCTTTGGTAGCAATATAAAAGAGCAGTAGCTGTACTATTCTTTGATGCAGAGTCATCACTTATAGGTATGAGTTGTTTTATCCAGTTGTCAGTATGAGTTTGCCCCAGACATCTCTCCTCTCTGCTTAGTCGCCTTGGTGGCCAAAAGCACACATCTGCCAAAACAGGTGGCTAGGGTCAGAAGCACGGTCAGGGGGCGAGGACACAGTTCAGGGCCACACTCAAGGGCCAAACCCATAACCTGGGCCTCATGGTCACTCTAGAATTTTTCCACAAATTGTGCCTTTTGGAGTTCTGCCAATGTCTACCCCATAATCCATAATGATTCAGAGCCCAAGAGCTTCTGCATCACTAAATGTTTGCAGGGCTCAGAAATCAACATCTAATCACACTTAACAAAACCCAATATTCTGTACTCAGCAGTGTATGTTTCTGGTTGCTGGGTATTTAAAAGTTAACATTTGGTTGAAATGAGTTGCAATCAAGGTATTACCACTGTGGTGCAAATCACAGTTGATGACATTTATTGAGTGCTCACTCTGCAGGGTCCCACTCTACCAGGAGTTATTAGATGATACAAAGGAAACAGAAGACACCCTTTTGACCTCAGAAACTAATGTTCATCTTTTTTTAGTCCTCAGCCCTTTACTGGGAACATAACAGCTAGGTTACTTTTCAAAATCTCGTTGTCGGCAGCTTTAAAACCCTGTTCAGAGTAAAGGGAATATCAGCTACACCTGATTTCCTATGGACACCTGTCAGTCTCTCTTCTCAGTGAGGAGCAGGTTGAGAGATCAGCAAAACCCGAGTTTTTTGTAAGCTGTTACAGAGCCTCAGGTGTGGCCAAATCCCTATTGTCCCTAATCTATCTCTAATTTGCTTAATCCACATCTAATTCACAGCCGCATTCCTGATGAAATGTCAACTGACAACAGTTATGCCCCTTTGCTTTTTCATAGGCTGGTTCTCATATCACCCCAGACACAGATCTGTCTTCCTCAATAGGCGCTTCTCGGACACTAATGTGCATTGAATCACTTGGGGATCTCGTTAAAAGGCAGCTTCTGATTCCATAGCCCATCACCACCACCCCATGAGGCATTAGATTCTGCATTTCTAACAAGTCCCAAGCAATGTCTATGCTGTTGGTCCTGGGACTACACTTTTGAGTCGGGAGGATCCAGTGACTGGAGAGAGCATTACCTGCTCCAGGCAATGTTCTGAGGAAGAAAGACAAAGCCACCATCCCTCTTCCTTGTCCATTAATCACTAACCTTCTTTCTTCCTCCTTGAGGCATTAGAGAACATATGCAAATTCAAGCTCAGAAAACAGTTGGGAACCTCAAAATTCTCCAAGTCAGACATACAAACTAAGTTCCAACTGTGACCAGTTAGGCATCACTGTTTTTCAAAATTCTATCAGCCTGCTCTCACAAACATTGAGGACTGATGGTTTGATGTGCTGAGCCCTCTATCAAGGGGCTTGCCCTTTTACAAAGCTCTTTACTACAAAGGAGAGGCTAAACCTGCTTATAATTGTGCCTAAGAGTCTCCCCCTGAGTACCTCTTTGTTGCTCAGATGTGGCCCTCTCTCTCTCTAGCTAAGCCAACTCGCCAGGTGAACTCACTGCCCTCCCCTCTATGTGGGACCTGACTCCCAGGGTTGTAAATCTCCCTGGTAACAAAGAATATGACTCCCAGGGATGAATCTGGACCCGGCATCATGGGATAAAGAACATCTTCTTGACCAAAAGGGAGATGAGAAATGAAATGAAACAAAGTTTCAGTGGCTGAGAGATTCTAAATGGAGTCGAGAGGTCATTCTAGTGGGCACTCTTGTGCACTATATAGATAACACTTTTTAGGTTTTAATGCATTGGAATAGTTAAAAATAAATACAAATAGCTAGAAATAAATACCAGTAGCCTTGACTCTTGAAGATGATTGTATAGCAATGCAGCTTACAAAGGGTGACAGTGTGATTGTGAAAACCTTGTGGATCACACTCCCTTTATCTAGTGTTTGGACAGATGAGTAGAAAAATGGGGACAAAAACCAAATGAAAAATAGAGTGGGGGGGTGTTTTGGGTGTTCTTTTTTATTTTTATTTTTTATTCTTATTTTCATTTTTTCTGGTACAAGGAAAATGTTCAAAAATAGATAGGGGTGATGAATGCACAACTATATGATGGTACTGTGAACAATTGATTGTACACTTTGAATGACTGTATGGTATGGTATGTGAATATATCTCAATAAAATTAAATAAGAAAAAAATTCTATCAGCCACCCTCCTTTAGTTTATCTCAAGAGCTCTTGCCTTCTGCTGATTATTCCCTTTTCCCCCTTCCCTCCCATTTCTCTCTCTACACCACTTCCCTCCTTGATTGCCCCCAAGTAGTCCAATTTTCTGTTCAAACCAAGTTTATGCAGAGCAATTTGCCTCTCTACACTCTCTATTCCCAAATCATGCCACACTCACTTTTGTATCTCCAACACCCATCAATGTGCTCTTCTGAGCAAAAGAACTATTAGCATACTGCTATCTTTTCTTTAAAGGGATCCTCTTCCTTGGAGGCACAAGTAATTTGAAATAACATTTTCTTTTTTCATTTATAAACATTATCTCATGTGATCTAGTAACTCTGTGAGGTAGGAAAAACAAGCCTTTTACAGACAAAGAAACTAAAACCCAGAAAATCATGTAACTTGCTTCCAGTCAACTAGTTAGAAGCAAAGCCAAGACTGAAACCCAGTGTGGTGGTTTGAAGCTGTATGCACCCCAGAAAAACATGTTCTTAAATCGAATCCATTCCTGTGGGTGCGAACCCATTGTAAGGAGAAATTTTGATGAGATTACTTTAGCTAGGATAGTTTTTAATCTTATTACTGGAGTCCTTTATGAGAGAAAGCCACAGGAAGCAAGAAGCTGAAACAGAACCCAGAAGAGAAGGAAGAGACCAGAAGCCACCACATGTGCCTTGCCATGTGCCTTACCATGTGACAAGGTAAGGACCAAGGGTCGCCAGCAGCCAGCCCCAGAAACCACAGTCTTGGGGAGAGAGCTTCGCCTAGCTGATGCCTTGATTTGGACATCTTCCCAGCCCCAAAACTGTCAGCTAATAAATTCCCATTATTTAAACCAACCCATTTCAAGGTATTTGTTGGAGCAGCCTAGGAAACTAAAACACCCGGGTTTCCTGATGTCTAGTCTCTTCTCTCTACTGAGTCATTTTGAGGCTGGATGGGGCTAAATATGATGTTTTACATCATGAAAGAAGGCATTGATATTCTGGAGCTCAAGTTGCCTAAACCCAAATGCTGTTACTTAACACAAGCTACTTGATGATTTCTTGGAAGGCCTTTTGTTTTCAGTAATAATCACAACTGCTTCTACACAGGGGCCACAAATCACCATTTCCTCTCCCAAATTATTGATGGTGAGTCTGGGCCTCTGGAAGGCGGGCCATGAGGCCAAGAACAAGAAAAATGACTTTATATTTGTTAACTACTACTTTTCACAATTTTAAGAAAGCCACTATTTACCAAGTGCCTTCAAGAGAACTGCAAATTAACAAATAAAACCTTTAAGCACTATCAGAGCCATATGAAGCCATTAAATTGTACTGGAGAATTATTAATTCACTTTCAACACTTTGAAGGAGGAGGCAACTATGTGTGAATCACAATTATCTGAGAATACAGATATAACAGTATGGTCTGGAGCTGGTTTGCACAGTTGATTTAGGCAACATGCTAATGAGGTAAGCTCAGTCTTCAAGGCCTAATTTGTTTTTTCTCCTTCTACAGCTGCTTTAATTCAAAATTTACATATCATGCCCTGTGGTTAAAAGGAGAGGGAGTCTACACAAGAAAGTTAAGAGTAGTTAGTACAAAGGCATCTCTGCTCTTAGTAATCCTACTCAAGACACAGCTCAGTTGCGTGTATTGATATGGAGATCAGTAGACACACACACACAATTTTGGAAATTATATCTGAAAACATTGCCTTTTCTCTCTAAATAAATGCATAGTGAGACAGAGAAAAGCAGATCCTGACATCCAGGAGCTGGCCCGGTACTATCAGCTAGGTCCTGGCATTCACCTGTTGAACAATTTCACAGAAAATCAACATCAGACAGGGCCACTCTGTGATCCTGTGGCCATGAAGGAATACGACCAAAAAAATCAAAATTCCATTTTTTTTTTAACACAGATACTACATGGGCATAGACCAAGCCACAAAATATCAAAAATTCCCCTCTCTTGGATAATAGTGGTAACTGCTGCTTCTTTCCCAATTGCAGCTTTAACTTCTTTCTAGTCTGCCCTCTTGATAGACAAGACTTACCGAGATGTCCAGTCATAACATCGTCCCTGCTTTCAGACAGTGCCTGTGCCAGTTTGAATGTATTGTGTCCCCCAAATGCCATTATCTTTGTGGTCTTGTGGGACAGACGTTTTGGTGCTGGTTAGATTTGCTTGGAATGTGCCCCACCCAGCTGTGGGTGGTGACTTTGGTGGGATACTCCCATGGAGGTGTGACCCCACCCATTCAGGGTGGGCCTTGATCAGTGGAGCCATATAAAACATGCTGACTCAAAGAGACTGAACGGAGTGCAGCTGTGAGTGATGTTTTGAAGAAGAGCAAGCTTGCAAGAGAGGAATGTCCTAGGAGGAAGCCATTTTGAAACCAGAACTTTGGAGCAGACGCCAGCCACGTGCCTTCCCAGCTAACAGAGGTTTTCCGGACGCCATTTGCCATCCTCCAGTGAAGGTACCTGATTACTGATGTGTTACCTTGGACACTTTATGGCCTTAAGACTGTAATTGTATAGCCAAATAAACCCCCGTTTTATAAAAGCCTATCCATCTCTGGTGTTTTGCATTCTGCAGCATTAGCAAACTAGAACAGTGCCCAAGCCAGAAAGAACCCTCACTTCCTTCAATCCTCCCCAAATCATCCACCCAAAGCCCAAATTCTATGTTAAGTCCTTTCTAACACTCTTTCAATGAGCTGCCCCATGACTCCCCATGGTTGTGCATTGTCCCTCACTGCGAGGGTAAGAAACCCAACTTGTTCAGCTAGAGGTGAATTGCTGGTGGTCTTTGGCTAGAAGGCACTGACAATACTAGTCAGATCTCTTGATGACGGTTAGGAAAGTAGGACCATGAATGCCCTGCCTTTGACAGAATGGGGCTCAAATAATGGCGTGTCACCACTGGAAAGGCAGTCATGTGGCCATCTTCTTCCAGGCTGCCATTTTGCTCCTGCATGGGAATTTAACTTCTATCACTGATGCAATATATTTGCGTCCATGTTAATATTGCTGTGCACCTGGGATCCTCCTCCACTCATTAAAAATTGGATTTCTTCAAATATAATATCCACATCTATAGATACATGCTATGATATGTCTTTATATTCAAAGACTTCTAAAATTTTTTAATTTTCAATTCAAAAATTTTTAAAAATCTGGACTCTCATCTGGAAATTACCGGCAGACTAAGCACTACCTGCTCTTGATTTTTCTTTCAACCAATTATGCATTTAAATTGTTTCTCATCTAATTTGAATTTTTCTTTTTTTTCTTACCCTTTTTCTTTTCCTCAGCTATCTGCCATATCTTATTAAACAACTGTTTAATGTGCTAAGGAAACAAAAGCATGGTTGTAGGAAAGGGGAAACAAGAGGGGACAGGGCAGGCGGAGCAGTGAAGGGGAACTGTAACCTGCTACTAGTCCTGGGACTTATCTGTACGGTGACCTCGAACAGTTAACATCACCTCTCTGGGCCTCCGTTTCCTCCTTGTGATGGTTGGGTTCATGTGTCAACTTGGCCAGGTGACAGTGTCCAGGCGTCTGGTCAAGCAAGCACTGGCCTAAGCGTTACTCAAGGACATTTGTGGCTGATTTATTAAATCATCAGTCAATTGACTGCATTTGTGACTGACTATAGCAATTCACATGAGACATTTTTATAAAATCTTGTATCTACAGATATCTCTTGCTGGTTCTGTTTTCGTAGAGAACCCTAACTAATATACTCCTCCATAAAAATGAGGTTAGGATGAGGGCTCTAAAACTTTTACAAGGTAGAATTATCATCACACCCTCCTTGTCCACTTTCACTTCCTCGTGCCTCAGAGAAGGAGCCCCTTCCTCTTTCTAATACTTTCCTTTCCATTTGAGACCCCAAGTTTTCCCCACCCCTGGTTTCCATTAGGATGTTGTTCTTTCTCTTGAATCTTTAATTTCTTTTTTTCTCCATGAACATCATCCCTCTTCTATCAAAAGCCATGCCCAATTCACTCTTAAGAACTACTAACCATTTACTTTTATGACTTCTTACTCTACAATTCAGTTAGTGGATTGTCCACTGATTCCAAGCTCCCTCCTTTACAGCTGACCCATTTGAAACTGCCTGATTTCAGATGATTTAGAGAGCAAGTACAAGATATTCTGGTGGCTCAACACAAACTCAAGGAAACATTTTGTTTTTAAAATAGCATGTGTTGGAAATGAATTGTTAACACAGCAGCAGTTTAGGTTGTAGTAATCAGCGTATAATTATATTTAATAACATGTTTGAAACAGACCCATATTTCTATTTTTCCATGAAATTAATCAGAAGCTTTGATGAAAACCTTTATGGAATGCATGACTTGAGTGAATGTAATTTATTTATTTAATTGGCATTTAAGCAAATGGGTTAAATTCCTTTCTGCCAACCACCAATTTATTTTCCTGGGCTTATGGTTTTATTAATTTATGGTTAATTTGTTAGACCAGAAAAATATTTGAGAAACCTGTTCTCCCCTTAAAACAGCTAGACTGAACTGACAAGGGCTGCAGGGGTAAAAGATAACAGAAAGCCAGCTTTTATAGCTTTCTTTGAGATAGGAAGTGTGGATGTTTTACTATCTTTGCCCCCAAAATGGCAGGAAGGGAGACTCCAGGTTTGTCTCCTCTGCTCCCACTCTACCAAGCCCAGAACCCAGTCTCCTGACAAGCCTCGGGACCAAGAATTACTCACGGACAGGACCCACCAAAGGATGGCACCTTTCAAAGTACTTTAACTAAATAACCTCATTTTATCTTCATCATCCTGGGGAATCAAAAGAGGCAAGTAAGCAATCCCCTTTCTCCTTTACACAATCTTCTGGTACCATATAAAAGGCAATCTTCCTCACCTTCATTCACATATTTCAAAAACATTTACAGTGTGCTTACTGTTTGACAGCAACTATTCTAGCCCTGTGATTCTCAAAGTGGGAGCTCTAGATCAGCATCACCTGACAACCTGTCAGAAATGCACGTCCTCAGGCCACCCAAGCCCCAGACCTAATGAACCAGAAATGCGGCTCAGAGAACTATGTTTTCGATGCATGCTGAAGTTTGCCAACCACTATTCTAGGCCTTGAGATGCAAAGATGGGTAAGACACATGCCTTGGCCTAAAAGGTTCTCTGGGTCAGTGGAATAGATGGACAAATAAATAAATCCTAATAACATAATGAACTACATCTTCACAATATTATAAGAACACAGAGGAAAAGTAAAATGAGTTGGCCGATGACGTTTAGAGAAGGTCCACTGACTCGAAAGCAGTGCATTGTGAAGAAGGAAGAAGGAAGGAGTAGAACAATGAATGGAAACACCCTAACCTGGTGTGGGATCTCGGGTGGCCACTTACAGCCTCACTGCGCCCCACTGTCCTCAAGCAAACAGCAACTACAACATCAAAAGTGCTGAACCAGGATCTGGTCCAAATAAATGACTTCTAAGTCTCCTTCCATGCTCTTTGATTCTCTGCCCTCACTCCTCGAGGAGATTACAATCAAATCTAAAATCATATATTAAGAATACCTTGACGGATGAATTGAGGGGCTGTTATAGTTCCTTTTCTTTGGGGAAAGGCAGGGAACTGTCCTCTGGGTAGAGGGGAGATGAGGACCAGGGACGCCTCTCATTTTCTTCAACACCAGCTCCCTCTTAACCCCATCCCTTGTAAACTTTCTCTGAGGAAAAATCGGCAATGACCATCCCCATTTTTCTAACTGTGACTTCAGGCAAAGGGGCTTGAAGACCTTTCTTTAGTAGTTTTCCAAGCAGCCTTCTTTATGGGAATTTCCAAGTAAACATAAAAACCTTAGCACTGTAAGGATAGTGCTTTTCTATTTACAGAGTGATTGAACTATGCTATCTTATATAAGTTCAACAATAGTCCTATGATCAAAGTCTCTTTCAATTGTTACCAAAAATTAAAAAAAAAAAAAACTCAAAAAGCCTTGAGGGAGCAGCTTCACCAAGTCCTCTGAGGGACAGCGGGCATCGGTGCCACTCCAATAGAAGAGACACGAAGGAGAGGGGGCAACACCCCCACTCCTGTCACAGACCATGCGAAGCTCCAGAATTGCACAGACTCCCTCCTGCCTGCAGAGGTGCCCCGGGGGTGGTACCCAGGAGAACCAGCACACCGGGAGTGGGTGGGAGACCAACAGTGCTGAGAAGGAGGGCATCAGGGTAGAAGGAAAGGGGGAAAGCTGAAGCTGCTATGTGTCTGGGAAGGCATGTGCAACTCCCCTTCCCATGTGGGCCTTCCTAGCAGGAAGCACAATTCTCCCGTCAGCAAAAACTAGCAAAAGTCACTGAAACAACGAGTTTAATCCGATCACATTCTCATTAAGAAAATGACCCGTAACATTCTCTGCGGGGATTGCTCCGTTCGTTTCAGGAAAACCAGCAGGCGCTCACTTCCCGTATCATTAAGGTAGAGTTGTTAACCGGAATCAGTTTGTGTCTGGAGAACACAGCAGTTTGGCAGGATTGTAGAGAGGATGGAAGGAAATGGGTTCTGGAAACACTAACAACCTCAGTCGGCTATTTTGACCACCAGTCATGTACAGCTTATACAACTATTTCAAGATGAAAAATGGGAAATAAAATAAAGGAAGAAAGAAAAAGAAAACAAAATGTTGAATGTTATTGCCAATTTTCTATGCCCCCTAAATAAAATGTATGTTTGATTATAAGATTGGATCTTGTTTAATAATGCAAGAACTTGTTCTTTTTACGAGTCTGTCAGAGCAGGGCCATGCAAAGGGAAGCAATGGATTGGATAATTAATTTTTTAATGAAAGTAAACAATATGTGTATAATTCAGGCCCCCCAAAATCAGTTTGTGATTGAAGAGTCTCATGGAGAACATCAGAATATTAGCTACAACGGGCCAGTCACAGGAGACTGGAGAGCCTGGTGGTTTAAAAGAAAATAAGGTCTACAAATATTATTAAAAGTATAACATTCAAGGTGTGTATACAAACTTAGAATTAATATAAGTAACATAGATGTTTCCACAACACAGAATTGAAATATATTAATACTTGTAAATTCTGAGTGGCAGATACATGTTAGTTGTATTATTCTTTCCTCTTTTCTGTGTTTTAAAATTTTTTGCTAAAGAAAAACATGGAGCTCTTCTCCAACAACCCATCTGATTCTAAATCTGACATATTCTAGCTTTGTGAATTTGGGCAAATATCTGAATCTCTCTGAATTGTTTCCTTATCCATTAAGTGAGGTTCACAATAATACAAGGTTATTACAAGGATTAGAGGTGATAGGTACAAGGAGGTGATGGTAGATTATAGGCACTCCCAAAATGGTGACTACCCTTATTCCTGAATCTCTTCTCTAATGTCCCTGAAACGTAATCATCCAGGCCAGCTGTGAATACCTTGAACTTCGACAATTCCTCATTGTTAGAAAGTCCGTTCAGTGGTTTCCCTGTAACTGTCACCCATGGTCCTGGTTGAGGCTATGAAGTCCTTCCTCACAGCATCCTTTCAATATTTTGATTCAGCTAGGAATCTTCCCCTCCCCTCTCCCCTCATTGCCCATATTTTTCTTATCCAGGGTAAAATGGATATCTCAGTCTTGCTATCATTCCAGGTGAGACTTAATTTTGAGTTCCTGTGCCATGATCGCAAGTCTCCCCCAAACATGCTTCCGTTGACCTTCATCTCTCTTTCAGTGGCGATGCCTGGAGCTGAGATTGGAGCTGGACAATCCTCCCAGTCCCAAATCCTCATTCTACATCAGAAGTTGGCAAGTATTCTGTAAATGGCCAGATGGTACATATCTTCAGCTTTACCATTTGCACAGATTCTGTGCAACTACTCAACTCTGCTGTGGGAGCACAAAAGCAGCCTTAGTCAATATGTCAATAAACGGGCACTGCTATGCTCCACTAGAACATTTTTCATAAAATCAGAGGGAAGCCCATATTTAACCCACAGGTCATCATTTACTGACCCCTGTTTTAAATGATATTCTCCTACTAAGGAAAGACTCCCATTGGCTTTTTCATCACACGTTTTGTGTCTTTTGTCATACTTGCCACTGAATCATGTCTTAACTAGTATAGCATTAATTTAAATGTTTTTCCTGGGTGCAAAGCAGATTATAGATACAAGAATGGGGTTAGCCAACTTCACTCTTTGTAGCAGAGAGGAGCATGTTGAAGTACTGAAGAATGGACCCATATTGCCCATTCCTGCACAGGTACAGCACCTGCCAGCCTACCACATCCCCAACCAGGTGCTAACATAGCTGAGCTTAGCATGGGAAGAAGTTGCTGCCCTGTAAGTCTACAGATATGCAGCACATTTGGAGATCCCAAGTGGGAAACTTTGCCTTCATGTATTTTACATATCATCTTGGTAGATTCCACTCATCTCCAACCTATCACATATGTTTTGGATAATCATTTTATTATCTAATGTGTAGAGTTACATCCGTTCCTTCCATTGTTTATAAATTATTCTCTCCTTTAGTCATAAGACATTTGCATCATTAAGGTATTTACATAGTAGCATTAGCTGTTAATGAGGCACAAAAATCCATGCAATTCCTTTCAACAGTAGTTCATAATACAATCCAATATTTTTTTGTTTACTCAGCCTCAGGAATACCCTTAATTAAGATTTGCCATAATTTCCTGCCTTGATGATTCAGCTTCTACATAGTCACTACTTGATTATGCAGCATAGGAGGGGGAAAAATGCTAGATGGTGAGTCAAAATACAGATATTATTTCCATCTCCATTACTTTTTAGTGAGAGAACTTAAGTTCTCTTCACCTGTATCTCGTCATACAAAAAATGGAGAAAATAATACTTGCCTCACCAGGTTGATTTAATTGTCAAATATGGGCATGTATAGAAGGTTATTTCCTCTATATATGTAACATATTCATTATACAGAAAGATATTCACAATGTACTGTTATTGGAGAAAGTAGGTATAATCTTAATTTTTCTTGAAGGGATCACACCAAAATGTTAATAAAATAAACATAAAAATAAAATAAAATATACACAAAAATAAAAAACACCAAAATGTTAACAGCAATCCACTCTGTGTGGCAGAATTTTGAGTGATTTTTATTTTGCACTTTTTTGCTTATGTGTTAATTTCTTTGTTTTCTATAATGGGAGAGTACTATATGTATAATAACAGAAGGTCAAATTTTTAAATAATTGCTTACTTGATTATAAGCTAATACATGTTAATTCTCTAACATTTGAAAACCACCAAGAGTATTAAAAACCTTATATATTATATATATTAACATGAGCTTACTGGGGTGTGTTATAACCCATAAGAGGAGCTGTAGCAAACAGCCATCGAAGTCGGGTTTCCACATTCGTGGTTCTTGGTGCCAGCGAGTTATCCTGAAAAGTAGCTTAACAACTGTCTGCAGCAGGCAACATTTTTGGTATATAAATCTCCATGGCAATTTTAATAAAGAATTTAAGTTGCCATGGACCATATAGTTAGAGGTGAATCAAAGAAAGCTATTTCACTCGGCACTCTAAAACTTCCTTTGTGACACTCTTAATATGAGCGACAAATAAAGAAGCTGTTTGTTTTGGACACCTAGATTTTAAATAATTGGGAATAATATGTTCCCCACCCCATCCCTCAAAAGAATATATGGAAAACCAGATTAAACAAGGCTTTTAATTCTCTTAAAGGGAAGTGAGTTAAGGGTAAACTTGGAAAAGTCAGATTTTACAATGCTGCACTGGAATTCTTTCAAATGCTTTTCAATTCTAAGGCACAAAGTCTATTCCATCAGAGTCACTCTAAATAAATCAGCTCTTAAAGTTTAAATTTGGGGAAAAGCACCAAGACTAATGTAGAATATTTGAAACGTAAATATGTTACAAATTTCCTCCTCTCTTACATTACAGCCTAATGGGAAACAATGAATTTGGGCTGAACTTTTTACACAGCAAGTGCATTTTTCATTCTCCCTAAACCTGAAGTCACATACAAAAGGTTCCTGAATGGAAGAACTGTACAGTGATCTTAAATGCAGATAGCATCCCAGCATTTTTTTATTTTTTTTTTTTTTCATTCTTTTCAGAAGGTTTTCTGCAGTGGCTAAAACTGTTGACTAAAAATAACCCTAGAGGGAGAAAAGATTTGCAAATCATATACCTGATAAAAAAACTTGTATCTAGAATATATAAAGAACTCTTGCAACTCAATAATAAAAAGGCAAATAACCCAATTTAAAAATGGGAAAAGGACCTGAATATATGTTTCTCCAAAGAAAGTTTACAAATGGCCAATAAGCACATGATAAACAGCTCAACATCATTATTAATCAGGGAAATGCAAATCAAGACCACAATGAGATAGCACTTCACACCCACTAGGATGGCTATAATCAAAAAGACAGATTGGTGGGAAGAGGGGAAGTCACATCCATGAACTGACATCTTTTCTCAAATTGACTTCACCAAGAGTAAATGTGGCCTAATAAATATCCTGAAATCTGATGAGAAGAAAGAACAATGGGCTGGAAGGGAGCCTCCTTACTCCCTATACTATGACTTAAGGTTACTCAACTTCTGACAAAATCCAATAAATCACTAACCTCTGAGAGCTACCCACTAGCTTTTCTGCCTTCTCTCTCCCATAGTCTGCTTTCTACCTTCAACCCTGACTTTGACCCATTTTCACGTCAGCTGTTGTTTGCCAGCTCTCTTGCCCATGATCTCCACCTGATCTCCATGGAGCCCCAACCTTTGTCTTCCTCCCTCGCACAAGAGGCTGCTGACCTGTCTATAGGAGACCTCATTGTGTAGATCGGTGCCTCAGAATCACTCGGCAGCCACGTCTTTTAATTTTCTAGATGACACCCTCTTCCATTCCACCCAGCCGTTATTCCACAGCTCCTGTACTATTCTGAGCTTTTTTCCTTTCCCTCCTCTCTTCCCCTCCCAGCATATGTGCTTGGTTCCCTCTACACAGGGAAAATACCTTTGAGAGGGTGGGAAGGGGAAGAGGTTCTTGTATCTGTACCTATCCTATTTCCTTCCCTCCAGTCTCAGCAAAAAGTTCCTTTACTTCAAACCATTAAGCAATGCCCATGTTGTCTTTGAGTAGGATCTCCCCATGTTTTAGTGATGTTGCTACAAATAGACATCTTCATTCAGTTTACATATGATTTGCATTTCTCTTACTATGAGGGAGATTGAGCATCTTTTAAACATTTACAAGCAGGTTGGGTCTTCCTTCCCTGTTTTTTCTATCATTTTCTCTCATTCATTCTGATATTTTCATTACCTCCATTTTATTTTCTTCTCTTGGTTGATCCTCGTGTGTTCTTTACAGTTTTTAGCAGTATCCTCATATGCGTTCCTTCCGATCTTGCCTTCATTTCTATGATGGTTTTACTTTTTTCTTACTTACCTTTCCTGAGCTCTTCCAGCTTATATTTTATCTTCTCCTTTATCTCGCTATCTCTTCCCTGGACTCTTGCATCTCTATTTGAAACTTTTGTCTCGAAGAAGCAATTGCTTTCCTGATTATTTTTAATTCATACAATGTATTTGGTGACAATACTCATCTGCTCCAAGGCAATGTGTTTCTCCTGAGTTTTCTTTGTCTACCATTTATTTTTCCCTGTTACTTTCTTCCTTTTCCCATATGGCCCATTTTTATATGGAGTCTCACTGTTTGATTCCTCATTATTGGAAGAGTTGAGCTTTTCTGGCCCAGCTACAGGCAGGTGTTTGTTGGGAAGGGGCCAGTGTCATGTTCCAGTCTGGCTGGAATTTCCTCATTACCCATGGTTATTTGAGTGGGAATGATAGGCAGCAGTAAGCTCTTTCTCACAACAGCAACTTTCTCTTTTCCCCTCATGCCATGGAGACAGTCCTCTTCCCCATGTACACCCTTTCAGTGTGACTTCTCCTTTGGCTCTGCCTTCTCTGCTTCTTAGAAGCACACAGAGCCCAGGAGCACTCCTGCCCCCATGTACACACCCCATTTCAATGAGGATTTGGGTTTTGTACCCCAGGCCCCATAACTGGCTCTTTGAAACTTGCAGTCTCCTTGTCCTCTCTTCCCATCCTCATGCATTCTTGCCTTCTCTATTGCCACTCCTTTGGAATGAACAGTTCCTTAGTTTCATCAAAAGTAGAGTCTGTGGTTTTATTTCTTGTGCTCATTTTTCCTTTTGGATGACTACTAGGAATAGCTGGAGGAAATGCCAGATTTATGCTGTAATATTCACAGCAGAAGTCTATCTCTTCATACTTCACCTGAAAACTTGCTTCATCTGTATTTTCAACCTCTTCTTCTATTTTTAACCCAAGTTTACTTAAGAAAATATAACACTTCCCTTCTACTTTATGCCCCTAGTATGTCACTGTGTCTCTCTCTTCTCATTCCCCAAATAGTTATTAAATGCCTTCTACGGATGGGCATTGCACTTGGTTCTAGGGTTAGAATGCTGATCAAGATCAACGTTGCCCCTGCTCCCCCTGAACTTACAATCTAGCAGAGAGGACTGACAATTAAATAAGCAATAAAAATCGTCTGTATTCACTGTCCCTAATTTCCCATCCTCCATTAATTTTTCAGGTCACTGCAACCAAGTTTCTGCCCCTCAACTCTGCTGATATTGTTCAAGGAAAGGTCACCAGAGAAATCCTAATTGACAAATCCAATGGTCACCTATCAGTTTGCATCTCACCTTCCTTCTCCATGGCACAGTCCACTGTTACTTTCTTACTAAAATGTCCTCAACCCCTAATTTCTGTGATACCACATGCCCCCCATTTGCTCTTGACCCTTCTGTCCACTGACAGCTCCTCTTGCTTCTCAATGAGTGCTGATATTCTCCCGGGCTTTGTCCTAGCCCTCTTCCCTTTTCATTCTGCATGTACTCCCTAAATGGTTTCACACACACACACACACACACACACACACACACACACACACAGTTTACACACTCTTTCTATTACAAACAAAGATATAGCCCAGACTTCTCCCTTGAGCTCCTGATTTGTACATCAGTCAGCTACTGGACAGGAATTCCTGGATGTCCCTCTGTCAATTCCAAAGGAATTGATCTAAAACTGAATTGATACTGTATTCTCCACAGTTATTAATCTGCTTATATTCCCCAGCCTCTTTTAATGACTTTTCCACATACTACATCAGCCAAAACTAAAGCCAGGCATTTAAACTAAATCCTTGCCACTTTCTAACACCTTTCAATGTATTTTAAACCTTCTCTCTTGCACTCCAAGCCTATCAGTACTGCCCTGGTTCAAGCCCTCATCATCCCAGGCTGGTCTTTCTGCCTCATTCTCACCCCTCTCCAGGCCACCACTAGAGCCAGAATGAGCTTCCTAAAATGCAAATCTGATCACTGATCACGTTATCTCCTGCTTAAAACCCTTTAACCCCCCCTTCCTCCTCTGGATAACTCTTTACTACAATCTTAAAAACCTTTCATATTCAGGCCTTTGCCTACCACCCCAACCTTATGACCTGTTGCTTCCCCTGCTCCGCACCCTATAATGCTCTACTAAACCTAATCACTCTTTGTCAAACACACCATACTGGTTCAAGTCATTTGCCATCCAACATGCTCCCTCCTTTTCCTGGAATACTCTTCCTCCAAGTTTCCACTTGGTAAATTTTTGCTCATCTACAAGATTCAACTCAAGGGCTGCCTCACCATTGAAACCTACCTGCCTGCCCCCTCCTCAACATGGTCTCCCCTGGACCCCTGTTAGATGTCTTAGATGCACCCAAGAAGATCTGTCCTATCGTGTTTGAATTCTGTGTTTATTTCTCTGGTCTTTGACCAGGCTGAGATCTCCTTGAGTGATTTTACTCATTTTTGCATCCTTATTGACTTTCAAAGAGCCTAGCACTCAAATGGTTGTGAATGAATGGAAGGAGTGAATGAATGAAGTGTGGTGAGTGAATGAATGAAGTGTAGAACAATGCACACTAGTCAGCAGGAAAAGGTACTTCACAGCTTGGCGGTGTTGAAAACAGGACATACAGTCCTTCTCTCTGGCTATTAAGTGTTTTACATCAGATCCTTTCTGAAGTGTTAAAAGTTAAATCAATTTCCAGAAAAACATGACTGCCAATGTATAATATGTCATGAGGGGAACATTTCCCCTCCTCATACTTTCCACACACAAGAAAGGGAGAACGGCATGCACTGCATATGTAAGATGTCATCTAGGAGCTCATGCCTTTACATTTTTCTAGGCCATGATTTGCAGGCTAGTAAATGAGTCTGTTGGCCAGGGATCAGTCCATGCACAGAGCTGGCAGGCTCCTAGCAGTGTAACAAGGGATCTCCCTGTTGATATGTGGTCAGGCTGGGCTGTGAGACAGAGCAGGCCAGCAGGGGCCAGAAGGGACCCGGCCAATCTCAGTAGACATGAGGAGCCTTGCTCCATCCAGACAACGAGTCACCACTGGAGCAAAGATGGACTCATGTCCACCATGAAAGACAGATATTGGATTCTGGAAGGGCCTGTGATGAAGCCAGTAGTGGTACCAGGCCTTACTTAAGGAATCCACAAGATCTTAAGAAATACTGATGAGATGGCCATTGTGACCTGTGATGGAGACCCTACATGAGAGAAAAGGCCATGGGTGGAAATCAAGGTACAAATTCAAACTGGACCTAAGGGAGCAGGCAAAGAGGAGACAGCCATATCAGTTTACTGAAGAGGACACAGAAAGATGAAACCCCACAGTACAACAAAATGGGAACACAGTATAGATCCTGGAGCCATGGCCTTCTCGTTGTGTATACATAAGGATAGTATACTAGACATTGGATTTCAGTGCTCAGAATTCACTTCCTCCTCTTCTTCTGGTAACAGAACCTATTTTTTCCCCTGTGGAAAGCTCATTCCTTATGGTTTAGGTGGACTGAGCCTCATCCCCCCCTGCTTCCGGGTTGGATCCATGACCCAGACATCTTCCCCATTCCCCTCCAGGCTACTTTGGGGTTGCTAAAGAGGTTGATTATCTTCTGGTAGCTGTGTTGCCTCCCACATGGAGAAAATGTGTCTGAAAAATGAATAAGCAGAGATAAGGACAAGTGAGAGATGCAGAGATAGTCAGAGACTCAGTAGCAACATTTGATCCCTGAAGAAGAGGCACCCCTGGAATTCCTTTTCAAAGTAGTCTGAACAAAGTTGAGTTGGGTCTCTCGCTTGCAGCTGAGAGGCTCCTCACTCGTGGCTGCTGTACACACTGAGAACAGGCAGGACACGGCAAATGCTTGGGGCTGGATTTGCAGGATGGCCAGACACTGGATCTGCTGAGGAATTTCCATAAGTATCTATTTGGCCACCAAATGTTATGTTCAGATATTTCTTTTGAAAGAGAAGTTAAGTGTATTTTAACTTTTTTTTTCTACTTCTTTTTATCCCCCATCCTTCTCACAACCACACTCATCTATCTGTGTGAGTAGAGGGATTGGTCATATACCAACTCCTACGGCTATTTGAAGCTACTGATCTTCATGCTAGTCATCATCTCGCAGATGTCCAAGGCCCTCCTGTTTGGTGGAGGGAAAGGGGTTCCTAGACCAGAATTACCTATGATAGGAAAAGTCACCTTAGACCTGAACCTCAGCTTGAGTCCCCTTGGGGAATTCCCTCTGAAACTAAAGCTGGGGCTCCAGCTCTGCTAAGCTCTGCTCCCTGCGGGATCACATAACGGTCCCATATAATTAGACTGAAGACATTCCCTGCTGTTTGTTTGTCACGAATGCAAGTCGAAGTAACTAGAAAGAAGAGTGGTTATTTAGAGGTAAATAGCAAGGAGAGGTTTGAAAAGTTTGATCTCATATATAGATGTGGCCTTTGTAGTCCCCAAGTAATTATTATGGGTTTATTTTGTTCTAAAAGTGTACTGAGATTTTAAGGTTAATAAGAAGGAACAGCAAAAGTAGATACTAAAAACAAATGAGACTCTCAGAGGATGGAGTCAAATCAGAGAAAGCTGAAGTCTTGGCACTACACTGGGTTGCAAAGAACAGACCTTATGAGTTTTATCAACCCTTTTGTCTCTATCAGATCTTTCCTACCAACACAAATTAACCAGGATAGGGAATCGCAAAGTCTGGGTCAAAGACCTTGATTTTCAGATGGCTGCTCACATCAGTTTTCAGGGAACATTCCAAATGTCCTTATATTTCTTTATTACAAAACCTTCTCCTCAGTCTGTATTCCAGAAAATTTTGAATCACGTTTCAGCAAGGTACAAATTAACAACCCTGACAAAGACTGTACAGCTATTTCATTTTAAAACACTATTAAACCCAGAAGGTGGTGGCCAAATTGGAGAGGATGTTTGATCCTCTCCCAATTTTCCACTGCTGCAGAGACCAATATTAAATCATTCATATTTATAGTCACTTTTCCATTTTTTTAAGAAAAAGAAATCATTTTAGAAGGCGTTTCTTTTTTTTTTTTTTTTGTCTTTCTTGCAAGGACTTCCTAACATCAGCAAGCAGCTTATGAAACAGAGGGAGAGAAGGGAAATCACATCCAGAAATAATCATCTTCCAGTCACTATAGTGGATTACAAATTGTTACTAAATTAGTGTGACTATGTTTCATAAAAAGTTATGTAAATATTAAATAGAGATAATGCTCTCCTTGTACTTAGCCTTGAGCAGACTGTGGGCCCCACAACCTTGCTACAGAACGGTAGCTTTGCTTCATTTCTTCTTGCGCCACCAAATTTAACACACAATTTGAATAAAATTGCCTCGTATATGCACATAAACTGATTTTTACTGCCAACTTGGGCACATTGAAAGGCATGAGACTAATGGGGCCAAACTTCCCACAATTGTTCAATCGATTTGCTGTGCCTTTATTTTTTGAATGTTTTGGAAGAGCGAAGTTGCATTTTCCTCAGCCCTAACTCAGCCAATAGACAGTAGAAAGTTCTTATTCCTTTTAAACTTGCAAACGGGATTCTTTATCTCAGAGGTCCAATCACCATTTCAAAGAGAATATTTTTATTTTTTAAGAGATTCTGGTTTTAATTGGCTACTTAGAAAGTCTATTTTAGAAAACGTACATAGTTGCTGGAGTTAACGCACTCTATATGGTTCAAAAACGGGCAAATTCTACCAGAAGGAAAAGTGCATAGACATTATAATGCAGTCATCTGGGATAATAATACTTAACAACTTGGAGGTGGGGGGGGTGTGTATTTTCCCTTTAATAGCTCAGGTCAGAGTTCCCTCTGCTATCACAGGTGTAGCCCCACTATGCTGAAAAGCCTCAGAACCGGGGAATGCTCACTGTTAAAGCCCCCCAGAATGAGCTGCAGTAATTTGGTTGTTGTCAACCATTCTCCAAATAAAAATATTCTTTTCCCACAGAGGCTCACAGTTTATGAATTATTTTTTAGAAAATAACATATGCATTCCCATGCACTCTTTCATCTTGCATTTAAAATATAACAGAAGCAAAGGCTGAGAAGGAGCTGGAAGAAATTAAGAACACTTTTCAATCTTGAAATTCCTAGAACAATAAGGCCCTTACAATGTACATATAAGATGCCTTCGGAGGAAAGAAAGACGGACAGAAAAGAGAACCCAGCCAGGCATAAAAGCATGAGTGTTTCTACATTTTAAATAATAAAGTGAAATGTCAAAGTGTTTGAGTATATGTGGTATCTGCTTAACTGTCATTCTATACCTCAGGATGTGAAAAATATGAGTTATTGAGGGACCTGAAAGACTTCATAGAATGAATAATTAACTGAATAATAATCAGCATCATACTGAATCCTCTTTGACCCTGCAGCTTTCGCAAGCGTTTGCTTTTTCTCATAAGTAGAGTCTGCCCCCGTGTGGTAAAAGTGAGAGGCTGACACTTTCTTCCCAGGAAACACCTCTCTCCTGGATCACTTGGAAGATATTTGTGGCACCCCAGCATCTGAGAGGGAACCCAACTGGCGACTGTTGACCACCATCCTGCATTGTGCAGAGGGCAAGACATGTCACTAAGGGATATATAAGTTGAGGGCACTTTCATACACATATGAAAACCTCATACTGAGATAAAATACATATATTTTAATGCAATTGTCATTTACAGAGCTATTAATCTCCCAAGGCAGGAGGCGGGGTGGGGAGGGTGAAGTGTCCATAAATGATCAAGGAAGAATTCAAGTGGCTTATGTTATTGCCAGAATCCTGAGATGGAATTAGGGCCCCCAAACTCAAAGTTTGTCTGCTTTTCAATTCTCCAATGGATGCATTGGACACTTGGGTTCCTGCTCAATTTCCTTGTTTACCCCATTGCTTCCTCTCCCTTTCAAACACTCCAAGAAGTCCCCTAAGTACCTCATGATCTGCCTCAGAGACAGCAGGAGGTGTTTTGTTCACAGTGACATGTTTGAGCTGTATCTTTGTGGAAGAAATGGAGATGAAGATCTATCTCAATCCAAGAACCCAGTGCAGATTGTGGCAGGAAAACCTCTTTCATAGCAGCAGATAGAAGTGCCATGAAGCACTGCTCCTTGCCTCCAGATCTGTGTTGCTCTTTCCTAGGGACAATATACATGATACACAAAATACCCACAGGTAAGGGAAGAACTAAGTACCACTGAAGTATTGCACCAAATGCCCATCGCTTATCTCTTGCCTGAAAATCTAGAACACTATTGCTAATAGTGTAACTCATGAATCTCCTGCACCAGAATCGCCTGGTATGATCATTTGAAATGCAGTTTCCTGGGCTGCATCCCAGACATATTCAATCATAATCCTTGGAGTGGTGCTTTGGCATATGCACATGTAACATGCAATTGAAGCCATTCTCATCCACACTGACATTTGGGAACTCCTCTTCCAGATGTTCACTCTGGTTTTCTCCATTGTATACCATTCCAGACATGGCCTACCTAGACAAATTCATGCAATAGCCAAATGTGTCAAAACCCTTGCTTCCTAGACCCATCTCTAGCCCTGAACCTACTGTTCCAAACCACAGCTCTCTCGGACCCTGGCCCTGCAGATGTACCTGTGCACTCATAGTGCTCCCACACCCCCTTGAGGCTCCAACCCAGACTTCTCTTACCTGTGTGAGCACTGTGTAAGCATCTAGATCTTTCCCTTCACCCTCCTGTCCAACAAAATGTATCTGCTCTGTGCCCAATTCTCCCAGGATTCTGCTATTCATTAGATGACAGCCTATTGCATTTGATGACTAATCCATGCTAAAGGGCTAAAGCGTAGGCATTTCTTCCACTTTGGTAGTGTTAAGAGACACATTCTGGGCTGATGAGGAGGGCTTTGGCCTTCTCAAGCACACCATTTCAGTCTCGCCTCTCTCACTATTAACCAACAGATCTCAAATTCTATGCAACTTTATCTCCAAGATGGGTTAATAATCCCCACTCACCCCAATGAGTAGGGCTTAAAGCACTTTAGGAAATAAGTGGCATATAAACTAAAGAATGTGTTATGATTATTCATCTCAAGACCAGTTTTCCTAGTTTTCACACTCTTGGCAACAAGCCAAAAAACCTGGGCAAGGCCCTACCACCCACGCATGTGTTGAATATGTCCTGATTAGTAAAAGTGGCCCCAGAACCAGTCTTGCCTGCAGCTCATCCCCTGTGTCCTTCTCCATCCACCTGAAGCTTTGGCTTAGACCTGTCACACCTTGTGCTGTGGCCTTTTGAGGGTCATCTGGGGAGTCCATCTTACAAAGAGGAAACCACTCCAGAGAGGGGATAGAAGGTGCATGCAGGGACCAGAACCAGGATCTCCTGACTCTCCACCTGGTACACCACACTGCCTTCAGGCCACTGTTTCCAAATATACCCTAAGATGTCTTTGGGACATTTTTATGGCCCTTGGCTCTGTGCCCACTATGCCTGTCCCATGCCCTGATGTCACCCATTTTCCTTACCTCTGTGCCTGTGACCAAATTGCCCCCTGGATAGTTCTTCCCAGAGGCTGTTTCCCTGGATGATAGAATCAGCTTGTAGGAGTGAAACCACACATCCTGATGCTGCATGAGCAGCTCCCCTTTTCCATGTAGACTAGTTCTTTCTCTGGAGTTTGATGCCATGTTGACATTTGGCTGCCTACTTGCTGCCAAAAGCCTCACATGTGGAAGACTGAGTACTACAGAGAGGGAGAGACCGATGGGCAGTTAGACTGCAATCTATTTTGCTCTGTATTAAGCTTGTTTCTTAGGTGGTCTCACGTGGACTGTAGGAAGAAATGAGAAAAATGGGAAGAGACCTTGAGAGTCATAACCTCCAGAAAGATGGACAAGAATCCCAGCAGGGAATGTTCAAGGAACTTTTCTAAATGTTCCAGGAACTTTTCTAAAACCCACATTGCAAGAAGACTGAGCTCAAGTTTTTGCCCTTTAGGTTACATCAAAAAATTGAAATGGGTGCCCCACTGATAGCCTTTCTACATGCATTTCTGGTATACTTCTGTTTCAGCCTTAGAATTCTCTTTAATTGGAGAAATGATAGCTGAAATACAATGCACGGGTTCTTAAGCCTGAGCAAAAGAAATCCAAGGACTGGATGATGCCGTCAAATAAATATGATGCACGATAACAACAGTGGCCATGTGTAACCAGCCTAGTGAATTTGAAAACCAAATTTGAGAACATTTGGTGGCTTGATTAATTCACAATGCCTGTCCTCCATCTGTTGTTGTCACCAGGAACCCAGGATGGGGAGCCTTGCTTGGTTATGCACACCGAGGCCAGCTGGAAACTCTCTGTCTACAAGGAGTGGAGAGTGGCATCTGCAAAAGAGAAAAGGTCCCTGGCCCATCCTCCTCTGGAAATCGGGTTTTGTATAAGCAGCTCTTCCCATATGCTTCAAAACTACACTTACATTCTCTACCTCTGTTTAAAACTTGTGTAAACTCACGGGTTCACCTGTTTTATATCATCCCATGCTGATGACTGCAGAGAAAAGTGAGGTCACCTGGTGACAATCAGACAATTGTTTCTTTTGAGCTGAGCTGCAGTATATCACATTTGAATTTTGCTTTTTTTTTTTTTTTTTTTCCCTAAGCTGAATTAGTTCACTCTCCTCATGGCAAAGCTTTTCATCAAATCCTTTTGCAAACTTGGTGGGCAGTGCCCTAGGGAAGCCCAGCTTTGCTTTCAGAACTAGGTAATGAAAGTATCATCCAACCCCAAACCACAGACTTAATTTGCCTCATTCATTCTTCAACAGAAATATGATGAGTGCTTTGAATGTGAGAGACAGTGAGTAGATGCTGGGGATTCTGAAGGGAAAGCAGAGTCCTTGGTCCTCAAGTTGCTCACAGCTGGTGGGGAAAGGCAAATAAATAAAACAGGTTACAAATATGACAATAGAGAGTCACAGGGTACAGGTGGCAATGATTGCTAGCTGTGCACAGAATCGGCTCCTCTCTTCTTCCATAGGAATAGAGTATCAGCTGAAAGCGTGGCTAACTCCCCTCCCTCCAAACTCCAAACTCCCCTCCCCTGCGCCTAAGTGCATTCATGTGAGTGCATCCTCCCCATCAGGAGTAGGAGTTGGAAGTGATATGTGCCACTTCCAGGCCTGGCCTTAAAACATTGTACCAATGTTTCCCACCAATGTCTTATCCCTTCTCATGGGCTAGAACATGGTTGTGCCTGGAAACTTGCTTCAACATGTAGAAGAGGACAAAGCACAGAGCAAATGGGCCCACCTACCTGTCCTGGGCTGCTTCAGGAATGAGAATAAACTCCTCTGTTCTTTAAGCCACTGTACTGGTGGGTCTGTTGCCATAGCTTGGCTTTCTCTCTAATCAATACAGCACTGTGCTCTAAGGGACCGAAGCCACTATCTGAAATAGGAACAAGAGGTCTTCATCTGAGCTGACATCACACACTGGGTCACCCCACTTCCCCTGGCCCCTAGCACACACTCATTCCTCCTGGTGCAGGTTGAGTAGCAAAGCCTGCATTCAAGGATCTGTCGAACTCCGAGATTGTGGTGAAAGGAGGCACTGTGCAGTGGAAAGGGCCTGTTTTGCTGGATTTTAAACGCGGCAAAAGGAGGAACCAGGCTTTTTTAAATTTACTCTTTGCCTGCTGTGCAAATTTGCACAAGTAACTTCACCTCTCTGTGCTTCGGTTTCTTCATCTGTAGAATGAGAGAACTGGACTAGATACTCTCAAGTGTTTCTCGTGATTCTGTTGTTTCCAGAATAGTGCTGCTGTAGCCATCCTTACTCCTTCTTGTGAGCTGGAACATGGATGTGCCTGCAAACCAGTTTCAACCATGTAGAAGAGAACAAGGCCCTAATGGGTGGTGGTGGTGAAAAGCCTGGTTCCTGCTTTCATCACATTTATAATCCAGTGAAACAAGCATTCAGAAAAAGGAGTGCCAAATATGGCACTAGAAATAAGCTTATCCAGGAGTCAACTCTCTCCTCCTCTTAAGAGACATGTATGTCCTCCTGGTGTAAATAGGTTTAAGCCCAATGTTCCAGATTTGAAGACATCTACTGCTGTAGGTGAGGAAATAAAATTCTATGTCCTTTCAGCACAGGCAAACCTTTTAGCTGAACCAATAGCAGGCTTGGCAGCTGTAAAAAAGAATCATCTCCACAGTGAGATGTAGGCCTGGTAATTTTCTACATAATAATGATATCTATCTTGCTAACAATAAATATAAATAAATCATCATTGTAATAACCATCTACTGAAGGCTATTGTTGTCTAGGCCCTGGGCTTGGCCTTTATGTCTATTACTTACAATCTTCCTAACCATGCTGCAAGGTAGATATTATTTTGTAGAAAATTTTTTGAAAAATTCAAAGAGATTAAGAATCTTGCCCAAGATTCCAAGCTAGTGAGAAGCAGATCCAGGATTCAAACCCAGATTTTTCTAATGCCGTTCCCCACACCCCTTCTACCCCATGGTGTTTCCTGTCAGCATGATGTCAGAACTCAACAGCCAGATCCTTGAGTTCAAGCCCTGCCTTTGCTTTTTTTTCATGCCATCCTCTTCTAACTTGAAACATTTGACACCATGGCAGGCATTCCACAAACACTCGATAAATAGTAAATGAATCATAAAATTTTCAAGCTGTAAGAGTCTTTAGAGATAATCCTATCTCATCCTCATTTTGCAGATTAATCTCCTCAGCTACTTATTCATTCAATATATATTTATCAGGCATTATAAATGGACTGAGCTGCTTTGGAGACATGGAGAGTAATATCACAATTGGTAAAATGACTTGTATATTGAGCTGTTGGAATCAGGAACAACCTGTAGGTCTTCCAAGCTCGCTGGCTTTGCAGAGTCTTGAACACACCAAAATTTTGTCCAACATGGACCTTGGCTCTTTCAGTCCTCGCCACCCTCGGGTCATTGCATGGCCGTCTCTTCATCCTTCAGGGCTCTGGTCAAAGAGGCTCCGCTTGACCATCCCAGTTAGAGTTCTCCAGGCTGGAGCAGCAATACCTTAACTTGAAAAATGTCAACAGCAGTGAGGGAACACCAGTAGCCCCAAAAGTGAGACAAAGATTCAATGTAGTCAGTTTGTCAGGAACAGATGGAGGTAATGTACGGTAAGATGTGGCCTTCTGCACTGAAGAATAAACAGGCCAAATTTTGGCAGAACTCATGAGTCTGGCATGCAGTAGACGCTTCTGTGTCAGAAGCATGAAGTCTTATACAGGATGCCCAGTGTGTGATGGTGGATGTGTCACTATGTCCGATGCACTGATGAATCTAGGTCCAAATGGCAGTAGACTGAGCATGGCAGACTTGACCAGTAGCTTGATGCTAGTTGGTCTGATCAGAGAACAAGTCTTTACTGTGGGTATCTGAATGAGTGACCCAGGCTGCCTGATCTGCAGTGGTACATATTTTATAGCCCCAAAGACATGTGTCTTTAATCTGCTAGTTTTCCTCTTCCAAGTGGCTAGGCTCTTGGCAGCAGTCCAACAGTCAGTAGGAGTCCTTGGGAGTATTGTCCAAGGCCAGAATGATAGCTTTCAATTCACCCATGGGACTGACCAGCACTTACTGCAGTCTGTTTTCCAGAATTGTCCTTGAGGTTGGCCAGCTGCTGCCACCCAGTGGACACCATCAACTTTCAATTTAGCTGAACCATCAGTGAACCAGGCCCAGGGTTATAGGGGAACCTCTTTGAAGAGGGGACCCCACTGAGCTAGCAGCTTTGCTACAGGCGATGAAGTGGGGGGTAAAGTTTTTCCCTCAAAGAGACAGCTCCCACTTTTTCATGGGAGGTGCCATTAGAGCTGCACTCTTGAACATGCTGTTTCCATTTGACAAGAGGCTTGTTGGACCCTTCCCACCTTGTTTTGCTGAATCCAGATTGACCCATGCCAAAAGGGACTATCCAGCCTGAGAGTCACAAGGCTTCCTTCAGTTTCAGCAAGAGCTTAGTAGCAGGTTAACATCTACCTTTGTTTTCAAGGATGTACTTGATGTCAGACAGGTGACGCTGCTTTACCGAAGAAATGGCCCCTTCCTAGTACTCTGGCAGCTTTTATGCCCTTAACTAAAGCTGAGCTTTCCCTTTCTCCTTCTGGATTTATGTATTGTTTCTGTTGGACCAGCTGGCAGGGGACAGTATGTGCAGGGGTCTCTCTAATGGAAAGTCCCTTCTGACGTTTATGGGCATCACAGCACAGGCATATAAGACACCAATGCCAATTATACATTCAGCAGGAGAAACCATAATAGGGCATTGAATTGGCCCAGAGATCCTATCCACTGTGCTTCCCTTTCCCACTTCAGACTAGGTCCAAATCCCATCAGCTGAATCCAGGTATCAAGGAGTCTAACAGAAGGGCATGTCTGGGTCTACTGCGACGTTTCCAGATCATGCTCTTTCCCAGCCAGGAGAACAAGAATTACAGGTCAGGATGGGAGACTAGGCCATCGTGGGGGCTACAGAGGAGGGCAGGAGGGGCAGGAGGGAAACTTAACTGTCAGTGTCTGAGCTCTACTTCCTGCCTCGTATACCTCCTGGTGTCCAGGGAGCACCAGGCCTGGGATCTCCTTTTCTTCTGCCACCGTACATGCCAGGGCTGCAGCTCTACCGTGCTGTTCTGAGTGCCATTAGTGACCCATATGCCTAGTGCCCCATCCTGTCCCCGACCAAGTCAAACTGTGGCAAAGGCCAGATACATGGGTGCAGTGGTTCTGAGCTATTAGGCAAGGATTTGCATTCACTTTTCCTTCTCAGTGGCCTCCTGCTCATGGTTTAACCCATGTTTTCAGTTCCCCCAAAACCAATGCTTTCAGTTCCCCCAAAGCTCTATATCAAACAGGAAGGTTCTTACTGCAGGTACCATTTGTTCAGTTTTGGGAACTCCTTGGCTCCACAGCCACAGACACATTTCCTTTGACCCATGTCATAGCATTCCATTCCTCCCTCCCCCCACGCAGAGGAGAGAATGAACAATCAAGTGCCATTTTGGTGGCTTGTTTAATCTCCCTTTTTGCAGCTCAGTCTCTAAGCATTAATTCAACTCTTGTTCATTAACAGATAGGACAGTGGGAAACTCTTACTCCACTCTTCACCTTCCAAACACATTGGCCTCACCCCAACTACTTGGGAAAGAACATTTGCTACCAGATCCCAGGGAGTTTTCTGGTATCTCCGAACCTGGTTCATGGGGCCCTTGTCCTTCCTCTTCTAGAAAGTCATGTTTCTGTCAGCATCCCACCCTTGTCACCAAAACTGTCAGGGCTTCAATTTTATTTTACTCTCCTTTTTTCAAGTTACTAAGTTAGGCTTTGCTCTTTCATGGATGCTGGCAGGAAAACATGAGCATCTTGGGTTGGAGACAAAGAATGTTTTACTCATGACACAGCAAGAAACATTAGCATCATATCAGCATGTCTACATCAGTTCCCCTTGGCCCCAAGTCCCAGGAGGGTGGCTCCCATTATAGGAAAGAAACACTGAACTTCAAGATCTACCACTTTTATAGCAAGTGGTTAGCAAGCCTGTTCTTTGTCCTAGAGGGAGACATAACCTCATTCCTCAAGCATGCTCACCATCAGTACAACCCTGTGAAATGGTCTGGGTGAAGAGCAGCCAAGGCCTTGTATTCTTGGTATAACCAGCCAGCATGCAAGACTTGTGAGAAAGTGTGTCTCCCAACCATGACCAGCTCTCAAGGGAGAAAAAAATAATTTTAAAGAGCCTGTGAAGTAGCATTTGCCAATTTCCTGGTTTAAATGCTCACACCCAGGTGGATCTCAAGTTACCACTATGATATCACTGAGTCAGCTCTTGGGAGCTGGAGACTCCAGCACATGAACTTTCGGGCACTAGCTTGAGCATCCATTGATAATTCTCACCTGAATCAATTACTATGATGGTTGCCTTTGACTTTAAAACACATATCTGAATCTTTTGTTAGATCTTTACATGATCTCAGGTACCATTACTTCCCCCATTTTCAAAATATATCCCTGCATAACCACTGAATATGCATCATCAGCTTTGGGTATTTTATTTACACGTGAGTACAAGAGTTTCCCTTCTCGAGGGATCCCAGAACAGTTCCTGGAGAAGTCTGGGGGGGAAATCTTGGGTTATCCTCAGGGATTAAAAGACAACCCATAAACTTGAAATGTTAAGAACTAGAGTGTGATAGTCCTGATCTCTGGCTACAGTCAATGCCCCTCATTTCTTTCTTGTATCTTTAACAAACTCTTAAACCCATGTTTAAGAGTTTGAACCCATCTTTGAAAACATTACCTAGTTTTAATTTGTTCCACGGTGTTTATCACATTCTTAAATTACTTGTATATCTTTTTTTATTATTTTTTACTTGTCTATTAATTATCTTGATGCCTTTATTGTGCAAGGGCAGAGATTTTGTCTGTCTTGTTTACCATCTTATCCCAGCAGCTAGAACAGTTCATGGCATGTGGAAGGTACTCAATAATAAAGGATAAATGAATGAATTCTGACTCCTAATTTAGTATCTATTCCCCCTCGTTATTCTGCCTCTGAATTCGGTAGTTTTGTGGACGGTAGGCATGGCATATGGCTATCAAAAGGGTAAATAGAAGCTCCCAAGTTTTCTTCTTATAATTAAACCTTGATAGAATTTCGGGACATCTGATCTCCCAGTGCTGCCACTTACACACCATGTAAAATCAAATGAATCATTAAACTTTTCCATGCCTCAGTTTCCCCATTGAAAGCTCCCAAGGATCAGTGAAAGAATGGCTTCCAGGGACGTGCAGTGATGGGTGTGTATGGATGGAAGTTTTTGTCTTGTTCTGGTGATGGCATCCAAGTGTCTAGCCCGTGGTGGAAAAACAAAGATGAAAAGCTGTAGCTTTGCTTTTCTTTCCCTTACTGGAGTGATTCACAAATTGTGAAACTTCATCGAAGGCAACGTCTCAGCTTCTCTTTAACTGGGATTCAAATCATTCCTCTGACACATTTCTCAAACTCAACTCGTTGGTTTTCTCCCCTATAAAATGGGGCTAATTACACCGACATCACAGAGTTATGGTGAAAATTAAATTAGATAGCCTAAATTAGGATTTTCACCTGCCAGCTGGTTAGAAATGGAAATTATTGCCCCTTCCCCAGACCTCCTGACACAGAAACTCTGGGATTGGGCCCATCTGTGTTTTAACAAGTCTTCCAGGTGACTCTGATGCACGCTGAAGTTTGAGAACCTCTGACAGAGATGAAATCACCTGACTTTCAATTAGCCCTCACAGGTTTGCTTTTCACTTGCTCATTCAGATTCATCAGTCACCCTAACCGATTCCAGCTAAGCTGCAGAATTATTTACCCTCACCCCACTTGGCAGATGTAAACAATGAGCCAGAGACCCAGGAGCAGACCCTGCCCTAAAACCCAAAACTGTAAATGCTTGTTTTGGCTGCTGTCCCTCTTCTCCACAATCATCACAATTTGACCAAATGTTGCCCCCATGTTTATGGGTTTTTTTCACCTACATATTTTTATTTATCAAAGAGTTGTTGCACAGACCATTTTATGCATGTGCGAGTGGATGGATGGCTGCCTGCACATCCAGTGAAGCTTAGGCTGGTGCATAGAGAAAACACACATTTTGCCCTCAGTCAGTCCCTGGCTCACACCTTCTGGGTGGTATTGGACAAGTTAGCTGTGATGGATGCAGCCTGAGTTTTTCATTTGAAAACCGGAGTTAGCAACAATAAAAGTCTTTGTTTGTTGAACGTCCCCTTATGTGCCAGGCTCTCTGCTAGGCATTTTACATTTGGTCTACATTACCCCATTTAATCCAAAACCATGAGTTGTCCTTAAACATCATATTTAAATCCTTCCAACATCTTCAACATCATTTTGCAATATTCAGGGCCCATCATTTCTTTTTCAATGTAATCAAATGATAATAAAGACATTTTGTGGAACTTAATTAACACAACATAAATTAATAACCAGTTTTTATGCAAACCCTGTTAGAATGACCCAATTCCATTGAGTGATAGTTGGAAAAATGGGGTAATTTTGCCGCAGGTTCAAAGAAAGTGGAAATAACTTCTAAATAGTGCTTTGCAGTAGAAGGTTCTTAGTTTGGACTTAATTGAAAAGGCAAGTTACTGTTGAAATGTGAAAAATCCTGGAAGAGTTTTTAGAAGTAATTTAATGTAGCGTTTTATGGTGCTTTTGTAGTTTAGAATTTGTGATGGATATCGAGGGATGTGTATGCCTTCTGATCCCTTAGATTTAATCAGACTTCTCGCTTGCTTGCATAATGGTTTATGGAACCTTTGATGATTTGCAGCCAACCTAGCACTTTTAATAATTTACTGTAAAAGCATTTAATTTTTAATGGATAAGAATGGGTTAGAGGTAACTTTTGCATTGGTAAGTGCTCTCCTGAAGAGTGGGGTGGGGGGGAGGGGGAAGAAACTGTATATTTAAATTCCAAACATTATTGAAAAACATGCATCTTTTATTACCAAAATCAAATGCATAACTGAAGAACATACCTAACCCAAAAATTATTGTTCATGCTTTATTTAACTAGAAGATATTGCTTTCACAACACTATCATAAGAACATTTTTTTCAAATTCTTTTCTTTTTCTTTCCTTCCATGCTGTTTTCAATATTCTGTCCGACTAGAAAAAGCATACCTGCCACAGGATGAACTTATTTTTGGTTACACTTTGCTAATCAAGAAAAGCCCAACAAAAGAATGGTTTGTAATGTCTGGTACCTTAAAGTAATATCATTTTATATTCGTTTTTGTTCAAAGTTCTCCTAAGAGCTCTGTGTAATGCGCATACCTAGGAATGATTTCACAACTAGTCTTAAAAATATCAGAGTTTCCATGTGGAAAGAAAATGGGAAGATGCCAGGATAAATATTTTTTTAAGACTTTATGAAGGACAAAACATATTTTGCCTTCAGAGGCACATAAAACAAAAAATGTTGCAATTGCCGAATAATCCAAAACAAAAAATGTTGCAATTGCCGAATAATCCCTTTTTCAGATATGCCATATGCAAAAGTAAGAATGACTTCAGAGAACTGCTTTCTGGGGAATCAACTGACAGCCCACACCCCTGGAAATTTACTCCACTTGTTTAACATTCCACAGCTGACTGCCCCAAGCTTACACTGAAAAGGCTACAGGGAACTTTGAGGGTCAAGGGTCCAGGTCTGGGAGCTCTTTCTGGAGCATCTTTGGAATCCAGACATCAGAGCACTGACGTCTTCAAACAGTCTTGAGTCCAAACCCTGCTACGTAGACATGTTCCCAGAAACCCTTGTTTCTAAGCTAAGGACTTTGTGACCTGTCAAAATTGCCCCATCTACAGTTTGGAGGTTGAGGATCCAATCATGGTTTCCATGCTTGGCTTCCTGAAACAAACCTGCAGGTGTGAGATTAGCTGGTTAACAAGGACTCAACAATCCTTTGATTTTCTGGGAGGTGCTATATATGAAGCACCCTTTCTCTATCAGCCAGATTCTCATCTCCATCCCAGCTAATGAACAGAAACGTCTAGGTCTAATCAGATATACCCCCCAGATTTAAGGAAGCTAGGAACTGCTTATGAGCAGGCAAGTTCAGAAGTGCCTGAGTTTGGTGGCCTTTATACTCAACATACACAGGTATCTCTTGCTTTTCTCCAGCTCTGTCAAGTTCTTTATTTCACATTATCAACATAGGATTTTGCAAGGAGAGAGTCCTTAGAGATTTGTCCAGCAACTGACAAATTTCCACATGAAGAGTTATGAATGAGATAATCTGCCCCAGTTATATGCAGCCTGGAAGCTAGAATGTAGGCTACCTGATTTCTAAATCATCAGCTCTTCCCATTACATCATATGTGTCACTCTCTTTTCTGCTTGTTGCTTTCTTCCTCTTCTCCCTCCTCCTCAACTATTGTCATCCCTTTTGCTCTTGTCTTGGGCCTTCCCATGGTGCTTGGGGGCACACATGAGCACATGAGTCACTTAGCTGCCAGTTATAGCCTTCATTGCTAACAAATAGTAAAGGGGGTGGTAGCAGGTGTCCTGACTCCAGGCTAACACCCTTTCTGGCTTAACTCTTTTTTTCTTCCTCCTCCTCCAATCTTTTTTTACATTCTAACTTTTTCTGCAGCAAGCTCTGGCTTAATCCAAAGTGACATTTGCTAGCCTAGTCTCTAAGTCAGAAAAATAATTAAGTTCCTTGGGCATATTAATTCCTCTTAATGTCCTTACTAAGTTGAGGGTTTATGAAGCATCTTTAAAAGAGAACAGAGAAATGTACAAAAAGTGTTATAAATGAAGACTTCTAACCAATCCTCCATCCTGGTCTGGGCTCTCACATCCCCAAAATGTGTGCCAACCAAATAAATGAAATGACACACTGAAACGTTAACACTGGTCACTCCACGGGAGTAGAGCTGGGGCATGGTAGAGCAATGGCAGAGACTATTACCTTTATTCCAGTATGTTTTTTTAAAAGGATGAAAAATACGAAGGAATTAAGGAAAGGAGGGAGGGAGGAAGGAAGAAAAAGGAAGAAATACATGCCCAAACCAGAATAAAATTTGTAAGCCTGAAATTCAGCATATCAGAAAAAAAAATATTATAAATAAAAAGGCTAAAAGCATAATGTAGTCAAATCTGTACTTCTATAAATCTATAATGCTAGGTTTTTAATGCAAGGTAAAAAGGTCTATAAATTCCATTTACTACCTTAGCAGTTAAAAAAAAAGGAATATTCTGAGTTATGGACTGATGGTAAGTATAGATAAGAAAAATGTCTCTATTATGAATGGGTGCTAGAATTTTTTTATATATACCACTCATGTCTATACAAGGGGGGAAACAGATTGAATAACAGTCAATCTTGTATTTTTGGCAGACTAAGTGATTAATCATTTCACATCAGAGTCAATCTCAATCCACTCAACTGTATGGAAATTAGTCACTATAATGGAAAAAGTACTTAACTGAAAAGGGTTCATTCGTTATCACATATCAACACACCAGAAAGATAATTTTTCTACTTAAGTTCCCAGGCTCTGCTTATTCATTCATCCCTTCAGCAGTTATTTGTTGAACTCCTACAATGAGCAAGGCAATCTACAGGGCAATAAGAATAGACAAACCTTTTTAGGTTCTAGTGAATTGGAGTAGCTAGCAGTAAATACCAGAAACTATCAAACTACAACGCAGAACCCATGAATCTTGGAGACGATTGTATAAAAATGTAGCTTATGAGGGGTGACGATGTGATTGGGAAAGCCATATGGACCACACTCCCCTTTGTCTAGTTTATGGATGGATGAGTAGAAAAATGGGGGAAGGGAAAAAACAAACAAACAAACAAATAAAGGCACCCAGTGTTCTTTTTTACTTTAATTGCTCTTTTTCACTTTAATTATTATTCTTGTTATTTTTGTGTGTATGGTAATGAAGGGATTGATTTTGGTGATGAATGCATAACTATGTAATGGTACTGTGAACAATCGAATGTACGATTTGCTTTGTATGACTGCATGGTGTGTGACTATATCTCAATAAAATGAATTTTAAAAAACACTCATAATAAAAGAGTTTGTAGATTAGAAGGGGGAAAATATTTTAAATATATAAATTGTCTAATGATTTGAACATTAATACAGATTTGAAAAAAAAAATGCTATGGGGAGCAAAGAGAGCAGTATGCACCCATTCTAGGGCAAGTGGAGAAATCTTCACAGAGAGTGGGATATCTGAGCCAGGACTTGAAGAATGAATAGGAGTTCATCACAGTTTCCAATGACTATCAAACCCTGCTGTCAGGCTGTGAAAAGACATAGAGGAACCTTAAGTGCAATTGCTAAATGAAAGAAGTCAGCTGAAAAAGCTACCTAAGGTATGATTCCAACTATTTGGCATTCTGGAAAAGGCAAAACTATAGCTATCAACACTGCAATTGTACTCATTCCAACAAGATTATCACTGTTTCCTAGCATTGCAGAGAGGCTATGCCACCATTTTGTTTGACTTTCAGTGTTACAATAAAACTAGAAAACCCAAAGTAAGATGACTGAATGGTATGCTTTGTAGTTATGTACTAGATGGTTAAACCAAATAGCACCCCAAAAATCACTTTTCTTCTCTGTATAAAGGTGAACAAAAAGATTAATAATCAAATCTTCCCATCACAGCTCCTACATGTATGTGAAATAATATGTGTTGAACTATACTTTTTCTGCTTGTGAAAAAAAATACAATTGAAGTATGTTTTAAGGAGTGCTAAATATTAATAAAAAGTAAGGAAACCACAAATGCACATGGTCTAATTAACATAGTGAAAGACGAATGACTGAATTGGTCACTATTCCTGTGAACAGAACTTCAGAAACTGCAGATAAAAAAAGACTTCAGACCTATTTGATGACCCTGTTTAAAACATGTACGACCCATCTAATAGGCTGGAAAAGTACTATTCTATTGATGAAAGGAGATTTAGATCTATGACTCATATTTTCACGTTCAATCCTCTTTTAATATTAAAGCTCTAGCCATCATTTTGGAAATTTCCCTAGGGCCTTGTTAACATTTCCCAGGGGGTTGCTTTAATATGCAAATCACTGCCATCCTGATAGGTCAATGCAGAACCTCTGCTTACAATATGTTTTTCTAGGTTACATCTCTTTTCCACTTATTTCTGTGCAATTGAGTCCTTTTTAGTTTTAGAAAAGGGAAAACTCCCCCTCTCCTAGGATGGCCCTCGCAAAACTCGCATTCAGGTCTTCAGTGCTGTTTCCTGTTTGCCTTTTGTTTGCTGATAGTAAAATTAGCATTATTAGGAATTCTGCCCTATGAACTTAGGAAAGTTGGCTCCGGCTGTTAGTTCAAGCAATAAATGTGAGCCAGCTTAGATTTTGTAGCCTGTAAAATTTTGGATACCATTGTTCAGATTCTTTGGTAGGTGGCCACAGTGTGCAAATGTTGCATTTCATCAAAATCATGTCAGCAACTGTCGGTCACATGCATGCCCAAAGCGAGCGAGGAGGGTGATGACAAAGGACAGGGAAAAAGAGTTTACGTCTCCCCCATGAACTTAATGCGAGTTACCAACAAGACGCCCGGGTTCTCAAGCGTGACAACAATCTGGGCTTCCCCTTGACCACTAACTGCAGGATGCTCCAAAATTCAACTGCGTTTAGGATGGGGTTTGGGGGTGGGAAAGAGCAGCAGGCTAAGAATCATTCTGTAGGCGGGTTCTTTCTTCCCTGCCAGAAAGGAAACCTAAAAGATAAAGTTCATCTTCTACTGGGCTTCCAATCATGCTCTCCTCCCATCAGCCTGCAACCCACTTCCCCATACCACTACCTCCAACCCTCACACCACACACACAGCATTAACTCTAGAAGACAGTAGGAATAATAGCAGTGATAGCTGCAAACAGCAGGGGCATTTGAGCCCTGCAGAGCATCTGCTCTCATTTTTCTCCAAGTGGGTCTTTCAGAAACTTCTAGGGGGCCACTGAACTGAGAGCACGTGCACACTGAGAGGCTGTCCCTATCCCACAGTTTATTTCGTTCCAGAACATGGCCCCACCGCTTCTACCGCCTTCACTCCAACTGTTTCAAAATACACCTCCCGGAAGCTGCGGAGGGGCCGGCAGCCTCTGCTCTGGCTCTTTCTCGAGCGGTCAGCAAACTCCAGGCAACCATAACTTCCTTACTCGCCTGTAGTTAGAAGAGAGGAATGGAGAAATCCCCACCCCACCCCCACCCCACCCCCAAAAACAGGGAGATGGAGAGAATATCCTGCTGGCAATGAAAAGTAGAAAGAAATTACCTGACAGATCTTTCATTCAAAATCTAATAAATTTTTAAATCTCACTCTTCCAAATGAGCAAGAAATGGGTCAAATAATACAGAATAATAAAATGGATGTGGTGAAATGAATTCTTTATAATTATGGGAATAGTGGCTTCCTTATTGGTCACATGAGCCATGTAACATGTAATTCCCTGTGTCTTGGATTATTAATAATAGATACATGGTTATCAAATCATTCTAATGAACTTCTAAAATACTTTCTGTCACTGAAAGCAAATTTAGACAGATACGCTTATACAACTGAACTAGAATGTCCCATTATTGCTATTTCTAATTTAGTGTAAATACTGTCAAAAATTGACAGAGAACAACGAAGTTAATTACCAAAAAGATTATACTCTTATGTTTGGAATTATACACGAGTTTTATTTTTTTACTATCTCCAAAATAAGTACTCCGTACTGATCTCTACACAGTTCTTTATATAAGGAAAGGAAAATTTTGATTGTGTTTCAGTGGAAGACTTCTCAAGTCATGCAGGCAGAGAATGGCAAATCTGCCAACCCAACAGAAAAATAAACTGTCTTGCTCTAAAAGCAATGAACCACTCTGCTCTAGCTCATAGAACTCACTCACCCTTAGTAAATTCAGTGGGAATAAATGAGGCAGGGCAGGGTCATCACAGCAAAATAAAGGATGTGAAACATTTAGGAAAGAAGCCCAAATTAAAAAAGAGTTTAGGGCCACTTAGGGACCAAACCATCTGGTCCTGAAATTCTCAGGACAGTGCTTCATTTCTGGTGCTGAGCTGAATACTGGAAACAGGGGCATCTCCAAATGCCAACAAGAAACACTGGAGCCAATGCTTTTACCTGCCAGGAGGGAAGGGGAAGCTTACAGCTTCTCAAAGCTGGCACTGCTTTCGATGGATATATGAAGAAATAGCTGGGAATTGTGCCCTCAGAGGCCCCCTGGGGAAGGAAGATTCTAGAATTGTGTTGTTTTGTTGCCATCAAAGCCACATATGAGCTACAAAAAATATCACACAAGAACCACCTGCTTGTGAAAACAAAGGCCCCAGATGGCACAGATGAGAACTCTACTGGTATCACCAGCCTAGGATAGAGACCAACTTGGCATCTTTAAGAGAGAAACAGAAATAACTGCACCAACATGTTATGGTTAAACTGCCTTCAAGTCAGAACTCAGTTTTTCACCAGACAGGGAAGTAGTTTTCCTCTGCACAAGGAATACGATTCTGGGAGAGAAGTTCCTAGATCCCCCCTACACTACCTACTCAGCTGTATTGGGCACCTATTGTATTGTCTGCCCAAGCTCACCCTGTCCCCAACTCCTTTCATAGGTTACAATCTGGTCTCCAGTGGACTAGCAAGTGATCCACCCCTGGCCATGGATAATTGGTTCAGGAGATGGCACCTTATCTAGTCTGGACTAATCAGAATTCTTTCCTGGTGTTTTACCTCTGGAACAGAGGACAGGCAGTTTCTCATGGGGTGACTGAAATTGAGGCTATGTAAACTTAGAAGATACTGGCAAACGTATAGAAAAGCAGAAAATCCAGATAGCAATAGGAAGAGATAATGAGGTAGATGCACAGAACGAAGTGAGAATCCAGGAAAAAATCCCCATGGTGATTTGAGTCCTGGCTCCAGATATTCTCTAGTCCCCAATCCCATTCACAAGACATTCCAATATCCTTATAATAAATCCCCCATTTTGGTTAAACACATTAAAATGTCAGTACATGCAACCAAAGGGTCCTGAGGAATAGATCAGGTAAAGGAGAGAGCCTAATTTTGCAGCTATGTGTCAAGAGAAAAACCTCAACTATGAAACATTTACAAGAATAAGCTGTTCAAGGGGCAGGAAAGTCCCAAAGGGGGCCCCACAGTGATGTCGCTCCTATTCCCTCTCTTGCCATCCTATGTGCTGGGGGCTCCCCACCATTCTGGGACTCCTTCCCTTGGATATTGTTTAACCAAGATCAGGTTAAGATAATGTTGAAGGTAGCTTTGAAAGTGTTTAAACAATCAGCCCAAAAGGATATGAAAACATAGAAAGGGCTCTTCCCCTGACCTTGAGCTGGGATTAGACCTTGGCATGGACAGAGGTATGTGTTCACTGAAGATCCACGTCCCTCTCCTGGTTGGGTGCTTCCAGATCATGGGTCACTGGTTACCTCTAACGGTGTGATGAATTGGAAGAGCTGGCTCTACCAGGACTCATCGGCCAAGGCACGCCATTCAAAACCTGCTCTGATCACTCAAGTCTGTGTGATAGTGAACTTATTTGCCCCCTTGAGTTGGTGTTGTGCCTACTTGTTGCATCTAAATGTGCTCTAAAACCTTTACCATTTTGTCTATTTTTCTGCTATTGTCAGTTCTCAAAGGGGAAATATCTGATCTCTTAAACTCACACGGTATAAAACCCAGTACAGAATTAAATCCATTTCTGTATTTAATGAGGGTGGCATTAATATCTATTTAGTTCACTTGCCCTCAATTAGTACAGAAACCTTCAGTCCAAATCTCACCTTTTAGAATCAGAGGATTGCCAGAAAATCTTCTATGTTGATTAGATGTATACCTGACATCACTGCAGGTTTAAAAAGCATGCTTAGATGCTCCTCCAAAAGACAGCGGTGGTAACTTGGATGAGGGGGTTTTCTGTTTGCTTGCTTGTGTGTTGTGTTTGTCATGAAACTGACAACTCTATAATTCTTGGCTGTATCATGGACACATCCTTTCAGGGTCCAATAATACCAGTGTTGAAGGGAAGTGAAAACTCCTGCTTGGCGATGAAGCCCAGCCCAGTGTGGTCAAGTGATAGAGTGGCCCGCCGGGTATGAGGCTCCCACGTGAGCTCAGACCCAGGAAAGAGGGGCAGGTAGAGCTGGTAGCAGAAAATAATACAGCCAGAAATCACAGGACCCTTTTCTAAAAAAGAAAAAACAAACAAACCACAGTCATGTGCATATTTCAACCAGCAAAGCCCTCTTCCTCTCCTCAGGGATTAAAGAGCATCTAGGAGAGTCCACATTAGCAAAGAAGCCCATTTTTTATTAGTGCGCATCTGCCCTATTCCTTTTGTTTGAGATAGGAAAACAGTGTTCTTGAAGACATCCTTGGCGGCCCACATCAGTGTTGGTGTGAACAACAGATTTCCCCCCGGTGAAGGTGAGGCCAGGCTAGTGGAAAGTGCGGCTTAAGTAATAAGCTATTCAAAGACTTGAATTTTCTTTTTATTAAGACAAATTATTATTCAAAGAGCATATTCCCTTTTTAGAGCAGAATCCTTCAAAACAGAGGCAAAACAAAACAAAAACCCAAGATATCAAAAGAGCATACACTTCATACAAGACCAAATTGTTCTGTTCAACTTGGACTAGCAAAATGGCAGCTTGCTTATTTTACAAATATCAAAAGCAAAACTCTCCCTTCCCCAAAAAAATCCCAGTAAAGGTCATGGTTTCCATCACCTATATTTGTGTAAAAGCTGTGTGCTGTTTTAACTAAACATCTGGTCTTTGTCCCTCATGAACAGAATTCTGAGTTTTCTTGACACTTTTGCAAGAGCAACCACAACCCCCTGCCGGGCCAGTAAAAATCACACATTTTTCCTGCAAGGAAAAAAAAAGTGTCCATAAAAATGAAACATTAAAAAACGTAAAATCCCAGAATAAGAAACTGTGCTGTAGGCAGGCTGCTTCCTAACCAGCCTTGCAGAACTGCTTTAAAAAAATCAGAAAACACGACTACTCCTTATCATTTAAAAGCTCTCATTCTAAGGGTTTGCTCAATATATTGTTCTAAAATACGTCTGTTTTTATAAATATTCCGTGTTTACCCACATTATACAAAACGATTCTTTAAGTTACTTCAAGTTGAATATCAACTACTTTTACAATGTGGAGGAATAATCTTGATCTCATATTCATGTCAGCCCCTCTCCGAGGCCCTGACATTGTAACCTGTCATTGTAAAAAGGAGAGAAGTAAATATAGTCCTGCTTGCAAACTATGACAGGCTCATTATAATGAGCCATTCATAAATCTTTTTTTATATTTTTAAAATAATTATTTTATACAATTTGCATGACATGTTTTTTATTTGGAACAAAGGCAAGTATTTCTTTTACTTTACCACCCAGAATGCTGAAATGAATCATACATTAATACCACCACCACCCCTAAAGAGCACCTGAAATTACTTAACAAATAGCTGCAAAATACTTTGCAAACATGAACTGCAAACTCAGACCACAATGTCCATAAATTCTTCTCAATAGCACAAAACTTGGTTATGCTTAGATGGAAAGGAAGAAATAAACATAAGAGGAGAGTGCCCTAGAAGTAAACTGCTGGTATGAGGGTGAGGAGAAGTGCCCTATAATGAGGTTCCTATGGATGTTAAAATTAACCACCTGTGCAGTAGACCTCACCGGGGCCTTAGGAGGCCTGGATCAAGGTAGAGTGAGCTGCCCCTTACTTAAAGATTTAAAGAGAAATTTGCAGCCCCATGGCACAAAAAATAAACCTCATTTAAATACTTCCTCTAAATGTGCAGATAAACCAGGGCCTATTCAGACCCTAAACCCACCCTCAAGTCAGATGAGGCCCTGATTGGTTGAAGTGCTTTGTCCTCCCTCTCTTGCTGCTGTCAGAGCTCTAGGGTACAGCACTGGACATGGGAAGATGATAAGCAGTCAGGGAACCCCTATCCCATCAAACCTGCCTGGTTGGAGACCCTGGAGCACGGTCAGGAAGTCCTCTGTGGGGCTCTGCAGTCCCCGTTCACACTCTTTCTGGTGTTTGAGGAATTGATGCCCATCAACATGCAAGGTCCACCAGAACATACTGAACTCACCAAGCTGCAGGTTCAACCAAAACAAACTAAATTTCACTCTCACTCAACTTACTTACATTTGACTGTCCGTGTATGGGTCTCAGTCTGAGAAGGACTTATATGTGAATCCCCCAAAAGAAAATGTTTAAGTGTTATGATTTCAGGGTAAAACACAAATTTAAGTTCTAATTATGATGTCTCTCCAGTCAACAAGCAGAGCTGGGAAAAACAATTAACAAACAACTTCAGTGTTAACTCCTATTCCCAACATTAATGAAAATGTATTGATTCATTTAAAAAATAAAGTTTCCTGAATATCTGTGAGAAAAAAACAATGGAAATACCACTGTGATCTGCACCAGCAGGGTTCTGCCTTTAGAGTTTACAAAACAGTGGACAATGCAGGGGAGGAAACAGGACAAGTCAGAGCTATAAGACCTTGATCGGGGAGAAACAAAGAGCTATTGGAACACTGAGGGAGTCAGAAAAGACTTGTAATATGTGATGCCTCAGCTAAGCTCCAAACAATAAATAGGTAAGAAAAAGAGAGGAAAGTGGATGAATATTTCCCACAGAGGGAAACCATGGGCAGAGGTCTGGAGGCAAGAGGGAGCTCATCTATTTGGAAGAACAGAAAGAAACTTGTTATAAATAAAGCCAAAAGTTGGTGGGGAGTGGTAAGAAAGAACACTGGAGAAATAAACAGTACAGATCATGAAGGGTGAACTAGCAAAGTGATCCTGAGGAAAACAGGAAGCTATTGAAGGGTTTTGATGATGAGAGTTACCAATGTATTGTGTTTTACAAAATTTTTCTGACTGCACCATGGAAAATGAGTTGGAGAGGACCAAAAAAAAGGGTGTAGGAAAGAGATAATGGGGAATCAAGTAATGGCAGTGGGGATGGAGAAAAGAGTTATTTAGGAGTTAAAAAAGACTAGACTTGATTGGGCAGACTAGCATAGAGATTAAATTTTCATACTCCTTGGGTTCAAATCCTAAGCAAATTAATCTCTATATATGTACACTTTTCAACAAATGACTTATGGTAAATTCACACTGTGTATGTTAAGTAATGTTGTTCGAGATCTGTTCATGTTTTCAAAGTGAAAAGAAGGTATGGTTGAAAAGACCTAAGCTCTACATTAATAATATAACTCTAATTACACGCCAGACTTGGAAGCCTAAAGCTTGTGGAGGCAGGAAAGTAATTTGTCATATCCAACTACTCTGGATGTTGACTAGAATCAGAAAAACTCTGATCCATGTGCCAAAATCCCAAATAGCAACACTAAAAACTGGTGAATTGCTAAAGTTTCAATGTTATTTGTAAACAGCTGCTAGATATAAGCATGCCGATCCCTTCCCCTTTACCCAAGGTGTGAACTCGGTAAACCTAACTTGCCCCTTACTTAACACATTTCTCGAAAGTTTGGATCTACTGACCACAAAAAAAGGAAGAAGTTCCATCAGCAGTTTGCAAAAGAACAATTTGGAAGAGAAATATATTAAATCCTCAGGGAAATTAAACCCAAATAATCCAATAACAGCTTTAGAAAATTAACACTAGACCATGAATTGAATTAATTGCCTCCTACTGTGGGGATTTTGACTACCACAGACCAAAATAAATGAGACCAATGATGTAAAATGCCTTAAGAGAAGCAGGGAAAGGCAGCGAGCAAATGTGATGCTGGGGCACCACAGGAGTTTATCCAGTGTTGTGTGTAAACTTTCTGATGTATTCTGGGGATCTTTAGTACAGAGAAAGGTTTTTGCTTCACCCATCTCTACCTCAAATTACAGTAGTTTGATGAGAAAAAACTAGAGATGGCACAATTCTTGACACAAAGGTACAATTTTTCCATAAAATTAAAACATAGTGTGACCCAGCAATTCCATTCCTACGTATATACACAAAAGAATTAAAAACAGGGACTCAAAGAGATACTTTTATACTAATTTTCACAGCAGTATTGCTCACACTAGCCCAAAAGTGGAAACAACCCAAATGTTCATCAACAGATGAATGGATAAACTGTGGCATATACATACAATGGAATATTCTTCAGCCATAAAAAGGTACATGCTACAACATGGGTGAATCTTGAAAACATTATGCTAAGTGAAAGAAGCCAGACATAAAAGTTCTCACATACTGTATGATTCCATTCATATGAAATATCCAGAAGAGATAAATTAGTGGTGGTCTGGAGGGGAGTGGGGGAATGGGAGGTGACTGCCCAGTGGGTACAGGGTTTTATTTTGGGGCAATGAAAATGCTTTGGAACTAGATAGAGGTACAGCTGGTTAGACAACATTGTGAATGTATTAAATGCCACTGAACAGTTTGCTTTTATAAATAACTAATTTTATGTTGCATGAATTTCACCTTAATGAAAAAAAAAATCAGCCAAAGAAGTCAGTGTGAATAAACAGCTCCACACACACCACCCCCCAAAAGAAAGTATAATTTTATGACTTGTTCTTTTTTTAATTCGCCTCTAAGTGTTTGTGTCTAGAAGCAGCTGGAGTTTGGAAATCAATGTCAGGTCTTTTTCTCCTGAGCAACAGGTGACTGGGGGAACAATTCAGGGTTTCCCTAGAACTTAGGAGGTCCAGTGATAAGGCAAGTCTTTAAGAATACCGGTCAGCTGCTCCAAAAGAACTCGCCATGGCATTTCAGTAAATAAGCATTTCTTTGTGTCCCTTCTTATGTCATGATGTCAATATGCTCATGGCACTGGGAGATTAAGTAAATATTATGGACCAGGGGAGCAACGAAATCAGACTTACCAGACCTCTACTAGAGTTCTTAGGGCTTTGAGGAGGAGGGCAGGATGCAGCATTGTCAGTGAATAACTGATACATACAGTTTTGCCAAATAAGGCCCACAGGGCAAATACAAAAGGCCTTGAAGTGCCTCCAGCTTCTCCTGAGACGGCCAGTTTGTCAAAATGCCTATCCAATGGTCTTACGCACATCCTCCATATTAGCGCTGACATTTACTCCTGAAGCTTTTTAATAACCAAACAGCATTTTACAGAAAGTTAATTAATGACATTTTGTTTTGGCATTATGTGACTTAGAATTCTTTTCACACTCTTAATTTTGTTTGACATTTTGAAAATACTATGCCTCTTTTGTGCTGATTAAAAAAAAAAAAGAGAGAAAGATGATTGAATACCTCCCCCCACCCTTCTCCCAAGAATTGACGCAGACACCAGAAACAAAATACTTTTTGTTTAGGCTCAGAGAAATGAAGCATTCTACTTCTTTGGAATCTTAATTACCAGCACCCCAAACTTACCTAATTAGAAACTCATTCATAAAAAGGAAAATTATTTTCAAAGTTAGTGAAATTGGCTAACAGAAACATTACAGTCTTCCCAGAATTAATTACACAACATTCCTTACATGCATATTGTAGTTACACATGCTAATTAATATTCGTGCTAAAAATATGTGGGCTTCATTTCACTGGTAAAGGAGACTTTTCTTTGTTTTTAGAAAGTATAAAAAGACCATGATTTTCCTGACCATAGACATTGAGCTGCACATATAAGCTTAATTTTCAGTTTTCAGAAAATGGAAATTATGTCGTCAAAACGATTCATTTTATTGATTTTAGCCACTTCAAGCCTTTTAACATCAAATACCTTTTGTGCAAATGAGTTAATGATGTCCAATTTTTGTGGTAAAGAAACTTCCAATAAGTATCCTGAGGTAAGTTTTAAAAATCTGTCTAACACGACCAGCATTAACTACATAATACTTGTATTGAGTCTAATGAATTTGTAAAATGTAAAGAATAAGTTATTTTGTGCTTTGTGCTTTGTCAAAATTCAGCCTTGCTATGACAGTGTGTTATTGTAACTTGTTCTATTTAGCACAACAACAAACAGCCTGACCACTCTAAGAATTTAAGTGGATAGGATATACTAGGATGCCTAGCAAACATAAGGTACACTAATAATTTTCAATTGATTCAGAAGTACAGTATTGGAATAAACAGTTGATGAAATCATAAGATCTTCTGGATATATTTCAGCTGGACATGATTTGAATTATCTTAAACTAAAAAAATATATATAGATAGATAGATATGCCAGGTATATTTTCTACTTAGCAATTATAAGCTAGTAAGCTTATGATAAATCTTTATCTAAATAAAATCTTTATCCCTAGATGGAGGCACTACAAGTTATTTTTATTTTCTTCTTTATGCTTTTCTATATTTTCCATATTGGCTGGAACGAGTATATATTACCTTTGCAATCAGAAAACAATTACTGAAAAATCTTTATATGGACAAACTTTCATGGTAAAACCCAATCTAATTAAATATTCTCTGTATTTAAATAGTTCCTATGGAGTTGGTGTAGCAACCCATAAACCGATGAGTTCTTTACTGAAGATTTAATTTATATTATAATAACAATACAATTAGTTTCTTGAGAAATGCTTTTAGAGTCGAACTCAGGGTATGAGGGGATAAAAGCAAATTCAATGGAAGCTGCCCACAACTGTAGTCTAAAATCTGGCTAGTATGTTTCCATGCATACACCACTTTGTCCTATCTAAATAAGAGACATGGGAAGGGATATATATACACAGTGTGTGTGTGTGTGTGTGTGTGTGTGTGTGTGTGTGTGTATGGATAGATTTTAAAATATTTCAAAACAGCATGAATCAAAAAACTGAAAGAGAATAACTGCAGTAAAATAAAAATTTGCTTCATTTCAATACTTCATTATGTTCCTGCTACTCTAACACATTGCTGTATTCACTATATATATTTTGTTAATATTTTATCATTGTCTTACAGGAGCCTAGGGACAGAGAAACTAGATTGCTCTGAGAAGCTTAATACAAATTATTTATTAAAAAAATTCTGCACATGAGAACACAAACTTTGTTGATAGCCTTAACAATTTTGCGGATTAAAGTGTGAATTTAAGTTACTTTGGTGCTGAAAGCAGTTGCTTTTAACAATAAGGAAATATTTTAATGGTCATTTCTAATTATAGCCTAGAGGAGATTCCAAAGAGGAAAAAGAAGGAAGCCTCAATTTTGGAGAATTAAAAGATTGGGGACCAAAATATGCCATTAAGGTGAGCACACCTGCTGTCAACAAAATGCCACACTCGGCAGCCAATTTGCCGCTGAGATTTGGGAGGGCCATGGAAGAAGAAAGAAGCTCTGGGTCACGGGCTAACTTACCACTGAGATTTGGAAGAAACATGGAGGGGCGCATCTCCAGACATGTTCCTAATCTGCCCCAAAGGTTTGGGAGAACAGCATCAGCCAAAAGTGTCACTAAGGCACTGAGTAATTTCCTCCAAGGACCCATGAATTCTCCAACTGCCATTGAGTTAATTTACTCCATGACCTGCCAGCCCCATGAAGTTCAGAATCCTGATCAAAAACACCCAAGGTAAATACCTGAAAACGTGCCAAAATGTGTGGGTAGTTACATAGAGATGGTCCAGAAACTTAAAATATGTTACACCTTTTCAAAGTGAATTTCTAAGAAAGTAAGTTTCTTAGAAGGAGAAAGGCAAGGACACAGGGGAATATATACCTGTAAGGTGAGGAATGTAGAAGGCCAGGGACAAGCGTGGTTAAAGATAGAAAGGAATGAGGTGGCTTCCCCCAACCACACATGGGCATTCATCGCATTACTCTGGAGCCACACATGACAAGTCCACGCAGTGTCTGAATTTAAATCTCTGACATACTGCCTGACATTTGACCTTCCATCATCGAAGGTCCCACATGAGAGAGAAGTTCACAAGTGTCAAGGCTGCAGTTGCAATCACCCAGGTCTCAAATTCGGAAGGTGTTCTTCCCCAAATTTTAACCAAGTTGTTTTCTTTCTCCTGTGTCTCGTTTTACAACTCTATACTGATATAATCATTCTTTGAATTGATTATTATCTATTATGTACAAATCCAAGTGCAAGGTACTATAAGAGATTCCAAAGAATTAATAAGCTACCTACCTATTATTTCCTAGTAGAGAGTATCTATAAAAAGACATTTTGATACAAAATAGAACATGATGGTTCAAGACCTAGAGGAAGTAAGGTGGCAGACTGTGACACCTTAATAACCAGCCCTGCTGGGACCACCCCAGCTCTCCCTTTACTGCTTTAATTCTCTCCATTGTTCTTATCCCCAATTGACATACTCTATATTTAGTGTCATCCCCTCTACTAGAATTTCGGTTCTATTAGTCCCATAATTTTTTTTCATTGCCATATCCTTGGTGCCTAGAACTGTGCCAGGCGCATAGTGGGCACTCAATATTTGGTAGAACGGATGAAATGATATTAAAAGAGATGCTGATAAAGTCCCACAGAGGTTCAGAAAAAGGTTGTTTCTGCATGTGGGAAATGGAGGACGTTTTGTGAGTTGGGCTTTGAAGGGTGGCTCTATTTTGAACAGTCAGAGACTGGAGGGAGGAGAGAGAAAAGGGAAGAGTGTGAGCAAAGGCTTAAAGCAAGGTGAGCCAAGAATATCAGGATTTGGTGTGATGAGAGCAAAGGGTGTGAGAGGAGGAAAGGAAAGACAGGTAGAAGAGAGAGGGGGCAGGCAGGGCAGAAGGGGCCCGGACAAAGAATTTGGGCATGATTCACCAGGGAAGGGAGAAATGCTGAAGTTTCTGCTGAGGTCCTAAGAGAGAAGTAGAAGTTGGCAACTAGTCAGATGTTGAAAGTGGGGCGGTGTGAGGGGAGAGATAAGTCAACAGCAAATTTTGAGTTGTAGTGGCCATTAGAATTTCAGGAAACCATCAATATCTCAGTCGTTTCAAGTGCAATGCAATTCAACTCAGGCATAATTAGGCAATTAGGACCCTGGCCTATATTTCCATATGCTCTTACATGCTATCGTTCTGATGGATGAGAATGCTTTTGTACTGCTTACATCTTAGGAGCCTGGGACTCAAGCAAATAGATGATGCAGAATTGAAACAAGAAAAATAAGAAACCAGGAGCCTGTCCCTGAAGATGATGTAAAGCTCAAGGCTTGCAATCTGCAAACAGCTCTATGGTGAAGACAGCAATGAATGAAGAGTCATTGTTCTCATTTGGTGTATCATTCACAGGAGGTTTTCCTTGTCAGTACAACTTATATCTTGAAAGTTATAAGAAATAATTTAAAGAACAATTGTAATGTAATCTTGAAATAATTTTTGTATAAATAAAAAGGAGCATTGCAAATACTTAAGAAGCCTCTGGTGATTGATAGGGAGAGAGAGACAAACCATGTCTACTCAATGAAAAAATCATGGACTCAGTTACACATATGAAAAAAATTAAATAGAAATGCAAGAGTAGCCTGACAAATATCAGGATGGAAAGTAAACAATTTAACAGAATGATATGCTTGACAAATAAGTGAACATTGATAACAAAATCACTTACAGTTATGCACCCATTTTTTCCATTGCATCAACTGGTAGTAAATCTATGACAGATTGATGTTTAAAACCTGACATCTTTCTGTCTAAAATTGCAAAATAAAGAAAACTCTTAGATTTAGAGAGAGAAAAAGGCAACTATTAGTTTCCTCTTTGATTGTCTCCTGTATTTATAACTGAAAATTTGCCTTTTGGTGTGTTACTTTTCTCCTCATTTAATATTAAAATTTTTGATTCATAGAAAATAATCTGGTCACTCTTAAACTAACAGTTTATAAATACAGCACACCATAACACAAGTGCACAATGATTCACCTTTAGCCATAAGAATATGAAGTCCTTAATCAGATATAACTAGTTTATTGAACATCTCAACTCCCACAGGGTACAAATAGGAAATGGTTTTATTTTTCTCTCCCATCCAGCCCCCAGCTGTGCAGTGTTGAATCTCCTTCCCCTGCTGGGTACAGGCCCCTTAATGATACCCTAGGCAGACTCCATAACTTCCTCGGTCACTTTTTGATATTAAAAAACTCAGTCAAGTCCAGTCGAAGGGGACAACCTCACATCCCAAGCAAAGTCTGCTCTCCCCCTCGCTGGCTAGGCTGGTGGCTGGAGGGACCTGATGTGGACAGGGACAAGTTCTGCTCTTTCTCTCCTCCTCTCTGTTCTCACCTCAGAGGCGGGGTGGTAGGCTTCTGGGAAACAATCTCCCCTCCTATCTTTTCCAGGGAGTTTGGGTAGGCAAGAAGGGGAAGAAGATGAGGGATGAGAAGACACCATCTAATCCTCTCTATATAATGTTGCCGCTTCTACAGGTTAGTTATTGGGGAAGCCCTGTGGGCATGTCCACAATGCCCCAGTCAGTGACCTGGGAGACCTGGAGGAGGCTTATTTCTTCCAGCTACCTTCATCTATATTCCCCAGAGCCTCTTATTGTCAGAAAGAGTGTCAGGCCAGCTACCTTCCCAGTGTCCACCTGATCCATAGAAAATGCAGACATCCTTGCCATGCCAAGGGTGGGACTTATGCATAGAAAACGCAGACATCCTTGCCATGCCAAGGGTGAGACTTCAGGCGGTCCCTTGGCTGACCCACTCCTGCCACCCACCTGTCTGTGACCCTGTTTAGGAAGGGCAGGGACAGATCAGTAAGTCCACTGCCTAAGCAAACAGCCAGTGTGGATATGAAATGATGGTCACCCTTTCAGGTAGGTACCCCACTCACCAAATGATTTTCTAGGAAACGCTCTTACTTTGTACAGGCCCCCTCCAGGTCAAACTGTCACAATGACACAACTGGGAGGAACTTGGACTGAGACAGGGGATGCTGTTAAGGGGTCTGCCCATCCCACCCTCCAAACCCCATTCGTTGTTTGCACTGTAATGTCAGGTATTTAGCTCCTGTGAATCTCCGGATTTGGTCCCCAGTTGCCAATTCTGAGCAACAGAGACAGTATCCTGCTATGCCAATAAACAAATGAAAGGCCGTTGGTCTGTTGATACTGTATTACAAGGGGAGATTTCTAGTCTTGGGACCTGGGTTCTTACCCTAAATCTTCCCAAATTTATGTAAAATGTTAAATGAAAAGCAAGATGTAAAATTATCCCTTATCTACTTGAGCTTCCACAAGAAATCCACTCACTTAAGCAACTGGAGAGTTTGTAATTTTGCTGAAGATTTGTGGGTTGGTGAGGAGAGTCACATTGTGCCGCATTTCACAGAAAAAGTCCCAATGAGCCTCTTCTCCTGAGACTCTCTAACTGGAGCACTATCAGGGTCCCCTACTCTTCTGACTTGATCAAGACTGAGGGCCCCACACTCAGAAGGACGCACACTTGGTTTAACACTCTGTTGTCACCATCTTGAAATTCATTTTGAACGAGGAGCCCTGCAAATTATGTAGCAGTCCTGCTCCCCCCAAACTTGGCCCTGCTGGCTCTTCCCACACATACTTCCAACACCCAATTCTTCTCCATGTTTATTTAATCAGAGTAGCTTCCATTTCTACCTGAAACCTGAGGGCCAGCCTGTCACGTAGGTGTTGGAGGTCTGCTTCCATCCTAAAGTGGGTATAAAGTGCAATTGCACAACTCATGAGATGTAATCAAACTGCAAATGTATTTTTGAGTCCCACTGCCCATTAAAACAAAATATATGCGATGCAGAAGAAGGTATACAGAAATCTTCCCCTGCCCCAGGGTGAAAACCTGGGCAGATCTCCTGAACATTATACTGCCACTCTTAAAAAATAGCCCTTTGGCCTCTCTAAGTAAAAAAAAACACACACAGTCTCATTTCTTTTGTAATCAACATTTAATCTGCATTCAGCCATTCACTGTTTCATTCATTTTCCACTCTTCCCATGATAAGGCACGTGGTTAGGGGTCAGAAGCGTGTTTGATGATTGCCTCTGCTGTCTCTTCCAGCCTCACCTGCTTCCTTACTCTCTGGCTGCCTCTTTGGACTCCACCGGGGTAGGAGTTGGGGAGGAGAGGGAAGGGGGTAGGACAGCTCTTACCAGGCTGATGGATTCACTCCTAGGACCCAACAGATGGTAATGCTCACTGTTGCTGGGGCCTCTCCCTGCAAATCCCCTGTCTCCTGTGATGCTCCCCAGCTCTCAGGCTGGCCTCAGTGATCACCTCTAGACTCAGGCACCCACTCCATACATGCTCATTTCTCTCCTACAGGTCCTCTTGTGTAGGACTTGAAACAGTCCCAGCAAATCTCTCTCTCCTGCAGCCAATATCTGGTCATGCCTGGTTTCATCATGAGATCTAATCCCTACAAAACCCCTCTATACTACTGCCTGGGCTTCTTTAGCTACTTTAGCTTGGAGTTGGGCACCAGTCCTCCAAATAGGACACATTTTCTCATCATATGGAAGCCCCTTCCTGGTGAAAGAATAGGAATGCAATAACCCCCTATACCTGGGCACAGGTAGGAAGCATTCACGGCAAGATAATAACATCTTCAAAGATATCTCTCCACAAACCCAAATCCCAAATCCTATTCTTTTACAGTCTTCACATGGATGAGGGAATTGAGGAACAGTGGAACCAGTTTCCAACCACTTCCTTCCAAAAGTCTGCAAATGGTTATCTGGCTTTGGAATTTCATATCTATCAGATTTTGCTATTTTAGTTAAATCTTCACTTTTGAGATTCTTTGCCGCTAAGATGGATCACTCCTTATAAGGAATTCTCACAGCTGCTAAAAATGATCTTTTCTATGAATCATCACATGTATATGTGCATTTTCTGGGGAGACAGTTCATAGTTCTTTGGAGATTCTCAGAGGGGTTTGTGATCCCATAAAGTTTCAGAATCTTTGCAATAGAAGAGTTTTGTTTCTAGAATTATTTTAAATTCATATCTGATTCCATTTACAAATGAATATTGTTTCTGATTGGCTGTTTAAGTGTTGAGAACATAATGCCAAAACCCTAAAAATCAGAATTGTCAAGAAATTCAGTCCAACCTTCCTGCAAATAGCGACTTACAATGGAATAAAAAAAAAGTGAGATGGCAATCAGGCTCTTCTGCTCATTGTGCTTCTCAGGCACATCACCAAAAATGGTCCATTCTCTACCCCTCCTCCTGTCTTCCAACACATCCCTTCTCCAAGGAAATTCAATTTGGGGTCAGTCCTAACCTCAGCCCCAGGCTGTGAAGGTGAGCAGAGAGCTGGGACGTCGGGGGAAATACCTTATCAACACGGCAGCAATTGTCACGGAAGGTGACTTCCGTGTGATTCCAGGACCACATTTCATACATCATTCTATGACAATGACCTTGAGAAGCACCAGAAGGAAACCAAAATTTGCTAACTCTGGGACGGATTTCCCCATGAGAAAAATGAAAGGTCAGTGTTCACCTAAATGTGACTGACTAAATGAAACAGGCAAGAAAGGTGAGGGTGCTAGTGTCCACTTACTCCATGTGGTTTTTCTTTTTTATTTTCTTTTTTTTTTTTTTGGTTGGAAACATTATAAGACTTTTCTTTTGGAATGTATATTATTTCATGAACATATAAAACCATGTTATCTCCTGGAAACATGCACTTTCACATTTGTTTGCCTTTGCTCATGCCAATTCCTTAAACTGAAAGGCCCATTTTCTACCTATCAAAATCCTAAGGCCCGGAAGGGAAGGGATGGCAGACTGGTGAGCTGTATGTTTTAGTTACTCCTCCAGGAAAGTAGGTAAAAAGCCAGGAACTGCGTGGACTAGACACCACAGAGCAATCTGTCTTTGGGCATACTTCATACAACACTCATGAAAACGTGGAACTGCTGAGATCAGCGAAATCTGTAAGTTTTTGCGGCCAGGGGACCCGCGCCCCTCCCTGCCAGGCTCAGTCCTGGGGGAGGAGGGGCTGTCAGCTCCGGGAAGGAGAAGGGAGAATTGCAGTGGCTGCTCTTATCGGAAACTCATTCTACTGATTCAAACTCCAACCATAGATAGACTGAGACCAGACACCAGAGACTCTGAGAGCAGCCAGCCCAGCAGAGAGGAAACAGGCATAGAAAAAAAACAACACGAAAAACTCCAAAATAAAAGCAGAGGATTTTTGGAGTTCTGGTGAACACAGAAAGGGGAAGGGCGGAGCTCAGGCCTTGAGGCGCATATGCAAATCCCGAAGCAAAGCTGATCTCTCTGCCCTGTGCACCTTTCCTTAATGGCCCTGGTTGCTTTGTCTATTAGCATTTCAATAACCCATTAGATCTCTGAGGAGGGCCGTTTTTTTTTTGTTTTCTTTTTTTTTTTTTTTTTAAATCCTTTTTGCTTTTTCTAAAACAATTACTCTAAGAAGCTCAATACAGAAAGCTTCAAAGAATTGCAATTTGGGCACGTCAAGTCAAGAGCAGAACTAAGAGAGCTCTGAGACAAAAGGCAATAATCCAGTGGCTGAGAAAATTCACTAAACAACACAACTTCCCAAGAAAAGGGGGGTGTCCGCTCACAGCCACCATCCTGGTGGACAGGAAACACTCCTGCCCATCGCCAGCCCCATAGCCCAGAGCTGCCCCAGACAACCCAGTGTGACGGAAGTGCTTCAAATAACAGGCACACACCACAAAACTGGGCGTGGACATTAGCCTTCCCTGCAACCTCAGCTGAATGTCCCAGAGCTGGGAAGGTGGAGCAGTGTGAATTAACAGAGCCCCATTCAGCCATCATTTGAGCAGACTGGGAGCCTCCCTACACAGCCCAGCAGCCCAGAACTGCCCTGGGGGGACGGCACTCACCTGTGACATAGCACAGTCATCCCTCAACAGAGGACCCGGGGTGCACAGCCTGGAAGAGGGGCCCACTTGCAAGTCTCAGGAGCCATACGCCAATACCAAAGACTTGTGGGTCAGTGGCAGAGACAAACTGTGGCAGGACTGAACTGAAGGATTAGACTATTGCAGCAGCTTTAAAACTCTAGGATCATCAGGGAGATTTGATTGTTAGGGCCACCCCCCCTCCCCGACTGCCCAGAAACACGCCCCACATACAGGGCAGGCAACACCAACTACACACGCAAGCTTGGTACACCAATTGGGCCCCACAAGACTCACTCCCCCACTCACCAAAAAGGCTAAGCAGGGGAGATCTGGCTTGTGGAGAACAGGTGGCTCGTGGACGCCACCTGCTGGTTAGTTAGAGAAAGTGTACTCCACGAAGTTGTAGATCTGATAAATTAGAGATAAGGACTTCAACTGGTCTACAAACCCTAAAAGAACCCTATCAAGTTCAGCAAATGCCACGAGGCCAAAAACAACAGAAAATTATAAAGCATATGAAAAAACCAGACGATATGGATAACCCAAGCCCAAGCACCCAAATCAAAAGACCAGAAGAGACACAGCACCTAGAGCAGCTACTCAAAGAACTAAAGATGAACAATGAGACCATAGTACGGGATATGAAGGAAATCAAGAAGACCCTAGAAGAGCATAAAGAAGACATTGCAAGACTAAATAAAAAAATGGATGATCTTATGGAAATTAAAGAAACTGTTGACCAAATTAAAAAGATTCTGGACACTCATAGTACAAGACTAGAGGAAGTTGAACAACGAATCAGTGACCTCGAAGATGACAGAATGGAAAATGAAAGCATAAAAGAAAGAATGGGGAAAAAAATTGAAAAAATCGAAATGGACCTCAGGGATATGATAGATAATATGAAACGTCCGAATATAAGACTCATTGGTGTCCCAGAAGGGGAAGAAAAGGGTAAAGGTCTAGGAAGAGTATTCAAAGAAATTGTTGGGGAAAACTTCCCAAATCTTCTAAACAACATAAATACACAAATCATAAATGCTCAGCGAACCCCAAATAGAATAAATCCAAAAAAACCCACTCCGAGACATATACTGATCACACTGTCAAACATAGAAGAGAAGGAGCAAGTTCTGAAAGCAGCAAGAGAAAAGCAATTCACCACATACAAAGGAAACAGCATAAGACTAAGTAGTGACTACTCAGCAGCCACCATGAAGGCAAGAAGGCAGTGGCACGATATATTTAAAATTCTGAGTGAGAGGAATTTCCAGCCAAGAATACTTTATCCAGCAAAGCTCTCCTTCAAATTTGAGGGAGAGCTTAAATTTTTCACAGACAAAGAAATGCTGAGAGAATTTGCTAACAAGACACCTGCCCTACTGGAGATACTAAAGAGAGCCCTACAGACAGAGAAACAAAGACAGGACAGAGAGACTTGGAGAAAGGTTCAGTACTAAAGAGATTCGGTATGGGTACAATAAAGGATATTAATAGAGAGAGGGAAAAATATGGCAAACATAATCCAAAGGATAAGATGGCCGATTCAAGAAATGCCTTCACGGTTTTAACGTTGAATGTAAATGGATTAAACTCCCCAATTAAAAGATATAGATTCGCAGAATGGATCAAAAAAAATGAACCATCAATATGTTGCATACAAGAGACTCATCTTAGACACAGGGACACAAAGAAACTGAAAGTGAAAGGATGGAAAAAAATATTTCATGCAAGCTACAGCCAAAAGAAAGCAGGTGTAGCAATATTAATCTCAGATAAAATAGACTTCAAATGCAGGGATGTTTTGAGAGACAAAGAAGGCCACTACATACTAATAAAAGGGGCAATTCAGCAAGAAGAAATAACAATCGTAAATGTCTATGCACCCAATCAAGGTGCCACAAAATACATGAGAGAAACATTGGCAAAACTAAAGGAAGCAATTGATGTTTCCACAATAATTGTGGGAGACTTCAACACATCACTCTCTCCTATAGATAGATCAACCAGACAGAAGACCAATAAGGAAATTGAAAACCTAAACAATCTGATAAATGAATTAGATTTAACAGACATCTACAGGACATTACATCCCAAATCACCAGGATACACATACTTTTCTAGTGCTCACGGAACTTTCTCCAGAATAGATCATATGCTGGGACATAAAACAAGCCTCAATAAATTTAAAAAGATTGAAATTATTCAAAGCACATTCTCTGACCACAATGGAATACAATTAGAAGTCAATAACCATCAGAGACTTAGAAAATTCACAAATACCTGGAGGTTAAACAACACACTCCTAAACAATCAGTGGGTTAAAGAAGAAATAGCAAGAGAAATTGCTAAATATATAGAGACGAATGAAAATGAGAACACAACATACCAAAACCTATGGGATGCAGCAAAAGCAGTGCTAAGGGGGAAATTTATAGCACTAAACGCATATATTAAAAAGGAAGAAAGAGCCAAAATCAAAGAACTAATGGATCAACTGAAGAAGCTAGAAAATGAACAGCAAACCAATCCTAAACCAAGTACAAGAAAAGAAATAACAAGGATTAAAGCAGAAATAAATGACATAGAGAACAAAAAAACAATAGAAAGGATAAATATCACCAAAAGTTGGTTCTTTGAGAAGATCAACAAGATTGACAAGCCCCTAGCTAGACTGACAAAATCAAAAAGAGAGAAGACCCATATAAACAAAATAATGAATGAAAAAGGTGACATAACTGCAGATCCTGAAGAAATTAAAAAAATTATAAGAGGATATTATGAACAACTGTATGGCAACAAACTGGATAATGTAGAAGAAATGGACAATTTCCTGGAAACATATGAACAACCTAGACTGACCAGAGAAGAAATAGAAGACCTCAACCAACCCATCACAAGCAAAGAGATCCAATCAGTCATCAAAAATCTTCCCACAAATAAATGCCCAGGGCCAGATGGCTTCACAGGGGAATTCTACCAAACTTTCCAGAAAGAACTGACACCAATCTTACTCAAACTCTTTCAAAACATTGAAAAAAATGGAACACTACCTAACTCATTTTATGAAGCTAACATCAATCTAATACCAAAACCAGGCAAAGATGCTACAAAAAAGGAAAACTACCGGCCAATCTCCCTAATGAATATAGATGCAAAAATCCTCAACAAAATACTTGCAAATCGAATCCAAAGACACATTAAAAAAATCATACACCATGACCAAGTGGGGTTCATTCCAGGCATGCAAGGATGGTTCAACATCAGAAAAACAATCAATGTATTACAACACATTAAAAACTCGAAAGGGAAAAATCAATTGATCATCTCAATAGATGCTGAAAAAGCATTTGACAAAATCCAACATCCCTTTTTGATAAAAACACTTCAAAAGGTAGGAATTGAAGGAAACTTCCTCAACATGATAAAGAGCATATATGAAAAACCCACAGCCAGCATAGTACTCAATGGTGAGAGACTGAAAGCCTTCCCTCTAAGATCAGGAACAAGACAAGGATGCCCGCTGTCACCACTGTTATTCAACATTGTGCTGGAAGTGCTAGCCAGGGCAATCCGGCAAGACAAAGAAATAAAAGGCATCCAAATTGGAAAAGAAGAAGTAAAACTGTCATTGTTTGCAGATGATATGATCTTATATCTAGAAAACCCTGAGAAATCAACGATACACCTACTAGAGCTAATAAACAAATTTAGCAAAGTAGCGGGATACAAGATTAATGCACATAAGTCAGTAATGTTTCTATATGCTAGAAATGAACAAACTGAAGAGACACTCAGGAAAAGATACCATTTTCAATAGCAACTAAAAAAATCAAGTACCTAGGAATCAACTTAACCAAAGATGTAAAGACCTATACAAAGAAAACTACATAACTCTACTAAAAGAAATAGAAGGGGACCTTAAAAGATGGAAAAATATTCCATGTTCATGGATAGGAAGGCTAAATGTCATTAAGATGTCAATTCTACCCAAACTCATCTACAGATTCAATGCAATCCCAATCAAAATTCCAACAACCTACTTTGCAGACTTGGAAAAGCTAGTTATCAAATTTATTTGGAAAGGGAAGATGCCTCGAATTGCTAAAGACACTCTAAAAAAGAAAAACCAAGTGGGAGGACTTACACTCCCTGACTTTGAAGCTTATTATAAAGCCACAGTTGCCAAAACAGCATGGTACTGGCACAAAGATAGACATATAGATCAATGGAATCGAATTGAGAATTCAGAGATAGACCCTCAGATCTATGGCCGACTGATCTTTGATAAGGCCCCCAAAGTCACCGAACTGAGCCATAATGGTCTTTTCAACATATGGGGCTGGGAGAGTTGGATATCCATATCCAAAATAATGAAAGAGGACCCCTACCTCACCCCCTACACAAAAATTAACTCAAAATGGACCAAAGATCTCAATATAAAAGAAAGTACCATAAAACTCCTAGAAGATAATGTAGGAAAACATCTTCAAGACCTTGTATTAGGAGGCCACTTCCTAGACTTTACACCCAAAGCACAAGCAACAAAAGAGAAAATAGATAAATGGGAACTCCTCAAGCTTAGAAGTTTCTGCACCTCAAAGGAATTTCTCAAAAAGGTAAAGAGGCAGCCAACTCAATGGGAAAAAATTTTTGGAAACCATGTATCTGACAAAAGACTGATATCTTGCATATACAAAGAAATCCTACAACTCAATGACAATAGTACAGACAGCCCAATTATAAAATGGGCAAAAGATATGAAAAGACAGTTCTCTGAAGAGGAAATACAAATGGCCAAGAAACACATGAAAAAATGTTCAGCTTCACTAGCTATTAGAGAGATGCAAATTAAGACCACAATGAGATACCATCTAACACCGGTTAGAATGGCTGCCATTAAACAAACAGGAAACTACAAATGCTGGAGGGGATGTGGAGAAATTGGAACTCTTATTCATTGTTGGTGGGACTGTATAATGGTTCAGCCACTCTGGAAGTCAGTCTGGCAGTTCCTTAGAAAACTAGATATAGAGCTACCATTCGATCCAGCGATTGCACTTCTCGGTATATACCCGGAAGATCGGAAAGCAGTGACACGAACAGATATCTGCACGCCAATGTTCATAGCAGCATTATTCACAATTGCCAAGAGATGGAAACAACCCAATTGTCCTTCAACAGATGAGTGGATAAATAAAATGTGGTATATACACACGATGGAATACTACGCGGCAGTAAGAAGGAACGATCTGGTGAAACATATGACAACATGGATGAACCTTGAAGACATAATGCTGAGCGAAATAAGCCAGGCACAAAAAGAGAAATATTATATGCTACCACTAATGTGAACTTTGAAAAATGTAAAACAAATGGTTTATAATGTAGAATGTAGGGGAACTAGCAGTAGAGAGCAATTAAGGAAGGGGGAACAATAATCCAAGAAGAACAGATAAGCTATTTAACGTTCTGGGGATGCCCAGAAATGACTATGGTCTGTTAATTTCTGATGGATGTAGTAGGAACAAGTTCACTGAAATGTTGCTATATTATGTAACTTTCTTGGGGTAAAGTAGGAACATGTTGGAAGTTAAGCAGTTATCTTAGGTTAGTTGTCTTTTTCTTACCCCCTTGTTATGGTCTCTTTGAAATGTTCTTTTATTGTATGTTTGTTTTCTTTTTAACTTTTTTTTTCATACAGTTGATTTAAAAAAGAAGGGAAAGTTAAAAAAAAAAAAGAAAAAGAAAAAAGACAAACAAGGAAAAAAAAAAAAAAGATGTAGTGCCCCCTTGAGGAGCCTGTGGAGAATGCAGGGGTATTCGCCTACCCCACCTCCATGGTTGCTAACATGACCACAGACATAGGGGACTGGTGGTTTGATGGGTTGAGCCCTCTACCATAAGTTTTACCCTTGGGAAGACGGTTGCTGCAAAGGAGAGGCTAGGCCTCCCTGTATTTGTGCCTAAGAGTCTCCTCCTGAATGCCTCTTTGTTGCTCAGATGTGGCCCTCTCTCTCTGGCTAAGCCAACTTGAAAGGTGAAATCACTGCCCTCCCCGCTATGTGGCATCAGACACCCAGGGAAGTGAATCTCCCTGGCAACGTGGAATATGACTCCCGGGGAGGAATGTAGACCCGGCATCGTGGGATGGAGAACATCTTCTTGACCAAAAGGGGGATGTGAAAGGAAATGAAATAAGCTTCAGTGGCAGAGAGATTCCAAAACGAGCCGAGAGATCACTCTGGTGGGCACTCTTACGCACACTTTAGACAACCTTTTTTAGGTTCTAAAGAATTGGGGTAGCTGGTGGTGGATACCTGAAACTATTAAACTACAACCCAGAACCCATGAATCTCGAAGACAGTTGTATAAAAATGTAGCTTATGAGGGGTGACAGTGGGATTGGGAATGCCATAAGGACCAAACTCCACTTTGTCTAGTTTATGGATGGATGTGTAGAAAAGTAGGGGAAGCAAACAAACAGACAAAGGTACCCAGTGTTCTTTTTTACTTCAATTGCTCTTTTTCACTCTAATTATTATTCTTGTTATTTTTGTGTGTGTGCTAATGAAGGTGTCAGGGATTGATTTAGGTGACGAATGTACAACTATGTAATGGTACTGTAAACAATCGAAAGTACAATTTGTTTTGTATGACTGCGTGGTATGTGAATATATCTCAATAAAATGATGATAAAAAAAAAAAAAAAAAAAAAATCCTAAGGCCCCTGGTAAATATGAAGGCTGCTGTATCTAACAGAAAACCTAAATGACATTATTTTAACCAAGAGAGAAGTTTACTTTTTTCCTCATGTAAAAATGTCTGCAAGCAGTAAAAAGGGATTCAGGGGGAGGAAGGCGACATAAATAGTTGGAACACAGGGCACTTTTAGGGCAGTGAAATATTCTGTGTTATACTATAACAGAGGATGCATGACATTATACATTTACCAAAACCCATAGAACTATATAACACAAAGAATGAACCCTACTGTAAACTATGGACTTCAGTCAATAATAATGTTTCAATATTGATTCATCAATTATAACAAATGCAAGATGTTTATAATAGAAATTCTGCATGCACATGGGGGTGTATATGCAAACTCTCTGTACTTTCTGCACAATTTTTCTGTAAACCTAAAAATTGCTCTAAAAAACAAAGTCTATTAATTAAAAAAAAAAAAATGTCTTGAAGGGAGCAGTCTGGGCTGGTGTGGGAATTCCACACTGCCTTCAGAGTCCAGACTCCTAGCTTTCTGCTCCATCATCCTTAGCACATGGCTCCCACCAGGCCATCATATCCTTTCCAGGTAGCAAAATCAAAGAAGGGGCAAGGTAAAGGGGTATTTTTCAAAAGGGTCCCTGTAAAGGTCACCACCCAACAGCTTCCTCTTCCATGTCATTGGCCATTCCAATCTGCAAGTGAGGCTGGGAATTGTAGTTTCCTCATTGGGCACATCACCCCTCCTGCTATTACTAAGGAGGAGGAGAACATGGATATTGGCTGGACAACTAGACATGTCTGTTCAGCATCACATACATATCCTTACATAATTATTTCCCACTAGACCAAGTTTTCTCAACAGCAGCACTACTGACATTTTGAGCCGGATAATGCTTTGCTGTGCACTGTAGGATGTTTAGCAGCACCCCTGGTCTCTACCCACTAGATGCCAGTAGCATCTCTCCCTCCTCTGTTGTGAAAACCAAAAATTTCTCCAGACATTGCCAAAATCATCCCCAGTTGAGAACCACTCTACTAGTCTATCCTGATCATCTTTATATCACTTCCCAGCTTAATTACAATAGTGACTATAGTTATAATAACTATGTCTATTTTAACACTGAACACTATTTTAACCATTTCTGTTACACCCATTTTTACACATAGGAACTGAGGACCAGAAAGAACTTTCCAAAGGTACCAGAGCTAGCAAGTAGGCTCAGCTGAGGTCTATCTGACTTCAAGGTTTCTAGTCTGCTTCCTCCATCCACTACCCTGTCCTCCAATACACAACCACCCTTACCCACCCTCCAGTATGATAAGCATTCAAGAAACATTTGTTGAATTAAGTTAAAAAAAAAATTTGAATGGAACCAGAAATAAATCCTCATAGTTTTAAAACACTATATATAGATTTAAATGAAGACTAAGAATAAGAATAGGAATAGGAGGAGGAGGAGGAGGAAGGGGAAGAAGAAAGTAAAAATAAAGAGAGGAAGGAAGGAGGGAGGGAGGAAGGAATGGAGGGAGGGAGGAAATACAGATAAAGGACCAAAAGAGCATACTGTGCTTGCCAGCTTTAATTTAGTAGATTCTTAAGGCATCTCCATAAAGAGTAGGTAAATAGGTGCATATCTTATCAGCAATGAGTGATTGTTTAAAAATCTCACAGAATAAAGAGTGGGCCACTTTTATTTAACACTTGGAAAGAGAAATGATTTTTTTTTTTTTCCCTGTAGCAGACAAAGTGCTACTGTTGATGACAAAATTCACCTACCAGTTTCTGCTTCAGTGGGAGAAGCTGAACCGGTCAAGACAACAACTGAAAAATGCAATCACTGGGAAGTAGAGCGGGGAGGGCATTGGGTAGGTAAACTTGTGCCTGGATAGGCCTTTCACTCCCTGGGCTATTTGCAGTCTGTTACAGAGATTATTCTTTAATTGGGGAAAAGCAGTAAAGGAATTAAATAAATCATGAATAAGAATGCCCTGGCCCACCGCCTGAACCCATAGGCGTAGTCAGGAGTTGCAGCCTCTCCCTCCCCCCAGGTTGTGTTTGGTACTAAATGCTCTCTGGAAAACATAATCACTCTGCTTCTCAGAATCAGCCGAATTAGGAAAATATTATTTAGTAATATTTGTCCTTCATTATATTCAGTGTTTATTTGAACTTACTATTTATTAAGTGGCCCTGAGTTCCTGAAATGTTTATTAGATGTTGCATATTTTATTCACTTTTTTAGAAGTATTCAAAAACTGGGGAGATTTCACTATTTTTTGTTGTTGTTGTTTCTTTTTTTTATGTAGTCTGGCAATATTTACTAATTGTACACAAACTGTCGATTCCTATATAACCACTCCCAAAGCTTGGGTGTTATTGTGCATACCAAAAAAATTCCTATGAAAACAATAACACTGATGCTTTTTAGAGACGCCTCTGACTCTTACAAACTCATAGGATTTAGGAATGTTTCTTTAATCACCAGGACATTAAAAAATGTCCTATATTTCCTTTAAGCTTGCTTTAAAACAGGGTAATTGTTACTAATTTTTTTCCCTTGAACTATTTTATCATCTCACCAACTCGGAATGTGTTGGATTCACCTGGGATCAGAGCTAATGCTTCTTTGAAAATACCTGGGACAACAAGGGTTTCCATTAGCAGTGAGATATGGGTAGACATTTATTTCAAAATGGCAATGAAGTTGAGGAATTTGATTAGTTTAACTTTCCTGAGAACTGAAAAATGGTCAACAATCATTCATATGCCATTTTATAGCATTTTTCTTTGAACATCAGTGTTCTACCACATTCTTCCTAATAGCCTATTTCTGCTTTGCTTCTTGTCTGTTTCTCTGGTGTTTTTATGTTGCAGTTAATAAAATGTTGAACCCTTACACTTAACTTCTTAGAAAATGTAATAACAATAATTAGTCAAAATGGATGCCCAAAGATAACTAAGAAACAATAGTTGCTCTTAAAATATATCATGGCATTTCCCCCTCATAATAAAACACTAATATAATACATATAATCCTATGGGTAGATTAGGAAATGGGGAGTGTTATCACTCATCTTTGTCTTTCTAAATACAGGAAGTAAACATATGAAAAGAGTCAAACAGGAAAATCAATATTAGAATCAGGAGTAGAATTAAATTATAGCTATATAATGTCTGAATTAATACTCTCTTTGTAGAGGTAGAGAAATGTTATTTTAATCCTGAAGAAAAATTATCTCAAAATTTATTTTACTTCTTGCCAGATTGCCAGGCTTTGGTATACTGTGGTTAATAAAACTTAGAACTATTGTTTTCCTTTCTTAAAATATGCAAAACTCTAATTAGCTACAACAATGCACCAACATAATTTTCAAACTGCTTTTAAATTATGTAGCTTCTTCCTTGTAATTTGAAGCACTGAAATGTAGCCAATATTGCAAAATTACTCTTAACCACTAGAGGGCAGAAAATACTCCACACTTGTACATAACTAATTTTAAATTCTTAGACCAAAACAATCACCACCAGCACCACCACAACAAAAACAACAAAAGATTTTAAGATCTTGTTTTATTCTGTACGTACACTTAACATGGCACAGTTAACAACCTTAAATTTTTAAACTAAAGTACAGTCACTTCTTTTCAGCAGTTTATAGGAGGCAAAAATAGAAATCATTTTTAGCAGCCTGAGAATAGCTATGAGCTAAAGAACACATCAGTATCAGAGAGTCAGTACATAGCCAAGGAAAGGCAAAGTACTTAAGAAACAAAACAAAACAAAACTCAGCACCCAAAGAGAATCAGCAAGACTCTTTTTACCATAAAATATCTTCAATGGAATACAGAGGTGGTAACTATTATAAAATTGAAATAGACAATAAGGTCACAAAGCTATTAAATGCTAAAATACTGACATCTGAATCTTTAATTTCTACATGTACTTTCTTATATTACAAACCAGGGGTAGATCTGATTGTGGCAGAAATATTTTTAGTTTCCTCTTAATTTATCTTTTTGACCCAATAACTTTTCTTTTCCTCCCAATTAATCCATTTGCATTTCAATAGCTAAAGCATTACTTTGATTAGAAAACACAACCTCTTCACTTTCTCACTCTCATCAACTAAAATGCATCATGGTAAGCGAAACCGTTTGGATTTCAGTCTGGGTGGGTGACATTTTAACTACTGCCCCTTCAACCTTCTCCCTCTGTCAATCTTGGCCATGTCCTCCATCATAGGATAGAGAGGGTGATGGTAGCAGGCTGATGGAGGGATGGAGCAGGCATGAAGCCAGGGGACATACATCAGCGAGTCTGTGACTTCTCTGATGCATGAGTCTTTCACTTGCCAATCAAATGTGACAAGGCTTTTACCTTGAGGGTTGTGGATGACTTTACCAAAACACTAAATCATTTCTGAAGACTTGTTTCCTAACATAAGCAAACCTGTTCTCACTGTTCAGGTATGTGGACACTGTTTACTCTAATACTCATAAACACAGTGCAGTGGTACAGAAAAGTAGGGGTGTGGGACTTAGTAGGGAGTGCCACTTCTTTTAGATTAATGAAAAAAAAATGCACTTCTAAAATCAGGGCTAGTCACAGAAGAGAAAGGCTTCTGATAATTACCTATTGGTAGAAGTTACAATTGGGCAAATTTGAAAGAATCTTCTAAAAATGATAGCAGATCAGGAATAAATATGGCTAACAGGAGCCATAGACTTTTTTGTTTGAGCAAAGACTGCATGGTTATACATCACAGATGGCATTTCTGCATTGGGTGTGATGTTCTAATTGACATCTAAAACCTTATAACTCTTTGTGCTGGTTTGTATATATTATGTCCCCCAGAAATTAGACTTGTATTTCCCATGTCAGAGAATCCCTAAATATTACCTTTTCAGTTAATCCATGACCATGTATTATATAAGATGTATTTGTTATGGTTTTTCATATTAGTCAGATTTGCTGATGATGCTGATAAATTGCCTAGTTACTCTTAAATTTGCCATTTTCCTCACGGACCACTTATTCATGAAAGGTAGTTAGCTTAATAGTTAGTGACCTGTTCTTAGCCCTGATATGGACTCTCATTTATCTTTTAGATTAGTTTAAATGTTTTGAGATAAGTGGTTTTCTTTTGTTTTTCTGACACCTGATCTTTATAATTCTTACAGGGAATTGCCTTTCCAAAAAGACAAATCACCCTGACATCTGTCAGAAGAATAGTACATTTTGTTCTTGTGTAGCTTTGTTTTCTTTTCAATATCAGGTGCTTGCAGAAAGTTAAATTGAGTACTCCTGAATTCAGGGAATACTACTCTATACCTCTTTTTGTAAGGCCCCTCTCATTTTACTTGTTCCACTTGATCACTGAGCTCCACTCCCATTTTCTCTTCCTAATAGGCATCAAATGTTAGTGTACTTAATAAATTTATAAATTTTGACCTGTGCAGAAAACAGATGGCTCTTGGAAAATGACAGGTGGTGACTCCAATTGCAGCTGCTGTTCCAAATGTGATATCATTGCTTGGGAAAATCAACACATCCCCTGATTCCTGGTATGCAGCTATTGATATAACAAAACTTTTTTCTCAATAACTTTTAGGAAAAACCATGAGAAACAGTTTGTTTCAGCTGGCAAGGCCAGCAATACACCTTCACTATCCTACCTCCAGAGTATTTCAGCTCTCCAGTCCTATATCATAATCTAGACAACAGGAATCTTGATGAAATTTATTTTCTACAAGACATCAGAGTGGTCCTTTGAATTGATATCATGCTGATCAAGAAGCACATTAAGAAGTAGCAACTACTGTATACTTAGAAATTTCTAGGCATCTAGCGGCAGGGGACATGTTGAGATATTCCTTCTTAGATGAAGGATAAGCTGTTGCATACGGCCCCTCCTACAGCCAAAAAAGAGGCACGATGCCTAGCTGGCCTCTTTGAATTTTGGAGACAACATATTCCTCATTTGGGTGTGCTACCTCAGCCCATTTACTGAGTGACTCAAAAAACTGCTAGTTTTGAGTGGGGATCATAGCAAGAAGAGGCTCTGTGACAGGTCCAGGCTGCTATGCAAAATACTCTGCCACTTGGGCAATATGATCCAGCAGATCCAATGCTGCTGGAAGTTTCAGTGGCAAATAGAGATGCTATTTGGATCCTTTGGCGGGCCCCTATAGGAGAACCACAGTGCAAATCCTTAAGATTTTGGAGAAAAGCCCTACAATCCTTTGTAGATAACTACTCTCCTTTTGAGAAACAGCTTTTGGCCTGTTAGTAGAGAACAAATGCTAACTATGGGCTACCAAGTTATTATGAAACCTGAGTTGCCCATCATGAGGCAATATCATGAGTGTTGTCTGACCCACCAAGCCATAAAGTTGGGCATGCGCAGCAACACTCCATCATCAAGTAGAAGTAATATATCCAAGATCGTGCTTGAGCAGGCCCCAAAGGCACAAGTTACATAAGGAAGTGGCCCAATGCCCATGACCCCCACTCCAACCACATTACCTTCTCTTTCCCAGCTCACAGCAATGGCCTCTTGGGTGGTTCTTTACAATCAGTTGTCTGAGGTTGGGCCTGGTTTACATGCACTATTCACAAGTACAGCCTGAAAGTGGACAGCTGCAGCACTATAGTTCTTTTCTGGGACATCCCTGAAGGGCAGTTGTGAAGAGAAATCCTCCCAGTGGGCAGAACTTCAAGCAGTGCACCTGTTGCTCACTTTGCTTGGAAGAACAGAGGCCAGAGGTGTGTTTGATTACTGATTCATGAGCTGTTACTAATCGTTTTGCTGCATGGTCAGGTACTTGGAAGGAACATGGTTGGAAAATCAGTGACAAAGAGATCTGGAGAGAGGTATCTGAATGGGTGAAAAAGTTGAAGATGTTTGTGTCCTATGTGAATGCTCACCAGAGGGTGACTTCAGCAGAGGAGGATTTTAATAATCAAGTGGATAGGATGACCCACTCTGCGGATACCACTCAGCCTCCTTCCCCAGCCACTCCTGTCATTTCCCAATGGACTCATGAACAAAGTGGCCATGATAGTAGGGGTGGAAGGTATTCATGAGTTCAGCAACATGGATATCCAATCACCAAAGCCAACCTGGCTACAGTCACTACTAAGTGCCCAATATTCCAGAAGCAGAGACCCACACCCAGTCCCCGATACGGCACCATTCTCCTGAGGTGATCAACCTACTACTTGATGGCAGGTTGACTACATTGGACCACTTCCATCATAGAAAGGGAAGCATTTTGTTCTTACTAAAATAGACACGTATTTTGAGTATGGACTTGCCTTTCCTGCATGCAATGCTTCTGCCAAAACTACCATCCATGGACTTACAGAATGCCTTATTACCCACCATGGTATTCTACACAGCACTGCTTCTAATCAAGGAACCCACTTCATAGCAAATGAAGTACAGGAATGGGAACATGCTTATGGAATTCACTGGTGTTACCATGTTCCATATCATCCTGAAGCAGCTGGATTGATAGAATGATGGAATGCTCAATTCTGGTACCAACTGGTGGCAACTTGCAGGGCTGGGGCAATGTTCTCCAGGAGTCTGTATATGCTCTAAATCAGTGTCCACACTATGGTACTATTTCTCCCATAGCCGGGATTCACAGGTCCAGGAATCAAGGGGTGGAAATGGGAGTGGCATCACTGACTATTACCCCTAGGGACCCACTAGAAAAATTTTTACTTCCTGTCCCAGCAACCTTAAGCTCTGATTACTCATAGGTCTTAGTTTCAAAGGGTGGAGTGCTTCCTCCAGGAGACACAAAAACAATTCCATTGAACTGGAAGTTAAGACTCCTACCTGGCCTCTTTTGGGCTCCTCATACCTCTGAATCAACAGTCAAAGAAAGGACTTACTGAACTGGCTGGTGATTGATGCTGATTATTGAGGGGAAATGGGACTGCTAGTACACAGTGGCAGTAAAGAAGAGTTTGCCTGGAAGAAAGGAAATCCTTTAGGGTGTCTCTTAGAACTACCATGCCATGTGATTAAAGTCAATGGAAAACTGCAAGAACACAATCCAGAAAGGACTACTAATGGCCCAGAAACTTCAGGAATGAAGGTTTGGGTCACCCCACCAGGCAAAGAAACAAGACCAGCTGAGGTGTCTGCTGGTGATAAAGGGAACATGGAAGGAATAGGTAATAGAAGGTAGTTTTAAATGTGAGCTATGTCCACATGACCAGTTGGAGAAACAAGGACTGTAAGGGTTGTTATTCTTTTCCTTATTCTGTTATGAACATGTGTGTATATACACATAAAGGACGTATCTTTGTTTTCTTCCTTAGCTTATCCCCTTAACATGTAACATAACTAATGTTAGCTTTATGTCATAGTATTTAAGTTACAGAACATCAAGTTTAGAGTGAATATTACCCAAGGAATTGCATTATCTTCTGAGGAAAGGGTGATTATGTTTCTGGTTATACCCAGAACAGATGAATTATGTAAGGTGAAATCATGACTGTTATTGATTTAGAGATTAAGTGTAGCTTAAGGAGATGTGTATGGTGCCAAGTTAACAAGGAGTGGGTTGTGATGGTTAAGTTCATGTGTCAACCTGGCTAGGTTACGGTGTTCAATTGTTTGGTCAAGCAAGCATTGGCCTGAGTATTATTGAGAGAGTATTTTGTGGACTTAAATCATTCGTTAATCAATTGCATCTATGGCTGATTACATTTACAATCAAAAAAGGAGATCGCTTTCAGCAATGAGAGAAATCTCATCCAATCAGTTGAAGGCCTTTGAGGGTAAACTGCTGATTTCAGCAGTCAAAAAGAATAATTTCTAGCTCTACTTCCACCACTCAGCTTCTCCTGAAGAAGAGGTCCCAATTTGTGGCCTGCTCTATAATAGGTTCATACCTAAGGAATGCAGATTAAGATTGAGACTATGTCTAAATTAGAGTACATAATTCAATATACTAGAATAATTTTGAGCATCCCTGGATAGGAGGCTACTCTGTATTGTTGAAATTAGTTAAATCACAGGAGTTAAGGATAAGGAATGTTGGCCAAATAAATATACCCAATCCTGACATACCTGAGAGCCTTTCAGAACCTTTTTTAAAGAGAAAAAAATGTTTTACAAAGGTCTGACACATTTTTCTCTTGCTTAAAAATAATCTATTTTGCTCATTTGCTACCTCCCAGAAAAAAATCAAGCCATGAGGAAACGAGATTAAAGTTAAGTTTGGAAAAAAGTAGAGTATGAAAAGTTCTGAAAGGCTGTTGACAGTAAACGGGCTAAGATGGCAGGAAATTTAATGGGAGACTCTAATCCCAGGAGTTTTGGCCAGCAAAGGGGCAGAAAGTTTAGGGAGGACTTCTGAGGGAAACCGATTTTTAAAATATATAAAGGTGTCAAAGATAAAGGCAAATTTCACCTTAATGCACAAGTCTGTCTCCAGCAGGATCTACTCTTCCCAGGCTAGTGGGGCGATAAGTGCCAGAAGGTGGAGAGAAGTGCAATGCCTCAAAAATAGACCTAAGACCACAAAATTACCACGTTACCTACCCCTATGCACCTTTTTCCCCCCATGTTAGCTAGCACTCATCTAGAAGGCATGGCACACACACACAAAAAAATACCCAGCTGATTGGTTGACAAAAGAGTAAACCAAAGAATGTCAAACGCATTGTTACATCTCCCTTTCCCGAGGTGGTCATTCTGCTCTCATTTTCCTGTGTTCCTGCAGCCTCAGATCTAGCCTTTAACTCAGAATCGTAACCTTCCCACATCCCGTTCCTTTGGGAGGATGGGGGGGAAGTGGGGGAGTGAGGGCTGCGGGTTTCTCAGAATTGAGAGAAATTCCTGACCCTGTAGAAACATGGTTCCCAGTCGTTTCTTTCGGGGGGTGATCTGAGGTAATCGAAGTGGGGCTTTGCTCCTGGGGACTAAGTAGAGAAAGGGCTGCACCTGCAGGTCTGCCGGCCTATCTGCCACGTCCGCGCCCACCCAGCGGAGGATGAGCCAAGGCCAGGCGAGCGGCTGCGCTTGCGGAGTCCCGAAGACCCCAGCTCTCGTCGCACTGGCCATTCCCGCGAGACGGGGGCTCAGATGATCCCGCCTCACTAAGGTCTCCCCTGCCTCCCTTCCCTGGACCTAAGCTCTCCCTCTGCGCAGTCCACGGGAGATTAACAACCCCGCCCCGGCCGGGGACTTAGTTACATCAGGCAGTTAGTTTTCAGAGGAAACGAGGCCGCCGCCACCACCAGAAGGAGCGGAGGGTGAGGCGACAACGCCGACTGTGGCGGAAGATCCCGTTTGGCCCCGGGACTGGGCATCTCGCCCGCTCGCCTCACTTCCGGTCCTGCTTCTGATTCTTGCCAGTCTGGGAACTCTAGGGCTTCCTCCGAGGCCTCCAAGAGCGGCCCGCCGCGCACCTGCCCGACACCCCCGGAGCTCGCCGCCGCGCCGGGATGCATTACCTAGTGCCACGGTCACGGTCGCCGTCACAGGCACCCTCAACCCCACCCCCGGCCCGCCCGCGCTCCCTCTCTCTCTCTCTCAGCGGCACCTGCCCGCAAGCTCCCAGGGGCCGCAGGTGCGAAGGCCGACCGAATTCCACGCCCCGCGGAGGCCCACCAGGTCTAGGGAGGGGCCGTGGGGGTGCAGTCGCATGCCGCTCCCAGGCTGATGTTCCAGGTGTGTCCGAAGTGCCGCGACACCTCTGGGCAGGGCAGTATGGCCCGGAAAGCTCGGCCTCTGCTCCTGGGGCCCGCGGTGCTCGCCATGGCGCTTCCTTGGCTTTCCCACAAAGTCGGAGGGAGGAGTGGGATTCTCACCGACGCGGCTGGCAACCAGGAATCCCCTTTGGTGTTCCAGTGGATTTCTTCAGTACAATTCTTGTCCAGAAATACCAAAGCCTTTAGAAGTACAGCCCTCGATTCTGTTGGATGGCGAGTCTCCCCGCTTTTTAGAGAGACCATGGGATTGGGGTGGGGTGGGGGGTCGGGAGAGTCAGGGGGAGGATCAGCTGCGTTTTCTTGAATATTTTATGGTTATTATAGGCTGGAGTGAAATAGTGACACATTCCAGGGTAATTTGGGCAGATAATAAAAAATATATTTATAGCCTCCCCCTCCCCAGCCCTGAAGATCTGGGGGAAGGTGCAGATGTGTTGGACATCCTCACCTGGACTGGTGTTGATGTTGTCACAAACATTGGGACTGGCGGTTTGATGTGCTGAGCCCTCGAGCATGGGACTTGCCCTTATGAAACTCATTAGCACAAAGGAGAGTCTAAACTTGCATGTAATGGTGCCTAAGAGTCTCCCCCTGAGAACCTCTTTGTTGCTCAGATGTGGCCCTCTCTCTAACTGAGCCATCTCAACAGGTAAACTCGCTGCCCTCCCCCGTACGTGGGACCCGACTCCCAGGGGTGTAAATCTCCCTGGCAGTGCAGAATATGACTCCCGGGGATGAATGTGGACCCGGCATCATGGGACTGAGAGTATCTTTTTGACCAAAAGGGGGATGCAAAATGAGATGAAATAGTTTTGGTGGCTGAGAGATTTCAAATGGAGTTGAGAGGTCACTCTGGTGGACATTCTTATGCACTATATAGATAACACGTCTTAGGTTCTAATGTATTGGAATAGCTAGAAGTAAATACCTGAAACTACCAAACTCCAACCCAGCAGTCTGGACTCCTGAAGACAATTATAGAATAATGTAGATTACAAGGGGTAGCAGTGTGATTGTGAAGACCTTGTGGATCACACCCCCTTTATCTAGTGTATGGATGAGTAGAAAAATGGGGATAAAAACTAAAGGACAAATGGAGTGGGATGGGGGGATGATTTGGGTGTTCTTTTTTAACTTTTATTTTTTATTCTTGTTCTGGTTCTTTCTGATGTAAGGAAAATGTTCAGAGATAGATTGTGGTGATGAATGCATAACTATGTTATCATACTGTGGACAGTGGATTGTATACCATGGATGATTGTATGGTGTGTGAATGTATTTAATAAAACTGAATTTAATAAAAAAAAATTGCTGTTTATTACTGAAGTCATCTGAGAGTCCAGTCCACAGATGGGCTATTGGTGAGGAAGGAAGCCCCTGATTTCTGTGCAGCATTGGGTTGAATAATTAAGCAGTACAAAGCATGTTTTCTGCCTGCCCTGACAGAGGGTCAGTATGGTAGTGACCCAATTAGTTGACTCCCAAACCAGCTGTGTCCTCCATTTCTTTTCCAGATTGTGCCTTTTTAGCCAAGAAGCATGGAGGTAATTCATGGCAGGCCCTACTGTTGCAAGGAGCTTGAAGGAGCTGACATACTGTCAGACACGTTTTGCTCCAATGAACTGCACACCCCACTGCGAAGAAAAGTTCGCCCAACTGCCTCAGATGACAGGTACAACAAATGCTAGAGAAAACAAACAAGAAAAAAGTATTTGAATGTATCAGTGTGTTCTAGTTTGCTAATGCTGCCAGAATGCAAAACACCAGAAATGGATTCCCTTTTATAAAAGGGGGTTTATTTGGTTACATGGTTACAGTCTTAAGGCCGTAAAGTGTCCAAGGTAGTGCATCAACAGTCGAGTACCTTCACTGGAGGATGGCCAATGGTGTTCAGAAAACCTCTGTTAGCTGGGAAGGCATGTGGCTGGCGTCTGCTCCAGAGTTCTGGTTTCCAAATGGCTTTCTCCCAGGACGTTCCTCTCTAGGCTTCAGCTTCTCTCCAAAATGTCACTCTCAGTTGCTCTTGGGTCGTTTGTCCTCTCTTAGCTTCTCCAGAGCAAAAGTCTGCTTTCAAAGGCTGTCTCCAAAATGTCCCTGTAAGCTGAAGCTCCTCTCTCAGTTCCAGTGCATTCTTCAAAGTGTCTCTCTTGGCTGTAGCTCCTCTTCAAAAGTTCAGTCTCAGCTGCACTGAGTTCCTTCTGTTATGTCAGCTCATTTATATGGCTCCACTGATCAACTTAGACACACCCTGAATGGGCAGAGCAACACCTCCATGGAAATTATCCAGTCAGAGTCATCACCCACAGCTGGGTGGGGCGCATTCCAAAGAAACACTCAAAGAATTACAATATAATCAACACTGATAACGTCTTCCCACACAAGATTACATCAAAGATAATGGCGTTTGGGGGACACAATATATTCAAACTGGCACACAGTGTATTTTTGAAAGTAAGAAAAACCATTTATCATTTTGGGGCTCTTCTGTTTATCACATCGTAGAGAAGACAAAACATAACAGTTAACTAAACCTTAAAGTGCCCATATCTATTGGGAACTTGATAAGTAGGTTGGTGCATACTATAAAAAGACATCAAATTCATTCACTAAATTCTAGAACTATAGAAAATACTCAGTTCCTTCATTTGGAAATAAATCTGTTTTAATCAAAGTTTTTTGTTTTAATTTCATAAAAGGGGAAACAGTGTAGTGGTTCCCTAACATCCCCAAATACCATCTGCTCAGAAATACTCCCAGAATCTGTTGATTCCAGCTGCTGTCTAAATTTTTGCTGTACCAAATTTCCTTTAATACACTAATTATTGGTTATGGTTATAACTGCATCTAGCATATATTGAGTGATTGTATACATTGGCACTGTACCAAGCCTTTGTATGTAGTAATTCTTTTAATCCTTACAACAACCCTATTGAATAAGTACTATTATTCCCATTTTACATGTGAAGTAACAGATATAGACATGTAATTTGCTGAGATCTTGGTGCCAGCTTTTCTGCATTGTGTTTACTTGAATCATTAAAAAACAAACATAAAAAACCCAAACACTTGAATAGTGAAAAATAGCCTGTTGGGTTGTTTTCTCATTTTAGTGTTTTGTTGTTGTTGTTAATTTTTATTTCACGTGGTCCGCTCTCTCACTCAAGAATTCTTTCTTTAAGAAACCAGACAGTAAGTTGCCTAGCCTCAGTTTAAACACTTCCAAAATGTGGCATCACTTACCATACAGGCAGTCCATTCCACTTTTTAATGCTCCTGATTGTTAATTTTCTAATCAGAACATTTTTACTCCTTGTAATTTCTACCTGCTGATCTGGCTCTTCCTCTGAAGCCACGCAAAATAGTAATTAACCATCTCCATGACAGTGCTTGATGATTCCTTTTGCCTCTCTAAGATTTCTCATTGCCAGACTTTGCCAGATGTCACTGGTTCTCACAACCTTTATGATGGGTTTTTTTTCTTTGTTTCTTTAACATATCTGAAAAGAAAGCATATACAAAGAATTGAGATACGGAAAAGCATTGGTTCAACACTAATGAATCTACAAGAATTAGGATTTGGGGAAGGTGAGAAAGATTACCTAAACATTTAAAACAATTGGAAACTGCAACCAAAATAATCTGATAAACTCCTTTTTACCACTTATGAATAGACTTCAGAAACTCGTTGTATAATTTTTATTAAATTAGAGAGCCTCGATGGGCTGCTCATATGCAAAACAGAAGTAAGGGGATTCTCTGACTGGTCCCTATGTTGTTAAATATTCTGCCCGTCTGAGCTTCACCCCTGGCTTCTTAATGAAGCAGGCCTCTGTCCCCAACACTTGAAAGAGGATGTGATCCATTGGAGAAACATCTGTCTTACTAGTACCACCTCTAATATTTCCTCTATATTCTGGGTCTTCAGTTGTGTTCAAGGACACCATATCATACACTATTAAGTTGCACATCCATGAGAAACATAGTAGACAATGACAAGGAAACATTTTTTTAATTATAAACTCAGTCTATTCGATGTGTTTCTAAAGGTGCAATACTTTCTTTATTTATCAGTAAAAGAAATTAGAAATTACTTCAAAAAAATCAGCAAATGGCAAACAAATTTCCTTGAAGGTCATGCTCACATATATGGTGCATCCTAGAAAAGAAGAGGGGCAAGGCAGTTTTCATCCACTTGCGAGTTTTGGTGGGAAACGTTTTCTAAACTGATCTAGGAAGTAGAATGTAGAATCAATTCATCCTCCTCTCAATGGCCATCCACTGGATAATGAATTTAAAAATGAGACTAAATTAAAAACACACACCCCCGCAACCTCACACACCTGCCAAAAGAAGAAAAGTAAAACATTAAGATGTACTATTCTCCAGAACAGAAACAGGGAGCAGCTTTATCAATTCAAATTAGTCTGTTACAGAATCATCACAAGCATGCCTTGATTTTAAATAAACAAACAAACAAAAAATTGCAACAACAGAACAAAAACTAGTACTGATCACTGTTCTGACAAAACATAGTTACTCAAAATTAGCTAGACAGGGAAGGGGCAAGGGACCATACCTATGGGTCTTGTCTCATATTAGGGCATGTGTGTAAGTGCAGGTCATTCGTCATTATTGCAGAAACAATTTTAGCTTTTAATCTTCAGTTTGATTTAAACATTGCTTTAAGTATGATGTTGACACCAGCTGTGTTCTAGAGAGATGCTCATAGCAGCACACACCTATGCCTCTTCTCTGGTTCTGGAGGCTCCAGGGTAGCCAGTATTGCTTCATCAAATACATTCTTTAGGCCTTTCTGTGTGAGTGCAGGGCACTCCACATAAATGACAGCCCTCAGGTCACTGGCCAGCTTTTGAGCAGTCTCCGAAGTAATAGGCCTCTGTTCTTGGAATGTTTCTCAGTAGTACAGGGGTCATCTCTGAGATCAATTTGGGTCCCCAAAAAACAAGAAAGGAGTCTTTGGACAATTGTAAGTTAACTCAGTTACCCACTTTTCTTTCACATTTTCAAATCAGGATGGACAGAGCAGTGAAAAACAGTCTAGAAATATATCTGTTTCAGGATAACTCAGTGATGCTAATCTGTCATAAGCCTCTTGCCCTGCTGTATCAAAAAGTCTAAGAGTTTATGGTTCTCCACCAATCATAACTGTAGCTGCATAGTAGTCAAAAAGTCAGTACATATTCAGATGGAAGTTTGTGGTGTAGGACCTCAGGAGATACGTTTTACCAAGGGCACCATCACCCACAACAGTGCACTTAATTGTTTGCATTGCTGGAATTGTTTTTTCTCCACTTTCAATACTTCAAATTCAGGTTGACCTCAGCTTCTCCACCTGGGCACTGGAACACTACACAGTCTCCTCAGCTGCAGGACAGGGGCACAAACCTCTCACAAACTTTACTCTTCTTTCCTCTTGCATTTGGCTTTCACCATCACAATCAAATTTCATGGATCTGTTCCACTTTGTAAGTGTGCTCTTTGTATTTAAAAAAAACAGGTTTTATTTCTTAATTATAAAACTAACACATGTTCCTTATAGTTTCAAAACCGTAGAAATTCTCCATTTTTCCAACAGGAAGAAAAAAAAAAAAAAACTAAACCACAAGGAAGAAAACCTCTGTCCTTTCTTTATCCAGAAATATTAACCACTGTGTTAACATTTCAATATGCATCATCTATGGTTTTTTATTTAATTTTAAGATCATATTATACATATTTTTTGTGAACTTCTATGTTCACCTAGTGAAACAGAATATTTTTATATTGAGGGGAAAGTGGGCCCAGTGTGCTTCTCTTGAATCAGTCTTTGCAGTACCTGATTCTCAGAATTGGCTGTATGCCCTGAATTCCTACTCAGATCCAAGAGCCATTCTATTAGGCAGGGCTTCCCTTGAGTCAGAGGAAACCCTGAGCAGGTAATGTGTGATCAGGCAGTTGTCCCTGGCTCAAAAGCAGTGATGTGAGGTTTTAGATTTGGCCTAAAGGGTGGGCTTAGTTCCCAGTTAGAGCCTCTACCCACCTTTTTTTCACCTGCAGGGTCAGAGCACACTGCTGAATATCTGACCTAGTATGAAAGTGGTCCTGCCTATCTAGAGATGGTTCTGGCCTTTCTGCCTCTTTCCTGCAAGATCTGGGCTAGGTCAACTGAGTCTGATATTTCACAGCATTAGGGCAGCTCCTGTCAGTGAGAAGACACCTGGCACCCAGATCTAATATCATATTCTTCCTTTATTTTGCATACTGATAACAATCTGGCCACAGTTGATGTTACGTGTTTTTTAGCAATGTTATACTGAGTTCATAGTAAATTTAGGGTCAACTAAGATCTAAAGGCCATTTTTTTTTAAGGAGCAGCTGAGTTATTTCCCCAATACTTTAGTCTGCCATTATACACTTATTAACGTTAAATTTGAGACTTCTGATTCAACAGCCAATTTTGTCTTTTAATATCTTAAGATTTTGATCTCTGAAGTTAATAATAATGAAATTTAAAAAAATGATAGTCACAGCATTTCAGCCTCTTTTTGAATGTAAACTCCATGAAAATAGAGAAGAGAGTATTTTTTACATCTTTATATAATAAATACCTGATTCCCAATCAGTTTAAAGTTAAGTCTCTAAAAAATTGATTTGATTGCCCCCCCCATAGAATGACCATTAGCAAATATTTTGCTTTTTATTTTATCACGTCTAACATTCACACAGAAACATGCACAGATCGTGAGTATACATGTTAATGAATTTTCACAAAGTGAACACATCTGTGCACCCAGAATAAACAAAAAAAATCCAGCTTCTCAAAAATAACCCTTGTGTCCCATTCCAGTTGCTGTCCAACCAAGGTAACCACCAACCCTGATGTATATAACCCATGAATTAATTTAGCTTGTTTTTAAATTGCCTATGAATAGAAGCAGACAGTATGTACTCATTTGCCCATATTCTTTAGCTTAGCATAATGTTTTTAGGATTTATCCCTAATATTGTATGTGTCAGTGATTTGTTCCTTTTTATTGCCAAATAGGATTCCATTGTCTGAATAATCCATAATCTGTTTATCGATTTTCCTGTTGATAGACATTTGAGTTGTTTCCATTTTTGTGGGTTTTTTCCCCTCAGTTTTTGGCTTTTATATATAAAGTTTCTCTGAGTATTCTTGTACAAGAATTACTGTAGATATATGTTTTTGTTTTTATTGGGTAAATACCTAGAGGTGGAAGTGCAAAATCGTAGGGTAGGTGTATGTCAAATGTTGTAGGAATAAAATTGTTCATAATACTCCCTTATTATGGTTGTTTGTATGATGTCTGTAGTGGGTTGAATGGTATTCACCAAAATGATATGTACATAGACCGTATCAATATCACCTTATTTGGATTAAGGTCTTTGCATATATAATTTAGTTAAAGATACTGAGATGAGGAGATCCCCCTGAATTACCTGGCCCCTAAATCCAATGACAAATGTCCTTGTAAGAGACATACAGAGAAGACACACAGAAGGGAAGGCAGTGTGAAGACTGAGGCAGAGATTGGAGTGACGCAATCACAAGCCCAGGAATGCCTGGACAGCCGCCAGAACCTGGAAGAGTCAAGGAACAGATTCTCTCCAAGAGCCTCTGAAGGGAGTGCACCGCTGACAGCTTGATTGTAGACTTCTGGCATCCAAAATTAGAGACAGAATTTCTGTTGTATTACCCATCACATTTGCTGTTACAACAGCCCTAGGAAACTAATATGTATTTTGGTACTCAGAATGGGGTGCTGCTCTACAATGTACAAAAATGTCATCAGTGCTTTGGAATTGGGTAACGGGTAGAGGCTGGAAGAATTTTGAGGAGCTTGAAAGAAAAAGCCTCGACTGCTGTAAAGAGATTTTTGGTAGAGATGTGAAGGTTAATGGCATCATGATGAGGGCACAGGCAAGTGAGGACAGCACAGAAGAGAAAGCTTCATTTGACTTAGAGAACAGATGTATTGTCATGAACAGAATGTTCATGAGTGGGCTATTTTTTATTTCATTTAATCTTCTCTGTTGGCTTTTTACCTATGCCTCATTATATTATTATTTTTAGTGGTTCCTCTAAGGACTACAGTGTGCAGCTTTGACTCATCACTCTGCTTTGAATTAATTTTTACCACTTCATGTATAGTATAAGGACCATACAACAGTTTAATTCCATTTTCTGCCTCCCATCTTTTATGTAACATTATCATATATTTTATTCTACACATTATAAATCATGTGATACGTTATTTTTTGCTTTAAACATTCAATTGTCTGTTAAGTAAGAAAATTAATCTTTCATATTTACTATTTCTCATGCTTGTTATTCCTTCCTGTAGTTGTGAATTTTCATGTTGTCATTTTCTTGGACTAGAACTTCCTGTAGCATTTCTTGTAGCACGAGTTTGCTGCAAACCAATTCTCTCAGCTTTAGTTTGTCTGAAAATGTCTTTATCTCACCCTTATTTTTAGACTATTTTTCCTTATTATAGAATTCTATGTTGACAGTTTTTTCTTTTAACACTTTAAAGATGTGGTTCCATTGTCTTCCAACATGCGTAATTTCTAACAAGAAGTCTACTAAAATTCTTGTCTTTTTTCCTCTTCATGTAATGCAGTTTTCACCCACCTCTGGCTGCTTTTAGGATTTCCCTTTGTTTTCAGTTTTCAACAGTTTTATTATGATGTGTCTAGACATGCTTTTCTTTGTGTTTATCCTGCTTAGGGTTCACTGCGTTTCTTGGATCCTATGGATTGTTATTTTTCAGCAAGTTTGAAAATTTTTGTCCATTATATCTTCAATTATATTTTCTTCTCCTTTCTCTTTATCTTTTCTCCTTATGGGACTTCAATTGCATGTATGTTACATGCCTGATACCGTCACATAGGGCATTAAAGCTCTCTTCTTTTTTGTTAGGATCATTTTTCGCTCTGTGCTTGAGTATGGGTTGTTTGTGTTGACCTGTCTTCAGAGTCACTGATTCTTTTTTTCTTCTGCAGTGCCCAATTTTCTGTTAAGCCTTTGCAATGAATTTTTAATTTTAGATGTATTTTCTCAATTCTAGGATTGCCATCTAGATCTTTTTAAGAGTTTCCAGATCTTTCTTGACATTCCCCATTTTTTCCTGCAAATTGTTTGCATATGTATAGTAGTTATATTAAAATCTTTGTTAATTCCAGTATCTGAATTGTCTTTGGGTAGGCTGTTGATTTTTTTATTTCTTGATTATTGGTTACATTCTTTTGCTTCTTACATCTGAAATTTTTTTGTTGTGTACCATATATTTTGAATGATATAGAGACTCTGGATTATGTTATCTTCCTCTGGAGAGTGTTGAATTTGTTCTAGTAAGCAGATAAATTACTGGTTTCAGGCTTTTATTAAAAATGGATCCGTTTTCCCCTTGTTCTGGGTTATAGCTCTTAGTCTGGACATGTCTTAATTTCTAGGGGTGACTTTTCTAGGATTTTAATTGTGTAATAAGCCCTATTAACTTGGCAGGGCTCAATCTTCAGACTTTGTTTCCCCACCATTGGGCAGCTGTTGAAATCTCTAATCAGTTATTTAGCCTTCCAGCTGTTGCTTTCCACTGGATTTTTTTTTTTTTTTTTTTTTTTTTTTTTTTTTTTTTTTTTTTAGGGTATTGCCCATTAATGTGCAGTTGTAAGCTAAGAATTTGAGGCAAATTCAAATGCATGTATATAGTTTGGACTTCTTCTGTGGCTCCTACCTTTCTAGGATTCCACTCTTAATTTTCAGCCCTCTGGCAACCTAAGAGCCAACCTCTAACACCTCATCCCAGTAAGCCTGCCTCTTTCAGCATTATCTCTGTTCCCGATGTGTCATGAACTGGGGATTGCCCTCAGTAGAATATTCAGTTAAATGTGGATCTCACCCAGTGTACTTTTCAACAGTAATATATCCCCTAGTTTTTGCCTGAATTTGATTTTTTCTCTGGTTTCTTTCATTTTTGTTTGTTTGTTTTTAATATTTTGTTGAGGGTTTATAATTGTTATAAGCAGGAGAATTAGTTCAATAAAAGCTCCTCTGGAATAAGCCATTGCTAGAACTGGACTTTTATTGTTTTTAGAGAATTCTGAATAAATTTTTATATATTTCTTGAGATAACTGGTGATAACCTTCAACATTGTTTCTATAAAGTAGGCTATCCATATCAGAAATAGGTGCTTATCAGAAGAGAACCTAAGAAGGTGGCTAGGTGAGACAGGGCAAAAAATCACCTCCGTGAAAAATACTAGATAAAAACCAGAAAGTGACCCAGAACACCAATTTCAGCAATGCACCAGCTGGACAAGGTCTGCTAAAACCACAGGGACCGTGCACTTGGTGAAACTGGGAGTCTGCATTCTGAAATGAATGAGTAAGCCGGCTGAAAGCCCCATGGCCCCACTGTATGATGAAACCCGGGGTTGGCGTTTGGAGGTGGTCTAGCTCTTTTTTAAAAAAAAAACCCAGGATGGTGAGAACTGCACAGTGAAGCACGGCAGGAGTGGGCTGTGCCAACCTCTTGGTGTCTGGCGTGGAGGATAGACCACTGCTGATTCCCTCAGGTCCAGGGGGGCAGAGGGGAGAGCCAAAAGGAGAAAGAAACTGCACTGTTTGCAGCCGGCTCCCTGGCGGGCTGGGGACACTCCTGCCTGGGGCCGTACCCACAGCCCAGAGCCGCACCAGGAAACCCAGTGTGACGGGGAGTGTATCCCATGGCACCCGCACACACGCCACAACATCGGCCGTGGACAGTGGCCTTGGGTGCATACACAGCTAGTTGTCCCAGAGCCAGAAAGGCATAGCTGTGCGAAAAGGGGAGGTAGGTTGAGATGCCCCATTCAGCCATCTTTGCATCAGGCTGGGAGCGCCCCTGCACGGCCCGGCAGCCCAGGGCTTCCCTTGAGGGACGGTGCACACTTGTGACGTAGCACAGCCTTCCCTTAGCAGAGGCCCTGAAAGATCACAGCTGAGAAGGGGGGCCCACTCGGAAAACCCAGGGACACTACGTCAATGCAGGGGACTTGTGGGTCAGCAACAGAGAAAATCTGGGGCAAAACTGAAATGAAGGCTTAGACTCTTGCAACAGCCTTGAATCTCCAGAAACACATGGGAGTTTTGATTATTAAAGCTGCCCTGCCTCCCTAACCACCCAGACACATGCCCCACATTCAGGGCAGACAGCACCAGCAACACACCCAAACTGAGTTCACCAATTGAACCCCACAAGAATCATTTCCCCACACATCACAAAGACAAAGTTGAGGAGAACTGACTTGAGGGGAATAGGTGACTCGCAGACACCATCTGCTGGTTAGTTAGAGAAAGTGTATGCCACCAAGTTGTAGATCTGAAAAATTAGATTGGTATTTTTTACAACTTGAAAGAACCCTATCAAGTAAAGCAAATGCCAAGAGGCCAAAAACAACAGAAAATCTTAAAGCATATGATAAAACCAGACGATATGGAGAACCCAATCCCAAACACCCAAATCAAAATATCAGAAGAGACACACAGTACTTGGCGTAATTAATCCAAGGACTACAATCAAAGAATGAGAGCATGGCAGAGGATATAAAGACATGAAGAAGAACATGGCACAGGATATAAAGGACATAAAGAAGACCCTAGAAGAGCATAAAGAAGAAATTGCAAGAGTAAATAAAAAAATAGAAGATCTTACAGAAATAAAAGAAACTGTTGGCCAAATGAAAAAGACTCTGGATATTCATAATACAAAATTAGAGGAAGTTGAACAACGACTCAGTGTCCTAGATGACCACAGAACAGAAAATGAAAAAACAAAAGAAAGAATGGAGAAAAAAATCAAAAAAATCGAAATGGATCTCAGGGATACGATAGATAAAATAAAACATCCAAACTTAAGACTCATTGGTGTCCCAGAACGGGAAGAGAAGGGTAAAGGTCTAGAAAGAGTATTCAAAGAAATTGTTGGGGAAAACTTCCCAAACCTTCTATACAATATAAATATACAAAGCATAAATGCCCAGCAAACTCCAAATAGAATAAATCCAAATAAACCCACTCCAAGACATATGCTGATCAGACTGTCAAATACTGAAGAGAAGGAGCAAGTTCTGAAAGCAGCAAGAGAAAAGCAATTCACCACATACAAAGGAAACAACATAAGACTAAGTAGTGACTACTCAGTGGCCACCACGGAGGCAAAAAGGCAGTGGCATGACATATTTAAAATTCTGAGAGAGAAAAATTTCCAACCAAGAATACTTTATCCAGCAAAACTCTATCCTTCAAATTTGAAGGAGAGCTTAAATTTTTCACAGACAAACAAATGCTGAGAGATGTTGTCAATAAAAGACCTGCCCTACTTCAGATACTAAAGCGAGCCCTACTGACAGAGAAACAAAGAGAGGAGAGAGAGAGAGAGAGAATTTTAACAGACATATATAGAACCTTACATCCCAAGTCACCAGGACACACATTTTTCTCTAGTGATCACAGATCTTTCTCCAGAATAGACCATATGCTGGGACGTAAAACAAGCCTCAATAAATTAAAAAAAAAAAAAAAAACAATTGAATATATTCAAAGTACATTCTCTGACCACAATGGAATACAAATAGAAGTCAATAATTTTTGATTTGTAACTCCACTATTTACTTCCTACATGATATAAAATACACAAACTCTAATGACAAATCAGTGGTTTTGGACTCAATGTAAAATATGTAATTTTTGACAAGAACTATATAAAGGTGGGGGAATTGAGGAGTGTAGGAACATAGTTTACATGTCCTATTGAAGTTAAGTTGGTATCAAAGAAGAACAAGATTGTTGTGGATTTAAGAGGTTAATTTTAAGCCCCACAGTAAACACAAAGAAATTATCAGAGAATATGACCATAGAGATGAAAAGTAGAATATGGGTTACGAGAAGTAGGGGAAGGGGCAATGGGGAGTTAAGAAATGAGTGTAGGGTTGCTGTTTGAGGTGAAGGGAAATTTCTAGTAATGGATGGTGGGAAGGTGATAGCATTACAACATTCTAAATGTGATTAATCCCACTAATGGAATGCTAGGGAGGGGGTGGAATGGGAAGATTTAGGCTGTATGTTTCCACAGTTGAAAAAAAAAAAAAGACAGTCTAAATAGATGACAGTTGAATGCCAAGGATGATCCTGGATGGGATCTGAGGATGGAGGACGGGAGGCTCAAAGGGACACAGCTGAGACATAAGAGGAAAAAAAAAGGAAATTTTTAATGTAAGCTTTCTATCAATGTTGAATTTCTTGAACTTCTTAGCTGCGCTTAATGGGATTGCATAAAAGAATGTTCTTGTTCATGGGAATTGTATATGTGAATTATATTGTTTGTTCAAGGATGGGTGCAGCTTGCTCTCATATGTTCAGAAGACAAAGCAATAGAGGATGGATGATAGATAGGGAGGGAGGGAGGGAGGGAGGAAGGGAAAGAGAAATGGCGGTGTGACAGCATATTAAAGTTGGTGGATGGGGTATCGGGAGGGAGGTCAGGGTATGCTGGAATTCTGTGTATGGGGTTTGTATTGTTTTTGCAACTGTTCCTATAACTTTGAATTTATTTCAAAATAAAATTTTAAAAAAATAGAAATAGATTCTTATCAAAAATGAGGCTACTGAGCCCTAACCCTGCCTTTTGAAATAGAATTTCTGAGGTGACAATTTTTATCTGTTCTAGATATTATATCACTTTGACTATTCCATATTCCCAGACCCTTTCACTTATACATATATGCAATCCTTTAACAGTCTGATTAGCTTGCATTATATCTTCAGGCTTGTAGCAAAAAGTTATTTTCTCCCTTTTGCATAGAAGCTGAGGCAAGTAGAAGTGAAATGGCATATATCAGTCTGAAAGTGAGCTTAGATGCAACAGAAATAGAATCTAAGCTTGAAGATTTCTAGTTTGAGTTCTTGGCTAATTGATTTATGCTGGTGGTTTCCTTATTTGTGAAATAGAGAGTTGGACCAGATTCTAAAGTTCCTTTTGCCTCTACTATCTATTTACATACTTTATCATAGGATTTAAAGTAGTTCCAATTAAAAGCCTTTTGAGCAATCATGTCAACAGCTTCCCCCACTTTTCCAGGATAGCTGAGTAGGATTTCCAGGCTTTCTTTTCTTGAAGAACTTACTTGGTCACTGCCACTTGTTTACGAGCGAAGACTAATAAAGCAGTGATTCTTAATGTTTTTTTGCTTTGACACCTCAAATGATAAATGTTTACCTGGGATTCTTAGTGATAATTGTAGCTACTAAATAAAATAAAATAGGTTTTGTACAGTTTCCTGAGATCTATGACTCCAGGCTTTGCTCTCTCATTGTTCTAATAACACCTTGTTTGAGAGTTACTACCCTAGAGAACACTTCTGTGCTTCCCCTATACTTTGTTCATGCTCCATACCAGCATTTATGACACCATGTTGTATCCTTCTCAATTGCATTGTTTCTTCCAACAAAGCAATGTTTTACACATCATTTGTTTAAAATGCAGATTCTTTGGTCTATTCCAAACCTATCGAATCAGAGTCTTTGGGCTTGGGTTCTAGGAGTCTTCATTTTAACAGGCTGACCAAAAAATTCATATGCACATTAAGTTAACAACCACTGTGCTAAACATAAACTTCTTCAGTGCAGGGACTTTGTATTCATCTTTGTTTCCAAAACATCTGAATGAATGGTCTTCCCTCCTTTCCAGGCCACCCTAACAGGCATGTAGGGTTACATCTTTATCATCTACTCTTTTTACCTAACATGTTCTTCTGTAGTCCTTCCTTACCTCTTCCAAATCTCTGTTCAATTATTAATTTTCATATCACTGACCAGGAATTCATTATTATTATGTTTACTTTGGAAACTTTCTGGTTTTATTAGGGCTTTTTTTTTTTGTTGGAAGTAACAGAAACCCAATTCAAACTGCTAAGCAAAACGTTCCCTTGTTGGCTCATGTAAGTATGATGGAATTGGGACTGTCTTCAGCTCTCTGCTCTGCTTTCCTGTGTTGGCTTTTTTCTTGGGCAGTGTCTTCCCAAATAGTGACAAAAAACAGCTGCTAGCAGTTCTAGCCTTACATTTGGTAGCTTTCTAAGTCCAGGGAAAAAGGAAAATGGAAGAAGAAACTCTAGAGAGCACTTTCATTAGCTTACCTTAGGGCATTTGCCCATCCTTGAACCATTCACTGAGGCATGGAGATGAGGCTCTTATTGGCCAGGCCTGGGCCATAGGTCCATCCTGGAAGCTCTGCCCCATCCAAACGCATGGAGTGAAGAGGGGGCAGGGTGATTCTCCAAAAGCAAGATGGTTTTGTTAGCATTAAAGGGGGTTCCAGACAGACAGAACTAACAGATGTCTACCTTCCATGTCGTTGTTATCTGACTATTTTAATCCATTTGGACTTTTGAATTGCCGTATATGATTGAATTCACTGTGCCCTTGAAAGCATTATCTAAAGCTTTTCACTGAAATTTGGGTTCTTTGTACCTAAATGGTCCTATTGTTAGTGATTGTCCCCAAAACTCTTTAATTGACATGAAATTTAAGAGAAGCAACTTTGAGAAAATACTCCTTTTCATTGATTGTCTATAAAATTAAATATAAGAGATGTTCAGCTACCTGTAAACTATTAAGAAGTCATCATGTGAAGCAATACCTAGGTACAACCAGGTTCCTGGCTCCTAATAACTGAAACTTGCTTTCCCTTTTTTTCCATATGAATTCTTTCCTTTCACAGTCCCCAGACTGGAAAAGCCAGGATGATCATGTATTCTCTTAATTAAGAACCCCTCCTCTTAATTCCCAGTTCACCTCATAGAAAGCAGCTGGACAGCTACAAGAATGAAGATTCTCTCTTCTCTCAATTTTATTCTTCTGAACTACTCTGGAAAGTGTCATTAAGATAATGACAATATCTCTGCTTCGTTGTTTTGAAGCTGACTTCTTCAGACCAGATTCAGTGTCCGTGGGTCTCAACCCCTACCTCAAAATTTCTCAAAAACAACAAAACAAACAAGAAAACCCTGAATTTTAGGTATTACCTTTCACAGTTGTAAAGATGATCATAAGTTCTGATGTATGTTAGCTCTCAGCAGCTTAATTTTCTAAACATGTATTTCCTTAAAGGGGCATCTTTTTAAAAAAACATGTTATAATGTGTTTTAAATTTTAAAGGTGATGCAAAATGATTCCCTTACATCAACCTACCTTTTTTTTTTTTTCCCAGAATAGGCAACACAATGTGGCTCCATTGTTACCCAGCATTGATCTGTAGACATCAAAATCAACTGTGCTTTCTAAAACTACAGATTTCCCAGACCCTAGACATTCTGGCTCAGTAGGTCTGAGGTGGGACAAGGGACTCTGCATTTTCAAAAAGTTTTTCAGCTTATTTTTAGAAACATTGTGCTAACAGGTTACAGGAAGCTGTTAAAGCTGAAAACAGAAAAGAAAATCAGAATTATGGTTCTGGTTTACCCACTGATTAAGGGCAAGTTAACCTTTATACCTCAGTTACTTTATTCACTTGTAATATTTGGAACAAGTACAGTAGTCACTATTTTATATAAATGGGTGGTATCCTCTTGGGTGGTATTCTTTCGTGATTCTTCCATTAAAAATTTAAGCTTGGCATGAGTGGCTATTCAAAATCATCACACATCACTGTGTCTTTTTCTCATTCAGCTATCTTCTTTAGCTCATTAGGCAAACAACTTATCAATTAAGGAAGTGCTTTGAGAATTGCTATAGATTTCATTGCAAGTTCCCATTTTGTTTCTGGATTCACTCTGTTGCTTTCTGATTCTTGAACATTCTTCTTTAAAGTTAGTTCTCTGCCAACTAAAAACTAAGGGTTTTGTTTGTTCTGAGCTTTCCTTTAATCATGCCTTCCAGTAATTATTAGCTAAATTCAGCCCCCTGAGTTTGGGATTTGGTGCTTGCAACTCTGTAAATTGACTTTAAACAAGATATTGGTTCATCCAGAGAGAATGGTGTTTTTCTCAAAAACAAGTAAATACTTAATTTTCGGTGGTTATAGATTGCAGTACTGATAATTTGATTATTATTCTCTTTGTTATGGAGATGTGTTTTATTTAAGCTTTAAAAATAGTTAATCCTAACACTTCAATATCTACTTTAATTGGCTCCTTCTATAAAATGATGTTAGTATTAAAGCTAAGGGGGAAAACATGAGCCCCTAAAGTAAAAGAGAAACATGACTTATGTATGCTTTGCCTTTTATTTTAAGTGGTTTCCTGCAACTTACCAGCTTTAGATGGATGCCAACCCAAATGATTGATTAACATTTTCTACTTGCTTATCTTTCTGGGAGAATGTACTATATGGGGGTAAGATGTTGAGAAATGGACTCATTTACGATTTAAATGTAACTTTTACAAACTTAAATATTAAAGCTTAGGTTGTCATTAATCAAATGTGTTTAAATATTTTTCACTTGTCACATCACCCAAACCATGTCTATTGATCATAGTCATATAGCTGGTGGGAGCCTCAGATGTCTGAGAGCTGAATGCCATCCTTTCTACAGCACCCCATGACTAGCTAGTGCAAAGGTTGGCAAATTTTTTCTGTAAAGGGCCAGATAATAAGTATTTTAGGCTTTACTGTCTCTGTCACAACTACTCAACTCTGCCTTTGTAGAATGAAAGCAGCCATACACAGGACATAAATGTATGGTCTCATACACAGGACATAAATGTATGGTCTCAGCCCTTAAAATGTGGGTAAATTCAGCTCAAATCTTTATTTCATGCCTTGTGGAAGTCCAAAGCCTTCCCTCAAATTTATCCAGGGTGGGAATAGGAGTGGCACTTTAATTTCATGGTTACTTCTTTTTTTTTAAATTCAATTTTATTGAGATATATTCACATACCATACAATCATCCAAAGTGTGCAGTTGTTCACAGTATCATCATGTAGTTGTGCATTCATCACCCCAATCTATTTTTTGAACATTTTCCTTGTACCAGAAAAAGTGAAAATAAGAATAAAAAGTAAAAGTAAAAAAGAACACCCAAATCATACCCCCCACCCTATTTTTCATTTAGTTTTTTGTCCCTATTTTTCTACTCATCCGTCCATAACTGGATAAAGGGGGTATGATCCACTAGGCTTTCACAATCACACTATCACCTCTTGTAAGCAACACTGTTATACAGTTGTCTTCAAGAGTCAAGGCTACTGGGTTGCAGTTTGATCGTTTCAGGTATTGACTTCTAGTTATTGCAATGCATTAAAACCTAAAAAGGGTTATCTATATCGTACATAAGAATGTCCACCAGAGCGACCTCTCAACCCCATTTGGAATCTCTCAGCCAGTGAAACTGTTTCGTTTCATTTCTCATCTCCCTTTTGTTCAAGAAGATGTTCTCAATCCCATGATGTCAGGTCCAGATTCATCCCCGGGAGTCATATCCCGTGTTGCTAGGGAGATTTATACCCCTGGGAGTCAGATCCCACATAGTAGGGAGGGCAGTGAGTTCACCTGCCAGGTTGGCTTAGCTAGAGAAAGAGGGCCGCATCTGAGCAACAAAGAGGTACTCAAGGGAAGATTCTTAGGCACAATTATAAGCAGGTTTAGCCTCTCCTTTGTAGTAATGAGCTTCATAAGGGCAAATCCTTCACGGTTACTTCTGACTCTAGGTTCCTGGTTCTACTTAGGCTGTTTCTGTTCGACATCATGTTGACCCAAATGTAAAACTCAGTCATTCCTCAGTTTCCTCCAAAGGCTTCATCCACACGTAGCATTTGTGAACAAGTAAAGTTCACTCAACAGTTGGGGTTCAGGAAGTGGAGTCCACATCATACCATACTAGATATATCTTCAAACCCCTATTAGCCATAACTTCTTTACTCTCAAAGCCTGCAGTCCAGAAAACAAATCCATCTCTTTGGCCTTGCTCATTCACTCATGCATACATTCAACAGATACTCCTAACTTCCAATATGCCCAGCATTGGGATAAAGCACAGTTACAACAGCACACAAGATAAGAGTCCCTGCCCTTTGTTCCCTTGTTAAGAAAAAGCAGAGAAAATCCTCTGAGCTAACAGTTTTTAAAATCAGACTAGAAGAGGAGCTAAGATGGCAGCATAGAGAGGAGTGGAAGACTGTTAGTCCCCCCCTGGAACAATTCATAAATGACCAAAAAACTAGTAAATAACCTGGAATAACAGCGGGGAGACAAATGTGACTGTCCACTCATCATCCACCAACCTGAATTGGGAGGAATGCCTGAGATCACAGCATAAAATCTGTAAGTAAAACTGCGGACCTGCGCGCTGAGAGCCGAGAGCCAGGAGCCCCTCCCTCACGGAAGCCACGCAGTGCTAGAGAGCAGCACTCTCTCAGCCCAGCTCCAAGTGGGGTTTTAATGTTAACTGCTCAATACAGACAGTGGATCCTCAACAAGCAGACAGAGGCTTTTGGTGACAACTGACCTTGGGAGAGTCGGGGGACATATCTGTCTCAGGACGGGGAGCCCAGAGGATAGGGTGCTATCTCTGGCTGATGGGTGAACCTGGGAGTTTTTCTGTCCCTTTCTCTCTCTGTGGAGAAAACTTCAGCCGTTCTCAGCCTGCAGTGCTTTGCAGTAAAGACAGCCTCAGCCATTTTAAAATCAAAACACTTTAATCAGCAGAGTCACAGAAACAAAGAACTTATTGATATGCAAATGACATCTCTGGAGGGGGCATAGCTTCCCAAGAGGAAAGGGAGGGGCCCAGCTCTACTGCCCATCTTTCTGTCTTTCCGGAACCAGACCCCAAAGCCTGGGGGAGGAGAGCCACAGGCCACACCCTCTTACACAGGCAGTGACAGGCTGACAGGTGCACCTGCTGGGCAGAAAAGCACAGGTGTCTCAATCCTCTAAGAAAAGCCATCAGGGAAACCGGATACTGAAATATTACCTCATTCTGTGACCTGAGCCTTTTCTCATCTGGGAAAATCTAACTGGGGTGGCTTAGGAGGTCAGACGCCTAGACAACAGAAAACTACAATCTACACTAAGGAAAATGAAGCTATGACCCAGTCAAAGGAACAAACGTACACTTCAACTGAGATACAGGAATTTAAACAACTAATGTTAAATCAATTCAAAAAGTTTAGAGAATATGTCACAAAAGAGATAGAGGCTGTAAAGAAAACACTGGGCATATGTAAGGCAGAAAATTGAAAGTTCAAAAAAACAACCAGTAGAATATATGGAAATGAAAGGCACAACGCAAGAGATGAAAGACACAATGGAAACATACAGCAGCAGATCTCAGAGGAAGAAGAAAACACTCAAGAACTGGAGAACAAAACACCTGAAAGCCTATACACAAAGGAGCAGATGGAGAAAAGAATGAAAAAATATGAGCAACGTCTCCGGGAACTTAAAGATGAAACAAAGTACAAGAATCTACATATCATTGCTGTCCCAGAAGGAGAAGAGAAGGGAAAAGGGGAAGAGGCAATAATAGAGGAAATAATCAATGAAAATTTCCCATCTCTTATGAAAGACATAAAATTACAGATCCAAGAAGCACAGTGTACTCCAAACAGAATAGATCTGAATAGGCCTACACCAAGACACTTAATAATCAGATTATCAAATGTCAAAGACAAAGACAGAATCCTGAAAGTAGCAAGAGAAAAGCAATCCATCACATATAAAGGAAGCTTAATAAGACTATGTGCAGATCTCTCAGCAGAAACCATGGAGGCAAGAAGGAAGTGGTGTGATATATTTAAGATACTGAAAGAGAAAAACTGCCAACCAAGAATCCTATATCCAGCAAAGCTGTCCTTCAAGTATGAGGGAGAGCTCAAAATATTTTCCGACAAACAGACAATGAGAGACTTTGTGAACAAGACACCCGCCCTACAGGAAATACTAAAGGGAACACTGCAGAGTGATAGGAGAAGATGGGAGTGCGTGGTTTGCAACACGATTTTGGGAGATGGTAGCACAGCAATATAAGTACACTGAACAAAGATAGCTATGTATCTGGTTGAGAGAGGAAGGTTGGGAGCATGTGAGACACCAGAAGAAAGGAGGAAAGATAAAGAATGGGACTGTGTAACTTGGTGAAATCTAGAGTGTTCAAAATTGTGATAAAATGTACAAATATGTTCTTTTACGAGGGAGAACAAGCAAATGTCAACCTTGCAAGGTGTTAAAAATGGGGAGGCATTGGGGGAGGGATGCAATCAATGTAAACTAGAGACTAACTAACAGAATCATTGTGTTATGCTTCCTTTAAGGTAACAAAGGCAATATACTAAGGTAAATGCAGATAATAGGGGGGGATAGAGAAGGCATGTTAGACACTTGACATTGGTGGTGTTGTCTGACTCTTTACCCTACTTTGATTTAAGGTTACTTTTCCTTTTGCTGCTTCCTAGCTGTCATTTTTTTCCTCTTTCTTTTCCCTCTCTACCTTCTTTGACACTCCCTCCTGCCTTGTGGAAGAAATGTAGATGCCCTTATATAGATAGTGGTGAAGGTGGTGAACACATAAATATGTGACCATACAGAGAACCATCGATTGTTTACTTAGGATGGAATGTATGGTGAGTGAACAAAACCATCTTAAAAAAAAAAATGAGTTGATGTCAGAACCTCAAGGGCAATAAACTGAGTGAAATAAGCCAGACACATAAGGGCAGATATTGCAGGGTCTCACTGATAAGAACTAATTATAATATGTAAACTCATAGACATGAAATATAAGGTACCAAGATATAGGACGAGGCTTAAGAATGAGGAGTGGTTGCTTGGTATGAGCAGAATGTTCAACTAGGATGAACTTAAATGTTTGGAAATGAACAGAGGTGTCGGTAGCAAAATGTGGGAATAACTAACAGTGCCAAATGGCGCATGAATGAGGTGGAAGCTGGAAGCTCAGAGTCATGTATGTCACCAGAAGGAAAGTTGGAGGTCAAAAGATGGGAATGTATAAAACTGAATCCTATGGTGGGCAATGTCCATGATTAACTGTACGAGTATTAGAGGACTCTTCCATGAACCAGAACAAATGTATGACAATACAACTGGAAGTTAATAATAGAGGGGCATATAGGGAAGAAATACATACCTATTGCAAACTATATACTACAGTTTGTAGTATTTCAACATTCTTTCATAAACAGTAACAAATGTACTATACCAACACTATGAGTCAACAATTGAGGGGGGTTGGTTAGGGATATGGGAGGATTCGAGTTTCCTTTTCTTTTTCTTTCCTTTTTTTTTTTTTTTTCCTTTTTTTTTTTTTTTTTTTTTTTCCATCTTTCACTTTATTTCTTGTCTGGAGTAATGAAAAGTTTCTAAAAATTGAACAAAAATTAAGTGTGATGATGGATGCACAGCTGTATGAGGGTACCAGGGGCAACTAATTGTACACTTTGGATCTTTGGATAATTGTATGGTATCTGAACAATCCCAATAAAAATAAAAATAAAAAAAAAAATCAGACTAAGACCTACCAGGCAATTCAGGAAATGCCCATGTCTCCAGCCCACTGAATGGTACTATTATGAGGGGTGGGACTGTTAGACACCTGCTTTCTACAGAAGGTAACCCTTGAGATGATAGTGCTTCTAAAACTTTAGCATGCATAAGAAGCACTTGGTGGGCTTGCTGAAACAGATTACTGGGCCTAACCCTCAGGATTTTTTTTTTAATTATAGAAGTTTTTGGTTCACAGAAAAATCATGCAGAAAATACAGAGTTCCTATATATCCCCTTCATGTACAGTTTTCCCTATTACTGAAACTTTGCATTAGTGTCATACCTGTGTTATAATTGATGAAACAATTTTATTATAATTATGCTGTTAACACTAGTCAATAGTTTATATTAGGATTCAGTTTGTATTGTACAGTTCTATGGATTTTTTAAAATTTGTTTCTAATAACATGTATATACCTAAAATTTCTCCCCTTTTAACCACATTCAGATGTTTAATTCAGTGCTGTTAATTCTATTCACAATGTTGTGCTGCCATCACCATCATCCATTACCCAATCTTTTCCATCACCTGAAAGAGAAACTCTATACCAGTATAGCATTAACATTACATTCCCTACCCCTACCCTGGCCCCTGATAACCTGTATTCTAGTTACTGACTCTATGAATTTACTTATTCTAATTATTTCATATCAGTAAGATAATACAATATTTGTTCTTTTGTGTCTGGCTTATTTCACTCAGCATGATGTCTTCAAGGTTCATCCATGTTGTTGCATGTTTTAGAACTTCATTCCTTTTTATAGCTGAATAATATTCCATTGTATGTATATACCACGTTTTATTTATCCATTTATTGGTTGACTGTCGCTTGGGTTGCTTTTATCTTTTGGCAATAGTAAATAATACCGCTGTGAACATCGATCAGCATATATCTGTTTGAGTCCCCTGCTTTGGGGCATGTACCTAGAAGTGGAATTGCTGGGTCACATGGCAATTTTATACAGGCATACCTTGGAGATTTTGCAGGTTCAGTTTCAGACCACCACAATAAACAAATAATGCAATAAAGCAAGCCATACCAATTTTTTGGTTTCCCAGTGCATATAAAAGTTATGTTTACCCTTTACTGTAGTCTATTAATTGTGCAATAAGATTGCCTAAAAAACAATGTATATGCATTATTTAAAAATAATATTTCTAAAAAATGCTAACCAGCATCTGAGCCTATTCCCTTCCATCCCCTCATCTTTTGTTGTACTTGTTACAAATTATATCTTTATACATTATATATCCAAAACCATCATGATGCCTAAAGAACCATTATCTATTATAATCTACCTCGCCCTGAGAATCTTATCTGTGTTCTGAAAATATGATACAAGATAATTATGAAGCTTTAGGAATTTTAGTTTTGCTGAAATTATTTCAAATATCTCTCTTTTTTCACAGGTATCAGGAATTCAGGGAGTCACTCCAACAATGTAGGCTTCCATGGGGTGCTGAAAGGGAATATGGTGGAATGATACCACTTTCACTCCCGGAGGAACACAGGCCAAAATGTGAACCTCCTTGTGTCATGGGCAAAGGACATCAGCATTATGGGTTTGGTGGAGAAACCTGGCCAAGGTAAGTAACCTTTCTGCTCTTTACATAGAGGTTTTTATTATCCATTTTTCTTTATTTCTCTTGAGTCCTTTGTTAACTTAATTCTGCATTCAACCTTATGTCTTTTACTATTTATGAAAAGACAGAAAAACAAATTTGGTAGTTTCTAGTTATAAAGTCAGCTGAAAATCTGTTTTTGTGAATATCTTTATAGCTGTACTGTCCTTAGAAATGGTAAAGTAGTGTGATCAAAAATTTTTATTAATTTAATTCCCTTGCTTATTTCATCTTATCTAAAACTAATTGGAAATATTCCTGAGAGAGATAATAAATTAAAATGATTTTTACTTGAGTAAATAGTTAGCCTAATTTGTACACATGTTCTTGGTTTTTGAAACTTTGTTTTCTAATCTGTTCATCAATCTTTATTATAGTCATTAGAATCTACTGTGCATTATTTTCAGGTATTAAATTATTTCACTTATAATTTATATGTCTTAAGGTCACTCTTTCAGCAACTCTATTCAAAATACAGGTTAAAACCAAAGAGAAAGCAACAACAACAAAAAATCTGAACAGCAAATTAAATGTCACTACACTTTTATTGGCTAGATTATGAAATTTACTAAGAGCAGAATTGATCAAGCCTCACATAGAGCCTACTTACTCCTGCTTTATCTACTATTCTTGGTTACCTGGTTACTAACAATCTAGTGTAACCAGGTTGTTTGTTTTAATTCTAAGCAGTTAAAGAAATAAATAGGAAGAACACACGCAGCTAGAGACAGAACCATTCACAATAGGGACATGTGGCAGCCAGCACCTTATTGGCAGCCTAAGCAAAGCAATACAGAGGACACAAATGGAAAGGCCTAACAGGCTGCATCCTACAGCAAAGATTTAAACACCGATACATGATAGATAGTGAGGACCTCAAGTTCATGTATTTACTCAACAGATTTTTTTTTAATTGCCACAGAAAGGCAATTGAGTTTCAGATGAGTGTATCAAGAAGGATTCACCCATACTTTAGTTCTTTAGGCATCATGATGGTTTGGGGTGGTGTGCCGGTTTGAGTGTATTGTGTCCCCCAAATGCCATTATCTTTGTGGTCTTGTGTGGGGCAGGTGTTTTGGTGATGGTTGGATTTGCTTGGAATGTGCCCCACCCAGCTGTGGGCAATGATTCTGATGAGATGTTCTCATGGAGGCGTGGCCCCACCCATTCAGGGTGGGCCCTTATTGGTGGAGCTATATAAATGAGCTGACTCAAAGAAGAAAGAGAGTGCAGCTGGGAGTGATGTTTTGAAGAGGAGCAAGCTTGCTAGAGAGGAACGTCCTGGGAGAAAGCCGTTTTGAGGCCGGAGCTTTGGAGCAGACGCCGGCTGCCTTCCCAGCTAGCAGAGGTTTTCCGGACGCCATTGGCCATCCTCCGGTGAAGGTACCCGATTGCTGAGGTGTTACCTTGGACGCTTTGTGGCCTTAAGACTGTAACTGTGTAGCGAAATAAACCCCTGTTTTATAAAAGCCTATCCATCTCTGGTGTTTTGCATTCTGCAGCATTAGCAAACTAGAACAGGTGGTTTTGGTTTAGAACTTACTTACTAAAATAATATAATTTGTTGTATCTTTGTAAAGTGCATGTTGTTTTCGCTTTACACATGAATAAACTGACACCTCAAGAGATTCAGAACCTTACCATGGGTCAGACAATTATAACATTGTGGAACAGGGATTTAACTCCAGATCTGTTTTACTCTAAGCCCAAGTTATTTTCATCTACTCCTTCATTCATTTACTCTCATGCCTTCCATCCATTTATCTATTTGGCAGTTTAAGTATAGCAAACATTGTTCTAGATACTGGGGAATAGTTCCTTATGGAGTTTACAGCTGTTGTCCCCCAAATTCGTATTAAAAATGCACAATATACAAAAGAAGTAGAAAAATACAGAATTATAGTGGGTAAAAAGAAAACCAAAGACTAATTTCTTAAAGGAAATTCAACCTGAAATGAGAAGTGTGTGTTTGGTCTCTTATTTGAATGCAACCCTACAGCATGGGAGAGAAATATTTGTATCAATTAGAATTCCAGTCATTCTTGTCCAAAAATGTAGGTTAATGTATTCTGTTCTCTGTATGCCCTGTTATGACAAAAGTTATCATTTTGCCATATTTATCTCTCTAAAATATTTTTAGGATGAAACCCTATCTTGTGAAACAGTACAGTTTACATGGCAAACTATGAAATAGATTTATCTTGTTTCCTAAGTGGGTATACCTTCTATCACAATATTTTTCTTTCTCTCTGTAAAGAGCTTTTTAAACAAAATAACAGAATATTTTACAACTCTGTGACTGGTAAGCTTCATCTAGTCCATATAAAAGTTCACACCCTGCCACTTTCCTGGATGGGATTTTCAGTTGAGGTGTTGTGGTGTCACATGCTCATCCCACTCCTTGAGGGAGCAGGCATCACTCCCTTGCCCCACCAACACTTTGGTAAAAAGTTTCAGACTTCGAAATTTAAAAGTACTGCTTCTCAGGAAAATGTCTAGATGAGGTGTCCTACAATACATCGGGTTAGGAAGTCACAAAAGCATGGCTTAGAAGAGAAATGTGATTCTCTGTATTTCCATACATGGGTTCCAGTGCAATGTCAGTATCATCCAGTGTGAGACATCAATGCCTCCTGACTCTTCCTGACAGAAATATATCTAAGTGAAACTCTTCTAAAGGAACGTTAGTAATATTTACGTACTCATAATTTGAAAGTTTTAACAGTTCAAAACAAGGGCAATCATCACCTATTTAAGCATCCGCTCACTAGAAGAATGAAGTCACAAAGCAATGAAAATTTATAACTTTTTTTTCACCTCCATCAACATCCATTTTTATAAGTTTAGTTGAAAGGCATAATTTTCACTTTTGTCTAAGAAAAAGGTCTCTCCTTTAAGATACTGTTGAATGCTAAAAAGCTGTTAAATAGATCTGTAATGGTCTGTGAACTAAAGAATGCTTTGAAGTTCCTGGTAATAGTGCTTAATAATAATAATAACAATAATAATAATACTTGAAGGTTAATATAACCATATGAAGCAAAATAACAAAAATCCCTCTCATGACACCTAAAAACTTAAACAAATACCAAAATTTACAAGCAGCAACCAAACAACAAAAACCTTATGTCACTAATTTTAATAAGTGGCAGCCAAGGAAACAAACAAAATTCTCTGCAGTTTATCCCATATCCTAACTTAACATTTCCCAAAGGGTCATTTGGGACAAGACAGTTCTATGTACCACATATTGCAAGTTTAGCTTCCCGGGACCTTACTGATAAATACCAGTATTGTCCCACATTTACTGTGACAACCAAATAAAACCACTCACATATTTCCAAACTCCTCCTGGAAGTGTTAGGGGTGGAGGAGTAAACACCACCATTGAGAGGCATTGTGCCTAATTACCCATCCCCATATTGAGGCAAGGTGAGTCTACAAAATCCTGATAATTCTCTAATTTGAAGAGACAATTAAAATAGTAAATAGGTAATCCTGTTAATAAAGAAAAACCCTACAGAGTAGCAGCTCTTATTTTAACACAGCAAGATCTCAGGAGAGATGAAATTCTGTAGGATTGTACTCTTCCAGAATACTGGGTTGACTTCAGGGAATGAGCAGAAGCCCATGAGCAGGATATACTTCCCTAACTGGAAGAAGTGAACCTGTAACAGGACATTTAATAGGATCTTAGAAGAGTCAGCAATGCCAAGACCCCCAGAGCACTATATGACACTCCCTGAGCACCTCCCTTCTGCCATCTCCCTTCCATCAGGCTAAAGAAAAGTGGATAGAGCAGTATTCAGTCATCAAGCTTGTGGCAAGGACAGAAAGGCAGTTGAGTTTCAGATGAGTGTATCAAGGAAAATTCACCCACACTTTATCATCACGAATAGCTGGGTTTGGACAGAGCTGCCCAATTAAACACATGTAATATGAAAACAAATGGCAAGTCAACTCTGCAAACAGGGAAAGAAAGAGAAAAATATATGGCATACAGAAAACACATGAAGAAGCCAATCTGGAGAAAAACACAATCCAGGAATTAAAAGCAGATTCTCTATAAAAGGACAAAATAGATATGTGAATCTAGTAAAACAAGAGCTCAAAGACAAGATGATTAAACAATAGAATATTATGAAAGGGGAGATCACAGGGCTAAGAAAAAAGTGAGGAAAACAACACAGAATCACTGTTAAAAAATCTAGTTAAAAAAAAGCAAGAAATAGAATAGATGTGACTGAAAATTGACATACTGGTATAATGACAACAAGGCAGAGAAAAAGGTAAGGACACTAAAGCAAATAAAAAGGAAAAAAACAGTGTATATGAAGGATAAAGGTAGTGTATAAACCATAAGGAAAGTTGATGGCCCAAATGTGGAGAAATGAAACAGAAAAAAAGTATTAATAAGAGACCCAAGAAAATTCCATGAAATTAAGAAAGAACTGAATCTGAAGATCAAAAGGACATGTCATATAGTAGGAAAAACTGGTATAGAACTATTGATATTGAACTAAAACCTGGTTACATTATTCAATTCATAAAGAAAAGTTCTTCAGGCATTCAGGCAGGAAAAGCAAATCATATGCAAGAAGGAAAAATGAGGTTGGCTTCAAGCTTCTGCAGTGTGAATCAATAGAATAGCTTCAATGTTTTGTGGGAAAGAGAATATAACCCAAAGATATTATTGCAGCAAAATTGTCAATCAGTCATAAAGACTACAGGCAGACATCTCAAGCATGAGAGATTTTAGGATTTGTGGTACCCAGAAAACCCTTCTTTAAAGAAAAAAACACCTGACAGTAAAATTTAGTAAACCAAAACAATCAAAATAAAGAACTCAAGATTAGAGAAGTTGTGATGAAAGGGCTGATGGTGAACATTAAATCCATCTGAGTATGAAATGGATGAGTACTGAATGGTGGGCATTGAATTCATTCAAATAATTAGGTTATTGTTGTAGGACAGTGTAAACGTAATAAACCCTGGCAAAGTAAAGATTATCTCAACAAATAAATAGATTGGGGAGAGGAAGCAGAAGCAAATGTAGCAGAGTTTATTATCTTTCATACCTGAGAGTTAATATTATCTGAAAAATGACTCCAACATCTTAAATGTTTCATAAACTTTTCTTAAGTTTACACAGATCTTTTAGAACTATTTATCTATATAGTAAAGAGATATGTATCTATAGTTCAGAAATTCCTTCAGTTTCACTTTTTCTTTTTTTATCTGTTGAATAATAATAAAAGTTAATTTTTAAAAAAATTTCTTTTTAAAAATAGCATGAACTTTGAACCTATTTTTGAAACTTTAGTTCTAACTGTATCTGTCCATCTCTCCATGCTTACTTCCTTACATTGATTTCTAGAGAGATATCTAGACTCACAGTCTACATAGTGTGGGATGTGCGTGTACTTTTCTGTAATTACACAAATTTTTATAATGAGGATGTGCCATTTCCATAAAAATAATAAAACAATCTCTTTTTAAAACAGTAGCATTTATCAAGTACTTCTGTATGCCACACATTTTATGTGCTTTATAGACATTACCTCATTTAAATTAAATTACATTTGCTTTTTTAAAAGTTCATTTTTCCAATAAACTATGTTCTTTTTAAAATGAAAATTTAATTTCAGAGGTTATTCATTTGTTATGTATTGTTATGATTGTTACCATAATCATAAGTTATGATTTTTAGTTGCAAATAACAGCATCCACTCTGGCTAGTTTAAGAGGATTTATTAGAAGGTATTAGGTTAGCTCATGAAACTGAGAATAGGGCTAGAGAAAAAGACTAATTGTTAAATTTCTAGGAATAATATCCAGACTCACTCCCAGGAATGGTCTCATCAAGAAAAGGGTCTTTGCTAATAATACTCGACACCTCTTCTTCTACCTAATTAGCACTATAAATGGCCCACAGGCATCAAATCAAATTGAAGTCTAGTACATATGTAGAAGATTCACAGAATGTAGGTCACACATTTACATCTTGACTGCTAGGGAGTCTAGGAAGTAGATTTTCTGGATTCTCCTTGGGGAAGTGAGGTGTTCAAAATGTGGGAAACTTGCAAAATATAAGGAGGGTATTTGTTCTGGTTTGCTAATGCCACTGTTTTGCAAAACACCAGAAATGGATTGGCTTTTATAAAGAGGGTTTATTTGGTTACAAATTTACAGTCTTAAGGCCATAAAATGTCCATGATAAGGTATCAACAATTGGGTACCTTCACTGGAGGATGGCCAATGGCGTCCAGAAAATCTCTGTTAGCTGGGAAGGCACATGGCTAGCGTCTGCTCCCGAGTTCTGGTTTCAAAATGGCTTTCTCCCAGGATGTTTCTCTCTAGGCTGCAGCTCCTCAAAAATGTCACTCTTAGTTGCTCTTGGAGCATTTGTCCTCTCTTAGCTTCTCTGGAGCAAAAGTCTGCTCTCAAAGGCCATCTCCAAAATGTCTCTGTAAGCTGCAGTTCCTCTCTCAGCTCCTGTGCATTCTTCAAAGTGTCCCTCTTGGCTGTGGCAAGCTTGCTCCTTCTGTCTGAGCTTATCTAGGGCTCTAGAAAACTAATCAAGGTCCGTGCTGAATGGGCAGGACCACACCTCCATGGAAATTATCTAATCAGAGTTATCACCTACAGTTGGGTGGGTCGCATCTTCATGGAAACACTGAATCAAAGAATTACAATCTAATCAACACTAATGCGTCTGCCCACACAAGATTGCATCAATGATAATGGCGTTTTGGGAGACATAATACATTCAAACTGACACAGTATTGTAAAGATGTTAGATAGTTATGAATGGCCATCGCTTATCACTGTAGACTGCAATAGCAACAGCGTGCTTTTCTATTTAACATGTGGTCCATGGACCACCAGCATCAGCATCACCTGGGAAATGGTGAATGCAAAATCTTGGACCCCACCCCAGATTTACTGAAACAGAATCTGCATTTTAACAAGATCCCCCAGGTAATTCTAACATGCAGCAAAATTTGAGAACTGCTACTCTAATATAAGAAACTGTGACAGTTTTTCATACAGATGAAAATGCTCTCACCTTCCCAAAAGCAGAGACCCAAAATCCCACCATTGCCTGCATCCCGCTCCAAGGATCTCTGGGTGGTGTTCACTTCTGTCTAGTTCAGCCGTAATCTTATTCAGACAGTCTAAACTTATATACTTTAATAGAGTTAACCATCACTAGCCCACCCTATATGAAATAATAAGGAAAAGGGAGAGGAAAAAAAAAAACAGAAACAATATAAATGTACTTTACATAGTAAGTTTGTACATATATATATGTATGTACATATATGTACTCAGGTCACAACAAAGAGGAAAATATGGGAAGCAACTACAGTCCTCATTTCTACAACCAGTCATAGGGCTTTTGTTGGTGCTAGCGTTTCCTTCCTCCACTACCCATTCCAAATTCCTTTGCCCTCAGCTAATACCTCAACTGGTAGAAGTTCGTTAACCTGGGCAGGATGGGTGGGTGGGGGTGACCCAATATTTTGTTCCTGAGAAATCTAAGCCTTCGATGGTTCTGCCTATTTGAGGCTGTCAGAGTATTCCATTAACTCTGTGCCACTGGAAGCAATACTAGGAAGTGTCCAAAAGGTTCCTCAGGTTCCTGAATTACTCCTTTCACCCATCATTGTGTAGCACCAATCCTCTTTCCTTTGATAATGATGATCAGTTTTCCAAGGCTACTGGTAAAATCCTTTCTTGTCTGTGTTGTCCAGAGTCATAAAGAACCCCAAATTACTACATCATCAGTTCAGCTTCCAGTTCATTGAGACCCCTGATGGAAACATTTCTTCCTTGACCTCTAAACCAACAGAACCCTTCTTGCTGGGAAAGAAGTAAATATAAAGTCAAGTGTAACAGTAAATACAACAATGAGAGGAATCGCTTCCACTTCTACCCTTTGGTTTTTAGACCCATGCATTCTGGCTATAGGGAAATCACTATTTATTGGCCACTGATTCAGAGCATATGCCCCCCCCCCTTTAGGATAACACTCAGTCATAACTGAATCTTCAATAAGCCATCATACCCTTCTAAAAATATGGTAAGAAAAACCAGTGAATGCTTTTAATTCAACCATTACCTTATTTCTTTTGTGGTAAATTGAGTTCTTTAGTAAAAAATAATATTGTTTAAGATGGCATAACAGTTAATAAGACATGCAGTAAGTCCACTGATGATGTTGCTGGCAGAAACATGGTGAGAAGGGAAGGGATGTCCGTATTTAAAAGTCTCTAGTCCTCTGAGGATAAATCATCTCTTTCATGATGGAAAGGGTCCGATGAAATCAACCTACCACCAGGTGGCTAATACACACAGTATATGTGAACCTAAGTGCCTCAAGTTGGTCACTTCTGCTGACAGACTCAAATGTGACAGTAGCCAGGTCAGCTTTGGTGCAGAGAAGTTCATGTTGCTGAGTCCACTGATAACTTCTGTCTCTGCCCCATGATGACTTTGTTTATGAAGCACTAAGCAAGCACTGAAGTGACTAAAGAAAGCCTGACTGACATTCACAGAAGTGATCAATTATCTCCCTAATTCGAGCATTGTCAATAGTGGGTTTCTTCAGGTAAGCATTCTTGTGGGGTACAAATAGCCCTCCCATTCCAGGGCTCTTCTCAGAGTCTGGGAAAGCAAATTTTTTCGAATCTACATTGAGTAGCTGAGATTCACAGAGCAGCCTCATAAAAATATAGAGTGGGTGTTCAAAATTTATTTGGCACTGTATTAGGTTTCTACAGGGAAACAAAACCATCGGGAGATATAATATATGTATGTATATATTATGTAAACATTATGAAATTTTTTATAGGAATTGGCTTACACGACTGTGGAGATGAGCAAAACCAACTTCCCTAGGGCAGGCCACAAGCTAAGAACTCCAAAAGGCTTTCAATAAATTCCCCAGGAGAAGCTGGCTGGCTGAAGTAGAGGTGGAAATTCTCCCTTTTGACTCCTGAAATCATCAGTTCTCGTTTTATGGCCTCCCACAGATTGAATGAGACTTCTCTCATTGTTGAAGGCAATCTCATAGTTGATTGTAGATATAATCAGCCATAGATGCAATCAACTTACTGATTATTTAAATCTGTGAATTATCCTCACAGTAACACCCTAAAATTTCTACCTTTTTACCACATCCAAATATATAATTCAAGGCTGTTAATTATATTCACAATGTTGTACTACCATCACCACAATCCATTACCAAAACATTTCCACCACCCCCTCCAACAGAAACTCTGTACCAGTTAAGAATTAACTCACCCTGTTACCTGGTAATCTATATTCTAATTTCTGAGTCTATGAATTCACTTATTCTAATTATTTCATATCAGTGAGATCATATAATATATGTCCTTTTTGACTCACATGATGTCTTCAGGGTTAATTCATGTTGTCACATATATCAGAACTTCACTCCTTTTTTATGGCTAAATAATATTCCATTACATAGATGCACCACATTTTGTTTATCCATTCATCTGTTGATGGACTCTTGGGTTGCTTCTATCTTTTGGCAATTGTAATTAATGCCTCTATGAACAAAGGAGCTCAAATATCTGTTTGAGTTCCTGCTTTCATTTCTTTACAGTATATAGAAGTAGAATCATTGGATCATAGGGTAATTCTATACTTAACCTTCTGAGGAACCACCAAACTGTCTTCCGCTGTGGCTGCACCATTTTAAATTCCTACCAACGATGAATGAGTGTTCCTGTTTCTCCACTTTATCTGCAAATCTTTTGTTGTTTTCCATTTTTTTAATAGTCGCCATCCTAGTGGATTATCTCATTGTGATTTTGACTTCCATTTCCCTAATAGTTAATGATGTTGAGCACCTTTTCATGTGCTATTTGGTCAGTTGTTTATCTTCTTTGGAAAAATGGCTATTCAAGTCTTTTGTCCATTTTTTAATCAGGTTGTTTGTCTTTCTGTTGTTGAGTTCTAGGATTTCTTTATGTACTCTGGATGTTAAACCCTTATCAAATAATGTGGTTTCCAGATATTTTCTCCTATTCTGTGGGTTGTCATTTTACTTTCATAATAAAGTCCTTTGATGCCCAAAAGTTTTTAATTTTTGATGAGGTTCCATTTACTTTTTTTTGCTTTTGCTTTTGGTGTAAAGTCTAAGAAATCATTGCCAAATCAAGGTCCTGAAGATGCTTCCCTATGCTTTCTAAGAGTTTGGGTTCTTATATTTAGGTCTTTGATCCATTTTGAGTTAAATTTTGTATATTGTGTGAGTAGGGGCCCACCTCCATTCTTTTGCATATGGATATCCAGTTTTCCCAGCACCATTTGTTGAAGAGACTACTTTTTCCAGATTGAGTGAACTTGGTACCATTGTCAAAAATCAGTAAGCCAAGATATGAGGGTTTATTTCTGAACTCTCAATTCAATGCCATTGGCTATCGGTCAGTCCTTGTGTACCACAATGTATGATTACTCTTACTTTGCAGTAAGTTTTAAAATCAATGAGTCCTCCAATTTTATTCTTCTTTTTCAACATGTTTTTGACTATTTGGGGCCCCTTACCTAGCCATATGAACTTGATGGTTGGCATTTGCATTTCTGCGAAGAAAGCTGTTGGAATTTGGATTGGGATTGCATTGAATCTGTAAATTGCTTTGAGTAGACTTGACATTTTAACAATACTTAGTCTTTCAATCCATGAGCTTCAAAAGGCCTTCCACTTATTTGGGTCTTCTTTGATTTCTTTAAGCAAGACTTAATGTTTTTTTCTGTACAACTCCTTTTCGTGCTTAGTTAAATTTATTCCTAGATATTTGATTCCTTTAGTTGGTTTTATAAATGGATTTTTTTCTTTATTTCCTCCTCAGATTGTTCATCACCAATGTATAGAAACACTATTGATATATGCATGTTGATCTTATACCCCACCACTTTGCTGAATTCATTTATTAGCTCTAGTAGCTTTGATGTGGATTTTTCAGGATTTTCTGTATATAGGATCATGTAATCTGCAAATAGGGAAAATTTTACTTCTTTCTTTCTGATATGGAGATTCCTTTTATTTCTTTCTCTTGCCTAATTGCTCTCGCTAAAATGTCCAGTACACTGTGGACTACTCTGGTGACAGTGGGCATCCTTGTCTTCTTCCTGATCTTAGAGGGAAAAATTTTCACCATTATGATGTTAGCTGTGGGCCTTTCATGTATCCCCTTTATCATGTTGAGGAAGTTCCTTCTATTTCTAGAGTTCTAAGTGTTTTTATCAAGAAGGGGTGCTGGATTTTGTCAAATGCCTTTTTCTGTATCAATTGAGATGATCATATGGGTTTCTTTCCCTTTATTATTTTAATACGGTGAATTACGTTAATTGATTTTCTTAGGTTGAACCACCCTTGCATACCTGGGATAAATCCTATGTGATCATGGTATATAATTCTTATGTGCTGCTAGATTCAGTTTGTTGATATTCATAAGGGATATTGGTTTGTAGTTTTCTTTCCTTCTGGCCTCTTTACCTGGTTTTGGTGTTAGGGTGAGTGAGTTAAGAACTTTTCCCTCCTCTTCAATTTTTTGGAAGAGTTTGAAGATTGGAATGTTTGCTAAAATTCACCAGTGAAGCCATCTGGTCCTGGACTTTTCGTTGTTGGGATGTTTTTCATTACTGATTCAATCCCTTTATTTATTATTGATCTGTTGAGATCCTCAATTTCTTCCTAAGTTAGTTTACATGGTTTGTGTGTTCTTAGGAATTTGTTCATTTCATCCAAGTTACCTAATTTGTTGGTATACAGATGTTCATAGTATCCTCTTATTGTTTTTATTAATTTTATTTTGAAATAAATTCAAATTTACAGGAACAGTTGCAAAAACAATACAAACCCCATACACAGAACTCCAGCATACCCTGACCTTTGTCCTCTGATACCCCGATCCACCAACTTTAACATCCCATCACACTGTTTCTTTCTTTCTCTCCCTCTCTGCCTCCCTCCCTGTCATCCATCTTCTATTGCTCTGTCTTCTGAACATATGAGAACAAGCTGCACACATCCTTGAATAAATAATATAATTCACATATAGATTTCCCATGAACAAGAACATTCTTTTATGCAATCCCATTAAGCGCAGCTAAGTTCAAGAAATTCAACATTGATACAAAGCTTACGTTCTATATTTCCTTTTTTTCCTTTCTTATGTCCCGACTGTGTTTCTTTGAGCCTCCTCTCCTCCATCCTCAGATCCCATCCAGGATCATCCTTGACATTTAATTGTCATTATCTATTTATACTATTTTTTTTTCAATTGGGCAAACATATATACAGCCTAAATCTTCCCATTCCAACCCCTTCCTAGCATTCCATTAGTGGGATTGTCACATTTAGAATGTTGCAATGCTATCACCTTCCCACCATCCATTACTAGAATATTTCCCTTCACCCTGAACAGAAACCCTACACTCATTTCTTAACTCTCCATTGCCCCTTCTCCCACTTCTCGTAACCCATACTCTACTTTTCATCTCTATGGTCATATTCTCTGATACTTTCTTTGTATTTACCGTGGGGGTTAAATTTAACCTCTTAAATCTATAACAATCTTGTTTTTCTTTGATACCAACTTAACTTCAAAAGGACACGTAACTATGTTCCTGTACTCCTCCATTCCCTCACCTTTATGTAGTTCTTGTCAAAAATTACATATTTTACATTGAGTCCAAAACCACTGATTTATCATTACACTTTATGTCTTTTAGATCCTGTAGGAAGTAAATAGTGGAGTTACAAATCAAAAATACAGTAATATTGGTATTTATATTTACCATGTGATCTTTATTGGAAATCTTTATTTCTTCGTCTGGTTTCAGTCAATTGTTTAGTGTCCCTTCCTTTCTGCCTGCTCAATTCCCTTTAGGATTTCTTATAGGACTGATATACTGGTGATGAAGTCCTTCAGCTTTTGATTGTCCAGGAATGTTTTCATCTCCCCTTCATTTTTACCCTTCAGTTGTTTGTGAATTTTCTAAGTCTCTGATGGTTATTGACTTCTATTTGTATTCCATTGACTTCTATTTGTATTCTAATTGTCAGAGAATGTGCTTTGAATAAATTCAATTTTTTTTTTAATTTATTGAGGCTTGTTTTATGTCCCAGCATATGGTCTATTCTGGAGAAAGATCCGTGATCACTAGAGAAGAATGTGTGTCCTGGTGATTTGGGATGTAATATTCTATATATGTCTATTAAATTTCTCTATATCCCTCTCTCCTTTCTTTGTTTCTCTGTTGGTAGGGCTCCCTTTAGTATCTGAAGTAGGGCAGGTCTTTTATTAGCAAAATCTCTCAGCATTTGTTTGTCTGTGAGAAATTTAAGCTCCCCCTCAAATCCGAAGGAGAGTTTTGCTGGATAAAGTATTCTTGGTTGGAAATTTTTCTCTCTCAGAATTTTAAATATGTCATGCCACTGCCTTCTCACCTCTGTGGTGGCTGCTGTGTAGTCACTACTTAGTCTAATGCTGTTTCCTTTGTATGTAGTAAATTGCTTTTCTCTTGCTGCTTTCAGAACTTGCTCCTTCTCTTCAGTATTTGACAGTCTGATCAGAATATATCTTGGAGTGGGTTTATTTGGATTCTATTTGGAGTTCGCTGGGTATTTATGCTTTGTATATTTATATTGTGTAGAAGGTTTGGGAAGTTTTCCCCAGCAATTTCTTTGAATACTCTTTCTAGAACTTTACCCTTTTCTTCCCCTTCTGGGACACCAATGAGTCTTAAATTTGGATGTTTTATTTTATCTATCATGTCCCTGAGATCCATTTTGATTTTTTCAATTTTTTTCCCCATTCTTTCTTTTGTTCTTTCATTTTCCATTCTCTGGTCCTCGAGGACACTGAGTCGTTGTTCAGCTTCCTCTTATCTTGTATTATGACTATCCAGAGTCTGTTTAATTTGGCCAACAGTTTCTTTTATTTCCATAAGATCTTCTATTTTTTTATTTACTCTTGCAATTTCTTCTTTATGCTCTTCTAGGGTCTTCTTTATGTCCTTTATATCCTATGCCATGCTCTTCTTCATGTCCTTCACATCCTGTGCCATGCTCTCATCATTTGTCCTTAATTCTTTGATTAATTGCGCCAAGTACTGTGTCTCTCCTGATCCTTTGATTTGGGTGTTTGGGTTTGGGTTCTCCATTTTGTCTGGTTTTATCATATGCTTTATGATTTTCTGTTGTTTTTGGCCTCTTGGCATTTGCTTTACTTGATAGAGTTCTTTCCAGATATAAAAAATACTGATATCTAATTTGTCAGATCTACAGCTTGGTGGCGTACACTTTAACTAACCAGCAGATGGCGTCCGCGAGTCTCCTATTCCCCTCAAGTCAGTTCTCCCCAACTTTGTCTTTGTAATGTGTGGGGATCTGATTCTTGTGGGGTTCAGTTGGTGCACTAAGTTGGGGTGTGTTGTTGGTGCTGTCCTCCCTGAATGTGGGGTGTGTGTCTGCATGGTTAGGGAGGCAGGAGAGCTTTAATAATCAAACCTCCCAGGTGTTCCCAGAGGTTTAAGGCTGTTGCAAGAGTCTAAGCCTTCATTTCAGTCTTGCCTCAGATTGTCTTTGCTGCTGACCCACAAGTCCCTGGCATTTGCATAGGGTCCCTGGGATTTCCAAGCAGGTCCCCCCCTCAGCCGTGCTCTTCCAGGACCTCTGCTGAGGGAAGGCTGTGCCATGTCACAAGTGTATGCCGCCCTGTCAGGGAAGCAAGCCCTGGGCCGCCAGGCTGTGCAGGAGTGCTCCCAGCCCGCTGCCAAGATGACTGAATGGGGCATGTTAATCTCCCCCTTTTCACACAGCTCCGCCTTCCAAGCTCCGGGACAACCAGCTGCGGGTGCACCAAAGGCCACTGTCCACGGCCAATATTGTGGCATGTGTGCGGTGCTGTGGGAAAAACTCCCTGTCACACTGGGTTTCTTGGCACAGCTTTGGGCTGTGGGTCGGGCCTGGAACGTCCCCCACCTGCCGAGGCGATGACTGCAAGGGGCACAGTTTCTTTCTCCTTTTAGGTCCCCTCTGCCCCGCTGGCCCTGAGGCACTCAGCAGTGGGCTGTCCTCTATGCCAGACACCAAGAGGTTGGCACAGCCCACTCCTGCCTTGCTTCACTGTACAGTTCTCACAGTCTTAACCGCAGCCACTCCCGGGTTTTTTTTACTTTTTTTTTAAAGGAATTAGCCTGTCTCCAAACAGCAACCCATGGTTTCCCCACACCACAGCATGGCTGCCAGACTTTCAGCTGGCTCACTCGTTTCAGAATGCAGACTCCCGGTTTCACCAAGCACACGGTTCCTGTGGATTTAGCAGACCTTGTCTGGCTGGTGCATTACTGGGAACTGGTGTTCTGGGTCACTTTCTGGCTTTTATCTAGTATTTTTCATGAAGGTGTTTTTTGTCCTGTCTCACCTAGCCGCCATCTTAGGTTCTGCCCATAGTATCCTCTTAAAATCCTTTCTATTTTTGTGGATGTTCCAGTTTGCTACAGCTGCCATTATGCAAAATACCAGAAAAGGATAGACTTTTATAAAGAGCATTTATTAGGTTGCAAATTTACAGTTCTAAGGCCATAAAAGTGCCCAAACTAAGGCATCAACAAGAGGATACCTTCACTGAAGAAAGGCCAGTGGCGTCTGAACACCTCTGTCGCTGGGAAGGCACATGGTCAGCATTTGCTGGTCCTTTGCTCCAGGTTCCATTTCAAAATGACTTTATCCAAAATGTCTCTTGGCTTCTGTCTCTCTTAGCTTCTCTCAGCTCCCTGCTTGGTTCTCCTGGTGTGTTTCTCGCTAAACATCTGGCAGTCCTCTCAGCTTCTCTGGTGCAAACTCTGGGCTTCATCTCTTAGCTTAGCATCTCCAAACGTCTTTCTGTCTACATCTCCCTGCATCTCCAAGCTTCTGGGTCTGTGTCAGTTCTTAGCTTTTCCCTGGGGCTAACTCTGGATTACATATCTTAGCTTTTCTCCAAAATGTCTCTCTCAACTTCTCCTAGCTCCTTCTCCCCCTGAGCTCTCTTAAAGGACTCCAATGATCTAATTAAGACCCACCCAGAATGGGCGTGGTCATAACTCCATGGAATTGATGTAATTAAAAGGTCTCATGTAAGTTGGGTAGGTCATTTGCATTAAAGAACATGGCTTTTGTGGGAGATATAATGCATTCAAGCCAGCACAGTGGTGTTGGTAATAATGTCCTCCATTCTTTTCTGATTTTAGTTATTTATATCCTCTCTTTTTTGCTTTTGTCAGTCAAGCTATAAGTTTGTCAATTATTGGTCTTTTCAAAGAACCAATTTTTGCTTTTATTGATTGTATTGTTTTAGATTTGTCTTTTTCATTTACGTCCACTCTTAATCTTTGTTATTTCCTTCCTTCTCACTTTGGGTTTAGTTTACTCTTCTTTTTCTAGATACTCCAGTTGTAATGTTAGGTCTCTGATTTGAGATCTTCCTTCTTTTATAATGTAAACATTTAGAGCTACAAATTTCCTTCTCAGCACTGCCTTTGATGCATTCCATAAGTTGTGTTTTCATTTGCCTAAGAATATGTCGTAATTTCCCTTGTGATTTCTCCTTTGAGCCATTGGTTGTTTAAAAGTACAGTGTTTAATTTCTACATATTTGTGAATTTTCCAGTTCCCCCTATGTTCTTGATTCTAGCTTCATTCCATTGTGGCTGGAGATTATACATTGGATGATGTTAATATTTTTAAATTTATTGAGAATTGTTTTGTGACAGTATGGGTCAACCTGGAGAATGATCCATGTGCACTAGAGAGGAATGGGTATTCTGCTGCCATTGGGTGAAGTGTTGTATAACATCTGTTAGGTCTAGCTGGTTTAGAGTATCATTCACATTTTCTATTTCTTTACTGATCTTCTGTCTAGATGTTCTATCCATTTTTGAAAGTGGTGTATTGGAATCTGTTAATGTAGAACCATTTATTTCTCCCTTCATATCTCTCAACATTTGCTTCATATATTTTGAGCCTTTGCTGTTAGGTACAAAAATATTGTAATTGTTAGGTCTATTTAGTGAATTGACCCCTTTATCAATATATAGTGGCCTTCTTTGTCCCTTATAAAGTTGACTTAACGTCTGTTTTATCTCATATTCATATAGCTATCCAGCTCTCTTTCGGTTACTATTTGTATATTATATTTTTTCCCTCCTTTCACTTTCAACCCACTATGTCTGAATGTAAGGTGAGTCTCTTGTGAACAGCATATAGTTGGGTCATCCTTTTTTTTTTTTAATTAAGATTTATTCACACACCATACAATCATCCAAAGTATATAGTCATTTGATCACATTACCATCATATAGTTGTTCATTCATCACCTCAATCTATTTTTTAACATTTTCCTTGTACCAGAAAAAATGAAAATAAGAATAAAAAAATAAGAGTAAAAAAAGAACACACAAATCATCCTTCCCCACCCTAATTTTCCTTTAGTTTTTTGCCCCCATTTTTCTACTCATCCATCCACTGGGTAAGGGGAGTGTGATCCACAATGCTTTCACAACCACATTGTCACCCCTTGTAAGCTACATTGTTATACAATCGTCTTCAAGATTTCAAGGCTCCTGGGTTGTAGTTTGATAGCTTTAGGTATTTACTACTAGCTATTCCAATTCATTAAAACCTAAAAAGAATTATCTATATAATGCTTAAGAGTACCCAACCAGAGTGACCTTTCAACTCCATTTGGAATCTCTCAGCCACTGAAACTTTATTTCATTTCATTTCAGATCCCCCTTTTGGTCAAGATGTTCTCCATCCCACAATGCCAGGTCCAGATTCCTCCCCAGGAGTCATATCCCATGTTGCCAGGGACATTTACACCCCCAGATGTCAGATCCCACATAGTGGGGAGGGCAATGATTTCACCTGCCATGTTGGCTTAGCTAGAGAGAAGGGCCACATCTGAGCAACAAAGAGGGATTCAGGGGGAGACTCTTAGGCACAGTTATAAGGTAGCCTAGCCTCTTCTTTGCAGTAACAGGCTTCTTAAGGGCAAGTCCTGTGATAGAGGGTTCGGCACATCACCCCGCCAGTCCTCAATGTTTGTGAGAACATCAGCAACCATCCAGGTGAGGAAGCCGACCACCTGCATTTTCCCTCTGCTCCTCAGGGGGGCTCTGCATATTTTTTTTCATTGTTTTTTTTTTTAAATTAACTATCAAAAACTAAAAAAAAAAAAGACAACAAAAAAAAACATTTCAAACAAAACCAAAACAAAGGAATAAGAAAAAACAAATAACCTAAAATAACTACATTACTTCCAACATGTTCCTATTCTAACGCAAGAAAATATACAGACTATAACTGAGGAAAAGGCATTAAAAAAAAACAGATAACCTACGATAACTACATTCTGTGAACTTGTTTCTACCATACCCACCAGAAATTAACAAACCATAGTCATTCCTGAGCATTCCCAGAACATTAAATTTACCCACAATAACTTATCTGTTCTTATTAGATTATTGTTTCCCCTTCACTAATTGCTATCTATCACTAGGTCCCCTACGTTCTACATTATATAGTATTTTTTTACATTTTGTTCACGTTAGTGGTAACATAAAGTATTTCTCTTTTTGTGTCTGGCTTATTTCGCTCAGCTTTATGTCTTCAAGGTTCATTCATGTTGTCGTATGTTTCACGACATCTTTCCTTCTTACTGCTGCGTAGTATTCCGTTGTGTGTATATACCACATTTTATTTATCCACTTATCTGTTGAAGAACATTTGGGTTGTTTCCATCTCTTGGCAATTGTGAATAATGTGCTATGAATATTGACGTGCAGGTATCTGTTCGTGTCACTGCTTTCAGATCTTCTGGGTATCTACTGAGAAGTGTGATTGCTGGATCAAAGGGTAACTCTATATCTTGTTTTCTATTCCAGAGTGACTGTACCACTATACAGTCCTACCAACAATGAATAAGAGTTCCAATTTCTCTACATCCTCTCCAGCATTTGTAGTTACCTGTTTGTTTAATGGCAACTATTCTAATTGGTGTGAGATGGTATCTTATTGTGGTCTTCATTTGCATCTCCCTAATAGCTAGTGTGCTGGTTTGAATGTATTATGTCCCCCAGAAAAAGCCATATTCTTTGATGCAATCTTGTGGGGCAGACATATTAGTGGGGATTAAGTTGGAACATTTGGATTAGGTTGTTTGCATGGAAATGTGCCCCACCTAACTGTAGGTGATAACTCTGATGAGATATTTCCATGGAAGCATGGCCCTACCCATTCAGGGTGGGCCTTGATCACTGGAGCTGTATAAATGAGCTGACAAACAGAAGGAACTCAGTGCAGCTGTGAGTGACATTTTGAAGTGCAGCTGAGAGGGACACTTTGAAGAATTCAGAGAAGCTGAGAGAGTAGCTGCAGATGAGAGACAGTTTGAAGATGGTCATTGAATGCAGACTCTTGCCAGAGAAGCTAATAAAGGAAAAATGCCCCAAATGTAACTGAGAGTGACATTTTGATGAGGACCTGTGGCCTAGAGAGGAATGTCCTGGGAGAAAGCCATTTTGAAACCAGAACTTGGAGCAGACTCCAGCCACGTGCCTTACCAGCTAACAGAGGTTTTCCAGACACCATTGGCCATCCTTCAGTGAAGGTACCCGATTGTTCATGCATTACCTCGGACACTTTGTGGCCTTAAGACTGTAACTGTGTAACCAAATAAACCCCTTTTATAAAAGCCAATCCATTTCTGGTGTTTTGCATTCCGGCAGCATTAGCAAACTAGAAAAGCTAGTAAAGATGGACATTTTTTCATGTGTTTTTTGACCATTTGTATTTCCTCTTCAGACAACTGCCTTTTCATATATTTTGCCCATTTTGTAATTGGCCCATCTGTACTATTGTCATTGAGTTAGGATTTCCTTATATATATGCAAGATATCAGTCTTCTGTCAGATACATGGTTTCCAAAAATTTTTTCCCATTGAGCTGGCTGCCTCTTCACCTTTTTGACAAATTTCTTTGAGGTACAGAAACTTCTAAGTTTGAGAAGTTCCCATTTATCTATTTTTTCTTTTGTTGTTTATGCTTTGGGTGTAAGATCTAGGAAGTGACCGCCTAATACAAGGTCTTGAAGATGTTTCCCTACATGATCTTCTAGGAGTTTTATGGTACTGTCTCTTATGTTGAGGTCTTTAACCCATTTTGAATTAGTTTTTGTGTAGGGTGTGAGATAGGGGTCCTCTTTCATTCTTTTGGCTATGGATATCCAACTCCCCAGCCCCACTTGTTGAAAAGACTGTTATGTCCCAGTTCAATGGTTTTGGGGGCCTTATGAAAGATCAGTCAACCATAGATCTGGGGGTCTATCTCCAAATTATAGATTCGATTCCATTGATCAATATGTCTATCTTTGTACCAATACCAGGCTGATTTGACTACTGTGGCTTTATAATAAGCTTCAAAGTCAGGGAGTGTAAGTCCTCCTGCTTCTTTTTTCTTTTGTAGAATGTTTTTAGCAATTCAAGGCATCTTCCTCTTCGAAATAAATTTGATAACTAGCTCCTCCAAGTCTTAATGACATTTAGCCTCCCTATCCATGAACCTGGAATATTTTTCCATCTTTTTAGGTCCCTTTCTATTTCTTTTAGTAGAGTTATGTAGTTTTCTTTGTATAGGTCTTTTACATCTTTGGTTAAGTTTATTCCTAGGTACTTGATTTTTTTAGTTGCTATTGAAAATGACATCTTTTTCTTGAGTCTCTCTTCAGTTTGGTCATTTCTAGTGTATAGGAATATGACTGAGTTATGTGCATTAATCTTGTATCCCACTACTTTGCTAAATTTGTTTATTAGCTCTAGTAGCTGTGTCGTCGATTTCTCAGGGTTTTCCAGATATAAGATCATATCATCTGCAAATAATGACAGTTTTACTTCTTCCTTTCCAATTTTGATGCTTTTTATTTCTTTGTCTTGCTGGATTGCCCTGGCTAGCACTTCTAGCGCAATGTTCAATAACAGTGGTGACAGCAGGCATCCTTGTCTCATTCCTGATCTTAGAGGGAAGGCTTTCAGTCTCTCACCATTGAGTACTATGATGGCTGTGGATTTTTCATATATGCTCTTTATCATATTGAGAAAGTTTCCTTCAATTCCTACCTTTTTAACTGTTTTTATCAAAAATGGATATTGGATTTTCTCAAATGCTTTTTCAGCATCTGATGATTTGATTTTTCCCTTTTGATTTGTTAATGTGTTGTAATACGTTGATTGATTTTCTTATGTGGAACCATCCTTGCATGCCTGGAATGAGCCCCACTTGGACATGGTGTATGATTTTTTTAATGTGTCTTTGGATTCGATTTGCAAATATTTTGTTGAGAATTTTTGCATCTGTATTCATTAGGGAGATTGGCCTGTAGTTTTCCTTTCTTGCAGCATCTTTACCTGGTTTTTGTATTAGAGTGATGTTACTTTCATAAAATGTGTTAGGTAGTGTTCCATTTTCTTCAATATTTTGGAAGAGTTGGAGTAAGATTAGTGTCAGTTCTTTTTGGAAGGTTTGGTAGAATTCCCCTGTGAAGCCATCTGGCCCTGGGCATTTATTTGTGGGAAGCTTTTTGATGACTGATTGGATCTCTTTGCTTGTGAGTGTTTGGTTGAGGTCTTCTATTTCTTCTCTGGTCAGTCTGAGTTGTTCTTGTGTTTCCAGGAAATTGTCCATTTCCTCTACATTATCTAGTTTGTTGGCATACAGTTGTTCCTAGTATCCTCTTATAATTTTTTAAGTTTCTTCAGGATCCACAGTAATGTCACCTTTCTCATTCATTAATTTGTTTATATGGGTCTTCTCTGTTTTTTATTTTGTCAGTCTAGCTAGGGGCTTGTCAGTCTTGTTGATCGTCTCAAAGAACCAACTTTTTGTGTTATTTATTCTCTCTATTGTTTTTTTGTTCTCTATGTCATTTATTTCTGCTTTAATCCATGTTATTTATTTTCTTCTACTTGGTTTAGGATTAGTTTGCTGTTCATTTTCTGGCTTCTTCAGTTGCTCCATTAGTTCTTTGATTTTAGCTCTTTCTTCCTTTTTAATGTATGCATGTAGAGCTATAAATTTCCCCCTCAGTACCGTTTTTGCTGCATCCCATAGGTTTTCATATGTTGTGTTCTCATTTTCATTCGTCTCTATATATCTAGCAATTTCTCTTACTATTTCTTCTTTAACCCACTGATTGTTTAGGAGTGTGTTGCTTAACCTCCAGGTATTGAATTTTCTAAGTCTCTGATGGTTATTGACTTCTAATTGTATTCCATTGTGCTCAGAGAATGTGCTTGAATAATTTCAATTTTTTTTTTTTTTTGTAATTTATTGAGGCTTGTTTTATGGCCAAGCGTATGATCTATTCTGGAGAAGGTTCCATGAGCATTAGAGAAGAATGTGTATCCTGGTGATTTGGAATGTAATGTTCTATATATGTCTGTTAATTCAAATTCATTTATCAGATTGTTTAGGTTTTCAATTTCCTTATTGGTCTTCTGTCTGGTTGATCTATGTATAGGAGAGAGTGATATATTGAAGTCTCCCACAATTATTATGGAAACATCTATTGCTTCCTTTAGTTTTGCCAATGTTTGTCTCCTGTACTTTGGGGCACCTTGATTGGGTGCATAAACATTTATGATTGTTATTTCTTCTCTTTGAATTGTCCCTTTTGTTAGTATGCAGTGGCTTTCTTTGTCTCTTATAACACCCTTGCATTTAAAGTCTATTTTATCTGAGATTAATATTTCTACTCCTGCTTTTTTTGGGCTGTAGCTTGAATGAAATATTTTTTTCCATCCTTTCACTTTCAATTTCTTTGTGTCCTTTTGTCTAAGATGAGTTTCTTGTATGCAACATATTGATGGTTCATATTTTTCAATCCATTCTGCCAATCTGTATCTTTTAGTTGGGGAGTTTAATCCATTTGCATTCAGTGTTATTACTGTGAAGGCATGCCTTAAGTCAGCCATTTCATCCTTTGGTTTATGTTTGTCAGATATATTTTTCCCCCCTCTCTCTTAGAGTCCTTTAATGTACCCATACTGAATCTCTTTAGTTCTGAACCTTTCTCCTTTCTTTGTTTCTCTGCTGTTAGGGCTCCCTTTAGTATCTGAAGTAGTGCAGGTCTTTTATTAACAAAATCTCTCGGCATTTGTCTGTCTGTGAAAAATTTATGCTCCCCCTCAAAGTTGAAGGAGAGCTTTGCTGGATAGAGAATTCTTGGTTGGCAATTTTTCTCTTTCAGAATTTTAAATATGTCATGCCACTGCCTTCCCGTCTCCATGGTGGCCGCTGAGTAGTCACTGCTTAGTCTTGTGCTGTTTCCCTTGTAAGTGGTGAATTGCTTCCCTCTTGCTGCTTTCAGAGCTTGCTCCTTCACTTCAGCATTTGACAATCTGATCAGATTATGTCTCAGAGTGGGTTTATTTGGATTTATTCTGTTTGGAGTTCGTTGGGCACCATGATTTGTGTATTTATGTTGTTTAGAAGGTTTTGGAAGTTTTCCCCAACAATTTCTTTGAATAAGCTTCCTAGACCTTTACCCTTCTTTTCCCCTTCTGGAACACCAGTGATTCTTACATTTCTCCGCTTTATGTTGTCCATCATATCCCTGAGATCCATTTCAATTTTTTCGATTTTCCCCCATTCTTTCTTTTGTTCTTTCACTTTCCATTCTGTCCTCTTCGAGTGCACTGATTCGTTGTGCAGCTTCCTCTAATCATGTACTGCGAGTATTCAGACTCTTTTTAATTTTATCGACAGTTTCTTTTATTTCCATAAGATTGTCTATTTTTATATTTACTCTTGCAAATTCTTCTTTATGCTCTCCTAGGGTCATCTTCATGTCGTTTATATTCTGTACCATGATCTAGTTGTTTCTCATTAGTTCTTTGATTAATTGCTCCAAGTACTGTCTCCTCTGATCTTTTGATTTGGGTGTTTGGATTTGGGTTATCCATATCTTTTTCATATGCTTTAAAATTTTCTGTTGTTTTTGGCCTCTTGGCATTTGCTTATCTTGATAGGGTTCTTTTAGAATATGTAGGCTAATTCAAAGACTTATCTCTAATTTGTCAGAGCTACAGCTTGGTGGAGTACACTTTCTCTGACTAACCAGCAGGTGGAGTCCACAAGCTGCCTAGTCCCCTCAAGCCAGTTCTCCCCAACTTTGTCTTTGTGGTGTATGGGGGTCTGAATCTTGTGCAGGTCCAATTGGTGCACCAAATTTCCGTGTGTAGTTGGTGCTGCCTGCCCTGAATGTGGGGGGTGTGTCTGAGTGTTTAGGAAGGGTGGGCAGCTTTAATAATCAAATATACCATGTGTTCCTGGAGACTTCAAGCTGTTGCAAGAGTCCAAACCTTTGGTTCAGTCTCGCCACAGTTTGTCTCTGTCGTGGACCCACAAGTTCCTGGTATTGGTGAATGGTCCCTGGGACTTCCTTGTCTATCCCTCTTCCAAGCTGTGCCCTCCTAGGGCCTCCACTGAGGGAAGATTGTGCTACGTCACAAGTGAGCGCAGTCTCCAAGGGAAGCTCTGGACTGCTGGGCCATGTAGGGGCATTTCCAGCCTGCTGAAAAGATGGTTATATGGGACATGATAATTTCGCCCTTTTCACGGACCTCCACCTTCCTAGCTCCAGGACAATTAGCTGCGGGTGTGCTAAAGGCTATTGTCCACGCCATGTACTAAGGCATGTGCATGGGTTGCGGGAAACACTTCCTGCCATGCTGGGTTGTGTGGCGTAGCTCTGGGCCACGGCACTGGGCAGGGGCATTCCCAGCACACCGAGAAGATGGCTGTATGGGGCGTGGTAATTTCCCCCTTTTTGCAGACATCTGCCTTCCTAGCTCCAGGACAATTTGCTGTGGGTGTACAAAAGGCTATTTTCCATGCCGCATACTGAGGCATGTGCATGTGTTGCGGGAAACACTTCCCACCATGGTTGGTTGTGTGGCACAGCTCTGGGCTGTAGTGCTGGGCAGGGGCGTTCCCAGCCCACCGAGAAGATGGCTGTATAGGGCATGGTGATTTCCCCCTTTTCTCTGATCTCCACTTTCCTAGTTTTGGGACAGTTAGCTGTGGGTGTGCAAAAGGCTATCGTCCATGCCAGATACTGAGGTGTGTGCAAGGGGTTGCAGGTGGCACTTCCTGCCATGCTGGATTGTGCAGCTTTCACTGCCGGATCCACAGCCACTTTTGGGTTTTTAAACTAATGTGTCTCCAAATGCCAGCCCCGGTTTTCCTGACCATGGCGTGGCTGCCTGTTCTCCAGCAGGCTCAGTCACTCATTTCAGAACACAGATTCCCAGTTTCACCAAGTGCATAGTCCCTGTGGATTTAGCAGACCTTGTCCAGCCGGTGCATCACTGGTATTCTGGAGCACTTTCTGTCTTTTATCTAGTATTTTTCGTGGAGACTTTTTTTGCCCTGTCTCTCCTAATCCACCATCTTCCTGGGTCATTCTTTTTAATCCATTCTGCCAATCTCTGACTTTTAATTGGAAGCTTTAATCCATTTACTCTTAAAGTAACTATTAATAATGCAGTACTTTATTTTGCCATTTTTCTATTTAGTCTTTTTTATGTCTTATGACTTTGTTGTCCCTCAATTCTTCCATTAATGCCTATTTTCATGTTTGTTTGATTTTTTTGTAGTGTACCATTATGAGTCCCTTCTTATTTCCTTCTGTGTGTATTTTTTCAGATATTTTCTTTGTGGTTTACCATGGGCTTAAATTTAACATACCAAATCTATAACAATCATCTTCAGTTTGATACCAACTTAACTTCAGTGGCAGACACAAACTGTTCCTAAACACTTCTGTCCCCTCATCTTTTTTTTGGTACATGTTATAAATTATTTCTTTATCATATATTTGAACCATAGGTTTATCATTACTTTTTACGTGTTTGCATTTTAAAACCTCTAAGAAGTAAAAAGTGAAGGTACATGCCAAAAAATACAGTACATTAATACAGGCATTTCTAACTACCCGTACGGTTTCTTTTACCAGAGATCTTTATTTCTTTATGCTTCTTCAATCCACTGTCTAGTGCCCCTTCTTTTCAGGCTGATTATTCCTTTTAGCATTGGTTATAGGACTGCTCTGGTGGTGACAAACTCCCTTAGCTTTTGTTTATCTGGAAATGTCTTAATCTCTTCCTGATTTTTAAAGACAGTCTTGCCAGATATAAAATTCTTGGTTGACAGTTGTTTATTTTCAGTACTTTAAATATTTCATCCCACTGCCTTATCTCCATAGTTTCTAATGAGAAATTGGGACTTAATATTATTGGGGCTCTCTTGTATATAATACATTGCTTTTTCTTTTACAACTTTCAAAACTCTCTCCTTGTCCTTGGCATTCAACAGTTTGACTACTATGTGTTTTGGCATGGTTATTTTCAACTTTATCCTGTTTGGAATTCATTAGCCTTCTTGAATGTACTTGTCTTTCACTAAATTTGGGAAGTTTTCTGCCATTATTTCTTGGACTATTCCTTCTGTCCCTTTTCTCTCTTTCCTCTCCTTCTTAGGGTCCCAATGTGTATATTGGTACACTTGATGGTGTCCCACAGGTCTCTCAGGCTCTGTTCCATTTTTTTCCTTCTTTTTTCTTTCTGCTCCTCAGCCTGAATCATTTTAATTATCTTGTCTTCAAGTTCACTGGTTCTTCAGCCAGCTCTAATCTGTTGTTAAAACCCCTTAAGTAATTTTTCATTTCTATTATTGTGGTCCTCAACTCCAGTATTTCTGTTTGTTTCCATTTTAAAATTTCTATTTCTTTATTGAGATTTTAATATTGTTCATTCATCATTTTCCTAATATCCTTTTGTCTGTCTCCATGTGTATTAGTTAGGGTTCTCCTTGGAAACAGAATCAATGAGAGATGTCTCTTATTATCAAATTGTAAAAGTGACTCACGCAACTGTGGGAGCGCACGAGTCCAAATTCTGCAGAGCTGTCAACAAGCTGTCAACTCCAAGGAAGACGTCCGACGAACTCCTCGGGAAATGAACCGACAACTTTGACGAACTCCTCAGGAAACGAACCGGCAACTTTGAAGAACTCCTCAGGAAATGAACCGACAACTTTGACGAACTCCTCAGGAAACGAACTGGCAACTTCGACGAGCTCCCCAGGAAAAGCTTCACTGAGCAGCTGAAGAAGAAGTGAAGGTTCTCTAACCGTCCGGCTTATAAGCCTCCAACTGATCACCTGGACCAAATCCAGCCAATTGCATTCTCTCACTGTGGAAGCACGCCCCTTGAGGAGTCATCAGTCAGCTGCAGTCAATTGACTGATGATCCGACAAACCAACCAGCCTCAAATAGCCTCACAGGAATCGTCAGGCCAGTGCCCGCTTGACCAGACAGCTAGGCCACCTAGCCAAGTTGACACATGAACCCAACCATCACACCATGTTTTCCTTCAGCATACTGAAGATTATTTTTTTTAAAGTCTTTGTCCAGTATGTACAAAGACTGGTTTTCTTCATTGAGGGTTTCTGAATTTTTATCTTGTTCCTTTGGATGGGGCATCATTTCCTGTTTCTTTGTCTTGTAATCTTGTATTGCACACTGCACATTTTAATATTTTAATGTGTTAACTGAGATTTAGTCCCTGTGGCATCTGTTTCTTAAGTTTATATACAGCTAGAGATATGACAGAGGTTTCTTTGTGTGCTGGAATCTAACAAAAACAAACAAATGCATAAAACAGCTTTCCCAGTCTTTGAGAATTGGCTCTGCATTGTCTGGTACTATTCTTCAGAGTTTAACTCTCCTGTTGAGAAGATCAGCCCAAGGAAAAAGTGAAGTGTAGGGTCCTCTCATCTTTTCCAAGCCTGGGTCTTATCTTGGGCTCAAGAATTCTCTTGTTTACAGGAGTCTGAATGTTCCCTCTACTCCTTATGAAATAGACTATCTCACTCATCTCCAGTGCTGAATTGTGATCTTAAAGCCAGTAATCCTTTGCCCTAGGCCATTTTGACTTAATTGTTTTATACACTGCTTTAGCTGTGTACAAGCTGTTTCTCCTTGTAGGGCAAGTTCTGAGAGGGTGAGCCAAAGAGGAGAGTCCTGGTTCTGTCTTTCAGGCTGCCACCCCATGGATTGGCACCAACATACAGGCACCCCAGTATGCACATAGGGGTTACTCTGCTCCATCCAGAACATGGCCAGGACTCACAATGGGAGTGCAGGCCAACTCCACACCATGAGCTTCTCATACCATTTAAAAGATGCATTTTCTTAATTTGGCACTTGTCCGTTTACTGCAACCCTTTAATTGTTTTCCAGAGTTTAATGAAAATGGTTCTGCCAGTTTTTGTTAGTCATTCAAAGATTCTGTGGAGGAATGGCATACTGGAGCATTTTATACTGCTATCTTGGTCAACTAGAACTCCCCAGTCTTTGTTGTTTTGTTTGTTTGTTTGTTTTTTTATAACTTTGCCTTATTATTGTTTTTAAATTTGATGTTATCAAATTTTCTTTTGACTTTTGGCATTTAAAAGAAAAATTCTATTCAAAACATCTTCTCTACCAACAAGAAAACAATATATTCTGTACATTTTCTTTTAATATTTGTATAGCTATCTTCCCAACTATTTAGGTTTTAACCCACCTGGAATTATCTTTGTGAATAGTATGAAAGAGATCTAACTTTTTTCCTTAGTAGTGAATTTTTCCTGCATTGTTTATTGTGAAGTATATCCTTTTCCACCTGTTTGAAGACATCACCTTTTTATATACTGAATTTCCATGTACACATGGTTGTATTAATCTATTTTTCTTTCACTAGCTCACCACTTCACTGTGTTAATTTTAAAAGATGTGCAATTTAATATTTTTCTTTCTTTTCAGAAAGCTGCCTATTGAACAATACTATTATTTGACACAGAACAAAAAAAGTGACGTCTACGGAAATGATTCTTTGTAAGTTTGAGTTTTGTTTTTCCTTATATGAAATCAAACAACATTTTTAAATGGAAATTAGTTATATGAGAAATAAAAAGCTCAAAATGAAGACTTTCAGGGCATCAACAAAATTGGTCATCCTTTTTCCAAAGTAAATAATTAATACTAGAAACCAAAACCAACAACAAAAAAAAACAAACCAAAAACAAACCCCCCTCAAAAGACAAACAAACAAAAACAATAGTAGTGTCTGGCATTTAATCTAGTCAAGACAAAAGAGGAAATTTGGAATAGTAACGTTAGAAGACATTTATACAGGTCATCTTGGTCTATTTCCCTGCCTCTGATCTACTTAACCCAAAGAGAAAAGACTTTGTTTCATTTTTTAAAGGGTTCATAGAAAATGCCACAGCAGCCCTCAACAATGTTTTTAATCACAATATTATGATAAGAGCAGTTTATGACCATCTACAAATAACTTAATAAAATTGCTCCCTAAGTCTTCTCTTTTTTTTGCCTTAAAAACACTGGTTCTTAAGTTTATCCTTTGCTTAGATGTGTTATTTTCCCATATATTAATTTATTTTTTTACTTTTTGAAATAGTTTTTAATGCTTATTACAAATAAAAGCATAGATTTTAATGTTCAGAGAAAGATAAAACACTGATAGCATTGAAGTAACAATGAAAATATCACTTCGTTGCTTTTAATTATTAGAATTGTTGGAATCTGTTAATAGTCAATAAATTATTATAGAGTTCAGCCACTAGAGGGAGCCAAACAGATATGAAATTTGTGGTTGCCAGGCCATATCCCTTTGGGATTACTTTAGCAGAACTTTGCAAAGCAGATGTGGAACAAAATTAATGGACTAGTTCCGGCAAGGAAGTGGTATCTCTGAACTTTTGCTATTTTTATTTTATCCTTTCAAATTTTGAGCTTTTTAAAAAGCTTTCTTTTTAAAAACTTTTTAAATATTTTATTTTCATTTTGGATGTAATTAGTTTTAGGCATATACTTGTCAATATCATAGCTAAATTTATCACTTGAAAACAACTTTAGATTCCAATTTGATGTTCTATATATAGTAGCTAAACTAGTAACACTCCATCCCTTGGATTCCTATTTTTATCACCCCTCAACCACCCCTTACCACATCTCAACCAGAAATATAGCTGGAAGACATGTGTTTTTTTTTGTTTTTTTGTTTGTTTTAGTACTAAGCTCACAAGCTTCAAGTACAAATAAGAAAGATATAAACCTTTTATGGTTCATGTGAATTGTGTATTTATAATACATTATAGGATAATAAAATTATTTGTCTTATATTACACTTCCTTGTGAATTTCCTCTACCATGGAGGAAAATATAATAAAACCAAACACTGTTTAATTTACTGATCTTTGCTGTCAAATTGATAACATCATGTTCCTTTTTCATGGCTAAAATCATTCAGAATCTTATTTGCACAGGCTGAAAGTAATTATTGCAATCAAATCTAAGTAGATGACAATCCTTCTCTAGAGTGGACTTAGTTGCAGGGCTGCAGTGTAATTCCTGGGCATGCAAGGCTGAGAGTGATTTGTAAACACAATCTTGTAATGAACTGCTTCAGAAAAGACCTGCTTCTGGGAACTGGGTCCATTTTGTTCTAGGTTTTCTGTTGACTGGGCAACATTTACTAATAGGAGTATGAGCAACCTGAGCAAAGAAAGAGCATGCGTGGTAGTTAGTTGCCCTCTCCAGCCAGGCCACATGTTAGGTCATGCAATTGCACCATGTGCCTTTTGTCAGGCTCCCTCCCAGCTCTGTGGCTACCACCAGATTGTAAGAAGGGATGTCAGTAAGATCCAGAGCTCTAGGTTCATCAGAGGTGGTCAGCCCCTGCTCCTTCACTGCTAATGAAGAAATGTGAAAAGGATGGTGAGTAGGGCTAATGTTAGAATAAGTGGAATGGGAAAAAAATATATCAACAGACAATTTAGATATGGAAATATGATCATATTTCTCTGTCTTGTCAGTGTTCAATATTTCAGAAAGTGAATCAAGAATATTATCTGAATACACTGTAGTTTGAAAATGGGATATATCTTTATTCTTAAGCAAATTTCTAATAGGAATGTAAGCTTTAAAAAGTCCTTAGTATAAATTAGGATGTGTTTCCTATTTTTATTCCAGGATTCCCAAACCACCTAATTCAACGGTAGAGTAAGTATTCAAATTATGTTTTCCTTCTCTATTATAATCAAGAAAAATTATTGGCATTCCCCATGGCTTAGACAAGTTTAAGGACAAGTAAGATTTTTCCTAAAAGTTTGATTTTTTTTTTTTTTAACAATTGAGGAGAGAGACTGGTACAAGTCCAAAATAACAGTATTATTTATTTCTCCCAATTATATCCCCTGTCAATCATTTTTTAGTAAACTTTTTATTTTCAAACAGTTTTAGATTTGCAGAATTATTACAAAGATAGTACAGAGAGTTCCCATACACCCCACACCCAGTTTTCCCTGATATGAATATCTTAGATTAGTATGGTACATTTGTCATAATTAAACCAATATTGATACATTATTAACTGAAATTCATTTTTATTCAGATTTCCTCAGTTTTGCCAGGATATTACATTACATGTTGTTGCCATGTCTCTAGGTTTCTCTTAGTTGTGGCAATTTCCCAGACTTTCCTTGTTTTTTATGACCTTGACAATATTGAGAAGTACCGGTCAGGTATTTTGCAGAGTTTCCCTCAGTCGGAATTTGTATGATATTTTTTGTTGCAGTTTACCAACCTCTTCCTTCTACTCCTCCCTGGATGGTGCACAGTGTTCTACTAGACTCTGGAGTCTCAAAGTGGTTGATTAAGGCAATTCTGCCAATTCAGTAGTTGTTTTGATGGAGAGACTGATTCCTAGAGCTTCCTATTCTACTGTCTTCCTCCACCACACTTTCTTAATCTTCACATCTGTGACAAAAGATATCAGAAGCTCAGATATCAGTCCCACTGATCCCACATCTCACCAGCTCAAGCTGGCACATACTGAGAAAAACCCAAGAGCATTGAAGTGAATTTTCTACCCAGATAAGTTAGTTAGCACATATTAAGTCAAACATTACATTTCAATTGTCTCCATTGTCCACTATTTATACCTGTACTTCATGTCTAAATGTATACTAGCTATTGGACAATATTTGAATCCTTAACCTTTCTCATTTCATTCCTCACTATCTCCAGGATGTCTTTCCTCCTTCTCCAAATCCCCTGCTTCCTGACTACTCTACTTTAAGGGAAATGAGGCAAGCCCCCAAGACTTCTTTTTATTTTTGTTGTGGTAACGTATATAAATATACAACACAAACTTTCCTGTTTTAACTTCTATCATGTGCACAATTAAGTGATATTAATTGCATTCACACCATCTATTACCACAACATCATCATCATCTATTACCAAAACTTTTCATCACCCCAAACAGAAAGTCTTTACCCAGCAAGCAATAAGTCCTATACCCCCATCTAACCTCTAATCTACTCTGTCTCTATGTATTTGCTTATTCTAGGTATTTCATATAAGTGAAATCGTACAATGTTTGTCCTTTTGTGTCTGGCTTATTTCACTCAAAGTGATGTCTTCAAAGTTCATCTTTATAGCAGCATATATCAGAGCTTCATTCCTTTTTAATGGCTAAATGACATTCCATTGCACGTATATACCACATTTTGTTTATCCGTTCATCCGCTGATGGACCTTTTGGCTACTGTGAATAATGCTGCTATGAACGTTGGTGTGCAAATATCTATTTGAGTCCCTGTTTTCCATTCTCTTGGTAATATAGCTAGATGTAGGATTGCCATGTTGTTCCGGTTTGCTAATGCTGCTGTTATGCAAAATACCAGAAATGGATTGGCTTTTGTAAAGGGGGTTTATTTGGTTACAAATTTACAGTCTGAAGGCCATGAAAATATCCAAATTAAGGTATCAACACGCGTACATCTTCACCGAAGGAAGGCCAATGGCATCCGGAAAATCTCTGTTAGCTGGGAAGACACATGGCTGGCATCTGCTTCATCTTCCCAACTAACAGAGGTTCTAGCTCCTGTTCAGCTCCTGTGCATTCTTCAAAATGTTGCTCTTGGAGCGTTTTGTCCCCTCTTAGTTTCTCCAGAACAAGCACTGGGCTAGCATCTCCAAAGTATCAGCAAAAGCCTGCTTTCAGCAGCCGTCTCCAAAATGCCTCTCTCAGGTGCTCTCCAAACTGTCACTGTCAGCTCTCTGAGCTCCTTCTGTCAGTGAACTCTTTTATATGAACCCGGTGATTTAATTAAGATCCACCCTGAATGGGTGGAGTAACACCTCCATGGAAATAATCTAATCAGAGGTCTTGCCCATAGTTGATTGGGTCACATGTCCATGGAAACACTCAATCAGTAGGTTCCAACCTAATCAACACTAATACATCTGCCCCCACAAGATTGCACTAAAGAACATGGCGTTTGGGGGAACATAATACATCCAAACAGGCACGTGTCATATGGTAATTCTATGTTAACTTTCTGAGGAACCACCAAACTTTTCCATAATAGGTGCATCATTTTACATTCCCAACCAAGAATGTACAAGAGTTTCTATTTCTCCACATCCTCACCAACACTTGTTATTTTCCATTTTTTAAATAATAGCCATCCTAGTGGGTGTGGAGTGGTATCTCATGGTTTCAATTTGCATTTCTCTAATGGCTATTGATGTTGAGCACCTTTTCATGTATTTATTGGCCATTCATATACCTTCTTTGGAGAAATTTCTATTCAAGTCCTTTGCCCATTTTTAAATTGGGTTGTCTGTTGTTGACTTGTAGAAGATCTTTATATATTCTGGATATTAAACCCTTATCAGATATATGATTTCCAAATATTTTCTTCCATTCAGTTGGTTGTCTTTTCCTTTTCTTGATAATGTCCTTTGATACATAAAAGTTTAATTTTGAGGAAGTCCATTTTATCTATTTCTTTTGTTGCTCATGGTTTTGGTGTCATATTTAGGAATCTCTTGTCCAATATAAGGTTCTGAAGATTTTCCCCTATGTTTTCATCCAAGAATTTTATGTTTGTTGCTCATATATCTAGGTCATTGTTGCATTCTGATTTTATTTTTGTGTATGGTGTGAGATACAGGTTCAGTTCCATTCTTTTGCATGTGGATTTCCAGTTTCCCCAGTACCATTTGTTGAAGAGACTATTCTTTCCCTGTCAAGTGGACTTAGCACCCTTGTTGAGAATTCCAAGGTTCTGAGTATGCAAGACCCTCTGTTAGATCATGGGCTTTATACTGACCACAATAAACCCCATCTTGTCCTGAATCAAGTATGCTGAACACTCTCTCTATGTACATAAACATATTTATGATTTATTCACAGAAACACAGCTTGTTTAAACTATAAATGTTCAGTTACTTTCAAGCAGATTTGTAAGAGAAAGTTGATTTGAGGGGATCAGTTTACTATACAATCTACTGAACAGGAGGGCTTCCAGAAGATGTTGATTAGGAGAGACAGGGCAAAAAACACCTCTATGAAAAATACTAGATAAAAGCCAGAAAGTGACCCAGAACATCAGTTCCAGCAATGCATCAGCTGGACAAGGTCTGCTAAATCCACAGGGACCATGCACTTGGTGAAACTGGGAGTCTGCATTGTGAAGCAAGTGAGTAAGCCTGCTGAATATCCGGCAGCCACACTGCAGTGTGGGGAAACCAGGGGTTGGTGTTTGGAATCAGACTAGTTTTTTTTAAAAACCCAAAAGGAGCTATGAATATGGCAGTGAGAACCACACAGTGACACGCAGCAGAAACAGCGTCCCCACAACCTGTGGGTAAGCCTCAATATCTGGCATGGAGGGTAGCCTTTCGCACACCCACTGCTAATTGACTCAGGGCGAGGAAGGCAGAGGTTAGCCAAAAGGGGAAAAAAAACCATGCCCCTTACAGCCATCTTCCCAGCGGGCTGGGAATGCTTCTGCCTGGCGCTGGCACCGGGGCCACAGCCCAGAGCCACACCAGACAACCCAGTGCAACGGGAAGTGTTTCCAGCAACACTCACACACCACAATATTGGGCATGGACAGCCTTTTGCATACCCACAGCTAAGTGTCCTGGAGCTAAGAAGGCGGAGCTGTGCAAAAAGGGGGAAATTAGCACTCCCCATTCAGCCATCCTTTCAGCAAGCTGGGAACACCCCTACATGGCCCTGCGGCACCGAATTTCCCTTGAGAGACGGCGCACACTTGTGACGTAGCACAACCTTCCCTCAGCAGAGGCCCTAGAAGGGCACAGCTGGGAAGAGGGACCCACTTGGAAATCCCAGGTACCATATGCCAATAGCAAGGACTGGTGGGTCAGCAGCAGAGACAACCTGTGGCGAGACTGAACTGAAGGTTTAGACTCTTGCAATCACCTTAAATCTCCAGAAACACCTGGGAGGTTTGATTATTAAAGCTGCCCTTCCTCCCTAACCACTTAGACACATGCCCCACATTCAGGGTGGGCACACCAACTACACACACAAACTTGGTGCACCAATTGGATCCCCACAAGAATCAGACCCCACACACCACAAAGACAAAGTTGGGGAGAACTGACTTGAGGGGAATAGGTGGCTCGCGGACACCACATGCTGGTTGGAAAAAATGTACACCACCAAGCTGTAGATCTGACAAACTAGAGATAAGTCTTTGAATTAGCCTACATATCCTAAAAGACCTCTTTCAAGTTAAGCACATGCCAAGAGGCCAAAAACAACAGAAAATTTTAAAGCAAATGAAAAAACCAGATGCTATGGATAACCCAAACCCAAACACCCAAATCAGAAGATCAGAGGAGATGCAGTACTTGGAGCAATTAATCAAAGAACTAAAGACAAAAAAGGAAAGCATGGCACAGGATATAAAGGACATAAAGAAGACCCTAGAAGAGCATAAAGAAATTGCAAGAGTAAATTAAAAAATAGATGATCTTATGGAAAGAATCTACTGAATAGGACATTGGAAAATATTTGTTAGGAAAAATGAAAATGAAATAAATAAAATGAAGTGCATACAGTATTATTTCATTGAGAAAGCAGTTGCTACACTAGCATTTTCTCATGAAAATGCTTTCTCATGTTTGCACCCCTAGAGCATAAGAGTTGTCAGTCAGTTGAAATTCAGGAATGCTCCAATTCAGTATTTTCATATAATCACCGTGTTGTCTACATCAGGTATCAGGCCTTGTATCAAGCTGTGTAACAATTGATGTGGCACTTTTTAAGCAAAACAAATAAATTGGAAGAGTGCTTAGTGATTAGCAGTAAAATAATGCTGCACCCAATTCACAGATGTCTTCAAGTGAGAGAGTTTGTGACAAAAGCAGTAAAACTGAATCAGGTTACAGAAAAAACAAAAGGAGTTAACTGGACTCAGGAATGGCTTTTGCCTAGAGCCCAGATCTTTTCTTTTTCAAACCAAGCTTAGCTTCTTGTGGTATCTGTAACAGACCAGAAACTTTGCTAAGAATCTTGAACTGCTAGGTATTTCAAAGACCCCACCAAGATCCCAAGGCTAGTCATTGCAGTACAAATTTGTATGCATCGTGCAGAATAAGCAATAGAAGCCTGGATATGTGGCTGGACTACAGCCACTTGTTATCCATCAGATGGCATATTGAGATCTGGGCCTGCAACAGAAGCCTCATTATATAACTTAAGATATCTATATGAATTTGCCATCTTGGCTTTTGGTACATGAAGCTATTTCTTCCTGATACCTTGATTTAGATGCCATTGAGAATAAGACAAAAACAACCAAAAATGCTTGGGATTGAAAAATATGTGATGGAAAAGTAATGAGACATTTTTAAATATGTTTCTTATATAAATTATTTTCATTATTTCACAGTCGCACTGCACAGTCATTTACAGAAGCTATTATATAAGTAGAAAGAAAATAACATGAAAGGAAAAATTCTGTAACAAGGCCCCAACACTAACATTCATGACATAACCTGTACCTTTATTTTGACCTGATAAATGTAAACTTTAAACAGTGTTCCCATATGTCATGGCCCAAGAGACCTTTTGTAGCCTAAGGACTAAAGAAAGCACTGGACACATTCTGAGACATGGGCTTTTATTATAGGGTTTACCTACAGGGTGGGGAAGTCGAGTCACATTGCCCTGAAATCAGGAGCTTCTCTGAATGGATTCAGGAGCTGCTCTGAATGGCGGCGGGTTCAGAGCTCAACGTGAAGATACTCCGCACTTTGGGGGGTGGGAGGGTGCAGGGCTGAATAAGCTGGTTATAAGGGCTCGACATTCCAATATGTATGAGAGCACAAGGCAGGGAGCAGGGTCGTGCAACATAGGGAGGGGTTGATTGTAATCAACAGGGAGGAGGGGAGGATTATAGAGATAACAGTATCTCAGGGAGTCTCAGGGATGAGGTAGTTTCGGGTATAGATTACAGTTAGCACCTGATGTTACAAGGAGAATAGGTCAAACCTGACTGTCCTAGGTCAAGCAAACTGCTGTGTGCAGTCTTCAAGACACTTGGAGGACAGGGGCTCCCACACCATAGTTCTGTGGGTTATGATTGTTAGCTCTATAAACCCAATCTTTTAAGTTCTTTCTTTAGCTGTTCTCTCATAAGCCCACAAGCATCCAAACTTCTGTTACACTTTTACTTCTCACTGCTTGTGTGCTGTTTTTAGAGGTCTGAGTTCTACCTGGTCTTGCTTTTTTCTACTTTATTTTCCAATTCTATGTAATATTGCTCCATTCTGTGGACTTCTTAACCTCAATTTCCTTCTAGTTTAGACAGCTCCTACAGCTTGTTTTTTTTTTAAACTCTGTCAGTTCTCAAGATGATAGGAAAATTATATCCCCATGGTCTTTTTAACTTGTGTGTTTTTCCCCATCAGTGCACTGTCAACCAAGAAATAACAAACTAAGCTGCAAGGTAACAAAGGCATTTATTTGGGATCTTAGGATTGCCATTCAGAGAGCACAGATTCAGGTAGTAACTCAAATTGTGTTCCATCTTGGCATCTCCAGACAAGGATTTTTAAAGAAAAATATTAGACAAGTTGTTTGTGGTTGGTGGATATTTGGGGTACTCCAGTTGTCCTTCAGGTTAGATAGTTAACTGAGTTCTTTATTTAATGGTTTGCTTTGTGGTGTCTGATGTCCTTGGAGTTTTGAGGGACATTGTTGCTTGAGGCTTTACATACTTTGGTAGTTTGTGATATCTGGCTGATATTTTCCTGAGAGTAGTCTCCAGAATGACCTCCTAGCTCCATTTTAAATCTTAGCCATGGTAACTGTATTTTTTTTTCCTTTTTAGAGTATTATGGTTATTTTTGGCTTTTGATTTCTAAACAGTATCTTGTACAGAAACAGGCAGTATATTTTGTTGATTGATTACTTAAATAAACATATGGCCTGGATTGAAAGTTCAATCTGAGATGGTTGGAGATCACTTTGCACTTATGAAGCTGAATGCCCAAAACTGCTCCATAAATACAGTAGCCTGTGAGCCCCTTAAAATAAGAGTCAGGAATTGAAAGTGACTAGAAGTTCTTCCTATAGCATTTGAAAACTACAAAATTCATATATCTTTGCTTCATAGTTTTATGCTAATTATCAAGGGTTTTTCACTGATAAAGAATTCAGGTTGATTTTATTTAGGTTATATTTTATTTGTCCAGCAAAATTAGGAAAATTTCACGTTTTATGGCATACATGGAGCTGACATTCCACCTGAATGCTAACTCCATGAGGATAGGGACTTTGGTTCACTGTCACATTCCCAGGAATTAGAATAGTACCTGACGCAAAGAAGGACCCCAATGAATATTTGATGATTAATTTTTTAACTGTACTTCTTTCTATTCTGTTGTTTTTTTGTTTGTTCAACTAAATCTTAGAGAAATCTGCTACCCGTATCCAGTTGAACACCCCTACCATACCCACATCTCTCGCGGTGCCATGTTCCCGACATTTACCTCACCAAAGGAGTTATACACTGGAATTAAAGCTCGCAGCCAACGGCCATTCCCTCCAACTGTGCCAACAAAGGCTTATGATACAACAGTCTCGAAGACAAGAGGTAAAATGTGATCTGTAATCAGAACAATGTTAATTCTTAATTTTATTGGCGTTTATTCAAGAATAAAATTAAAGCAAGCAAGCATCACAGAAGTCTCAAAAAAGAAACATGTGACCCATTTGCAGATTAGGGAAGTGCTTCTCAACCCTGGCCGTTCTTTAGAATCAGCTGAGGACCCACAGCAGACCAATTAAATCAGATTATCTATGCACGTTCTTGATCTTTCTACTTTATATATAGCCTCTCATGGCAGAATTGGAAACTAAAACTTCATAGAGTTGGTTGTTTTCATTCTACTTACATTTTCTTTATTTATCTCCCTGCCCTTCCCTCTTATGGCTTAGCTTTTAAAAATTCCATCCTAGCTTGGGTGATCAGCACTAAGACAATGTTTGATTCAGATCATTTGAGTCTGGGTGTAGCCATGGTGGTTAAGTTGCAAGATCCTGTTGAAATGAGACTCAAAATAAAGGAAGCAATTGGTTCCTCTTGACACCCTGGAGAGTCCTCTCTAACATGCAAACTTTGGGGTCTCCTGAGTTGTGTTTAGTAATCCTAAATAACAGTCATCAAGTCTCTTCCACACTAGACACCTCAGTGTTTGTTCAGTAGACCTACACCTTTGTGAAAACAAAGAAACCTTTGAAGAAAGACTGAAGATACTAGAGAGAGAGAGTAACTGAAGGTGACAGAAAAGATACATGGTAGGCAGAGATAATTGTTCCCTGAATGAATTTAGGCTATGAAGTAGGTAAAACCCGAGAATTGTCCTATCATGCAGTTCCTCTGTGAGTATTTGCACCAAATGTAAGGACAGAATACTACCGTCACAAATATTAACCTCAGTACCTTATTTGGAGTAATGTTTTAAGAGATAGTATAGTGGAGTGTTTAAGGGCAGAAACTCTAGAGGCAGACAACATGGGTAGAGTTCTGGCTCTGCCACTTACTTACTCTTGATCATGGGAAAGTTTCTTAACCTCTCTGCATCTGTTTCCCAAATCTGTAAAATGGGAATAATAGTACATGCATAGTAGATTACCGAGTCAAGTGTTAGCAGTTTTTATGTTTATTACCTTGCCATCATATAATGATTCCAGGATGTGTGTACCGTGTTGACTTCTATTTAGTCTATTTTTGTCAGTCCAGTTAGCATTGATAAAAGGTACTGAAAGCTCTATCATATATATTGACTATTTGGCATTGAGTGCCATGCCTAGGTATAATGGGAAGAGGAGGGTGTAAAAGAACTACAAGATATGATCCCTAAAAATTGAAAATTTTATAATTGTGTTAGATAAACTGTCAATGTAGATTTCTTTTTTCAATCCCTGAATTAGATAATTGCTGAAATTTTATGAAGTGCATATGGTTAGCAATAAATCACAGAAATGTGTGTTGGATTTATAAAACACTTTTCAGCTCAGTTATAGATAAGGGACTAAAGAAATAAGTTGCTGTTTTTAATTTTCTGCTCTTCCAAGCAAACGCTCTCTGCCCAGTCATTCTTAGGAGATTTTTAAAGGATAAGTATTTTTAAATAACCCTTATAAAATATCTTTTGAGGAACTGGTACTGCATTTCTACTCTTTCACTTATTTTAATTCTTCTTTGTTAGAAATAATTAGTATATAGCTTAAGCATCCAGGCTCTAGAACCAAACTGCTTGACTTTGAATTTCACTTAGTAGCTGTGCAACTTTGGGCAAATTGCTTATCCTCCCTGTGCCTTAATTCCCTCATTTGTTATAGTGGGAATAGGAGAACTTTCCTCAGAGTTAGGTTATGAAAAATGCGTGCAATGATATATATAAAACACTGTGTACAGTGGCTGGCACAAACTAAGTGTTCCATAAATGTCAGCCATTAGTCAATAATACGTATGGGAATGGATGTGCAAAGTTTCCTTTAACTTGGAACATCTCATGGGACCAGAGGAAACCATCCTATGTTTGGTAAAGTTTGTCTAAAAGAACCAATACACAGCTAAGAAGCTATATTCTTTAAAATGTCCTGTTTTCACTCCAGTTTGGAAAATTCTTGATATTTAGGCTGGGAAAAGCCAAAATAGGTATTTATAGAAATGTATTTGCTGCACATTCGGAGACGAGGACAAGGATCCAGGAAGATTTATTATTTGCATAATAATCATTCTCGTTAACAAGAAAGATGAAGTAATAGCGCATACTAGGACTGCTGAGAGCAGTGGAGTCAGAGACCCATTCTCATTCTGCATCTTAAAAGTTAATCAGCCAACCTCGGAGGCGGGGCAAGATGGCGGACTGGTGAGCTGTATGTTTTAGTTACTCCTCCAGGAAAGTAGGTAGAAAACCAGGAACTGCGTGGACTGGACACCACAGAGCAATCTGTCTTTGGGCATACTTCATACAACACTCATGAAAACGTGGAACTGCTGAGATCAGCGAAACCTGTAAGTTTTTGCGGCCAGGGGACCCGCGCCCCTCCCTGCCAGGCTCAGTCCCGTGGGAGGAGGGGCTGTCAGCTCCGGGAAGGAGAAGGGAGAACTGCAGTGGCATCCCTTATCGGAAACTCATTCTACTGATCCAAACTCCAACCATAGATAGACTGAGACCAGACACCAGAGAATCTGAGAGCAGCCAGCCCAGCAGAGAGGAGACAGGCATAGAAAAAAAACAACACGAAAAACTCCAAAATAAAAGCGGAGGATTATTGGAGTTCTGGTGAACATAGAAAGGGGAAGGGCAGAGCTCAGGCCCTGAGGCGCATATGCAAATCCTGAAGAAAAGCTGATCTCTCTGCCCTGTGGACCTTTCCTTAATGGCCCTGGTTGCTTCGTCTCTTAGCATTTCAATAACCCATTAGATCTCTGAGGAGGGCCCTTTTTTTTGTTTTGTTTTTTTTAATCCTTTTTTCTTTTTCTAAAACAATTACTCTAAGAAGCCCAATACAGAAAGCTTCAAAGACTAGCGATTTGGGCAGGTCAAGTCAAGAGCAGAACTAAGACAGCTCTGAGACAAAAGACAATAATCCAGTGGCTGAGAAAATTCACTAAACACCACAACTTCCCAAGAAAAGGGGGGTGTCCGCTCACAGCCATCATCCTGGTGGACAGGAAACACTCCTGCCCATCGCCAGCCCCATAGCCCAGAGCTGCCCCAGACGACCCAGTGTGACAGAAGTGCTTCAAATAACAGGCACACACCACAAAACTGGGCGTGGACATTAGCCTTCCCTGCAACCTCAGCTGATTGTCCCAGAGTTGGGAAGGTGGAGCAGTGTGAATTAACAAAGCCCCATTCAGCCATCATTTCAGCAGACTGGGAGCCTCCCTACACAGCCCAGCAGCCCAGAACTGCCCTGGGGGGACGGCACTCACCTGTGACATAGCACAGTCATCCCTCAACAGAGGACCCGGGTGCACACCCTGGAAGAGGGGCCCACTTGCAAGTCTCAGGAGCCATACGCCAATACCAAGGACTTGTGGGTCAGTGGCAGAGACAAACTGTGGCAGGACTGAACTGAAGGATTAGACTATTGCAGCAGCTTTAAAACTCTAGGATCACCAGGGAGATTTGATTGTTAGGGCCACCCCCCCTCCCTGACTGCCCAGTAACACGCCCCATATACAGGGCGGGCAACACCAACTACACACGCAAGCTTGGTACACCAATTGGACCCCACAAGACTCACTCCCCCACTCACCAAAAAGGCTAAGCAGGGGAGAACTGGCTTGTGGAGAACAGGTGGCTCGTGGACGCCACCTGCTGGTTAGTTAGACAAAGTGTACTCCACGAAGCTGTAGATCTGATAAATTAGAGATAAGGACTTCAATTGGTCTACAAATCCTAAAAGAACCCTATCAAGTTCAGCAAATGCCACGAGGCCAAAAACAACAGAAAATTATAAAGCATATGAAAAAACCAGACGATATGGATAACCCAAGCCCAATCACCCAAATCAAAATATCAGAAGAGACACAGCACCTAGAGCAGCTACTCAAAGAACTAAAGATGAACAATGAGACCATAGTACGGGAGACAAAGGAAATCAAGAAGACCCTAGAAGAGCATAAAGAAGACATTGCAAGACTAAATAAAAAAAATGGATGATCTTATGGAAATTAAAGAAACTGTTGACCAAATTAAAAAGATTCTGGACACTCATAGTACAAGACTAGAGGAAGTTGAACAACGAATCAGTGACCTGGAAGATGACAGAATGGAAAATGAAAGCATAAAAGAAAGAACGGGGAAAAAAATTGAAAAAATCGAAATGGACCTCAGGGATATGATAGATAATATGAAACGTCCAAATATAAGACTCATTGGTTTCCCAGAAGGGGAAGAAAAGGGTAAAGGTCTAGGAAGAGTATTCAAAGAAATTGTTGGGGAAAACTTCCCAAATCTTCTAAACAACATAAATACACAAATCATAAATGCTCAGCGAACCCCAAATAGAATAAATCCAAATAAACCCACTCCGAGACATATACTGATCACACTGTCAAACACAGAAGAGAAGGAGCAAGTTCTGAAAGCAGCAAGAGAAAAGCAATTGACCACATACAAAGGAAACAGCCTAAGACTAAGTAGTGACTACTCAGCAGCCACCATGGAGGCGAGAAGGCAGTGGCATGATATATTTAAAATTCTGAGTGAGAAAAATTTCCAGCCAAGAATACTTTATCCAGCAAAGCTCTCCTTCAAATTTGAGGGAGAGCTTAAATTTTTCACAGACAAACAAATGCTGAGAGAATTTGCTAACAAGAGACCTGCCCTACTGGAGATACTCAAGGGAGCCCTACAGACAGAGAAACAAAGAAAGGACAGAGAGACTTGGAGAAAGGTTCAGTACTAAAGAGATTCGGTATGGGTGCAATAAAGGATATTAATAGACAGAGGGGAAAAATATAACAGACATAAACCAAAGGATAAGATGGCTGATTCAAGAAATGCCTTCACGGTTATAACGTTGAATGTAAATGGATTAAACTCCCCAATTAAAAGATATAGATTCGCAGAATGGATCAAAAAAAATGAACCATCAATATGTTGCATACAAGAGACTCAGACACAGGGACACAAAGAAACTGAAAGTGAAAGGATGGAAAAAAATATTTCATGCAAGCTACAGCCAAAAGAAAGCAGGTGTAGCAATATTAATCTCAGATAAAATAGACTTCAATGCAGAGATGTTTTGAGAGACAAAGAAGGCCACTACATACTAATAAAAGGGGCAATTCAGCAAGAAGAAATAACAATCGTAAATGTCTATGTACCCAATCAAGGTGCCACAAAATACATGAGAGAAACACTGGAAAAACTAAAGGAAGCAATTGATGTTTCCACAATAATTGTGGGAGACTTCAACACATCACTCTCTCCTATAGATAGATCAACCAGACAGAAGACCAATAAGGAAATTGAAAACCTAAACAATCTGATAAATGAATTAGATTTAACAGACATATACAGGACATTACATCCCAAATCACCAGGATACACATACTTTTCTAGTGCTCATGGAACTTTCTCCAGAATAGATCATATGCTGGGACATAAAACAAGCCTCAATAAATTTAAAAAGATTGAAATTATTCAAAGCACATTCTCTGACCACAATGGAATACAATTAGAAGTCAGTAACCACCAGAGACTTAGAAAATTCACAAATACCTGGAGGTTAAACAACACACTCCTAAACAATCAGTGGGTTAAAGAAGAAATAGCAAGAGAAATTGCTAAATATATAGAGACGAATGAAAATGAGAACACAACATACCAAAACCTATGGGATGCAGCAAAAGCAGTGCTAAGGGGGAAATTTATAGCACTAAATGCATATAATAAAAAGGAAGAAAGAGCCAAAATCAAAGAACTAATGGATCAACTGAAGAAGCTAGAAAATGAACAGCAAACCAATCCTAAACCAAGTACAAGAAAAGAAATAACAAGGATTAAAGCAGAAATAAATGACATAGAGAACAAAAAAACAATAGAGAGGATAAATATCACCAAAAGTTGGTTCTTTGAGAAGATCAACAAGATTGACAAGCCCCTAGCTAGACTGACAAAATCAAAAAGAGAGAAGACCCATATAAACAAAATAATGAATGAAAAAGGTGACATAACTGCAGATCCTGAAGAAATTAAAAAAATTATAAGAGGATATTATGAACAACTGTATGGCAACAAACTGGATAATGTAGAGGAAATGGACAAGTTCCTGGAAACATATGAACAACCTAGACTGACCAGAGAAGAAATAGAAGACCTCAACCAACCCATCACAAGCAAAGAGATCCAATCAGTCATCAAAAATCTTCCCACAAATAAATGCCCAGGGCCAGATGGCTTCACAGGGGAATTCTACCAAACTTTCCAGAAAGAACTGACACCAATCTTACTCAGACTCTTTCAAAACATTGAAGAAAATGGAACACTACCTAACTCATTCTATGAAGCTAACATCAATCTAATACCAAAACCAGGCAAAGATGCTACAAAAAAGGAAAACTACCGGCCAATCTCCCTAATGAATATAGATGCAAAAATCCTCAACAAAATACTTGCAAATCGAATCCAAAGACACATTAAAAAAATCATACACCATGACCAAGTGGGGTTTATTCCAGGCATGCAAGGATGGTTCAACATAAGAAAATCAATCAATGTATTACAACACATTAACAAGTCAAAAGGGAAAAATCAATTGATCATCTCAATAGATGCTGAAAAAGCATTTGACAAAATCCAACATCCGTTTTTTATAAAAACACTTCAAAAGGTAGGAATTGAAGGAAACTTCCTCAACATGATAAAGAGCATATATGAAAAACCCACAGCCAGCATAGTACTCAATGGTGAGAGACTGAAAGCCTTCCCTCTAAGATCAGGAACAAGACAAGGATGCCCGCTGTCACCACTGTTATTCAACATTGTGCTGGAAGTGCTAGTCAGGGCAATCCGGCAAGAAAAAGAAATAAAAGGCATCCAAATTCGAAAAGAAGAAGTAAAACTGTCATTGTTTGCAGATGATATGATCTTATATCTAGAAAACCCTGAGAAATCAACGATATAGCTACTAGAGCTAATAAATTTAGCAAAGTAGCGGGATACAAGGTTAATGCACATAAGTCAGTAATGTTTCTATATGCTAGAAATGAACAAATTGAAGAGACACTCAAGAAAAAGATACCATTTTCAATAGCAACTAAAAAAATCAAGTACCTAGGAATCAACTTAACCAAAGATGTAAAAGACCTATACAAAGAAAACTACATAACTCTACTAAAAGAAATAGAAGGGGACCTTAAAAGATGGAAAAATATTCCATGTTCATGGATAGGAAGACTAAATGTCATTAAGATGTCAATTCTACCCAAACTCATCTACAGATTCAATGCAATCCCAATCAAAATTCCAACAACCTACTTTGCAGACTTGGAAAAGCTAGTTATCAAATTTATTTGGAAAGGGAAGATGCCTCGAATTGCTAAAGACACTCTAAAAAAGAAAAACCAAGTGGGAGGACTTACACTCCCTGACTTTGAAGCTTATTATAAAGCCACAGTTGCCAAAACAGCATGGTAATGGCACAAAGATAGACATATAGATCAATGGAATCGAATTGAGAATTCAGAGATAGACCCTCAGATCTATGGCCGACTGATCTTTGATAAGGCCCCCAAAGTCACTGAACTGAGTCATAATGGTCTTTTCAACAAATGGGGCTGGGAGAGTTGGATATCCTTATCCAAAAGAATGAAAGAGGACCCCTACCTCACCCCCTACACAAAAATTAACTCAAAATGGACCAAAGAGCTCAATATAAAAGAAAGTACCATAAAACTCTTAGAAGATAATGTAGGAAAACATCTTCAAGACCTTGTATTAGGCGGCCACTTCCTAGACTTTACACCCAAAGCACAAGCAACAAAAGAGAAAATAGATAAATGGGAACTCCTCAAGCTTAGAAGTTTCTGCACCTCAAAGGAATTTCTCAAAAAGGTAAAGAGGCAGCCAACTCAATGGGAAAAAATTTTTGGAAACCATGTATCTGACAAAAGACTGATATCTTGCATATATAAAGAAATCCTACAACTCAATGACAATAGTACAGACACCCCAATTATAAAATGGGCAAAAGATATGAAAAGACAGTTCTCTGAAGAGGAAATACAAATGGCCAAGAAACACATGAACAAATGTTCAGCTTCACTAGCTATTAGAGAGATGCAAATTAAGACCACAATGAGATACCATCTAACACCGGTTAGAATGGCTGCCATTAAACAAACAGGAAACTACAAATGCTGGAGGGGATGTGGAGAAATTGGAACTCTTATTCATTGTTGGTGGGACTGTATAATGGTTCAGCCACTCTGGAAGTCAGTCTGGCAGTTCCTTAGAAAACTAGATATAGAGTTACCATTCGATCCAGCGATTGCACTTCTCGGTATATACCCGGAAGATCGGAAAGCAGTGACACGAACAGATATCTGCACGCCAATGTTCATAGCAGCATTATTCACAATTGCCAAGAGATGGAAATAACCCAAATGTCCTTCAACAGATGAGTGGATAAATAAAATGTGGTATATACACACGATGGAATACTACGCGGCAGTAAGAAGGAACGATCTCGTGAAACATATGACAACATGGATGAACCTTGAAGACATAATGCTGAGCGAAATAAGCCAGGCACAAAAAGAGAAATATTATATGCTACCACTAATGTGAACTTTGAAAAATGTAAAACAAATGGTTTATAATGTAGAATGTAGGGGAACTAGCAATAGAGAGCAATTAAGGAAGGGGGAACAATAATCCAAGAAGAACAGATAGGCTGTTTAACGTTCTGAGGATGCCCAGGAATGACTATGGTCTGTTAATTTCTGATGGATATAGTAGGAGCAAGTTCACAGAAATGTTGCTATATTAGGTAACTTTCTTGGGGTAAAGTAGGAACATGTTGGAAGTTAAGCAGTTATCTTAGGTTAGTTGTCTTTTTCTTACTCCCTTGTTATGGTCTCTTTGAAATGTTCTTTTATTGTATGTTTGTTTTCTTTTTAACTTTTTTTTCATACAGTTGATTTAAAAAAGAAGGGAAAGTTAAAAAAAAAAAAAGAAAAAAGAAAAACAAGGGAAAAAAAAAAAGAGGTAGTGCTCCCTTGAGGAGCCTGTGGAGAATGCAGGGGTATTCGCCTACCCCACCTCCATGGTTGCTAACATGACCACAGACATAGGGGACTGGTGGTTTGATGGGTTGAGCCCTCTACCACAGGTTTTACCCTTGGGAAGACGGTTGCTGCAAAGGAGAGGCTAGGCCTCCCTATGGTTGTGCCTAAGAGCCTCCTCCCGAATGCCTCTTTGTTGCTCAGATGTGGCCCTGTCTCTCTAGCTAAGCCAACTTGAAAGGTGAAATCACTGCCCTCCCCGCTACGTGGGATCAGACACCCAGGGGAGTGAATCTCCCTGGCAACGTGGAATACGACTCCCGGGGAGGAATGTAGACCTGGCATCGTGGGACGGAGAACATCTTCTTGACCAAAAGGGGGATGTGAAAGGAAATGAAATAAGCTTCAGTGGCAGAGAGATTCCAAAAGGAGCCGAGAGGTCACTCTGGTGGGCACTCTTATGCACACTTTAGACAACCCTTTTTAGGTTCTAAAGAATTGGGGTAGCTGGTGGTGGATACCTGAAACTATCAAACTACAACCCAGAACCCATGAATCTCGAAGACAGTTGTATAAAAATGTAGCTTATGAGGGGTGACAATGGGATTGGGAAAGCCATAAGGACCACACTCCACTTTGTCTAGTTTATGGATGGATGAGTAGAAAAATAGGGGAAGGAAACAAACAGACAAAGGTACCCAGTGTTCTTTTTTACTTCAATTGCTCTTTTTCACTCTAATTATTATTCTTGTTATTTTTGTGTGTGTGCTAATCAAGGTGCCAGGGATTGATTTGGGTGATGAATGTACCACTATGTAATGGTACTGTAAACAATCGAAAGTACGATTTGTTTTGTATGACTGCGTGGTATGCGAATATATCTCAATAAAATGAAGATTAAAAAAAATATATATATACATGGATAAACAAAATGTGGAGTAGCCATTCAATACGATGTTATTCTGCCCTAAAAAGGAACAAATGAAGTTTTGATACATGCCATCTCATGGATTAACTTTGAAGATATCATGTTGAGCAAAGGAAGCCAGATAGAAAAAGACAAATATTGTATTTCACTATATGAAATAACTACAATATGCAAATTCACAAAGACAGAAAGTAGACTGCCTGTTACTAGGGGGACGAGGAATGGTGATTCAGTGCTTACTGGGTGCAGAGTTTCTGTTTGGGGTAATGGAAAAGTTTCGGAAATTGATGGTAGTTATGGTAGCACAATATTGTGAATGTAATTAATACAAAGCCAAGTAACTGGTAAATAAATGTGGCATATCTGTACAATGGGATACTATTCAGCTATAAAAAGAAGTGAAGTTCTGATACATGCCGCAACATGGATGGACCTCGAAAACATTATGCTGAGTGAAAGAAGCCAGACCACAAAGGATAAATATTGTATGATTCCATTTACTGCTTAATGGGTAAAGAGTTTTTCTTTGGGATAATGGCAAAGTTTTGGTAGTGGAAAGTGGTAATGGTAGCACAATATTGTAAAAATAATTATTGTCACTTAAAAATGGTTAAAATGGCAACTTTTATATTATATGTACATTATCACCATAAAAATAAAGAAAAGTAAGCATTGAAAAAAAAAAAAAAGTTAATCACTATTCATTACCCCTTACAGCAACTGTTTAAAAAGCTAAAAAAGAGTTCAGACTTCAATTAGAGATATGAGTGAAGCTGATCTGGTTAGGATAAGGCAAATCAGACTAAAGGGTAAAGGACAATATTGACTGTGTTTTAAAACTTCAATTTCTGTGTGATACCAAAGGAAGAAATGTTTATTTGGTGCAAAGTCCATATTTTCTATAGCACACCATCTAATTTAACTTGTATGGTCAGTTTATTCGAACACCATAATTACATGGATACTTGAATAGGGAGTGAGATCTTGTTGGTTTGCAGAGGTTAGTGTGATGCCCCGATACATCCCAGAGGTATTTGGGCAGAGAATAAAATAGTATTTGCAGAGCCCCCTTGAAGGACTGGGGGAAAATGTGGAAATGTTAAACTTCCCCACCTGGGGAATTCCTATACAAGCATTGGGGACTACCCTCAATCTTGGGGCGTGCCCTTATGAAACTTACTCCTGCAAAGGAGAAGCTAAGCCTACTTATAATTTTGCCTAAGAGTCACCCCCAGAGAACCTCTTTTGTTGCTCAGATGTGGCCTCTCTCTCTCAGCCAACTCTGCAGGTAAATTCACTGCCTTGCCCTCTACATGGAACATGACTCCCAGAGGTGTAAATCTCCCTGGCAACATGGGACATGACTCCTGGAGATGAGCCTGAACCCAGCATTGTAGGATTGAGAAAGCCTTTTTGGACCAAAAAGGGGAAGAGAAATGAAACAAATTAAAGCTTCAGTGGCTGAGAGATTTTGAATAGAGTCGAGAGGTCAATCTGGAGGTTATTTGTTTGCATTATATAGATACCTCTTTTTAGTTTTTAGTGTCTTAGAATAGTTAGAAGGAAATACCTGAAACTGTTCAATGGTAATCCACTAGCCTTGATTCTTGAAGATGATTATGTAACTATATAGCTTTTACAGTGTGACTGTGTAATCTTGAAAACCTTGTGACTGACACTCTGTTTATCTAGTGTATGGACAGATGAGTAAGGAAATAAAGACATACATACATACATATATACATACATACATACATCAAAGGGGGATAAGGGGAATGGAATGTTTTGGGTGTTCTTTTTATTTTTATTTTTATTCTTTTTTTTGGAGTAATGGAGATGTTCAAAAGTTGATTGTGGTAATGAATGCATAACTTTATGGTGATATCGTGAACCATTGATTGTACATTTTGGATGATTGTATGGTATGTGAATGTATCTCAATGAAATTGCATTAAAAAAGTTAATCACTATTTAACTATAAAGTGTATTCCTCTCTATAATATCTTGTTCTTATTTATTGCACCCATAAATCCCATTAGATTGAAGTCTTTTCTTATTTATTCAATATAACAGTGTCTTTCCTGAAATTTTCAGGTAATCCTTATAGATACGAACTGGTTGATTTTCCCTCGGATTCAAAGAAGAAAGCCTTGAATTGGCCTGGTCAGGGTGTATATTATGATGTAAGTATCTTTTTAAATGTGTATTTAAAACAAAGTAAAAAAAAAGTTTTTTTATCCACTAAGTCTATAAACATACAAAAGATGGATTGTTTTTAATTTCTATCCGGATGAAAAATTTGAGAATTTTTATGTCATGCTTTTTTTTTAATTTTCTTAACCAATTTCATACTTTTGACAGTTATATAACATTTTCGCAATTACAAAAAAGATAGGTTCCCCTGAGAAAGATAGTGGAGTACTGTGTTTTCCCCGTGTGTTCCCCCAACCCTATTATGATTCATAATATGTTAAGTAACTCCAAATATGCGTAGAGTAAGTGGGAGATTTTCATAAAGATTTATACAAGCTATTATTGTCCTTTTGTCCCAACTACTCTTAGTACATTTGTGTTGAGTCAAAAATAACAGAAAATAAAACAGTAGCTTCCATTTATTAAGAAATTGCTGCATGCTAACTACTTTAGACACGGTATGTCATTTAACCCTTAAAATAACCTCCTAGGTTTATTATCACCATTCCCATTTTATAGATGAGGAAACTGAGGCTCAGAGAGTTGATGACTACCCCATGAATTTGAATTCAGGTGATGAGACTCCAGTGTCTGCTGTTAAATGAGCCAAGAAGAAAATAACTCCAGCTGGATGGAAAGATAACATTTTAAAACATGAAGGAAAATATCTATACATTTGAAAATAATAATAGCTAACATTTATTGACCAGCTACTTTGTGAGAGGCAGTGCCAAATTTTTCCCCATATTATCTCCTTGCATTCCAACAACCTGGGAGCTGAGCCAGAAATAATTATGGAAGGTTGGAAACATTTGAATTTTACAGGGAAAGACCATAGTAGCAGGACAGTATATAATCACTGCAAAGTCACACAGCCATCTATGAAATAAGCACATTCCTGCTTCTCTTAAAAAAAAAAAAAAAAAAAAAAAGTTACACATGAAGAATCTAGAGAATCATCTGCTTCACTGGTTCTCTTTCATTCTTTCAAGTAAAATCTATATCTAAGCAACCCAGAATTATGAGGTTATTCTAGAGACTTTCGATCATTACATGTTCTAGCCAGTCACCAGCCCTATAGTTCACTTTCTTCTTTCAGTTTCCCTCACTTATACCTACTCATTAAAATGCTGTTTTTTTCTTGTCACCCCCCCCCCCCACCTTCTCAACAATCTTGAATAATTTCCCTTTGCCTAACAGTAAATCCAAATGCTTTAACTGAGCTAGGAAGCTCCTTTACAACCTGGCCTTACCTCCTCTTCTGCAGCCTTGCTCCACTCACTGGTCCTTGAACACATATCCACCCTTTTTGAACTCTTTCCAACTAGGGTTCATGCCATTTCCCATTCCTGGAACACCTTCCCCCTCAGGACCTCTCTGCCTATCTAGAACTTACTTATGTTCTAAGGCTCTGCTCAACTCTCATTGTTTCCTTTGTATAGTAGAAAGAGAACCAAGTCAGGAGACCTCAATTCTAGTTGGTTCCATTTGCTTTTTTTTCTTTTTTCTTTTTAAGTAACATTAGTCATAGTGCTTCACTTCTCTGAGTTTCAAAAGTATAATTTATCTGTATAATTTCAGGAAAATCTGTCTTACAAAATTCACAGGATATGAGGATCAGCTGAGATTTGAACACTAGAAAGTGCTAATATATAAGGCGTTATTAATACTCCAGCAGAAGTGGTTTCTCCCTCTTCTTTCTACAACACTTTTTGACTGTAGTCAATAGCTTTTCATATGTATTTAAAATTACAACTAAAATTACAAGCTCCTTAAGAACAGATTATTTTATATTTTATAATGTATGTATCCCCCACAGTGTTTTATACATAAATATTTTGACTGATTTATTCAGTTCTTCTCCTCTATACTGATCAATCCCACTTTCTTAACCTGTTTTAACTGGTCTTAATTTTCAACCTTTCAGTCATTCTTCTAACTCATCCCTAACCCTACTCTAGTTTATACTTCCCTGAACAAGGACACTCTTTCAAAAAAAAAAAAAAAAAAAGAACAACTATACTGAATTTGATTATCTCAGGCTCATCTTTTTGTTTGTTTTTCACTTTTAGCATAAGATCCTATAGTTTTCCTCCCCAGTTTTCATGTTTTTGACCACTGAATTGGAGGAGGTGGGCAAAGAGTCTTTAATTTTATCTCTAATCTACTTTTGTTAAAAGAGGCTATATTGGAGGGGGCAGGTATAACAAAATTCATAAATGTTTAAATGTTGCCTGAGTTCCAGTAGCCAATTCAGACTCTTGTCTCAGTGTGGCAGTGTCACATATCCTGTCTCAAGTCTGACTTGACACGATTCATTTGTGTGCTCTTCACTGTGCCTACCTACCTCAAAACCTAAAACTATACTTTTCTCTTCTTTAATCTCCTATCCTCATTTCTTTGCTTTCAGCCACTAGTCTCTCCCCCAATTTCCCCCTTTTATTTCCTGCCTAGAATTCCAAACTTCTGTGTGTGTGTGTGTGTGTGTGTGTGTGTGTGTGTGTGTGTGTGTGTTTTTAGGGGGGGAGGGTTGTTTATTTGTTTGTTTGTTTTGGTGGGGTAGGGATTGGGGGGGAGTAGGATTCTGGCCATTACCACACAGTAAGACCAAAGGGGCCACTGTTTCTTAGTACACTGACGGGTGACAGAGACCCAACTAATGTCCTCCAAAACAGAGTGTACCTGAAGCCCCTGTGTCACTGAAAAAAATTCCCAAGTGGGGAAACACCTGCCCATATGCCCCATATCCATACTCATCTGGGTGTTAATCTCCTGCATCTCAGTCTGTGGACATTGCAGACCAGAGGATCAATATTTCCTAACGTGAGCCCTTCAGACACCAAGTCACCATGTTTTCCAGAGTCTATGCACATGAATCCTTCCCATTCTTTTTCCATCCTTATTAATGTCTTCAAGACCTACCTCTCTTTCCTTCCCTTTTCTGTCAGCACAGACCGGAAATGCATCAGGTATCTCAGGCCTTCCCCTCCAGATATTCCATGGCAAATTTAGAATTGGTAGGTACACCAGAACGTGATCACAGTTAAGTAGTTTGCCTAAAGCTCCAAATTCCTGGCAAAGGAGTCTTGAATGTACAGAAGAGCAAAGGTCCTTGTTGTAGTTTACTAATGCTGCCAGAATGCAAAACACCAGAAACAGACTGGCTTTTATAAAGGGAGTTTATTTGGTTACACAGTTACAGTCTTAAGGCCATAAAGTGTCCAAGGTAACACATCAGCAACCTGGTACCTTCACTGGAGGATGGCCAATGGTGTCGAAAAACCTCTGTTAGCTGGGAAGGCACGTAGCTGGCGTCTGCTCCAAAGTTGTGGTTTCAAAATGGCTTTCTCCCAGGACGTTCCTCTCTAGGCTGCAGTTCCTCAAAAATGTCACTTTTAGTTGCACTTGGGATATTTGTCCCAAAAAAAGGAAAAAGAAGTAAAAAGGAAAAGAACAACCCATTACTTTGTATTTGAATTATATCTGTGGCTAGAGAATAAATGAGCAGAGAATAACTCACTAAACTTTGAGCCCTTGATAGTCAGTGAATTAATGTTGAAAATGTGTTAGTCTTTATATTAATGCACTATTGTGTTAATTTAGAAAGGTATCAAATTGAACATGACTGTTATACTATATTGTATAACAGAAAACAATTCATTTGCATTGCATATATGACAAATTTGAAATTGAAGGAGTAAGATGAAATTGTTGGTGTCTATTGAGTAAGCCTTTCTAAATGACCTAAGTATACCAGCCTGTTTCATCTCCTTGAAATCAAACCTACTTAATTTCTATTTCTTTTTTAAGAGGACCATTCTACACATCTCCTAAGTTTAACAATTTTTACCTGTTTTAATTGTTCTCCATTATTGTCATAATATGGATATTAGATCTGTGGTGTAGAATGCATCATATGACAGCTGTTTTTCTGAAAAAAGTCCTTTATCCAGAGACCTTAGTGGATTTTTACATTCTGTAGCCTTAACTGCTTTTTCAAAAGACTCATATAAATGCATGTTGTTGGAAGATCTCAAAAAAAGGCTAAATGGAAGTGATGAAATTTCTTTGTAAACGACATAAATGTAATATAAAAATTTTGTTGTAAATATTGCTAGTGAATACTTTAATTCCAACAAAATAGAATGGGTTTTAAATCCTGTCATGATAAAGTTATTGGAAAAAAGTCTAACTATAGTGGAACTTCTTCAGACTATTCTTCAGACTATTCCATTATCTGTAATGGAATTTCTCATTATTTATATCAGAATAGAAAATCTATATTAAAAATACTCTCATTTTTTGAAAAAATAATTAACATTTAAAATAGGGTCTAAATGTCTATTTATTTGCCCCTATTATTAATCCTAAAGCTACACATATATTTAGTATGCATCTAAGGGGCTCTGTCTGGGTCACAGGTGGTCATAGCAGAATGATATAATCAGAAGAGTTCCAATAGAATTTTATTCAAGCCCCAGTTCTGCCACTTACTTAGTGTGAGGCCTGAGAGAATACACATGATATTTTGGTGTTTAAAAGGGGAGAGGTTCAAAAGTAAATGTAGTGGAACAAGCATATAGTAGCGAATAAAACACCTGATTAGATTCTGGTCTCCTCTCTGTTGCTAATAAGCTGTGTATTAGTTTTTTATGGCTGATGTAACAACTTTCCACAAACTTAACAGCTTAAGTTAAGTTACTGTTGGTCTGTTGGCAATGGATTTTCTCCATTTTTGTTTATATGAAAAAAGTATTTTGCTTTTGTTTTCAAAGGTTCTTTTTTTCCTAGGTAAGAATTCTAGATTGGCAGGTTTTTGTTGTTATTGTTGTTGTTTTTTTGTTTTTTTGTTTTTTTTGCTTTCAGAATTTTAAACATGTCTCTTCACTGTCTTCTAGCTTGCATAGTTTCTAACAAAAAGTTACTTTTATTCTTTTATTTGTACATATGTGTTCTTTTTTTTCTCTGGGTGTTTCTAAGATTTTGTCTGTATCATTGGTTTTTGGTAATTTGATTATAATGAGCCTTGGTATGATTTTCTTTAGGCTTATTCTTTTTTTTCCCCCGAGACCATAAGTGCATGTATGTTAGATGACATGATACTGTGCTCTGGTCACTGATCAGAACTCAAAGACTTCAGGGACATCTCAGCAGGTCACTGAAGCTCACTCTCTGTGTAACTCCCTCTTTCCAGTACTTTACCGCAATTTCTCAACACCTTGGCCATCACAAACTCTGTCTACTCCACTCAGCGAGTCCACCCAGCTCTGTCTGAGTTTGCCCTCTGTACACTGCAGACTGGAAGCTGCCTTTAGGCAGTAAGTGGGTGCAGAGAGCTCCCCTTGTTTCTTTTCTCAGGGGTCTGAGTTTGGGCTGCCTGTTGACTGGTATCTGAAAATCCTTGTATGTTACATTTTGTCCACTGTTCTAGTTGTTTAAGGTAAGAGGGTAAATCTGGTTCTTGTAACTAAATTTTGGCCGAAAGCAGAAATCCTAAACTATATGATCTTTAGCAGTTTCAATGCCTAATGGCTTCATGATTCCATAAAGCTAAAAGAGAGGAATGAGGATTATGAAAATAAAAGAGGAAAAAATTGCTCCTTTCCATTCAAGGTACACACACCAAGAATTCCATCCAGGAACATAAATATCCCCCAATATGCATAGTCTATGCTGTAAAAGCCTCAGGGACAACCCTAAATCTTCATTTAAAAAAACTGCCAGTGTGTTCGTCTATTTGAAATTACATTATGAATAGTGGTTTCTTTTTTTCCAAAAAAAAAAAAAATGCTGTTGCATTTTGCCTTTTTTTTTTTTTTTTTTTTTTTTTTTGGAGGGGGTTGTTGAATAGGTAATATAAGCACATGGTGTAAAAATTCAGAAGCTGTACAAAAAATTATATAGTAAAAATTAAGTCTTCCTTCCTTGCCTTTGTTTTGGCCACCTAGTTTCCCTCACAGAATTAACCACCAGAACCAGTTTCTTGTGTATCCTTCCAAAGATTTACGATGCATAGACAAGTTGTTTCTTTCCTTACATATTGCTCTATACATTTCCTTTTTGCTTTGACATGTATCTTAGACGTCATTCCATCTTCTGATTCGATAACATTCCTTTGATATTAGAGCTGCATAGTATTTCATTATATAGATTAGCTTTCTTTTTGATGAATACCTTATTGATGGACATTTAAATTGTTTCTGCTTTTTTGCTATTACAGAAAGTATATTACAGATAATATCCTTGTTCATGCCAGTCATTTGATACATAGTGGATGTATGTATGTAGAATAAAATCTTACAAGTGAAATTGCTGAGTTAAAGGGTAATTTTGTAATTTGGATTCATTGCACTTCACAAAGGTTCTATCAGTTTATACTCCCACCTGCAGTGCAAGAGAGTGCTCACTCAAATTTGAATGGACATTTATAAAAACTTATATTCAATATATCTTATTCCCATGATGCCTATTTGTTGAAAGAGATCTTAGTTCTATAAAAACATTCCCTTTGACCACTATAATCTGAAAGATCTCTACTTTCTACAGTCCAGCTTTTGTTGCCCTTGTTTCTATAAACCCCTGCTTAGCATTACCATTTTCCTGCTGCTAATTAGTGGCTTTCAATCTTAACTTTAGCTGCCCATTAGAATCTCCTAGGGGTCTTTTAGAAACCTCAATGCCCAGGCTGTATCCCAGATCAATTAAATCATTCTCTGAGGATGGGACCCATGGCAAGAATGATTTGTTGTAGAACTTGTAACTTATTTTTATGGACTTACACCTTCTCTCTCCTTTTACTCTACCCTGCGCTTGGTGGAGGGGACAAAGGAGAGATACTGACAACCTGAGAGGTAGTTCTAAAATTGTGTCATGTAGCTGCAAAAGAGAAAACTCCATAAGCCATATTTTAGCATTTTCCAAATAAGCTAATAAGAAAATATGCATAGCATATCGGTAGAGTGTGAATTTTATAGTGGCTCAGCTCTTGGCTCCAAAACTTATCAGCTCTTTGACCTTGGGCAACATATTTTATCCATCAGTTTCCTCGTAGATAACACAGGGGTAATTAAAAAAACCTACCTGAGAAGGTTGGCTTAAGAATGCAAAGCATATAAAAGCACACAGCACTCATGTTAGTACATAGTACACCATAAGCTCATGATACCTGTTAACTGCCATATTATTATCCCAATGATTATAATCTTTCATTGATCTAGTAACATTAAAAAATGGGTAGCCTTGAAAAGGAGAATGTTCTAAACAACAGGGTTTAGCTTTTAAAAAAGTAAGTGCTGGGACTCTGGCAGAGTATTTTAAATGTCACTTTGCCCTTCTCCTTTCACATTTCATGTGTATTAAGCCTGTACCTTCACAAAGTACAGAAATCTAGGTGTCTTTTTCCCCCAGACCCTAGAGCTGCCCTACCTTTTGTCTCTTTGGCCTGGCCCAGTTTTCCCCACCAGAGCCCTTGCTGATCTTTGTACTTGGCCTCACTCTAACCAGGGCCTCTCCTGCTACCACTGTCTTCCCTCAGCCTTCTCTTCTCACTGGCCATTTACAGAACATTGCCAAGCCAATCAGGATTCCTTTTCCTTTTACAATTGGTGAACATAAATAGGTTGTAATATTTGGTTCTTCTTGGCTGTTTTTGTCATTACTTGTTCAAGTGGCCCAAGACTTTTTTCTTTTTCTGAAGAACTTGAGCATCTGGTCTTAGCTTCTGCAATACAAAAATATTCTTTATAATGAAAACCACCTTTTAATCATCTTTTTAATAATATGAGGTATAATCAAAAAGGTCAAATACCATAAACCTCTCTAACCTTGGACTATTTGAAATGTTTTAACAAAACTGTTTTCAAAGCTTAGCGGAGGCTACTTATTAACACAATGTTCATTTCAACCCGTTTTTCCTTAAACCAAAATATTTGGGCAGACACTTGATTACCCTTGAAAAGAGACTTGGCTCACTCAAGAGTGAGTTCGGTTTTTCTTCTTTAATCATCTGCCATCCCTCCAATATAAAGATGCTCATCTCTCTTCCAAAGATACATTGTTCATTCCTGGGAGAGTTCTATTTCTTCAAGAGAGCACCCATAATCCACACTCATCTCCATATAACCATAATGAATTTGGCGAGCACACAGACCTCTCCTTTAGAAAAGTGCCGTCTTATCAAATCACCTCTCCATCACCACCACCACCCTGAACCCTACCCTTCCACCTCTTCACCCCCAACAACAGCCCAGGTATCCAGAATGGGAAACAGACTGGCCTTCTCTCTCTTCCCTACCACCCAGACTTCCCATGTCCTGCTTTGCACCCTCCCTGTTTCCTTCTTTCTATCTCGGGCAGCCTTTCTCTCCTTCTTGTGCATCTTCTCCCTTTAATCATCTCTCCTGACTATATACCAAAGAAAATTCTCTCTGCAAGTCTCTTACTGGTTTTCTCTATATATATATATTCATTCTATATGTAAATGCACAAAGCTCCTAATCATGACTTCTAAAAGTTAAAATGGTGCTGATGATACAACAGAATTCTAAGTGAAATGTGACCCAACTAATGACCCTATGTCCCAAATGCTAAGGTCCCTCCAAAGGACACAACACACCTTCTCTTGTTTCTCCTATTGATCCTTGTTTAAGCCCCTCCATTCAAGATTAAAACAAAACAAGCTGTATTTAATTTTTTGTTTTATTTAATGAATTACAGCACATTATTTATTTCATCAGTTCATGGAGTTTTGATGCCTAGCACAAGGCCCCCAGAACCTTGCATGTAGTAATAGGTGTTCCATAAATGTTTACAAATCAGTTATGAGTTACTTAGTCTTTAAGGGCTGTTTGGGAATGTAACCACAATTTATACAGCACTACTCCTTCTGAAAATGTATTCCAAATTCGAACCACTGACATTGCTCTTTGAAGACTGGAGTGTCTGCCTAGACACTAATATCTCAGGATTGGGAATTCCCTCCTGCCTTGTACCTACCTTCCATATCAGATACAACTCTATCCTGTGCATAATATATTTAACCAATAAATACCTACTGCGTGAATGATGACTGCAAGCCTCTTTCTCACTATCCTCTCAGAATAATATCACCTTAACATAATGAAAATTCTCCAGCTCCCCACTCTCAAATGTCTCCTGACTCTAACTCCTCTCCAACACTACATACACTATAGTAAAATTTCACATCTCTGTTGTCTCTCTTGCATCCTTGGTTGTATTTCAGGAGGTCACTGATATTATTTCAGCCAGTTTAAGACACAAGATTAATCCAGCCCCTCAGAACAATATGTGAAGAAAATCCTTCTTATTTCCAAGTACACTGACTTTGCAAATTGTGTTAAAGATTAGGAGAACAAAGAGAGCTTTCTTAGTCCTGAGTAAGTAAGTCACGTATTTGGTGAAGTTTTATAGGGGTGTTATTTGATATTTCTTGAGATAGATTTCCAAGTGCTTTTAACCCAGAGTACTCTATATCTATATAAAATAGGGATCATTCCAACTGGGTTGCATTAGCAGCACTCCAAAGCGAGGGCCCCACACTTTAGAGGACCCAGCTCTGGCCCCTTCTCTGGCTTCATCCCTCCCAATGAAGCAGAGGGTTTGTGGATGCCAAGAGAATGTATAGATCTGGAGCCAAATGGGGTCTCCAGAACCTTCGTAGGGTCTCTTCCCCAGGTCCATCCTCCCAAAGCAGACAGTGCTGCCAAAACAGGGCATATCTCTAAGTCAAAGGAGTGGCAGGGGCAGAGGATGATTGGTAGATAGAGATCAAACTTGAGGGCTAGGGTACCCTCATATATGTAAGGCGCCTCAAAGTTTGGAATGAATCTGAGGATAGCAAGAAATGACAGGGAAAGGTGCCTAGGCCAGGGGTCGGCGACTGACTCAACCCATGTCACCATGTTCCAGGGCAGAACTTGGGGTAGTCCAAGAGTATAAATTTGCACCTGGTCTTCCAGGTTGCTATGAAGGTATTTTGTTAAGGTTGGAAGATGGAACATATTTTATTTAACAGTTTGCTGTGTTTATAACTTTAACCAGTTAGACAAATGGAATGTGAGCTTCTTTTTTACTCTTGCCCTGCAGATGTTAAAGGTAGGCCTGACTCTGAGGGCAACAAGTGGCATAGTGTTCAAGGAATGTTAATTCCACATTTTATCATCTATACCTCTCTTCCTTCTGTGCCCTTGGCCTCCCCATCTCTGCATGTGACTCAAGGCCTAGTTTTTGTGGTATGACATTGACATAACATGGCCTCTTGTCTCCTCCCTCTCTCCCACCCCCCATCCTCTTTCCTTGTTCAGCTGAAATAAATCTCTCCCTCCTCTGAACTTCCAAATAATTTATCTTAACCCTCTTTTATAGCAAAGAGTTACTTTTCATCCTGTAAGCATTTGTGTTCATGCTTTATCTCCCCTACTGGATGGCAGGATTTGTTTCTGATCCATCCTTATTTCCTGCCTCTACCTTGCATGAAATAGATGCTCAGTAAATATTTATTTAGTACTATCAGTCTGAGAAAACCAAAAAACCAAAATGACTGTGATGAAACTCATTCATTTATTCACGTTTACATATGTAACTCTTTTAAAAATACAAAATAAAACACCATAGTGGGGGGCGGGGCAAGATGGCAGACTGGTGAGCTGTATGTTTTAGTTACTCCTCCAGGAAAGTAGGTAAAAAGCCAGGAACTGCGTGGACTGGACACCACAGAGCAATCTGTCTTTGGGCATACTTCATACAACACTCATGAAAACGTGGAACTGCTGAGATCAGCGAAATCTGTAAGTTTTTGCGGCCAGGGGACCCGCGCCCCTCCCTGCCAGGCTCAGTCCCGGGGGAGGAGGGGCTGTCAGCTCCAGGAAGGAGAAGGGAGAATTGCAGTGGCTGCTCTTACCGGAAACTCATTCTACTGATTCAAACTCCAACCATAGATAGACTGAGGCCAGACACCAGAGACTCTGAGAGCAGCCAGCCCAGCAGAGAGGAGACAGGCATAGAAAAAAAACAACACGAAAAACTCCAAAATAAAAGCAGAGGATTTTTGGAGTTCTGGTGAACACAGAAAGGGGAAGGGCGGAGATCAGGCCTTGAGGCGCATATGCAAATCCCGAAGCAAGGCTGATCTCTCTGCCCTGGGCACCTTTCCTTAATGGCCCTGGTTGCTTTGTCTATTAGCATTTCAATAACCCATTAGATCTCTGAGGAGGGCCGTTTTTTGTTTTTTTGTTTTTTTTTTTTTTGTTTTTTTTTTTTAAATCCTTTTTGCTTTTTCTAAAACAATTACTCTAAGAAGCTCAATACAGAAAGCTTCAAAGAATTCAAATTTGGGCACGTCAAGTCAAGAGCAGAACTAAGAGAGCTCTGAGACAAAAGGCAATAATCCAGTGGCTGAGAAAATTCACTAAACAACACAACTTCCCAAGAAAAGGGGGGTGTCCGCTCACAGCCACCATCCTGGTGGACAGGAAACACTCCTGCCCATCGCCAGCCCCATAGCCCAGAGCTGCCCCAGACAACCCAGTGTGACGGAAGTGCTTCAAATAACAGGCACACACTACAAAACTGGGCGTGGACATTAGCCTTCCCTGCAACCTCAGCTGAATGTCCCAGAGCTGGGAAGGGGGAGCAGTGTGAATTAACAGAGCCCCATTCAGCCATCATTTGAGCAGACTGGGAGCCTCACAACACAGCCCAGCAGCCCAGAACTGCCCTGGGGGGACGGCACTCACCTGCGACATAGCACAGTCATCCCTCAACAGAGGACCCGGGGTGCACAGCCTGGAAGAGGGGCCCACTTGCAAGTCTCAGGAGCCATACGCCAATACCAAAGACTTGTGGGTCAGTGGCAGAGACAAACTGTGGCAGGACTGAACTGAAGGATTAGACTATTGCAGTAGCTTTAAAACTCTAGGATCATCAGGGAGATTTGATTGTTAGGGCCACCCCCCCTCCCCGACTGCCCAGAAACACGCCCCACATACAGGGCAGGCAACACCAACTACACACGCAAGCTTGGGACACCAATTGGGCCCCACAAGACTCACTCCCCCACTCACCAAAAAGGCTAAGCAGGGGAGATCTGGCTTGTGGAGAACAGGTGGCTCGTGGACGCCACCTGCTGGTTAGCTAGAGAAAGTGTACTCCACGAAGCTGTAGATCTGATAAATTAGAGATAAGGACTTCAACTGGTCTACAAACCCTAAAAGAACCCTATCAAGGTCAGCAAATGCCACGAGGCCAAAAACAACAGAAAATTATAAAGCATATGAAAAAACCAGACGATATGGATAACCCAAGCCCAAGCACCCAAATCAAAAGACCAGAAGAGACACACCTAGAGCAGCTACTCAAAGAACTAAAGATGAACAATGAGACCCTAGTACGGGATATGAAGGAAATCAAGAAGACCCTAGAAGAGCATAAAGAAGACATTGCAAGACTAAATAAAAAAATGGATGATCTTATGGAAATTAAAGAAACTGTTGACCAAATTAAAAAGATTCTGGACACTCATAGTACAAGACTAGAGGAAGTTGAACAACGAATCAGTGACCTGGAAGATGACAGAATGGAAAATGAAAACATAAAAGAAAGAATGGGGAAAAAAATTGAAAAACTCGAAATGGACCTCAGGGATATGATAGATAATATGAAACGTCCGAATATAAGACTCATTGGTGTCCCAGAAGGGGAAGAAAAGGGTAAAGGTCTAGGAAGAGTATTCAAAGAAATTGTTGGGGAAAACTTCCCAAATCTTCTAAACAACATAAATACACAAATCATAAATGCTCAGCGAACTCCAAATAGAATAAATCCAAAAAAACCCACTCCGAGACATATACTGATCACACTGTCAAACATAGAAGAGAAGGAGCAAGTTCTGAAAGCAGCAAGAGAAAAGCAATTCACCACATACAAAGGAAACAGCATAAGACTAAGTAGTGACTACTCAGCAGCCACCATGGAGGCGAGAAGGCATTGGCACGATATATTTAAAATTCTGAGTGAGAGGAATTTCCAGCCAAGAATACTTTATCCAGCAAAGCTCTCCTTCAAATTTGAGGGAGAGCTTAAATTTTTCACAGACAAAGAAATGCTGAGAGAATTTGCTAACAAGAGACCTGCCCTACTGGAGATACTAAAGGGAGCCCTACAGACAGAGAAACAAAGACAGGACAGAGAGACTTGGAGAAAGGTTCAGTACTAAAGAGATTCGGTATGGGTACAATAAAGGATATTAATAGAGAGAGGGAAAAATATGGCAAACATAATCCAAAGGATAAGATGGCCGATTCAAGAAATGCCTTCACGGTTTTAACGTTGAATGTAAATGGATTAAACTCCCCAATTAAAAGATATAGATTCGCAGAATGGATCAAAAAAAATGAACCATCAATATGTTGCATACAAGAGACTCATCTTAGACACAGGGACACAAAGAAACTGAAAGTGAAAGGATGGAAAAAAATATTTCATGCAAGCTACAGCCAAAAGAAAGCAGGTGTAGCAATATTAATCTCAGATAAAATAGACTTCAAATGCAGGGATGTTTTGAGAGACAAAGAAGGCCACTACATACTAATAAAAGGGGCAATTCAGCAAGAAGAAATAACAATCGTAAATGTCTATGCACCCAATCAAGGTGCCACAAAATACATGAGAGAAACATTGGCAAAACTAAAGGAAGCAATTGATGTTTCCACAATAATTGTGGGAGACTTCAACACATCACTCTCTCCTATAGATAGATCAACCAGACAGAAGACCAATAAGGAAATTGAAAACCTAAACAATCTGATAAATGAATTAGATTTAACAGACATCTACAGGACATTACATCCCAAATCACCAGGATACACATACTTTTCTAGTGCTCACGGAACTTTCTCCAGAATAGATCATATGCTGGGACATAAAACAAGCCTCAATAAATTTAAAAAGATTGAAATTATTCAAAGCACATTCTCTGACCACAATGGAATACAATTAGAAGTCAATAACCATCAGAGACTTAGAAAATTCACAAATACCTGGAGGTTAAACAACACACTCCTAAACAATCAGTGGGTTAAAGAAGAAATAGCAAGAGAAATTGCTAAATATATAGAGACGAATGAAAATGAGAACACAACATACCAAAACCTATGGGATGCAGCAAAAGCAGTGCTAAGGGGGAAATTTATAGCACTAAACGCATATATTAAAAGGAAGAAAGAGCCAAAATCAAAGAACTAATGGATCAACTGAAGAAGCTAGAAAATGAACAGCAAACCAATCCTAAACCAAGTACAAGAAAAGAAATAACAAGGATTAAAGCAGAAATAAATGACATAGAGAACAAAAAAAACAATAGAGAGGATAAATATCACCAAAAGTTGGTTCTTTGAGAAGATCAACAAGATTGACAAGCCCCTAGCTAGACTGACAAAATCAAAAAGAGAGAAGACCCATATAAACAAAATAATGAATGAAAAAGGTGACATAACTGCAGATCCTGAAGAAATTAAAAAAATTATAAGAGGATATTATGAACAACTGTATGGCAACAAACTGGATAATGTAGAAGAAATGGACAATTTCCTGGAAACATATGAACAACCTAGACTGACCAGAGAAGAAATAGAAGACCTCAACCAACCCATCACAAGCAAAGAGATCCAATCAGTCATCAAAAATCTTCCCACAAATAAATGCCCAGGGCCAGATGGCTTCACAGGGGAATTCTACCAAACTTTCCAGAAAGAACTGACACCAATCTTACTCAAACTCTTTCAAAACATTGAAAAAAATGGAACACTACCTAACTCATTTTATGAAGCTAACATCAATCTAATACCAAAACCAGGCAAAGATGCTACAAAAAAGGAAAACTACCGGCCAATCTCCCTAATGAATATAGATGCAAAAATCCTCAACAAAATACTTGCAAATCGAATCCAAAGACACATTAAAAAAATCATACACCATGACCAAGTGGGGTTCATTCCAGGCATGCAAGGATGGTTCAACATAAGAAAAACAATCAATGTATTACAACACATTAAAAACTCGAAAGGGAAAAATCAATTGATCATCTCAATAGATGCTGAAAAAGCATTTGACAAAATCCAACATCCGTTTTTGATAAAAACACTTCAAAAGGTAGGAATTGAAGGAAACTTCCTCAACATGATAAAGAGCATATATGAAAAACCCACAGCCAGCATAGTACTCAATGGTGAGAGACTGAAAGCCTTCCCTCTAAGATCAGGAACAAGACAAGGATGCCCGCTGTCACCACTGTTATTCAACATTGTGCTGGAAGTGCTAGCCAGGGCAATCCGGCAAGACAAAGAAATAAAAGGCATCCAAATTGGAAAAGAAGAAGTAAAACTGTCATTGTTTGCAGATGATATGATCTTATATCTAGAAAACCCTGAGAAATCAACGATACACCTACTAGAGCTAATAAACAAATTTAGCAAAGTAGCGGGATACAAGATTAATGCACATAAGTCAGTAATGTTTCTATATGCTAGAAATGAACAAACTGAAGAGACACTCAAGAAAAAGATACCATTTTCAATAGCAACTAAAAAAATCAAGTACCTAGGAATCAACTTAACCAAAGATGTAAAAGACCTATACAAAGAAAACTACATAACTCTACTAAAAGAAATAGAAGGGGACCTTAAAAGATGGAAAAATATTCCATGTTCATGGATAGGAAGGCTAAATGTCATTAAGATGTCAATTCTACCCAAACTCATCTACAGATTCAATGCAATCCCAATCAAAATTCCAACAACCTACTTTGCAGACTTGGAAAAGCTAGTTATCAAATTTATTTGGAAAGGGAAGATGCCTCGAATTGCTAAAGACACTTTAAAAAAGAAAAACGAAGTGGGAGGACTTACACTCCCTGACTTTGAAGCTTATTATAAAGCCACAGTTGCCAAAACAGCATGGTACTGGCACAAAGATAGACATATAGATCAATGGAATCGAATTGAGAATTCAGAGATAGACCCTCAGATCTATGGCCGACTGATCTTTGATAAGGCCCCCAAAGTCACCGAACTGAGCCATAATGGTCTTTTCAACAAATGGGGCTGGGAGAGTTGGATATCCATATCCAAAAGAATGAAAGAGGACCCCTACCTCACCCCCTACACAAAAATTAACTCAAAATGGACCAAAGATCTCAATATAAAAGAAAGTACCATTAAACTCCTAGAAGATAATGTAGGAAAACATCTTCAAGACCTTGTATTAGGAGGCCACTTCCTAGACTTTACACCCAAAGCACAAGCAACAAAAGAGAAAATAGATAAATGGGAACTCCTCAAGCTTAGAAGTTTCTGCACCTCAAAGGAATTTCTCAAAAAGGTAAAGAGGCAGCCAACTCAATGGGAAAAAATTTTTGGAAACCATGTATCTGACAAAAGACTGATATCTTGCATATACAAAGAAATCCTACAACTCAATGACAATAGTACAGACAGCCCAATTATAAAATGGGCAAAAGATATGAAAAGACAGTTCTCTGAAGAGGAAATACAAATGGCCAAGAAACACATGAAAAAATGTTCAGCTTCACTAGCTATTAGAGAGATGCAAATTAAGACCACAATGAGATACCATCTAACACCGGTTAGAATGGCTGCCATTAAACAAACAGGAAACTACAAATGCTGGAGGGGATGTGGAGAAATTGGAACTCTTATTCATTGTTGGTGGGACTGTATAATGGTTCAGCCACTCTGGAAGTCAGTCTGGCAGTTCCTTAGAAAACTAGAGATAGAGCTACCATTCGATCCAGCGATTGCACTTCTCGGGATATACCCGGAAGATCGGAAAGCAGTGACACGAACAGATATCTGCACGCCAATGTTCATAGCAGCATTATTCACAATTGCCAAGAGATGGAAACAACCCAAATGTCCATCAACAGATGAGTGGATAAATAAAATGTGGTATATACACACGATGGAATACTACGCGGCAGTAAGAAGGAACGATCTGGTGAAACATATGACAACATGGATGAACCTTGAAGACATAATGCTGAGTGAAATAAACCAGGCACAAAAAGAGAAATATTATATGCTACCACTAATGTGAACTTTGAAAAATGTAAAACAAATGGTTTATAATGTAGAATGTAGGGGAACTAGCAGTAGAGAGCAATTAAGGAAGGGGGAACAATAATCCAAGAAGAACAGATAAGCTATTTAACGTTCTGGGGATGCCCAGAAATGACTATGGTCTGTTAATTTCTGATGGATGTAGTAGGAACAAGTTCACTGAAATGTTGCTATAGTATGTAACTTTCTTGGGGTAAAGTAGGAACATGTTGGAAGTTAAGCAGTTATCTTAGGTTAGTTGTCTTTTTCTTACTCCCTTGCTATGGTCTCTTTGAAATGTTCTTTTATTGTATGTTTGTTTTCTTTTTAACTTTTTTTTTCATACAGTTGATTTGAAAAAAGAAGGGAAAGTTAAAAAAAAAAAGAAAAAAGAAAAAAGACAAACAAGGAAAAAAAAAAAAAAAAAAAAAAAAAAACGATGTAGTGCCCCCTTGAGGAGCCTGTGGAGAATGCAGGGGTATTCGCCTACCCCACCTCCATGGTTGCTAACATGACCACAGACATAGGGGACTGGTGGTTTGATGGGTTGAGCCCTCTACCATAAGTTTTACCCTTGGGAAGACGGTTGCTGCAAAGGAGAGGCTAGGCCTCCCTGTATTTGTGCCTAAGAGTCTCCTCCTGAATGCCTCTTTGTTGCTCAGATGTGGCCCTCTCTCTCTGGCTAAGCCAACTTGAAAGGTGAAATCACTGCCCTCCCCCCTACGTGGGATCAGACACCCAGGGAAGTGAATCTCCCTGGCAACGTGGAATATGACTCCCGGGGAGGAATGTAGACCCGGCATCGTGGGATGGAGAACATCTTCTTGACCAAAAGGGGGATGTGAAAGGAAATGAAATAAGCTTCAGTGGCAGAGAGATTCCAAAACGAGCCGAGAGATCACTCTGGTGGGCACTCTTACGCACACTTTAGACAACCTTTTTTAGGTTCTAAAGAATTGGGGTAGCTGGTGGTGGATACCTGAAACTATTAAACTACAACCCAGAACCCATGAATCTCGAAGACAGTTGTATAAAAATGTAGCTTATGAGGGGTGACAGTGGGATTGGGAATGCCATAAGGACCAAACTCCACTTTGTCTAGTTTATGGATCGACGTGTAGAAAAGTAGGGGAAGCAAACAAACAGACAAAGGTACCTAGTGTTCTTTTTTACTTCAATTGCTCTTTTTCACTCTAATTATTATTCTTGTTATTTTTGTGTGTGTGCTAATGAAGGTGTCAGGGATTGATTTAGGTGATGAATGTACAACTATGTAATGGTACTGTAAACAATCGAAAGTACAATTTCTTTTGTATGACTGCGTGGTATGTGAATATATCTCAATAAAATGATGATTAAAAAAAAAAAAAAAAAAAAAAAAACACCATAGTAAGCAATCATGTCTGCAGAACAGAAATTTTTATTTGAATGTGAGTGACATAACCTTCATCAGAAATTCATAAAATACCTCAAATACTGTCATTTCAGGCAGGGAAGGAGAAGGAGGAGGCACTCAATTTTAGCTAAACTTAGCCAAAGTATCATGTTGGAGCCCTTTGTATCTCTAATAAAATTTCACTGGTGGTAGAAAGTTTCCAGGATCATTTCTCCAATGTACATTATCAAACTCCTCACTAAGGAAAAAGACTTTTGGAAACAACATCACCATTTTTTTAAAATAAAATACTGAGTTCAACTCTAAATTTGATTACAATTGGCAGAATACTAGTAATTAATGAAAAAAGAAATAGTATCTGACTTCAGCCTAGAATTTCCTTTGTCCCCCTTCTCTGCTGAGATAATGAAAAGGCACTTATTCTACTAGATGACATTAATAGCAATAATCTTTATGTTCATATTCTAGTTTCCTAAATGTGTGGAGAAAAACAAGCCAGTATTCTACCCAAAACCTCCTAAAACCTTCGCTCCTAACACTTCTTTAAATTCATGGGATCCTATTAACTCTCTAAAAGAAGCCAACATACAAAGAAACCTTGAGAGGTCTCACTGGCTCACATCATACACTCATGATTATACAGGTATGAGTTCACTTTAACATAAGTAAAAGTAACAAAATTTGACTATATGATGAATGCTATTGCAAGCTGTCATCTTCTAATAATTTTTGCTGTTTCTCAATGTAAACACTAATAGAAATTAAGGTGGGTGTAAGTTTCTGTCCATGGGTGGCTGGGAAGTAGGGTTAGTTTTCATTGTATTGGTTTTAATTATATTACAAAGGGAATGGGTAAGCTTTCCTAGAGAAGGTAATTTAAGTGCCATTCTTCATTTACTCTTACAAAATAATAAGACATAATGTTTCCATTAAGGTCTGGGGCCCATGAACCCCCTTGAACTGGATGATTACCACGAAAAGGAGGTAGCAGAGTTAACTGGACAGATAGGATTTGACCCAGAACCTGTAAGTAATTGCAGTCAACTCTCAGTTATTTTAGGGGGAATGTATCCAGGTGCTGGACTCCTACTTGCTTTGCCCACTTTTTACTTGCAGCATGAGTATTGGTGACCAAGCCAAGCTAGCAAAGGGAAAATTTAACTCACTTCAGAAGTTAATGTTGAACAGATTTAAATTGGTTTAGATACACTTTCTCCTCTATTTGGAAGAACAAGAAAGGTGCCTTTTCCTCTTCACAGTCTTGTTTTTACAGATTTCTCCACTATATTACTGGTGCTAAAATAATTACAAAGGAATTGGTTTCCAAAAGTATAAACTATGAATTTAATGAGATTTTTAATAAATTCCCTGAATCTTTACATATCTGTAAATCTTGAACATCACCACTGCTTTTGAAGAAGTAAAGGCTTCCTCCTGATATCCACAATAATTGAGAGTTGGCTGAATTACAATCAAAAGCCAATAAATTCTCTGCACATATCAATAGATATTTCTTAATTGATCATATGAAATGGCCTGAAAGAAATAAATGATCAAGCCTGTTAGCAACAGAAGTTATAATCTGTTGGCTTAATTATGTAAATGAAATGAAATGACCTAATGGTTTGCATATAGATTGTTTTACATGGTGCCTAAAGTTTATCTTCTAAAACTACAAAGTTTTCAAAACAAAACTAATATTTTCAGAAACGTAAATCATGGAAAGACACATAAAAATCAACTGTAATATTATTTCAATATAGGTTTTTTTTTTAGATTGAGTGAAAACATTCATTCTACATTAGATTCAGTATTTTCTAAGGTTATATAAAGTCATAAAACCAGAAGGAGTTCCATAGACTGTTTTTTATCGTTCACTAAAGGGCTTTCACTCTTCATTTGACTTGCAACAAGCATTCTCTAAGGCTAGAAAATATTATATGTATGCTCTGACATTGTCATATGTGTTCAGTAAACTGCCCAGATTTCCACAGATTTAACCCCCCTAAGGTCTAGCCACTCAGGAAGCAGCTTTATCATTTTTACAAAGAAAGACGTGCAGTTATGCAAAGTATGCTTGCCAAATATGTTTTAGGTGAAACAATTGTGCAAGTAAATCAACACTTAAATATTTATTAATGATAAGATAAAATATACCTAAAATAGATTAAAGTTTAAAAGAAAGTTTCAATGAATCTTGCTGGTTTCTGACTAAAACATAAATAATGAATTCTGGAGAAACAGGTTTTAGTGGTAATAAAAATGTGTATGAATTATTTTGTTGTAATAGAATAAAATACAAGTACCAAAATCTGCTTCGTAAATAAAGGGGACACTATCAGATTAGGACATGATAAGCCTTATTCTTTTTTTTTTTTTTTTTATGATTAATTTAACAAAGCATTTCAAAGAGCTGGGTTTTTATTCTTTCCTTCATAGTATCTACCCAAACATGATTAGCTAAAGGTTATAACAAAAGTCTTAATGATTCAGTCCCATGGAAACTCCTCCAACTTCAAACAGATTCCAAAAGAATGTTCCTTAATCTTTTCTTTTTTTTCTAAGTCTAAGGTACAATTATTATTTTTTCATCGCTTTCATTTTAAATTATCTCTGCTATCAGTTCTATCATTGTCATATGTCCATTGTGTTCTGTGTCTGTTTTTTCAACATATTAGTATAAAAATTTTCAAACATACTGAAAAGTTGAAATAATTTTGCAGTTAACAACCATTTACCCACAACTTAGATTCTACTATAAACAACTATACTTGTGTTAACACATGATCTATCCATCTTTCCATCCCTCTATCCATCCACCAGTCCACTTTATTATTTAATGCATTTCAGGGTAAATTGCAGATATTAGTATATTTCACCCCTAAATACTTCAGCATACATATTATTAACCAGAGTCCAATGTTTGTGTGCAGTTTTTTTCTTTTAAGGTAAACTTTACATTCACTGAAATTGTATAAATCTTAAGTGCACACTCACTGAGTTTTGGCAAATGCGTATTGCTTTGTAACCCAAACTCCTATCAAAATGTAGAACATTACCATCATTCCAGAAAGTTCCCTCTTACCCCTTCCCAGTCAACTCCTTCCCTCTTCCCCCACCAGACATACATCCATTAATAGCATTCAGAATACACTCACTGAGTTTGCAGTTAGTTACCAGACATGATTGAGTTAATATCTATAAAACACCTCAAAAAGAAGCCCAGATACAACAAACTCCCTCAGACAGTGTTTCTCAAAGCTTAGTGAGCATATCAACTGCCTTAGAGTTACCTGAGATGCTTGTTTAACATGCAGATTCCTCAGTCCCATTGCAGACCTTCTAAATCACAATCTCAGAGGGTCAGGCCCAGGAATCTCATTTTCTGCCATTTCCAAAAGTCACTCTGATTTAGCCATTGGCCTAATCAAGTCTTTGAGATTTAAATAACTGCACATAACTGTTAATGCCATCTTTTAGTGATGGGCAGAAGTTGTGTTCCAGTTATTGTTTTATGTCTTTGAAAGTTTGAAAGCGAAGAGTTCCTATGTAGAAGAGCTTCTCTATAGCCAAATTAAAATCATGCCCTTTCTATATTAGCAGCAGGGTAAAGGAAAAGAACATTGCAATATGCACTCAGACAGTGAAACTGGGTATGAGTCTTGACCTGCCATTGTGGAAACATCCTTATAATGCAGATTTATGAATTAATTAATTTTCTCCTTCTTATCCCACCACTACAGCAAGAAAAATTCCATCCTGTTCTCAAACCCCCCAGACCTTTGGAAGGACGAATTGCCCGTTTGATTCAGAACCGACGTCCTCTGGAGGCTATTGTCCAGCAAAAAATGCCTTCCTGTCCAGATTGCACCCCTAATGTTTTGTGTACTTTTCATACCTTTATACCCAGTTCTACAGAAATGATGGCACTTAGTGATAACACACAGGCCAGTACAACCCTTAAAAACCAGAAAATTGAAGACAAGATTAAGGAAGAACAAAGCTTACTATCTACTTATACAATACCATCTTGTTACCCAACAAAAGATCTGACTAACATTTATGACATAAAACCATATCCAAAAATTACAGATACTAAAAAGATAGAAGATTTGTGCTGGAGACAGCTGTCATTAAAACCCCAACCTATATCCTACTATAAACCAAACAATTACATTCAGTATGAGCATTTTAAATCTGCCTTGCATGACCCACATACTCTTTATCAAAATTCTGTTAGCCTTAGTAAGCCTCTTAGTTCACAAAATAAACAAGACAAGGAAGATTTAACTTTCAAACATTTTTTCAATAAGCCAGAAGAACATCAGTTGGCCTTGAATATGGAAAATGATGAAGAAATAAAATCTCTTCTGAGCTGGATTCCTAGAGCTGGAGTGGCCAAGCATCACACGAATTTGCTGGAGCTTAAGAATTCTTTTTCAAAAACTGGTGCACGAAATCGTTTCCATAAATCAATTCTAGAAGACCATAAAGACCTCAGGGATAAGGAGCATTCAGGGAGGAAACACCAATTCTGTGGCCATAATTCCTATTATTTCTATAATTGAGATATTCATCCATCCCTTCAAAACCTAGCTTCTTGCAAGAAAAGAAAAAAATATAACAGAATTTCCTTCTTATTGCTGAATTCTGTTTTCTAGAATAAGCCATACTGACCTTGTTAATGAAGTTTATGTTTTCTGGCATTTAAGTTAGGATTTGATCAGAGGAACCCAGAAAAGGTGATGTTCTGACTTCTTGAGAAATTTAACAGTTTAGCAATAAAATATTAGAACTACAGAAATTTGTGGTCTTTAATCTCACCTCGAAATTCTACTCCAAGGAAATTTTCCCAAGCCAGGAGAAGCAATGTGTTCAACAAAGTTTATGTAATCACTGTTTCACAAAAGTGAAAATTTGAAAAAAAAACAAAAATGCCCAATAATTGAGGGATAACTATACTAACTATAGTAGTTAATAAAATAAATATGTGAACACTGTCCCTTTATGTAAATATTTGTACAAAATAACATTAGGTGGAAAAGACATAATTCAAATGTTCATTTAATTGAGGTTTAATACAACTATATTACCTTAATAAAATAAATATGTGGACCCTGTCCTTTTATATAAACATGTGGACAAAATAAGCAGAAAAGACAAAGCCCGAAATGCTTTGCATGCACAAGTCAGATATGTTTCCTTCCCTTTAACCTTCCCATAGAGAAGAGAAACATAACCATTTCTTTTATGCAGATAAAATGATTTTATGAAGTTCTAAAAATGGCTTCAGTTAGTAACTGGTGAGTTCTATTTGTTGCAAGAAAAGATGCTTTAATACCAGTCATTCTAAAGCCAAAAATCACTTTTGGAAGTTGTCCAACCAAGAGTTTAGCTGAACTCCCATATGGAAGTCAACTCATTTAATATGTGAAAAGTACATTGTAAACATCATGGAAAGTTCAGGAAGAATTTCTTAAGACTGCATTGTTGAAATTTCTTAAGCTTGGTTTTTGTTTTTTGTTGTTGTTGTTTTATGACCATGTTATTTGTTTACATCATCTTTAAAGCTGTCCTTAGCCAAAATTATGGAATTTTTCCCAAACTGCATTCTATACAACACTAATGCCAAGAGATTTAGGTTGTATGGAAGTAAAAGGTTACATGACAAAATAATATTGGAGAAAAGAGGCACAACAGAGTCAATCACATGACTTGATAGCAGGGTTCTCCCTATCTTTTAATATGTAAGTATATAGGGAATGTTCTAGGTGACGAGCTAATTTGAACCTTTTATCATAGAGCATATCATTAGACTATAGGTATAGTTTAGTTAGGAGTTTAATTTCATATTTTCCTTTGAGGTGCAGGGGCATAGAATTGTGTTCTGACTGTGGGTGCTTGCTCTGTCCACCTCCATACAGGGGCGACACAGCCTCCCCTTTAGACATTTGTCTTAGTTGTCCTCTTCAACTCCTATACGAGGATGTTAGCCCTACACCTACTACCACTGGTTAGTTAAAGTGAATCAACCCAGCCTTGTTTGATGACAGAATACCTACACTCCAAGTATGAGACAATGAATGCTCATTGCAAGATCAGCATTATCATTCAATGCTCATCAAGAGCTCAAGGTTGAAAACTTTATGGACCTGCCAGGTGAGGGTGATTGATTCTATACATCTAATATCACTCATTCCAAAAAACACTTTAAAACTATTGCAGATTTTCTTGTTTTGTGTTTTTGTTATTGTATTTTGATTTGGTTTTATCCTACACACAAAAGCATAAACTAACCAGATCAAGGGGAATAGGAGGTGAGACATCAGGAACATTTTGGAAAGTAGATGGATGAAAGGTAGATCCTAACAGGCTGAAGACATTAAAACCCTAAACTGGCAGTGAGAAAAGCTTAAAAACAACCTTATTTACACTATAGGATCCTCAAAAGGCTCAGGAACTCAGCACCAGGAGCCTCTGGGTCTGGGAGCAAAATGGAGAGCAGGGGTTTGCTAAATAAGCAGGACTGGGTGGAAGCTGGGATTCTCTCCCCACTCCCCAGTGCTAGGCAACTGCCCTTTCTCACCCTGGCAGAAAACAAATCTTGGAGGTTTGTTTTCTGAAGAAAAACAGGATTTCTGGCATGGTGGTTACCAGGCATAGCTGAGGACTGATTACTGTTCTGAAAACTGGGGGGATAAGTGATTGTATCCATCAGGATCCTAGCAGGAACCACAGAGAAATTCACTGAGGAGAGTTTAATGAAGGGACTAGTTACAAAGGTGTGGGCAGGGTAATGGGAACCTACCAGGGATAGCAGTGCACCTAAGGGACTAGCAACAGCCAGAAGCCTTACTACTCCTGTGCCTTCAGGAAAAGGGAAGAGTCCAGGGTTACAGTGCCTCCCATTGGCCAAACTCAGCAAGAGGCCCGCAGGGTGAGGCAATCCTTACAGATCAGGGACCTGTGGGACAATAACGAAAGATGTAACATTTGTATCTTTAGAGTCCTGGAAGAAGAGGAGAAGGGGGCAGGGCTGAAAAAGTACTCAAAGAAATAATGGCTGAAAACTTCCCAAATTTGGCAAGAGTCAGAAACCTACAGATTCAAGAAACACAAACAAACCCATGCAGGATAAACCCAAACAAAGCAAGACATCCCATAATTAAACTTCTGAAAACTAAAGACAAAGGAAAAAATCTTGGAAGTAGAGAAATACACCTTGCATATAAGAGAAAAAAAAGTTCAAATGGAAGTGGATTTGTCATAAAGAATATGAAGGCCTGAAGGAAGTGGCAAAATATTTTTCAACTGCTGAAAGAAAAGAGCTGTCAACTCAGAAAACTACATCTAATGAAAATAACCTCTTACAAGAAAGGGGATATAATTAAATCTCTTGCTTCAAAAACCTTGAAAGTGAAGAGCAAAATAAGCTCAAGGCAAGCAGAAAGTAGGAAATAAAGATAAAAGCAGAAAAAAAAATGAAATTGGAAACAAAAAAAAAGCAATAGAGAAAAATCTATGAAACAGAGCTGGTTCTCTGAAAAGATTGCTAAAGTTGACAAACCTCTAGCAAGACTGAAAAAAAAAAAAAGAAGACATGAATTGCCAATATCAAGAATGAAACAAAAAATATCACTGAAGACTCTGCAGAAATCAAGAGATAGTAAAGGAATATTAAAAGCAACTACATACATAATTGTAACATCTTATGTGAAATGAACAACTTCCTTGAAAGCACAAACTGTGATAATTAACCCAATATGAAATAGATAATTTGAATAGCCCTATAAATGTTAAAGAAATTGAAGTTATGATTTTAAAACTCCCAAAAAAGAAATTTTCAGGCCCAGATGGCTTCTCTACAAAACTCTACCAAGCATTGAATTAACATGAATTCTACACAGTTTTTCCAGAAAATAGAAGAGAAAGGAATACATCCCAATTAATTTTATGAATCTAGGATTACCATTATACCAAAACCAGGGAATGGCAGTACAATAAAAGAAAACTACAGACTAATAACTCTCATGAATATATATATATAATCAAAACATTAGCAAATGGAATTTAGCAATATATAAAGATGATTATGCACCAGGATCAAGTGAGATTTATTCTACAGATGCAAGACTGTTTCGGTATCTGCAAATCAATCCGTATGATCTACCATATTAACAGACTAAAGAAGAAAATCACATGGTCATATTAGTTGATGCAGAAAAAGTATTTCATAAAATTCAACATCCATTCATGATAAAAACTCAGAAAAGTAGGAATAGAAGGGAACTTCTTCAACTTTATAAAGGGTGCTACAAAAAAACCTATAGCTAGCATTATACTTAATAGTGAAAGACAGATTTATCCTTTCCCTCCTAATATCAGGAACCAGGCAAGAACGTCTGCTCTCACTGCTCTTATTCAACATAGTGCTGGAAGTTTTAGCCATTGCATAAAGCAAGAAAAGAAATAAAATTCACACAGATCAGAAAGGAAGAAATAAAACTGTTCCTATTTGTAGATAGCATTGTTGTCTACTTAGAAATCCCAACAAATCTACAAAAACAACTTCAAAGAACTAATATGTGAGTTCAGCAAGATCATTGGATGCAAGACAAACATGCAGTGATCAATTGTATTTTATATACTAATAATGAACATATGGGCACTGAAATTAAATACAATGCCATTTACAATTGCTCAAAAAAAAAAAAAAATTAGGTGTATGTTTTAGTTTCCTAGACTGCATAAAGCAATACCATGGACTGGGTTGGCTTAAACAATGGGAATTTATTCACTTATGATTGAAGCCAGGAAAATGCCCAAATCAAGTCATCATCAAGACAATGCTTTCATCCCAAAGACCAGCTGCTAGAGAGCCTTCACTCCTCTGCCAAATGGCAAAGCATATGGCAGTGTCTGCTGATCTCTCCCTTCTCTTCTGGGTTTCACTGCTTTCACCTTGCTTCCGTTCATCTTTCTCTCTCTCTGTATTCATTCCATTTATAAAGGACTCCAGTAATAGGATTAACACCCATCCTGAATGAGATGGATGACACCTTAACTGAAGGAGCTTCATCAAGGTCCTATTTACAATGGGTTCACACCCACGGAAAAGAATTAAATTTAAGAACATGTTTTTCTGGGGGTTCATACAGCTTCAAACCACCACAGTGTAAATATAGCAAAATATATACAGGACTTACATGCTGAAAACTACACGATGCTGATGGAAGAAATCAGAGAAGATATAAATAAAGAGACAAACCATGTTCGTGGATAGGAAAAATCAGAGTAAAAATGTCACTCCTTCCACCAAGTTGATATTTAGATTTAACATAAATCCTATCAAAATCCCAGCAAGATCTTTTTATATATAGGCAGGATTATTCTAAATTATTGTATATAGAAAGGCAAAGGAGCTAACATAGCTAAACCAATTTTAAAAAGGAAGAATCAAGTGGGAGGAATCAGCCTATCTGATTTCAAAACTTATTGTATAGCAACAGTAATCAATACTGAAACTGGTGGAAGGATAGACACACTGGTGGAACAGAACCAATAACCCAGAAACAAAGCCATAAAAATTTGCCTAACAGACTTTTTTTCAATTTATTTGTATTAGAGAAGTTGTGGATTTACAGAACAATCATGAATAAAATACAAGATTCCATATACCACCTGTTCCAGTTTGCTAAAGCTGCCAGAAATGCCATATACCAGAAATGGATTGACTTTTACAATGGGGGGTTATTAGTTCACAAATTTACAGTGCTAAGGCCATGAAAATGTCCAAATTAAGGCATCAAGTGATGGATACCTTCTCTGAGGAAAAGGCAATGGCGTCCAGAACACCTCTGTCAGATGGGAAGACTCATGGCTGATGTTTGCTGGTCCTTTGCTTTCAGCTTCTGATTCCAGTGGCTTTCTCCTTAAGTGTCTGTGGGTTCTCACTTAGCTTCTCTGGGGCAAAATCTGTGCTTCATCTCTTAGCTTAGCATCTCCAAATGTCTGGGCCTGTGTCAGCTTTGAGCACTCTTTCTCTGTGAGCTCTCTTAAGTACTCCAGTAAGTTAATTAAGACCCACCTTGAATGGGTGGGGTCACACCTCAATGGAAATAATCTAATCAAAAGATTCCACCCCACAATTGGGTGGGTCACATCTCCATGGAAACAACCTAATCAAAAGATGCTATCCACAATAGGTCTACCAAAAGAACATGGCTTTTGTGGGATACATAACAGATTCAAACCAGCACAACACCCCAACACACCTTGCATTGGTGTGGAACAATTCTTATACTTTATAGCACATTTTTATAATTGTACTATTAATTAAAGTTCATGATTTAACTTAGATTTCACTGTGTGGTGTAGTTCCATGGATTTTGTTTTCAATTTTTATTCTATTACCGTATATACAATCTAACATTTCCCCTTTTAATCATATTCAGATATATATTTCAGTGCTGTTAACTGCATTCACAATGTTGTGCTACCATCACCATGATCCATTACCAAAATACTTAAATCATTTCAAATAAGAACCTGTACATTTTAAGACATAACTTCCTACTCCCTACCCCAATCCTGTCCCCTCGTAACCTATATTCTAGATTCTGACTCTATGAGTTTGCTTACTCTGTTTCAAAACAGTTGAGATATACAATATTTGCCCTTTTGTGTCTGGCTTATTTCATGCAACATGATATCTTCAGGGTTTATCTGTGTTGTTGCATGTATAAGGACTTAATTTCTTTTTATGGCTGAATATTCCATTGTATGTATATACTACATTTTATTTATCCATCCTTTGGTTGGCAGATACATAGATTGCTTCCTCTTTTGGCAATTGTGAATAATGCCACCATGAGCATTAATGTGCAAATGTTTGTTTGAGTCCATGTTTTCAATTCTTTTGGGTATTTGTTCCAGTTTGCTAATGCTGCCAAAATGCAAAACACCTGAAATAGATTGGCTTTTATAAAGGGGGTTTATTTGGTTACAAAGTTAAAGTCTGAAGGCCATAAAGTGTCCAAGGTATGGCATCATCAATCTGGTACCTTCACAGAAGGATGGCCATTAGCATCCAGAAAACCTCGGTTAGTTTGGAAAACATGTAGCTGGTGTCCACTTGCTCCCAGGTGGCGTTTCAAAATGGCGTTATCCAAAATGTTGCTCTTTGGGTGTTTGTCCTCTCTTAGCTGCATCTCCTCTTCAAAATGTCACTCTGTGAATTCCTAATAAGACTCCAGTGATCCAATTAACACCCACCCTGAATGGGCAGGGTAACACCTCCATGGAAATTATCCAATCAAAAGTTTTACCCACATTTGATTGAGTTGCATCTCCATGGAAACAATCAAAGATTCCAATCTAATCACCACTAATACATCTGCTCCCACAAGATTGCATCAAAGATAATGGTGTTTTGGGGGACATAATACATCCAAACTGGCAGAAGTATGTACCTAGCAGTGGGATTGCTGGGTCATATGGTAGTTCTATCCTTAACTATCTGAGGAATCACCAAACTTGTCTTCCACAGGAGCTCCACGATTTTACTTGCCACCAGCAATTAATGAGTGTTCCTATTTCTCTGCATCCTCTCCAAAACTTATTTTCTGGGTTTTTTTGTTCATTTGTTTGTTTGTTTTTTAATAGCAGCCATTCTAATGCATGTGAAATGGTATCTCTTTGTGGTTTTGATATACATTTCCCTGATGGCTAATGATGTTGAGCATCTTTTCATTTGCTTTTTGGCCATTTGTATATTTTCTTTGGAGAGATGTCTATTCAAGGCTTTTGCCCATTTTTTAATTGGTTTTTTCATCTTTTTCTTGTTAAGTTCAAGGATTTCTTTATATATTCTGGATATTAATGCTTTATTGGATATGTGGTTTCCAAATATTTTCTCCCATCGTGTAGGTGGTCATTTTACTTCCATGGGAAAGTCCTCTGAGCTGCAAAAGTTTTCAATTTTGATGAAGTCTCATTAATCTAATTTTTCTTTTGTAGCTGGTGCTTTGGGTGTAAAGTCTAAGAAACCATGGCCTAACACAAGGTCCCAAAGATGCTTCCCTATATTATCATTTAGAAGTTTAATAATTCTAGCTCTTACCCATTTTTAGTTGATTTTTGTACATGGTGTAAGGTAGGAGTCCTCCTTTTTCATTTTTTATTTATTTATTTTTATTAAGATTGTTCACGTACCATACAATTATCGAAAGATCCAAAGTATACAATCAGTTGCCCCCGGTACCATCATACAGCTGTGCATCCATCACCACAATTTTTTTTCAATTTTTAGAACATTTTCATTACTCCAGAAAAGAAATAAAGACAAGAAAAAGGAAATTCAAATCTTCCCATACCCCTAACCACCCCCCTCCATTGTTGACTCATAGTTTTGGTATAGTACATTTGTAACTGCTGATGAAAGAACATTGAAATACTACTAACTGTAGTATATAGTTTCCAATAGGTATATTTTTCCCTGTATGCCCTTCTATTATTCTATTTATAGTGTCTTACATTTGTTCTGGTTCATGAAAGAGATTTCTAATATTTGTACAGTTAATCATGGGCATTGCCCAACACAAGGTTCACTGTTTTATACATTCCCATCTTTTAACCTTCAACTTTCCTTCTGGTGACATAAATGACTCTGAGCCTTCCCCTTTCCACCAGATTCACACACCATTCAGCAGTGTTAGCTATTCTCACAATGTGCTACCATAATTTCTGTCCATTTCCAAACATTTAAGTTCACCCTAGTTGAACATCCTGCTCATAATAAGGAACCGCTCCTGATTCTTTATCCTTGTTCTATATCCTGGTAACTTATATTTCATGTCTATGGTTTTACATATAATAATTAGTTCATATCAGTGAGACCCTGCAATATTTGTCCTTATGTGTCTGACTTATTTCACTCAATATAGTGCCCTCAAGGTTTCTACATTAACCTGCTTTTGTTTTCTTTTTTTTAAGATGGCTTTGCTCACACACCATACATTCCATCCTAAGTAAACAATCAGTTCCCTGTATACTCATGTATTTATGTATTCACCACCATCACCACTATCTGTATAAGAACATCTCCATTTCTTCCACAAAGCAGGAGGAAGAGTCAAAGAAGGTAGAGAGACAAAAGAAAAAGAAAAAAGAGAAAAAAAATGACAGCTGGGAAGCAACAAAAGGAATTAAACTAAAGTAGAATAAAGAGACAACATTACCAGTGCCAAGGGTCCCATACCCCTCCCTTACGTCCCCCTCTTATATGTATTTAGCTTTGATATATTGCCTTTGCTACATTAAAGGAAGCATAATACAATGTTTCTGTTAACTGTAGTCTCTAGTTTGCATTTATTGCATTTTCCCCCAATACCTCCCTATTTTTAACACCTTGCAAGGTTGACATTAATTTGTTCTCCCTCATGAAAAAACATATTTGTACATTTTGTCACAATTGTTGAGCAGTCTAGGTTTCACTGAGTTATACAGTCCCAGTCTTTATCTTTCCTTTTTCCTTGTGGTATCCCACATGCTCCTAACCTTCCTTTTTCAACCATACTCACAGTCATCTTTGATCAGTGTACTTACATTGCTGTGCTACCATCACCCAAAATTGTGTTCCAAACCTCTCACTCTTGTTTTTTTCCTATATGTCTGTAGTGCTCCCTTAGTGTTTCCTGTAGTGCATGTATCTTGTTCACAAACTCTTTTATTGTCTGTTTGTCAGAGAATATTTTAAACTCTCCCTCATATTTGAAGGACAGTTTTGCCAGATACAGAATTCTTGGTGGCGGTTTTTTCTCTTTCAGTATCTTAAATGTATCACACCACTTCCTTCTTGCCTCCATGGTTTCTGCTGAGAAATCCACACATAGTCTTATCAAACTTCCTTTTTATGTGATGGATCACTTGCTCTTGCTGCTTGCAGGATACTCTCTTTATCTTTGATGTTTGATAATCCAATTATTAAGTGTCTTGGCGTAGGCCTATTCAGATCTATTCTGTTTGGGGTACGTTGTGCTTCTTGGATCTGTAATTTTATGTCTTTCGTAAGAGATGGGAAATTTTCATTGATTATTTCCTCTATTATTGCTACTGCCCCTTTTCCCTTCTCTTCTCCCTCTGGGACACCCATGACACGTACATTCAAGCATTTCAGATTGTCATTCAATTCCTTGAGACATTGCTCATATTTTTCCATTCTTTTCCCCATCTGTTGTTCCACATGTAAGATTTCAGGTGTCTTGTTCTCCAGTTCCTCAGTGTTTTCTTCTGCCCTTTGAGATCTGCTGTTGTATGTCTTTCATCTCTTGTGTTGTGCCTTTCATTTCCATAGATTCTGCCAGTTGTTTTTTCAAACTTTTGATTTCTACCTTATGTATGCCCAGTGTTTTCATTATACACGTCATCTCTTTTGCCATATCTTCCCTAAACTTTTTAATTTGATTTAGCATTAATTGTTTCAATTCCTGTATCTCAGTTGAAGTGTAAGTTTGTTCCTTTGACTGGGCCCATACCATCATTTTTCTTAGCTGTAAGTTGTAGTTTTCTGTTTTCTAGGCATCTGGTTTCCTTGGTTACCCCAATCAGGTTTTCCCAGACCAGAACTGGCTCAGATCCCAGAAGGAGGAAACATTCAGCACCAGGTTTCCCTGAGGGTGTGTCTTAGAAGATTGACACACCCTGTGAGGCCTCAAGGTGCTGTGCTTTCCAATATGCCCAGCAGGTGGCGCCTGTCAGCCTGTCACTCCTGATTGATTTAAGGAGGTGAGGCCCTTTTAATTCTCAGGTTGTTTCTGGTTTGATTGTTTTCCCCCCAGGCCCTAGGGTCTGGTACTAAATGGAAGGTGGGTAGTAGAGCTGGGCACCACCTTTTTCTTCTTAAGGAAGATACAGCCCTTAGGGAATTTCCATTTGCATTTCAATAGGCTCTTTGTCTCTCTGACTCTGCTATCTCCACCCTTGTCTGGATCAGAGGGCTGTGAGCTGAAAATGGCTGAGTCTTTCTCCACTGCAGAGCACTGCAAACTGAAAATGGCTGAGGCTTTCTCCACTGAGCCTCTCAGGTTGAGAGAGAAAAAGGGACAGAAAGCCCTCTTTCATGGTCAGTCCATGGCCCTCAGTTTCATCCATCAGCCAAAGATAGCACCCAGTCCTCTGGGCTCCCCCTCCCAGGACAGAGAAGCCTCCTGGCTCTTCAAGGTCAGTTGTCACTAAAAGCCTCTGTCTGCTCATTGGGCATTTGCAGCTTGCATCGAGCAGTCCACATTTGCCAATTAAAACCCCAGTTGGAGCTGGACTGAGGTGTATTCGTTTGTTCAGAGTGCTGTGCTCTATCTCAGTGAGGCTTTGCGGTTTGTATTTCCATGGGGGAAGGGTGCTCCTGGCTTGCCTCTGCAGTTTCTACTCACAGATTCCACACTGCAATCTCAGGCATTCCTCCCAATCCAGGTTGGTGCACGATGCATGGACAGTCACGGTTGTCCCTCAGCAGTTATTCTAGATCATTTACTAGTTGTTCCTAGTTGTTTATTAGTTGTTCCAGGGGGACTAACTGACTTCCACTCCTCTCTATGCTGCCATCATCTTCTGTGACTCGACTCAGTGCTTCGAGTCCTTCTTTTTTGCAAATGGAGATCCAGTTTTCCCAGCACCATTTGTTGAAAAGATTACTGTTTCCCAAATGAGTGATCTTTGCCACCTTGTCAAAAACCAGTTGACCATAAATCTGAGAGTTGATTTCTGAGCTCTCTCAATTATTCCATTGGCCTGTATGTCTGTCCTTGTGCTGGTACCATGTCCTGTTTTTGTTTACAGTACAGTTTTGATTACTGTGGCTGTAATAAGTTTTAAGATCAAGAAGTGTGAGTCTTCCCACTTCATTATTTTTCAAGATGACTTTAACTTTTGGGAACTACTTACCCTTCCCCATATAAATTTGATGATTGTTTTTTCCATTTCTGCAAAGAAAGTTGTAATTTTGATTGGGATTGCATTGAATCTACACATTGCTTTGGGTGGTATTGACATCTTAATAATATTCAATCTCCCAACCCATGAACACTGAATATCCTTCCATTTATTTAGGTCTCCTTGAATTTCTTTTAGCAATGTTTTGTAGTTTTCTGTGTACATGTCCTTTACATGCTTGGTTAGATTTATTCCTAAGTATTTGATTCTTTTAGTTGCTATTGTGAATGGAATTTTTTTTTCTTGATTTCTTAGAATTGCTCATTATTTATATATAGAAACTACTGATTTAGGGGTATTGATCTTATACCCCACCACTTTGCTGAATTTATTACTAGCTCTAGGAGCTTTGCTGTAGATCTTTTTAGAGTTTTCTTTATATAGGATGATATCATCTGCAAATAGGGGAAGTTTTACTTCTTCCTTTCCAATTTGGATGCCTTTAATTTCTTTTTCTAGCCTGATTGCTCTGGCAAGAATTTCCAGTACAATACTGAGTAACAGTGGTCACACTGGACTTCCTTGTCTTCTTCCTATCTTACAGGGAAAGCTTTCAATCTTTCACCATTATGTGCCTTTTCACATGTGCCCTTTATCAAGTTGAGGAAGTTTCCTTCTATTCCTACTTTTCTAAGTGTTTTTATCAAGAAAAGGCACTTTATTTTGTCAAATGTCTTTCCTGCATCAATTTAAATGATCATGTGGTTTTCTTCCCTCATTCTGTTAAAATGGTGTATTACATTAATTCTTATGTTGAACTACCCTTGCATACCTGAAATAGATCCCACTTGATCAGAGTGTATAATTCTTTTCATGTGCTATTGAATTCAGTTTGCTAGTATTTTGTTGAGGATTTTTACATCTATATTTATAAGAGATACTGGTTTGTAGTTTTTTTGTGGTGTCGTTATCCAACTTTGCTATGAGGCTGATGTTGGCATCATAGAATATGTTAGGGAGTGTTCCCTCCTCTTCAATTTTTTGCAAGAGTTTGTGAAGAATTGGAGTTAAACCTTCTTGGAATGTTGGTAGAATTCCCCGGTGCAATATATATATATATATATCACACACACACACACACACACACACACACACATATATATATGTTACATCTAGTTGATATAATGTATCATTCAAGTCCTATATTTCCTTACTGATATTCAGACTAGATGTTCTATCCATTATTGATAATGGTTTGTTAAATTCTCACTATTAATGTAGAATCATCAATTTCTCTCTTCAAATCTGTCAGTATTTGCTTTGTATATTTTGGGGCTCTGCTGTTAGGTGCATGTATATTTATAATTGTTACATCTTCTATTGAATTGTCCCCTTTATTGGTATGTAGTTAACATCTTTGTCCCTCATAACTGTTTTTGACTTAAAGGCTATTTCATCCGATTTTAGCACCCCTCCTCTCTTTTGGTTACTACTTGCATGATATAATTTTTTCCATCCTTTCACCTTCAAACTACTTGTATCTTTGACTTTAGGGTGAGTCTCTTGCAGACAGCATGTAATTGGGTCATGGTTTTTTTATCCATTCTGCCAATCTCTCTCTGCCTTTTGACTGGAGAGTTTAGTCCATTTACATTTAAAGTCATTACTGATAATATAGGATATTATTCCACCACTTTGCTATTTATTCTTTGTAAGTCTTATGCCTTTTTTGTCTCTCACTTCTGTTAAAGCCTACTTTTATATTTATTTGCTTTTTTGTGTTGTACTATATTGAGTGCCTTCTCACTTCTATCTGGATATATTTTTTCATCCATTTTCCTGATGGAAGTTTAACATCCTAAATGTATGACAATCTTATTTGGTTTGGTACCAACTTAACTTCAATAGCATGCATATTTACATTTCCCATACCCCTCTGTTCCCCCACCATTTTTTGTACTTGTTACCACTTATATCGTTGTATGTTGTATGTCCACAAACCTAGATTTATTCATTACTTTTTTTGCATTTGCATTTTAGCACCTGTAGGAAGTAAGAAGTGGAGTTACACACAAAAAAATACAATATTACTGGCATTTATAACTACCCAGATGTTTACTGTTCCAGTTTGCTAATGCTGCCTTTTTGCAAAATACCGGAAATGATTGGCTTTTATAAAAGGGGGTTTATTTGGTTACACAGTTACAGTCTTGAGACCATAAAGTGTCCAAGGTAACACATAAACAATCAGGTACGTTCACTGGAGGATGGCCAATGGCTTCCGGAAAACCTCTGTTAGCTGGGAAGGCATGTGGCTGGCATCTGCTTGTTCCCAGGTGGTGTTTCAAAATGGTGTTCTCCAAAATGTCTGCATCAGCTTCCAATGGCCATCTTCAAAATGACTGTCTCAGCTATAGCTACTCTCTCAGCTCCTGTGTTCTTCCAAGTGTCCCTCTTGGCTGTAGCAAGCTCGCTTCTTCTGTCTGAGCTTATATAGTGCTCTAGTAAACCAATCAAGGCCCACACTGAATGGGCGGGGCCACACCTTCATGGAAATACTGAACCAATAGCTTCCAACCTAACCCACACTAATAAATCTGCCCCTACAAGAATGCATTAAAGAATATGGCTTTTTCTGGGGAGTATAACATACACAAACCAGCACAGTTACCTTTACCATAGGTGTTTCTTTATGCTCTTTTGAACCACAGTCTAGTGTCCTTTTCTTTCAGTATGAAGAACTCCCTTTAGCATTGCTTGTAGGGCCAGTGTAATGGTGATAAACTCTCTCAGCTTTTGTTTATTTGAGAATTAATTTAATCTCACCCTCATTTTTGAAAGAGTCTCACCAAATATGAAATTCTTGGTTGGCAGTTGTTTTCCTTCAGCACTTTAAGTATTCCAACCCACTGCCTTCTTGCCTCCATGGTTTCTGATGAGAAATTGATACTCAATTTAATTAGGTATTCAATTTAATAATTGTATGTAACACATTACTTTTCTCTTGCAGCTTTCAGAACTCTCTCCTTGTCCTTTGCATTTGATCATGTAACCAGTATATGCTGGGGTGTATTTTTCTTCATGTTTATCCTGTTTGGTGTTCTCTGAGATTCTTGAATGCGCATATTCACATCTTAGTTTGGGAAGTTCTCTGTCATTACTTTTTTTTTTTTTTCCTTTTCTTCTTTTCTCCTTAATTTTTATTGGGATTGTTCAGATACCATACAATTATCCAAAGATCCAAAGTGTAAAATCAGTTGCCCCTGGAACCCTCATACAGCTGTGCATCCATCACTGCACTTAATTTTTGTTCAATTTTTAGAACCTTTTCATTACTCCAGACAAGAAATAAAGTGAAAGATGTAAAAAGAAAAGAAAAGGAAACTCAAATCCTCCCATATCCCTAACCAACCCCCCTCAATTGTTGACTTGTAGTGTTGGTATAGTACATTTGTTACTGTTTATGAAAGAATGTTGAAATACTATAACTGTAGTATATAGTTTGCAATAGGTGTATATTTCTTCCCTATATGCCCCTCTGTTATTAACTTCTAGTTGTATTGTCATACATTTCTTCTGGTTCATGGAAGAGTTTTCTAATATTTGTACAGTTAATCATGGACATTGCCCACCATAGGATTCAGTTTTATACATTCCCGTCTTTTGACCTCCAACTTTCCTTCTGGTGACATATATGACTCTGAGCTTCCCATTTCCACCTCATTCATGTGCCATTCAGCACTGTTAGTTATTCTCACATCTTGCTACCAACACCTCTGTTCATTTCCAAACATTTAAGCTCGTCCTAGTTGAACATTCTGCTCATACTAAGCACCACTCCCCATTCTTAAGCCTTGTCCTATATCTTGGTACCTTATATTTCATGTCTATGAGTTTGCATATTATAATTAGTTCTTATCAGTGAGACCCTGCAATATTTGTCCTTATGTGTCCAGCTTATTTCACTCAGTATATTGCCCTTGAGGTTTTGTCATCATCAACCCATTTTTTTTTTAAAGATGGTTTTGTTCACACACCATACATTCCATCCTAAGTAAACAATTGATGGTTCTCTGTATGGTCACATAATTATGTGTTCACCACCTTCACCACTATCTATATAAGGGCATCTACGTTTCTTCCACAAGGCAGGAGGGAGAGTCAAAGAAGGTAGAGAGGCAAAAGAAAGACAAAAAAAAAAAAAAAATGACAGCTAGGAAGTCGCAAAAGGAAAAGTAACCTTAAATCAAAGCAGAGTAAAGAGTCAGACAACACCACCAATGTCAAATGTGTAGCGTGCCTCCCCTATACCCCCTCTTACCTGCATTTGCCTTGGTATATCGTTTTTTGTTACATTAAAGGAAGCATAATACGATGATTCTGTTACTTACAGTCTCTAGTTTATGTTGATTGCATCCCTCCCCAATGCTCCCCATTTTTAACACCTTGCAATGTTGACACTTGCTTATTCTCCCTCGTAAAAGAACATATTTGTACATTTTATCACAATTGTTGAACACTAGTTTTCACCAAGTTACACAGTCCCATTCTTTATCTTTCTTCCTTTCTTCTGGTGTCCCACATGCTCCCAACCTTCCTCTCTCAACCATATTCATAGTTATCTTTGTTCAGTGTACTTACATTGCTGTACTACCATCTCCCAAAATTGTATTCCAAGCCACGCACTCCTGTCTTCTCCTATCACTCTTTAATGCTCCCTTTAGTATTTCCTGTAGGGTGGGTGTTTTGTTCACAAAGTCTCTCATTGTCTGTTTGTCAGAAAATATTTTGAGCTCTCCCTCATATTTGAAGGACAGCTTTGCTGGACATAGGATTCTTGGTTGGCGGTTTTTCTCCTTCAGTATCTTAAATATATCACACCACTTCCTTCTTGCCTCCATGGTTTCTGCTGAGAGATCCGCACATAGTCTTATTAAGCTTCTTTGTACGTGATGGATTGCTTTTTTCTTGCTGCTTTCAGGATTCTCTCTTTGTCTTTGACGTTTGATTATCTGATTATTAAGTGTCTTGGCATAGGCCTATTCAGATCTATTCTGTTTGGAGTACGCTGTGCTTCTTGGATCTGTAATTTTATGTCTTTCATAAGAGATGGGACATTTTCATTGATTATTTCCTCTATTATTGCCTCTGCCCCTTTTCCCCTCTCTTCTCCTTCTGGGACACCAATGATACATACATTCTTGTACTTTGTTTCATCTTTAAGTTCCTGGAGATGTTGCTCATATTTTTTCATTCTTTTCTCCATCTGCTCCTTTGTGTGTAGGCTTTCAGGTGTTTTGTTCTCCAGTTCTTGAGTGTTTTCTTCTGCCTCTTGAGATCTGCTGTTGTATGTTTCCATTGTGTCTTTCATCTCTTGTGTTGTGCCTTTCATTTCCATAGATTCTACTAGTTGTTTTTTTGAACTTTCAATTTCTGCCTTATGTATGCCCAGTGTTTTCTTTACAGCCTCTATCTCTTTTGCCAAATCTTCTCTAAACTTTTTGAATTGATTTAGCATTAGTTGTTTAAATTCTTGTATCTCAGTTGAAGTGTACATTTGTTTCACTGGGCCATAGCTTCATTTTTCTTAGTGAAGGTTGTAGTTTTCTGTTGTCTAGGCATCTGACCTCCTAGGCCACCCCAATCAGGTTTTCCCAGATGAGAACAGGCTCAGGTCACAGAAGGAGGAAATACTCAGTATCTGGTTTCCCTGATGGTTTTTCTTAGAGGATTGATACACCTGTGCTTTTCTGCCCAGCAGGTGCACCTGTCAGCCTGTCACCACCTGTGTAAAAGGGTGTGGCCTGTGGCTCTCCTCCCCCAGGCTTTGGGGTCTGGTTCCAGAAAGGTGGGCAGTAGAGCTGGGCCCCTCCCTTTCCTCTTGGGAAGCTATGCCCCCTCCAGAGAGGTCATCTGCATATCAATAAGTTCTTTGTTTCTCTGACTCTGCTGATCAAAGTGTTTTGAATTTAAAATGGCTGAGGCTGTCTTTACTGCAAAGCGCTGCAGGTGAAAATGGCTGAGGTTTTCTCCACAGAGAGAGAAAGGGACAAAAACGCTTCCAGTTTCACCCATCAGCCAGAGATAGCACCCAATCCTCTGGGCTCCATGTCCTGAGAGAGATATGTCCCCCAACTCTCCCAAGGTCAGTTGTCACCAAAAGCCTCTGTCTGCTTGTTGAGGATTCGCTGTCTGTATTGAGCAGTTAACATTAAAACCCCAACTGGAGCTGGACTGAGAGAGTGCTGCTTTCTAGCACCATGAGCCTTCCATAAGGGAGGGCCTCTCGGCTCTCAGCTCTCAGCACGGGTCCGCAGTTTCACTTACAGATTTTATGCTGTGATCTTGGGCATTCCTCCCAATTCAGGTTGGTGGATGATGAGTGGACAGTCACATTTGTCTCCCCGCAGTTATTCCAGGTTATTTACTAGTTTTTTGGTCATTTATGAATTGTTCCGGGGGGTACTAACAGTCTTCCACTCCTCTCTATGCCGCCATTTTAACGCCTCTCTGTCATTACTTTTTGACTATTCCTTCTACCCCTTTCTCTCTTTCTTCTCCTTGTGGGACTCCCATAATGTAAATATTGGTGTGCTTGATGATGTCCCATAGCTGTGTTAGGCTATTTTCACTTTTCATATTTCTTTTTTCTTTCTACTACTCAGCCTGACTCATTTCAAGTGTCTTGTCTCAAGTTCGCTGATTCTTCTGCCAGCCCCAGTCTGCTCTTGAAACTCTCCTCAGCATTTTAAATTTCTGTTATTGTGGTATTCGACTCCAGTAGTTCTGCTTGGATCCTTTTTAAAATTCTCTCTTACATTCTCATATTGTTCATTCTTTGTTTCCTGAGATTCTTTAGTTCTTTCTCTGTACTTTCTTTCATTTCCTTAAGCATTTTTAAGATAATTTTTTTAAAGGCTTTGTTTGGTATATCCACATTCTCATTTTCTTCATTGATGTTTTCTGTATTTTTGTCCTCTTCCTTTTTATTTTCTATCATTTCCTGTTTCTTTGTTTGTCTTGTACTCTTGCACACTGTACATTTTCATATTTTGAAACGTTAACTCTGGAATTTATGTTCTGGGATGTCTGTTTCTTGGTTTTATAACTAGCTGGTAATAAGACAGAGATTTTCTTGAACTTTAGCCCTTCTAACAGAAGGGTCTGCCCAAGGCAAGTGCAGTGTGCAGGTTTTTCCCTGGCTTTCTGGTCCTCTGTCTTGTCCTGGGCTTTTGCTTGTTAGTTGTTTTGGAGTTTACAGGAGTTTGGTTGTCCTGGGCTTTTGCTTGTTAGTTGTTTTAGAGTTTACAGGAGTTTGGTTGTCCTCTGTGTTTCCCACAAGACAGACCTCCTTCTCCTGGGTATTTGATGCAGGCAGGACTTTGTTTCAGACTGCCTCTTTTTACACTCCTTTTTTCTCACGCTGCTTTTGCTAGGAGGAAAAATTCTCGGTGGAAGGTCACCCCAGAGAGTACTTTCCCAAGTCCCTCTTTCACAGCCAAAATAGGGCCAGGAACCCATGAACAGGGTGCAGAACATCTTCAAAGTGCCATGGGGATGGGGATGAGAAAAGGCTCCAAAAGCTTTTCTGATGGCTCCCTGAAGCTGAGCTTTCCTAAACTGCCCAAGAAATACAGCCCTTCAGCTAACTGTCCCATGCAGCCCTCAGGAAGTGCTGAGTCTTTAAATCTCTATCACCTCCTCCTCTTTCTGGGGAGTAATGAAACAATGGCTGCCACTGCCTTTGTCCAGAAGGGGTTGAAACAGTAGCGCCCTCAGTGCCAGGAACCAGTGATCTGAATTCACTAATCAAAAGCCATGATCAGCGAATAGCCATGCGCACCCTTGTTCTTGGAGGCTAGAATTTTTATGTCCCTTTCTGACACAAGCACCTAGCCAGTGGCTGGATCCCATGGCAGCCTGCCACAAGAATACGGGATGGGGGTATGCGAGGAAGATGCTGGCATAGAGAGGAGTAGAAGCTAAGTAGTCCCCCGGAACAACTAAAAAAAAACCAGAAACAACTAGTAAATAATCCGGAAGAACTGCAGGGGGACAAACGAGACCTTCCACTCATCATACACCAACCTGAATTGGGAGGAATGCCCAAGATCACAGCATAAAATCTGTAAGTAAAACCTGCAGATCCAAGTTATGAGACCCCTCCCCCATAGCTCGAGCTGCAAAGCCTTGTGGTGCCAGAGAGAAGCTCTCTCCCAGCAAGCAAATATTGCTCAGCTGAGCTCCAAATGGGGTTTTAAGTAGTGAGTGTGAATTGCTCACTACAGGTACGAATCCCCAAAAAAACAGACAGAGGCTTTGGGTGACCACTGACCTTGGAGAGCTGGAGGGTTGCCTTGGACTAGGTCTGAAGGGGACTGTTTCTTTTTCAGCTCAGTGGAGAAAGCCTCAGCCATTTTCAGTTCCCAGTGCTGTGACTCAGAGAAGGGTGGAGATAGCACAAGCAGAAAGAGACTATTGAAATGGTAATGACCTCCCTCTGGGGGTCTAGCTTCTCTAAGAGGAAAGGGGTGTGGCCCTTTCCATTCAGAAACAGACCCCAGAGCTTGGGAGAACACAGCCAAACCTCCTCATACCAGTCAAGAATTATAGGCTAACAGGTGCCACCTGCTGAGCAGAAAAGCACAGTGACCTGAGGCATCACAGGGTGTACCAATTTTCTAAGACACACCTTCAGGGAAACCAGATACTGAATATTTCTTCCCTCTGGGACCTGAGCCTATTCTGGTCTGGGAAAACCTGATTGGGGTAACCAAGGAAACTATGCCTAGACAACAGAAAATAACAAACTACACTAAGAAAAATGAAATTTTGGCCCAGTCAAAGGAACAAAGTTATACTTCAACTGTGATACAGGAATTGAAACAACTAATAAGTCAGCTCAAAAAGTTTAGGGAAGATATGGCAAAAGAGCTGAACCATATAATGAAAACACAGGACATACATAAGGTAGAAATTGAAAGTTCCAAAAACAAACTGGCAGAAACTATGGAAATGAAAGGCACAACACAAGAGATGAAAAACAGAATGGAAACATACAACAGCAGATCTCAAGAGGCAGAAGAAAACACTCAGGAACTGGAGAACAAGGCACCTGAAATCCTACACACAAAAGAACAGATAGAGAAAAGAATGGAAAAATATGAGCAACATCTCTGTGAACTTAAAGACAAAAGGAAAAGCAAGAATTTACGTGTCTTTGGTGTCCCAGAAGGAGAAGAGAATGGAAAAGGGGAAGAGGCACTAATAGAGGAAATAATCAATGAAAATGTCCCATCTCTTATGAAAGACATAAAATTACGAATCCAAGAAGCACAGCATACCCCAAACAGAATAGATCTGAATAGGCCTACACCAAGACACTTAATAATCACATTATCAAACGTCAAAGATAAAGAGAGAACCCTGAAAGCAGCAAGAGAAAAGCGATCTATCACATACAAAGGAAGCTTCATAAGACTATATGCAGATTTCTCAATAGAAACCATGGAGGCAAGAAGGAAGTGGGTTGATATATTTAAGATACTGAAAGAGAAAAACCACCAACCAAGAATCCTATATCCAGCAAAACTATCTTTCAGATATGAGGGAGAGCTTAAAATATTCTCTGACAAACAGACAATGACAGAGTTTGTGAGCAAGATACCTGCTCTACAAGAAACACTAAAGGAAGAACTGCAGACGGAAAGGAAAAGACAAAAGTGAGAGGTTTGAAAAACAATTTTGGGAGATAGTAGCACAGTAATGTAAGTACACTGAACAAAGATGACTGTGAATATGGTTGAAAGAGGAAGGCTGAGACCATGTGGGACACCAGAACAAAAGACAAACAATAAAGACTGGGACAGTGTAACTCAGGGAAACCTAGGATGCTCAAGGAGTGTAATAAAAGGTACAAATATGTTTTTACATGAGGTAGAACAAATGAATGTCAACATTGCAAGGTGTTAAAAAGAGGGTGGGATTGGGGGTAAAAGTCAATGCAAACTAGAGGCTAGAATTAACAAAACATTGTATTATGCTTCCCTTAATGTAACAAAGGCAATATACCAGAGCTAAATGCATATGGGGGGTGGGGAATAGGAGAAGGGTATGGGACTCCTGGCATTGGTGATGTTGTCTGACTCTTTATTCTACTTTAGGTTAGTGCTATCTTTCCTTTTGTTGCTTTCTAGCTATCAAGTTCTTTTTTTTAAATTTGTTTTTCTCTCTTTTTCTTTTCTTTTTCTTTTGCCTTTCTGTCTTCTTTGACTCTTCCTCCATCTTTGTGGAAGAAATGGAGATGTCCTTATATAGTGAGTGGCGATGGTGTGCAATACATAAATACATGACTACACGGGGAACCAATTATTGTTTACTTAGGACGGAATGTATAATGTGTGAAGAAAACCACCTTAAAAGAAATGGGTTGATGAAGAAACCTTGAGGGCACTATATTGAGTGAAATAAAACAGACACATAAAGGCAAATATTGCAGGGTCTCACTGATATGAACTAATTATAATATGTAAACTCATAGAAATGAAATATAAGTTACCAAGATATAGAAATAAGGCTAGAGAGAGGATCTAAGATGGCAGCATAGAGAGGAGTGGAAGCTGAGTAGTCCCCCTGGAACAACTAAAAAAAAAACAGAAGCAACTAGCAAATAATCTGGAATAACTGCAGGGGGACAAACGTGACTGTCCACTCATCATCCACTAACCTGAATTGGGAGGAATGCCCAAGATCACAGCATAAAATCTGTATGTAAAAAACTGTGGATCCGAATCAGGAGACCCCTCCCCCACACCCCGAGCTATAGAGCCTTGTGGTGCCAGAGAGAAGCTTTCTCCCAGTGAGCGAACATAGCTCAGCTGAACTCCAACTAGGGTTTTAATTAGCAAGTGTGAAGTGCTCACTATGAGGTGCGAGTCCCCAGCAGGTAGCCAGAGGCTTTGGGTGGTGGCTGACCTTGGAGAGCCAGAGGGTCACCTCGGACTGGCTCTGTTCCTTTTTTGACTCAGTGGAGAAAGCCTCAGCCATTTTCAGTTTCCAGTTCTGTGACCCAGACAAGGGTGTAGCGCAGGTGGAGAGAGACCACTGAAATGCTAATGACCTCCCCCTAAGGTGTCTATCTTCTCTGAGAGGAAAGGGGTAGGGCCCAGCTCTGCTACCTGCCTTTCATTCAGAACTTGCACCAGGCAAGAATTATAGTCTAATCTTTGCATCAGGCAGAGAGTGCCCCTGCATGGCCTGGCAGCCCAGGGCTTCCCTTGAGGGACAATGCACACTAGTGATGTAGCACAGCCTTCCCTCAGCAGAGGTCCTGGAAGATCACAGCTGAGAAGAGGGGCCTGCTCAGAAAACCCAGGAACACTACATCAATGCCGGTGGTTTGTGGGTCAGTGACAGAGAAAATCTGGGGCAAAACTGAAATGAAGGCTTAGACTCTTGTAACAGCCTTGAATCTCTGGGAACACCTGGGAGGTTTGAATATTTAAGCTGCCCTGCCTTCCTGACCACCCAGACACACGCCCCATGTTCAGGGCAGACAGCTCCAACAACAAACCCAAACTGAGTTCACCAACTGAACCCTACAAAAATCATTTCCCCACACACCACAGAGACAGAGTTGGGAGAACTGACTTGAGGGGTATAGGTGACTCACAGACGCCATCTGCTGGTTAGTTGGAGAAAGTTTACGCCACCAACTTGTATTTCTGAAAAATTAGACTGGTATTTTTTTTTACAACTTGAAAGAACCCTATCAAGCAAAGCAAATACCAAGAGGCCAAAAACAATAGAAAATCTTAATGCATATGATAAAACCAGACGATATGGAGAACCCAATCCCAAACACCCAAATCAAAATATCAGAAGAGACACAGTACTTAGCACAATTAATCAAACAATTACAATCGAGGAATGAAAACATGGCACAAGATATAAAAGACATGAAGAAGATCATGGAACAGGATAAAAGGGAAATAAAGAAGACCATAGAAGAGCATAAAGAAGAAATTGCAAGATTAAATTAAAAAATAGAAGATCTTATGGAAATAAAAGAAATTGTTGGCCAAATTAAAAAGACTCTGTATACTCATAATACAAGACTAGAGGAAGGTTAACAACGACTTAGTGACCTAGAGGTCCACAGAATAGAAAATGAAAGAACAAAAGAAAGAATGGAGAAAAAAATTAAAAAAAATTGAAAAGGATCTCAGGGATATAATAGATAAAATAAAATGTCCAAATGTAAGACTCATTGGTGTCCCAGAAGGGGAAGAGAAGGGTAAAGGTCTAGAAAGCATATTCAAAGAAATTGTTGGGGAAAACTTCCCAAACCTTCTACACAATATAAATACACAAAGCATAAATGCTCAGTGAACTCCAAATAGAATAAACCCACTCCAAGACATATTCTGATCAGACTCTCAAATACTGAAGAGAAGGAGCAAGTTCTGAAAGCAGGAAGAGAAAAGCAATTCACCACATACAAAGGAAACAATATAAGACTAAGTTGTGACTACTCAGCAACCACCATGGAGACAAGAAGGCAGTGGCATGATGTATTTAAAACTCTGAGAGAGAAAAATTTCCAACCAAGAATACTTTATCCAGCAAAACTCTCCTTCAAATTTGAGGGAGAGCTTAAATTTTTCACAGACAAATGCTGAGAGAGTTTGCCAATAAAAGACCTGCCTACTTCAGATACTAAAGGGAACCCTACTGACAGAGAAACAAAGAAAGGAGAAAGAGATATAGAAAATTTTAACAGACATATATAGAACCTTACATCCCAAATCACCAGGACACTCATTTTTCTCTAGTGATCACGGATCTTTCTCCAGAATGGACCATATGCTGGGACATAAAACAAGCCTCAATAAATTAAAAAAACAAACAAACAAACAAAAACCAACTGAACATATTCAAAGCACAATCTCTAACCACAATGGAATACAAATAGAAGTCAATAATTTTTGAATTGTAACTCCACTATTTACTTCCTACATGATATAAAATACACAAACTTAATGACAAATCAGTGGTTTTGAACTCAATGTAAAATATATAATTTTTGACAAGAACTATATAAACGTGGGGGAATGGAGGAGTAAAGGTACATGGATTATGTGTCCTATTGAAATTAAGTTGGTATCAAAGAAAAACAAGATTGTTATGGATTTAAAAGTTTAATTTTAAGGCCCACAGTAAACACAAAGAAATTATCAGAGAATATGACCATAGAGATGAAAAGTAGAGTATGGGTTAAGAGAAGTGGAGGAAGGGGCAATGGGGAGTTAAGAAATGAGTGTAGGTTTGCTGTTTGAGGTAAAGGGAAATTTCTAGTAATGGATGGTGGGAAGGTGATAGCATTACAACATTCTAAATGTGATTAATCCCACTAATGGAATGCTAGGGAGGGGGTGGAATGGGAAGATTTAGGCTGTATATATGTTTACACAATTGAGAAAAAAAAAAAAAAGACAGTCTAAATAGATGACAATTGAATGCCAAGGATGATCCTGGATGGGATCTGAGGATGGAGGACAGGAGGCTCAAAGGGACACAGTTGAGACATAAGGAAAAGGAAATATAGAATGTAAGCTTTGTGTCATTGTTGAATCTCTTGTACTTCTTAGCTGCGCTTAATGGGATTGCATAAAAGAATGTTCTTGTTCATGGGAATTGTTTATGTTGATAACAGTGTTTGTTCAAGGATGTGTGCAGCTAGCTCTCATATGTTCAGAAGACAGAGCAATAGATGATGGATGATAGGGACAGAGGGAGGGAGGGAGGGAGGGAAAGAAATAGCGGTGTGACAACATGTAAAAGTTAGTGGATCAGGGTATCGGGGGAGGAGGGTCAGGGAATGCTGGAGTTCTGTTTATGGGGTTTGTATTGTTTTTGCAACTGTTCCTATAACTTTGAGTTTATTTCAAAATAAAATTTAAAAAAAAAGAAATAAGGCTAAAGAATGGGGAGCAGTTGCTCATTATGAGCAGAATGTTCAACTAGGGTGAACTTAAATGTTTGGAAATGGACAGGGGTGATGGTAGAATGTTATGAGAATAACTAACAGTGCTGAAAGGTGTGTGAATGTGGTGGAAAGGGTAAGTTCAGAGTCATTCATGTCAACAGAAGGAAAGTTGGAGGTTAAAGATGGGAATGTATAAAATAGTGAATCCTGTGGTGGACAATGTCCATGATTAACTATACAAATATTAGAAATCTCTCTCATGGACTAGAACAAAGGTATGTCACTATAACTAGAAGTTAACAACAGAGAGGCATATAGGGAAAAAATATATACCTATTGCAAACTATGAATCAGTAATGGAGGGGGGCATGGTTAGGGGTATGGGAGGATCTGAGTTTCCTTTTTTTTTTTGTCTCTATTTCTTTTCTGGAGTAGTGAAAATGTTCTAAAAATTGAAAAAAAATTAATTTTGTTGATGGATGCACAGCTGTATGGTGGTGCCGTGGGCAACTGATTGTACACTTTGGATCTTTGGATAGTTGTATGGTATCTGAAAAATCTCAATTAAAAAAATAGCAATATTATTAAAAAAAAAAAAAAAAAAGAGTATGGGATGGGTACTGGTAGCCACCACATGGGAGAGCAATTTATAGTTCTTTGCCATAATTTATCTGCCTCTTCCTCCTGCTCTTCCCATAATGCTATACAGTGTTCTTCTGGAGTTTCAAAATAGTTTCAGACAGTTTCTTCCTGTTTAGTAGTTGTTTTGGTAGGATGACTGAGTCCTGGAGCTCTCTATTCTGCCATCTTCCCCAGAAGCCTAAACCAACTGATTTCTGACAAAAGTACAAAGGAAATCCAATGGAAGAAATATAGCCTTTTCAATAAATGGTGCTGGAGCAATTGGACATCCACCAAGAAAAAAAAAAAAGGACCTTGTTCTAAGTCTCATTTTGCACAAAAATTATCTCAAAATGGATAACTGACTTAAATGTACAACATAAAATTATAAAATTTTTAGTAAAAACATAGGATAAAATCTTCAGGATCCAGAGCTAGGCAAAGAGTTCTTAGACTTGACACCAAAAGAGTGTTCCATAAAAGAAAAAAACTGATAAAATGAACTTGATCAAAATTTAAAACTTTCGCTCTGTGAGAAGAAAAGCTATAGATTGGGAGAAAATATTTGTAAAACACAAATCCAACAAATGACTACTGTATAGAATATATTAAGAACTCTAAAAACTCAACAGTAAAATAACAATCTAATTTAAAAATGGGCAAAAGACAGGACACATTTCCCCAAGGAGGACATACAGATGGTGTGCAGGTTTGAATGTATTATGTCCCCCAGAAAAAGCTATATTCTTTGATGCAATCTTGTGGGGGCAGACATATTAGTGGGGATTAAGTTAGAATGTTTGGATTAGGTTGTTTGCATGGAAATGCGCCCCACCCAACTGTAGGTGATAACTCTGGTGAGAGAATTTCCATGGAGGCGTGGCCCCAGCCATTCAGGGTGGGTGTTGATCAGTGGAGCCATATAAATGAGCTGACAAACAGAAAGAACTCAGTGCAGCTGAGAATGACATTTTGAAGAGGAGCTACAGCCAAGAGGGACACTTTGAAGAAGGCACAGGAGCTGCAGATGAGAGACCATTTGAAGACAGCCGTTGAAAGAAGACTCTTGCTCTGGAGAAGCTGAGAGAGGACAAATATCCCAAGTGCAACTAAGAGTGACATTTTTGAGGAACTGCAGCCTAGAGAGGAACACCCTGGGAGAAAGCCATTTTGAAACCAGAACTTTGGAGCAGACGCTAGCCACATGCCTTCCCAGCTAATAGAGGTTTTCCAGACACCACTGGCCGTCCTCCAGAGAAGGTACCCGATTGCTGATGTGTTATCTTGGAGACTTTATGGCCTTAAGACTGTAACTGTGTAACCAAATAAACCCCCTTTTATAAAAGCCAATCCATCTCTGGTGTTTTGCATTCTGGCATTAGCAAACTAGAACAGATAGTAAATAAGCACATGAAAAGATGTTCAACATTGTTAGCCATTAGGAAAATACAAATTAAAACAATAATGAGATATCACTACTGTGGTAGTTTGAAGCTATATGTACCCCCAAAAAAACATGTTATTAAATTTAATCCATTCCTATAGAGGTAAACCCATTCTAAATCTTTGGATGAGAATACTTCAGTTAAGGCATAATCCACCTCATTCATGATGGGTCTTGGTGCTATTACTGGAGTTCTTTATAAGGGAATGAAATGGAGACAAAGAGCGAGAAAGTCAGGGAATCAAGAAGCTGAAAGTAACAAAACCTGGAAGAGAAGGGAGAGACCAGCAGATGCTGTCATGTGCTTTGCCATGTGGCAGAAGGGCCAAGGATCACTAGCAGCCAGTCTTCAGGAAGTAGCGCCTTGATGATGCCTTGATTTGGACATTTTATGGACCCTAATCATTGGTGAATAAATTCCCATTGTTAAAGCCAACCCAGTTGATGGTATTTGCTTTCAGCAGCCTAAGAAACTAAAACAACCGCACACCTATAAGAATGGCTAGTAGTGATACTACCAATGCTGGCAAGAATGAGGTGGAACTGGATCACTCATACATTACTGGTGGGAATGTAAAATTCTGGAAAACAGTTTGGCAGTTTCATAAAAAACCTAAGATGCCACTACCATATTATCTAGAAATTGCACTCGGGCATTTATCCCAGAGATATGAAGACTTATGTTCACATGAAAACCTTTACATGAATGTTTATATCAGCTTTATTCATAATAGATCCACACTGGAAACAAACCACATCTTTCAGTGGGTGGAATGGTTGAACAAACTGTGGTACATCCGTACCAAGGAATATGACTCAGCAGTAAAAAGGAATGAACTTTTAATATCCACAACAACCTGGATGAATGTATAATTATACTGAGCAAAAAAAAGCCAATCTTAAGAGGTTACATATTGTGTGTCTCCATTTATATAACATTATCTATGTAACAAATGTATAGAAATGAAGAGTTTTGTGGTTTTGAGGGATTTAGGAGGAGTGAGGGCAGGAGAGAGTTGGGCGTGGCTATAAAAATTCAACATGAGGGAATCCTGTGGTGATGATAAAGTTCTGTGTCTTGATTATATCAATGTCAATATCCTGGTTGTGACATTGTACTATAGTTTTACAAGGTGTTTTCATTGGGCAGAATTGGGTAAAGGGGTACTCAGGAGCTCTTGATATTATTTCACATAAATTTATCTCAAAATAAAAAGGTTAATTTACAAGATAGAGAAAGATGGGGGGGGATGAAGAGAGAGAGAGAAGAAAAACAATATTTTCCTAAACACTATGTCTGAAAGAAGAAAATATTTTAGTGACTCATAAAGGCTCCCCAGTCTCAAATATAGATAATTCATGAACATCTGACTCACCAACGAACCTAAGACTTGATATTTCTTATTAAAGCAATCCCTGCAATGCTATATAACAATACAATTATACTTTATGACAAAATATGTGTGTTCAACAGTAAATGCTGTGTAATTAATAATATGTAAATAGTTAGAAAAACTCTAGAAGCTATTCTAGTAAGTAAAATCCTTTCAGCATGTTTAATGAAACACTTTCAAATCCATTATAGTGTATTATTAAACTGATATTAACAATAAATCACACAAATGAAAGTTGCAAAATCTAACCAAGTGGAATCAGTGCTTGTTGGGTAGTTGGTACATTTCAATATTCTTGGATTTCTGATACTATTCATACACAAAAAAATCTCACACATACACACCATAGAAGATGCCAAGGGAAAAAAATGAGTAAACAAATTTGTTTATTTCCTTCTTTTATTGAATTATTTTGATGGTCCAGCAGAGACAGTGAACATAGTGGTTACAAGTTCAGGCTTAGTTTAAAGTCAGCCATCCTGAACAGAATCTTGACTCTGATTTTGGCTGAATGACACAGGCAAGTACTTATGTAAACTGTTCATATGTGGAGAATGATAGTACCTAATTCATAGAGTTGCCGTGAGGATGAAATGAGGTTAAGTATGTACAGCACTCAGTACCTAGGACATACCAGGTACTCAATAAATGTTTAGCTGTTCTCATGACCTGCAAGAAGGATTTTAATTATTTTGTTAAGGGTCCTCGCTCTGGTGGGCATCATTATTCTTTTTGGCCATCCAGCCCCTTGGAACACCTTCCAATATTTGAGGAATTCCTCAGCTTATGAGTTCACGCCTGTGACAGATAGAAGGCCAGAAGATCATGTCCCCAGCTACCATTGCATCTAGGTCACAGAGGAATCAGAGTTCAGTTTGAGAACTAAGGATTGTTAAGAAGGCAATGAGTGAAATAGATCAGGGCAAATCCATTATGGTGTAGAGGTCCAAGGTTCTAGTAGAGGCATGCAGTGACCAACTGTTTCAGTTTGCTAAGCTGTCAAAGCAGATACCACAAGATGGATTGGCTTTTGACAATAGGCATATATTAGCCAAAAAGCTTATAAATGGATTGGACTCTTTTAATCACATGGCAAGGCACATGATGGTGTCTCCTGGTGTCTCCCTTCTCTTCTAGGTTTCGTTGCTTTCAGCTTCTTGCTTTCCTGGCTTTCAATCTCTCTGTCTGAATTTAATCTCTTATAAAGGACTCCAGTAATAGCATTAAGACCCACCCTGAATGAGATGGGTCACACCTTAAGTAGCCCCATCAAAAGATCTTACCTACGTGTCCACACCCACAGGAATGGATTAACTTTAAGAACATACTTTTCTAGGATACATGCAGCTTCAAACCACCACACCAGTACTGTCAGGGAGAACAGAGCTAGCTGCCAGTGGTTGTCCTGCCAGGCAACCCTGAAGTCTACTTTGGGCATTCTGCCTGGTGGCAAAATCTTCAAGGCTGGTTCACTTGCCCTCCCAAGTATTCTGTGAGTTATTTAATATCCTCTAATAAATTCCTTTTCTGCTTAAACTAATGATTTTTTATTATTGGCAATTAAAAATTGTGACTGACACAAATTAATACCAGAAGTGATTGCAGACAACAGATCTTCAAGGAACTGGAAGATACGCCATCACCAATATACCAAGAAATAAAAATTTGTGAAAGGTATGCCAACTTCTTTGAAACACATTGAAATAAATGTTCTCTGGAAGGAGATACTGAAATTGAAATGGGCTCCCTGATTTTAAGGGGATAATAGAATCTCTGGATGGCAAAGGCCAAGCCCAGCCCTAACAGTCAGAGGCAAACTGGGAATGGTTCCTGTAATGGGCAACAGGAAAGGAGGATAATCAGAGGACTATTTGGCAGTGGTTACTGTATGCCTCTACTAGAACTTTGGCCACTTGGACCTCTGGAGGCTGGATGTGTCTGCTGCACCCTTTTTCTTAATGGATTCCACTCAAAGCCTTCTTCACAATCCCTGGTTTTCAAATTGGAGTCTGAATCCTCTGTTACCTAGCTGCAAAGGAGGTGGGAACATGAGCTTGCTCGGGGTATTTAAACTGAAACAGACAAGTAGCACATTAAGGTCTACATTATGATCTCATGCTTGGCACTACTTAAGAGCATGAGAATCCTAATGGGCCTGGATTGAGGAGACATTCCTCGAGAGAATCTTCTGGAGAAGGTATATGTGTGCTTCTGCCAGATATCAGGACACATATGCCCATCTACAACTACTTTGTTAATTTTTCAGCTTGAGTTTTTTCAGAAAAAAACTTGATTTCACTTTTCTGGAGTAAAATCAAGCCCTAAACCTATATGAAGGCTGACTTGTGGTATGAATTCTTGGGGGATACTTTTTCATCCCTCCCAGTCCTGAGCCCAAGCCAGGCAGGACTCCTCCTTTCTTCCCTTTGCCAGTGGGTGGGCAGCATTTTATCCTTTAGAGTCAAGAGTTTCAGCAATATGCAGGGATCTCAGCCACCACCTCTCACTGCCACCCCCCACCCCCTGCATGAGCTTTACTTCCATTCTTCTGGGCTACTTTTAAAGCCTAAGGCTCTTTCACATTAACAAAAGTCCTTAAGTTAGGGCGGACAACATTAATATTCAGTTCCTGTTCCCCACCTCACCCCTGCCTTCAACCAGAGGATCTGCTTTACTTTCATGTGACCTCAATTATGTTTTTTTCTCAAATCAATAGATGAGTTTTACCTGCATCTTTAAAATCCTAAATAGGTCTAGGTCTAAGGAATCATCTGGCATCTTATTTTCATAGCTGAACAACTCATAGATCTTGAGATTCATCACTCTGCTGAATTGTTCCTTTGGCAGAGACATAGAGACCTTCCAAAATTTTTCTGGTATCCTTATTTTTAACTATTGTGGTTTGCTTAATCAAAGCAGCTGAATTTCTTCAAGAATTAACTCATCTTGCTCGGTTTGAGATACTGAACAAGGAATGCTTGGCCTCATCCAAACCCTGTGGATTTATTTTGGATTTCAACAAGAGACCCACCCTCCTGAATAACAATGTTGATGAGGAAGTGGGCAGACCCAGATCTCCTCTTGTAATAGAGGCCATTGCAACACCCTTGATCATGTTTTGTACATGACTACTGACAGTGTGAATTGTAGTCAGTTCCTTTCTAGTTCCCCACCATTTGTTGACTCCAAACCTTTTCTTTATCTTTCCAAGGAGACTGAGTTCTACACTGATGTGATTGAAGTCCCACCACAGGGTTCCTCTGGGGCCCCTCACAATAACTATGTGTCCCTTCAGCGTGATGTTGACATTTTCTGGAATGCCAACAATCTGGTTGCTGAGAACGGTCTTCATTCTTGCAGTAGATATGGCAAAGAGCTCAATTATGCTTTAATTTGGGTGGGTGGGGGGCTATTTTACTAATTTTTTTTCATCAGGAGGGTTTTTAAAATACATTCTTCACTATATTGTTGGAAGCAGAATCTAAGGCATTTACTTTACAGTCACTATCCATCCCGAGAGGTAAGATGGGGGTAGGGGGAACAAGTGTGCCAGATATGACTATGAGACACAGCAATTTGTAGATTATTGTGCTCCTCAACTACTAATGCTCTCAGATATCTTGAGTAAGCTGTAAGAACCATGGATCTCTTTAAAATTTGAATACATGGATATTATAACACAACTGCTTTAAACAGGAATGTGCTAAATGTTCATTTTTGTTGTTCTTTCTCCTCATCCACCCATGTCTTTCAATAACAGTACACTTGATCCACAATTTCATTGGTTAAAAGTCAAGAACTTGCTGTTTTCTATTCCCCACCTCATTTGAATAAACCTAAAATGATGTCTACCAATTCAGTTGGCCAACTGATTTACTGCTACATCTATATGAACTGCAACATCAATTCAGTGTAACCTCCCTATCAGTCAACTCCTTTATGATTGGAGACTAGTAATTTGTGATATCACAACAAAAAACTTTGATAGGACAATCACCTATTTAAGGACCACATTTCCCTTTGGAGGGATATAGGTGGCAATATCAGGACTTGACTTTTAAAGTGCAGGCTGAATTTGCAAGGTGTTGCTACGCCCAGTCTTTAAAAAATGTGTCCGTATATCACATGAGACTACTTAAGAACATCTCACTATCTTGGTCCCCTCCAAAAGCCACAAAAGGTCTTGAATAGTGGTGTGATTTCTGCTGCTTTATAGGAAGAGTGTGGTAGTAGAGAGATTGGAGGGAGAGGGAAGTGGAAGTTAGGAGAAAAAACAGTGGAAATAATCCAGTCATATATGGGAATGGATGGTCTGAAGCAGAAATCATAGGATCGGTGGTTTGGAAGGAATATCAGGTAATCTAGGTCTGCCTCTTGGTATCTATTGCTTAAATTCAAGGTGGGAGAAAGGACTAGAATGTAAGCTACACCAGAAGAGCGCTCACTGATTTAATCCAGGCACCTAGAAAAGTGCCTGGCACATAATATCCATTCAATAAAAACTTGACTAATGAATACAACAGGGCTAGACAGAATACAGCAGAGGAGTATTTCATCAGAATTTGGGGGTTAAATCTGAGGGGCAAAGAGAGTAGAGAAGAAACTTCCCAGTGACAGACTGAGTTTATCAGGAAGGGGAGCTAAGCTTTGGAGGAAAAGCATGATATCTGAAAACTGCTGTGATCAAACTTAAATTTCTAATATACCAACCACAACAGCTTACTTTAACATGACGTTCACCTATGTTAAAAGGGATGCAAATCCTCTAGATTTCCAAGAAATACTCTCTAATCATCTAAAAACGTTTCTTCTAGATGGTGCCGGCACACCATCCCTGTTCTTTTTGCATACAAACGCGGCAGGGCGAGGGGTGGGTGAACCGGGACGTCGGCATAAAGAAGACTACAGTTCAGAAGCTAGAGCTATAATACTGTCTTTGCCGAAATTGCAGCACCTTCGCCAATCTCGGGCGTCTATCAAGGGAAGAGTTGGAAGATGACTTAAAGTAACAGGTTAGACGGTAAGGTCACCAGCTCGGGTCCAAATCCTGTGACTCCTGGTTACAGACTCTCCCTCCCGAACGTAGTTGGCGCCAGCCGTAGAATTATGATTGAGTCTGGGTAAAGGTCGTCAAGTGACGGGACGGTAGCCAGGAGACCTCTAGATGAGTCAGTGATGGGGCGTCTCCTCCTGGTGGGTAAAACACCCCTTTCCAAGCCTGTTACCTCTGCAGGATAACGCCCGCCACGCCCACCTCGCCTGCCTACGCCTGCGCACTAAGGTTGGGTGGGTGATGTCAGCCCTTCCCGGCACAACCTCGACGTCATACACCCAAGGGCCTGTCGTAATGGCCCGGCAAGAGAGGCCTCCATGGGGAAGGGCATCCACGCGTCACAACCTACCATGCTAGCCGGCATGCGCGCGCAGGCCACTGCGCAGGCCTTGGTCAAGGAGCCAATGAGGTGCTGCTGACGTCACCCTGGATGTGCTGGCCCGGCCACACGTTGATTCGCAAGAGAGCGGAGCGAGTTTGGTTGCACCAACACCGGTACATAGCGCGGAGCGGCGTGCCCTTGGATTTATAGAGCGGGACGTTCGGCTTCCGAGCGGGGGCTTCCGTGTCGTACGCGACGAAAGAGCGGTGAGCACAGGGCATGGAAGCTGCAGTGGGTGGGAGGCCGAGCCATGGGGGGCGCGCGGGTGTAGTCGAGACCTGCGCCCAGTACCGGGGAGCGGAGCTCGCGTGGCGCAGCCGGGGCCGGGAGTAACGGCCCCTCTGTGGCCAAGTAGAACTTGGTAGGTCAGGGTTTGAGGGAGCAGAACCCCATTAAGGTAGAGGCGTGGACTCGGCGAAGGCCTTGAAGGCCCGGAGGTGGCTGGGGTGCGGATCCGACGAGGGCGCTTGCACTTTCATTGTCGGTCCGAAGAGGTCGTGGAAATGGTGGCTAAGGCTTTTTTCCGGGGTGTGGGCGGGGATGGGGGGAACGATTGGCAGCGCTTTCCTTCGTCTTTCAGAAAGAGCAAAAGATTCTACTCCTCTAATAAGAGTCACTTGGCCCAACCGTTAACTAGCTCAGATGTTTCAGAAAAGCGGTTCTCATGGCATTCTCCTTGAAACCTGAATGGGTGACCTCGTGATGGCCCCCGGGATCCCAGAGCTGGAGGGTTCCTTCAGCAAGGCAGGTTCTAATGACTTAAGCTACACGTGTGCCCTGAACAGGTTGAATCAGCCCTCGACCTTTTTTTTTTTTTTTTTAATTTATGTGCTTTGCTTTATCCTTAGAGATGACTTGAAATTGGGATTGTGAATAAATAATTAGGCCTTCTTAAAGGTTGCAATTTGGGTGGTTTTAGTTTGATGTAATTGTGGTTCAGCTTAACCAGAGTTGTGACTCTTTGACCTTGACCTCGTCCTTTGAAACTTGGGTTTTGAATTAGGTTCTCACTTTGCCTTACTTGGCCTTTAACCTTTCACTCCTTATTCATATGCATCCACACTTAGACAAACACAGGGAGATATGTTTTAAGGAGTTTCTCCTTCCAAATAGTGTTTTGGTATAAAAGAGTCTGTTGCAAGTGTACTAAATAAAACAAGATTCATCGTGGTACTTCCTGTCATGTATTAGCAGTGGATTAATAATTGACTGGAGTGATCACTGGTTTCCATTGTATTTTCTACTTAGAAGAGAATACTAAGTTGGGACTTTCATTTTTAGAATTCAAAATGGGTGATGTTGAGAAGGGCAAGAAGATTTTTGTTCAGAAGTGTGCCCAGTGCCACACCGTGGAAAAGGGAGGCAAGCACAAGACTGGGCCAAATCTGCATGGTCTGTTTGGGCGGAAGACAGGTCAGGCCCCTGGATTCTCTTATACAGATGCCAACAAAAACAAAGGTAAGAGGGGGGGAGTTGTTAAATAACTGGAAGTACTAATTGCATGAATGTGGCCTGTGGTAAACCCTTTATCAGCAGTGCAAAATACTTAACCATTGCATCTCTTTTTGTTTAGGTATCACTTGGGACAACGAGACACTGATGGAGTATTTGGAGAATCCCAAGAAGTACATCCCTGGAACAAAAATGATCTTTGCTGGCATTAAAAAGAGGGCAGAAAGGGAAGACTTGATAGCTTATCTCAAAAAAGCTACTAATGAGTAATAGTTGGCCACTGTGTTATTTATTACAAAACAAATGTCTTGACTTTTTTACATGTACCATATTTAAATTGATCTCATACACTAGAATTCAGATCATGAATGGCCTCATTTTTGTTGGACAGTCCTGAGTTAAATAAGATTAGCTATAGTTAAATTAATATGAACAAGCTTTTTGAATTTTGATAGTAATTCTGGTTTGGCAAATGCTGTCCCTATTTCCCCCTTCTAAAGGTTTAATTGGACTTGAAGCTAGGTTGAATTAGTAATGTTCAACTTTTCACAAAGAAGGTGAATGTCAGCTTACAACCTGTAGATGATTGGTTTTAGATTTAGATTTATATAACTGATTTTATGAATATATTTAAATACTAAGGAAATTCCTTCACTGTTTCATGGAACAGAGCTAGACTCACTTGGTTTCAGTTGGTATTCATCAGCCTGTTTAAAGGCAGGTGCTGAAAATAAACTAGCTATGTCCACTTTATCTTTCTGGTCTTAACTGTGTAAACCTAATTAAAATTCCCTGAATCTGAAATGTTGCCTTTTAATTAACAAAAAGCATTTTGATATGGTTTATGTATAATACAAAATAAAGAATGCTGAACACTTCTCATATTTTATAGATAATCTATAAGGTTGGATGTTTTTAAAAAGTCAGTGTGACAAGATATAGTAGCAGGTTAAATTCTGCTTTTAAATTCTTTACTATTTAAGTCAGACTATGTTGTAATTCAGGGTTGTCTTTAAACTGCTATTCAAAACCACATAAAATTGTAGAACCACTGAATGATATGTGGTTGGTCATGATGCTTTTGCCAGCTCATAAGGATTTAGGTGGATGAGATAGACCAACAGCACAAGTTTGTAAACTTTGTTATCATAAGGCTTAAGATGATTAAAAAAAACGCACAGATCATGAGTTTTTTTGAATATGCTTGATTTAATGGCTGGTGCCAAAATTTTAATGGCTAGAAACTACAGTAGCTCTAAATATCCACACAGTAGTCATACTTGTCATGGTATTGGATTGTGTTTACTGGTCCTCCAGGACCATCTGAACTGGAATAACATGTCAGTAACTCAGTCTTAGCATTTCTATGGCCAGAATGAGAACTGCAGCATTATGCCAAATGTGCACAATGTGTGTGGTATGTAACTGTACAATTATGTACTAAGTTATTTCATACACGCTACGTGCCATACACGTTTATAGACGTCCTTGAAATTTTATAGATGGTGAGCTTGAATTAAGCAATAAAGAATGAGAGACGTTCTCAGGGACATAAATCTCTACTGGTCAAGGTAAGAGTCCTATCTTTGTGGGACAGTGAGGAAGAAGGGGCTGGATCAGTTCCTAGGCCTTTTGTCTTGATTTGCAAATTCAGAAATTCAGTTATTTCACTTAACCCAGAGGTTATCAAGCCCTGTGATCTAACCATCATGAATAAGTACTGTTTGATTTTTTATGGGTTAAAAATTTTTTCTCATACTTCTGTACCTCCTACATCAACTAAGACTTATGCGTCTATCTTCTGGGTTAGTGGTACTCAAATAAGTACCTCTGATGATATATGATGCAAATGGTTCTATAGATAATTCAAGAAATACTGTTAAAGGCACCATAGGAAATGGAAAGAAGGGGCATTTCTAGCTGTGAGGGATATATGCCCTCTTAGAAATAAGGAAATGGGGACAAAAAGCTAGCACTGTATATCTTGATTCTTAGGGCTTCATGTGAGGTGGCATGGTGCGTGGTATCAAAAGTGAGAACTGGATATGTCTTGGGTGTTTCTTCCAAGTGCCACCTGCATTCAATTTTGGCTAGAACGACACTGTCCAATAGGACTTTCTGTGGTGATGGATATCTTCTAGTCCTACACCATCCAGTATGTGGCTAGCCTGACTAAGGAACTGAATTTTCATTTTATTAAACTAAATTTACATAGCCACACAGGCCTAGAACTAAAACCAGTGGTCTATGACAAAAGTTTCCTCCTCTGGACTCTTATCAAACTACAGTTCTTGCAAGTACACTATAATGCCCTTCAGAATACCCCTTCCATTTCCTGTCTCTAAACCTGATATTCTCACCTGTATAATTTTACCAAGTTTTTATCTATTCCATCCATAAGTTTATAGATTATTTTGGGCAAATGGCATTCTGGTGGTAGGTTAGAGATACATCTTTTTGTCATCCTTTTTCTGCACTTTGCTCCAGTTTCTTTTTTGACATACTTTACATTTTAGCTTTGACCTCTGAAGACTTATAAATTGAAAAGGGTGTGACTGAATTCACATGGCTGTCTAGGAAGATGCATTGAGTGGCATGGTCTTAGTGAACTTAGAAGAGCATATCCGGCTTTCTGCAGTTGACTAGACTCAGGCAGTTTCATATGGTCAAACTTCAAAAACCAACATACTTAAAATGGGGAATATTCAGTTTTAGTGATGGGCTCCTTTGGTTCCAATTCCTTGTATCAGAATAACATGAAAGCCAAAGTAAGTGGGATATTACTGATCAGAGCTATAATTCACAGGCAGAACTGGTGTCTGACAGCATACAAATACACCTGCAGTGACCAGAAAGTTTGCCTCCCAGGTGAGTCTCTAGGCACTGCTGGGTACATACTGAGCCTGCTTCCTTGGCTACATTTTCTGTACCCCAGGACTGACCACAGTGCCCTGTTTCCACCTACTTATGAGTGGAATGCGAGTATAGTATTAAGTTTCTGTTTGCTTAATAATAGTTGAGTTTCAGGTTGCCTTAATTCAACTTTGGGGTTGTACCCTTAGCCTGTTTTTTAGTTCACTCAACCAAACATTTACTGTGTTTATGATTGATTTATTTCTCAAAGAGCAAATCTGTTTCCAGGTTCTTAAGGGGAACTTCCCTGATGGTCTCCCAATGTATCACCAACAAATAAAAAGTATAGTTTTTCATAATGGAAGTATACAATGATGAGAGTATTGATGTGTCATGTTTGAGACATTGTTGACAGTTTTTAGAAATAGCCTGGCAAAAATGGCAAGAGACTATAACTTGGTAGAACTTTAATTAAAATGTATTATTTTAGCCACTTGCAGAGAAGTCAGAATGTCAAAGCTGGAAGAGAACTTACAGTTTTGTTTTGTTTTTTTTTTTTTTTTACAATCCAACTGTGCTGTTACACAGATGAGGGGTGAAGTTAACCTGAACTAGGCTCATATAGCTAATGAGCAACATGGCTGAAACCAGAACCAAGGTACCTGACTAATTGTGTCTTAGCCTAAACCTCTCTCCCAGACATTCTAATGAGTGTCTTCCTTTTTGCTTTTTATTTCCTTGTGTCTTCATTAGAAGTGTGGCTGTGTTCCAGATTGGAGCCATTAAATATGTCTATAGCTTGAACGGCATACTTTGAAAAAGGATCATAGCCTAGTTAATTGTGTTTTTTGTGGTATGATGGAGAGTGCTGGGTTTGGATTAGAAAAGCTGTGTTTAGAGTAGAGGTCAGCGAACTACAGCCCGTGGGCCAAATCTAGCCAGATGCCTGTTTTTGTAAATTTTTTATTGGTTCACAGTCATGCTTATTCATTTATGTATTGTCTAGGGCTGCTTCTGTGCTACAACATTAGAGTAGTGACAGAGACCCACAAAACCTAAAATCTTTACAGTCTGGTACTTTACAGAAAGTTTCCCATCCCAACTCCTAGTTTAAAGTTGGCCTTACTCTGTGGTCTAGTTTGCTAATGCTGCCAGAATGCAAAACACCAGAGATAGATTGGCTTTTATAAAAGGGGGTTTATTTGGTTACACAGTTACAGTCTTAAGGCCATAAAGTCTCCAAGATAACACATCAGCAATCGGGTACCTTCACTGGAGGATGGCCAGTGGTGTCCAGAAAACCTCTGTTTAACTGGGAAGACACGTGGCTGGCGTTGGCTCCAAAGTTCTGGTTTCAAAATGGCTTTCTCCCAGGACATTCCTCTCTAGGCTGCAGTTCCTCAAAAATGTCAGTCTTAGTTGCACTTGGGATATTTGTCCTCTCTCAGCTTCTCTGGAGCAAGAGTCTGCTTTCAACGGCCATCTTCAAACTGTCTCTCATCTGCAGCTCCTGTGCTTTCTTCAAAGGGTTCCTCTTGGCTGTAGCTCCTCTTCAAAATGTCACTCTCAGCTGCACTGAGTTCCTTCTGTTTGCCTGCTCATTTATATGGCTCCACTGATCAAGGCCCACCCTGAATGGGTGGGGCCACACCTCCATGGAAACACTCAAAGAATCACAATCTAATGAAAACTGATACATCTGCCCACACAAGATTACATCAAAGATAATGGCGTTTGGGGGGACATAATACATTCAAACTGGCACACTCTGCTAATCACCTTTTTTTAAAATTCAGTTTTATTGAGATATGTTCACATATGGTGTACAATCAACTGTTCACAGTACCATCATATAGTTGTGCATTCATCATCCCAATCTATTTTTTGAACATTTTCCTTATACCAGAAAAAGTAAAAATAAAAAATAAAAGTAAAAAAGAACATGCAAATCATCTCCCTCCTCCCTCCCTATTTTTCATATAGTTTTTCTCCCCATTTTTCTACTCATATATCCATATATTGGATAAAGGGAGTGTGATCCACAAGGCTTTCACACTCACACTGTCACCTCTTGTAAGCTACATTGGTTTACAATCATCAACAGTCAAGGCTGTTGGGTTGTGTGATAGTTTCAGATAATTCTAGTTATTCCAATACCTTAAAACTTAAAAAGGGTTATCTCTATAGTGCGTAAGAAGGCCCACCATAGTGACCTCTCAACTCCATTTGAAACCTCAGCCACTGAAACTTTATTTTGTTTCGTTTTGCATACCGCTTTTGGTCAAGAAGATGTTCTCAGTCCCACAATGTCAGGTCCGGATTCATCCTCAGGAGTCATATCCTGCATTGCCAGAGAGGTTTACATCCCTGGGAGTCAGGTCCCATGTAGGGGAGTGGGCAGTGAGTTCACCTGCTGAGTTGGGTTAGCTAGAGAGAGAGGGCCACATCTGAGCAACAAAGAGTTACTCAGGGGGAGACTTAGGCACAATTATAAGCAAGTTTAGCCTCTCCTTTGCAGTAACGATCTTCATGAGTGCAAGCCCCAAGATAGAGGGCTCGGCATACCAAACTGCCGGTCCTCGATGTTTGTGAGAACATCAGCAACAATCCAGGTGAGGAAGTCCAATGCAGGGGTGGGGGGCGGTGCTGCACATGTATATTTATTCTCTGCCCAAATTATTTTGGGATGTGTCAATATTTCACACTACCTGTATAAACCTACCAGGTCTCACTTCCTATTCAAAGTTCCATGTAATTACGGTGTTTCAACAAACTGTACGTGTTAAATTGTTTAGGAAGTACAGATCCTGCACCAAATAAACATCTCTTCCCTTTCATCTCACATGGAAATTGAAGTTTTAAAACACAGTCAGTATCGTCCTTTACCCTTTGGCCTGATTTGCCCTACTCCTACCAGATCTGCTTCATTCATATCTCTAATTGAAGTCTGGACTCTCTTTCAGCTTTTTTAACAGTTGCTGTATGCGCCAATACTGACATTCATGTCTGCCGAGCTCTAGCTCTTGAGTTTCAGGTGTCACACAGATACCTCAAGTTCCAGGGATCGATCAAGTTATATATAAAGGGATCAGCAGCTCAGAATCTGGAGATAGCCATTACAATTCAGGAATAGATGTGACTGTTAAGAGCTTACAATCTAGGCACTATTACAATAAGCATTCTCTTGATAAGCTGTGCTCTAAGATGCAATTCTGAGTTCACACATTGTAGTTAGTGCATATTGGTGAGGCATTATAGCGTTTACCTTTGTTTCTAGCATACTTCACTCAAAATGTTGTCTGCAGGATCCATTCACCTCATGTCTCACAGCCTCACTCCTCACAATTGCTCAATATTCCATTGTATGCATACACCATAATTCTCTATTTTGTTCCTCAGTCGATAAATCCTTAGGCCACCTCCACCCATTGCAATTCATGAATACAGCTTCCATAAACACCAGTGTGCAAATGTCCATTCATATCCCTGCTCTCAGATCTTCCAAGTATATGCCCCCTAATGAAGTTGCAGGACCTTATAGCACCCACATACTTAGCTTCTTGTGGAATCACCACACTGTTATCCAGAAAATCTACACCATTCTGCCTCCTAACCAACAGTAAATATGTACATCCCTCTCTCCATGTTTTCTCCAGCACTTTTATCCGTATTTATATTTTTTCCTACAATTTTATAGAGCTATATTCACATAATACAGTTATCCACAGTGTACAATCAGTTGTTCATGGTATCACCATATAGTTGTGCATTTATCTCCACAGTCAGCACTTGAACATACTGATTACTACAAAAAAAAAAGTTGTTTCTTTTTAGTGAAGAATAAAAAAGATAATAAAAAGAAAAATAAAATATCATACAATATAATATAATAGTAGGGTTAGACAACACCACCACTACCAAGAATCCCATATCCCTCCCTTATATTCCTCTCTCATACATATTTAGCTTTGGTATATTGCCTTTGTTACATTTAATGGGAAGCATATTACAATGTTACTGTTGACCATAGAGTTCAGTTTGCTTTGATTATATTTTTCCCCCAATATCATCCGTTCTAATTTGCTAATGTTGCCGGAATGCAAAACACCAGAAATGAACTGGCTTTTATAAAGGGGATTTATTTGGTTACACAATCACGGTCTTAAGGTCATGAAATGTCCAAGGTAACACCTCAACAATCGGGTACCTTCACTGGAGGATGGGCAATGGTATCCGGACAGCCTCTTAGCTGGGAAGGCACGTGGCTGGCATCTGCTCCGGACTTCTGGTTTCAAAATGGCTTTCTCCCAGGACGCTTCTTTCTAGGCTGCAGCCTCTCAAAAATGTCACTCTTAGTTGCTTTTGGGGCATTTGTCCTCTCTGAGCTACTCTGGAGCAAATGTCTGCTTTCGAAGGCCATCTCCAAAATGTCTCTGTAAGCTGCAGCTCCTCTCTCAGCTCCTGTGCATTCTTCAAAGTGTCCCTCTTGACTGTAGCAAGCTCAGTCCTTCTGTCTGAGCTTGTATAGTGCTCCAGTAAACTAATCAAGGCCCATGCTTAATGGGTGGGGCCACAGCTCCATGGAAATTATCCAATGAAAGTTATCACCTGCAGTTGGGTGGGGCACATCCCCATGGAAATGCCCAATCAAAGAATTACAATCTAATCAACACTAATATGTCTGCCCACAGGAAATTACATCAAAGGTAATGGTGTTTTGGGGGACATGATACATTCAAACTGGCACACCATCCCTTTTTCAACACTCTGCATGGATGACATTCATTTATTCTCCCATATGCAAGAACATTTTTATATTTGTACATTTAGTCACAATCATTGACCCCTCCAGTTTTTGTTAAGTTATACAGTCCCTGTCTTTATCTTCTACCTTTACCTCAGGTGTCATACATGCCCCTAGCCCACCTCTTTCAGCTTTACTCATGGACATCTTTGTTCAGTGTACTTACAATATTGTGCTACCATCACACAGTATTATGCTATCTATTTCTGGATCTATACAGTCAATCCTGCTGAACATTCTGTAGTTCTTCAGCATCAAATGCCCAATCTCTACCCTTTATCTCCTAATAGCCTGTGTTATCAGCTTTTAACTCTCAAAGTTTGCTCATTAATGGTAGTACATATTAGTGAGACCATACAGTATTTGTCCTTTTGTTTCTGGCTAACTTCACTTAACATAATGTCCTCAAGGATTATCTATGTTATTATATGTTCCATGTCTTTGTTCCATCTTACAGCTGCATAATATTCCATCGTGTGTATGTACCATAGTTTGCTTGTCTACTCATCTGTTGATGGACATTTGGGCTGTTTCCATTTCTTGGCTATTGTGAATAATGCTGTCTATTGTCTGTTCATGACTTAACTTTCAGTTCCTCTGAGTATATGCCTAGTAATGGAATAGCTGGGTCATATGGCAAATCTATACCTTCTGCTAATCACTTTTGCCATCTGGAGAGTAGGAATAATTCTGCCTCATATGATTGTTGAGCATTGAAAGATGTGAAAGCCCCTAATTGTGATGAACATTCAGATATTTGTGTGGTTTTTATATCCATGTTAAATTCTTTGAAAGTCACAGTGAAAAATTGCTGCTTCAGCATGACATTTTGCCCAAATTCTAATCCCATAACTCAAATTGTTCTGTAGTTAAAACGTACATTCACATCTCAATTCGTTCTCACCACCTCGTAAAGTATGGGGAAAGATATTGTTCCTATTTTATAGGCTCAGAGAGGTTGTTACTGCCAAAGGTCATACAGGTACACTGCCTTGTTAGTAGTATCACTTATGTACCGACCCCTGCCTTGTACTGTGCTTTCTGAAACTATGAACTGGATTAACTATATTAGACTTTTCAAAGAACACTGGCATACTTCCTTTCCATAATAGAAATGCAGCTTTCTCCAGACCTTGTCACCTCTACAACCCCAACAAGTGGAGCTTACTTCTGCACATTATTCCATGCTGTGCATGATAAAGACCTCCTAGTCCTGGTGTGGCGGTCTGTAGATCATTATTGTCTGCCACAAGCAGAACTATTTGTGTGAGACTTTTTTCTTTTAATTATCCGGTAATAGCTCTACATATAAGTGAATGAATGACCCATCCTTATGCTGCCTTAGACTCATTGTTTGACTTGATTTTAATTCTCAGCATTTTTCCTGTGGTGACAAATTAGACCTTTTCATTGCTCCAGAACTGTTCCACCTCTGAAATTACATAAGTTCCACTTTGCCAGTCTTTGATGACAAACTCATATTGCTCTATGTCTATCCTATCTCTATGAACTCATCAAGACCCCCAGGCCCTGATCATTCCCTTATGGCCTCTCCGCCTTTGTCACCTGTGATTCCTTTCATGGCACTTATTCCGCAAACACCCAGCCTTGGGGCACTCCCGTCATGTGCTTTCTCCACTTTTCACACGTGACCTGCGCTCTACTGGAGAAAGACACATTGCTGCTGATAGGCATCACCAAACTTTTCCTCTGTGATTCTATTTCTGGACCAAGGTGGTGGATTCTTTTGCATGATGTGCTCAAATGAACAATTCCTGAGACACCAGGGTTTCAAAGAGAAAGAGTTTTATTGCTAGGCACGAAGCAGGAGACAGATGGCCTATCATTCCAAAATCTGTCTCCCTGAACAACAGAAATTCTGATAGTTTTATATCATCAAAAAATGGGCAAGTTTTAGGATGTGTACAGTGGCTCCAGATGATGTAATAAGTGATCTAATTGTTGAGCATGCGCAGATTGATTACATGCTTAGTCACAGAACATATGTAAGAAAATGGCAGCCTTAATATGATGTTGGGTGTGATTTTTAGTATTATAATGAGGTATACATGACTTGTAGGTTAAAGTCTAAGCCACTGCACTTGTCAGGCCTGCCCATTTTGGTTAGATCCAGCTTCGGTTATCAAGATTACTTTGGACTTGGGGTGGGTTAGTTCTGGGCTGACTCAAGACCCTTTGTTGATAAACATTAGAGGCTGTCTTTAGTGATCATAAGACTGAAGTAAAAAAACTGGATAAATGGGTACAAGGTTAGTTGTGAAGATTAGTCACAAGGTTTTTACAATCACAAGGAAACAAGATAAAGGCTATATGATCATTAACGGAGATCAAGGCAGCTGGATTACAGTTCAGGTTTCGGGTATTTCCCTCTTTCTAATATACAGAAAGTAAAAAGGAATATCTATATAATGATTCAATAATCATAATCAGTCCTTAAATCCTAACTTCTCTGTTACAATTCAGGTGAACCAGCAGAAGCCCTGTGCAATTGTCCTTTTATATGTCCATCCTCTCCCAGTCTTCCTCGTGTGTATTTTAGACTCCACCATGTTCCTTATGCTTCTTCTCTCATCCCAACCCCCTTTCTCACAGCAGATGGCCGAGGCTCCTGTGCCAGGTTGAACGTATTATGTCCCCCAAAACGCCATTATCTTTGATGCAGTTTTATGTGGGCAGATGTATTAGTGTTGATTAGATTGTAATTCTTTGAGTGTTCCCATAGAGATGCGACCCACCCAACTGTAGGTTATAACTCTGATTAGATAATTTCCATGGAGCTGTGGCCCTGCCCATTCAGTGTGGGTCTTGATTAGTTTCCTAGAGCACTAGATAAGCTCACAGAAGGAGCGAGCTTACTACAGCCAAGAGGGACACTTTGAAGAATGCACGGGAGCTGAGAGACGAACTGCAGCTTACAGAGACATTTTGGAGATGGCCTTTGAAAGCAGACTTTTGCTCCTGAGAAGCTAAGAGAGGACAATGCCCCAAGAGCAACTGAGAGTGACATTTTGAAGAGGAGCTGCTGCCTAGAGAGGAACATCCTGGGAGAAAGCCATTTTGAAACCAGAACTTGGAGCAGACACCAGCCACGTGCCTTCCCAGCTAACAGCTCCCATTTCCTGACTACAAGGAAGTTTTCTGTCATCGCCCCCACCACCACCCACAACAATATTGTACTTAATTCAGATGTGGTTCAGAATGTTTGATTATATCACAGTAGCTCCACACATCACAGATGATCCAGAATGGTCAATCTAATTCCCATTCCCATCCCCTTTGTCTTCTGCCTCCCTCTCTGGTTGAAGTTGGAGGGACTTAATGCTTGCTTTTTTTTCAGTACAGGAACTTTGCATTGGGAACCACACTCCAACAGCATAAATGTACTGACAGCATAAGTTCTGGTAATTACAGCTTTTCTTGTTTAAATTTAATAAAATTGTAACTGTCTACCTGAATTGGACATCTGGACCAGGAAATAACAAATCTTGCCAGTTTGGGGATAGTGGGGGAAATCTAAAGATTTTCTAAGTCTCCTACACTGAGTTGGGGCATACTGTGTTGTTAGTAAGATGAAAACAGTTTTTATTGCTTCTACTTTTGAAATTAGAGTGATGATGGAAGAAGACAGTCCAAGAGCCTGAGCCCTCTGCTGACACTGCTTCCAGTTGGGCAGATTGTATGAAAGGGAAAGGATGCTCTTCCAAGTAAAGTCAACAGGAGGTATAATGGTAGAGAAACACATGGCATTAAAGAGATTTATATCCATGACTTAGGCCCAGAATTCTTATAACTTACCCATCAGGTGATATTTCATTCCCTATTAGCAACCTAGATCAAGAATCAATGAAGTCCAACCTCCATCAACTCCATTTATTTTGAGAACTTTTCTGAGGGGGTCTGAGACTGGTGGTCAGAAGATAAATTGGATAACATGTTTCATACACTCATTTTCTAAGTGTGTCTAGTTTTTCCAGTAACCTGACAAAGGCATAGTTTTAGCAGCCTGCTTACAAGGATAATGCCAGCCCTAGCCAACTTCTGAAACTTTAAAGGTTATTTATCTCTACAAGAAGGGAGATAAAATTAGATGGGAAAGTACACATTAAAAGCAGCTTAGAGTGGAAGATGTTCTAAGAGGTTGGCTACAGTCCTTCTCTGTTCCCCTCCCATGGTATATCAGGAAGCTCGATCCAGGTCATAGTACAGTGCCACACAGAGGGCCCTTGACTGAAGAGCTAGCACTCTTCCTTCCTGTCTTGTCACAGCGTATAGTTGATTTGTCTTGAGCAGTATTCAGTTAAAGACTTCTGGAGCAGCAGCATCTCATAATTCTTGGGTGGGCTTGTGTGATGTAAGAAGACATAACTATGTTAGTCAAATAAATATTGCCTCCTGTTTGCACAGATAGAGAAGTATTTCTTTGGGAGAGATTTTTAAGTCTCCTGAATCAGACCAGGTTAAGATTTAGGTGCTTAATGGGAAATGGCAGAGAGGTCCTATACATCATACCCTCTCCCAACCTGGTACTTCTCAAGGATAAGGTGTGATGTAATGAAGAAGGGCTTTTTCTAGCGTAACTCAAAGTCAGGTATAGACTTACGATCATCTTTAGCATGATAAAATGTAAAATGTAAGCAATACATACCAGACTCTTTGTAGATGACTAACCCACCTGAAGATTCTGATAGCTTTCTTTCTATTGTCCACCCTACAGTTGGTCAAGCAGGTTAGAACTAAGGCATATATTTATAGATACAAGAGTATACAGGTTGTGTAATGTGTGAGTGGATCCCCTTGGCCTAAGCACTCCACTCCTTTACCCAAGCTGGGTTCTTCAACAGAATATCTTGAAAGTAAAGAGCTAATGCCTTTGCCTTTGAACTTCTATACAGCAGGTGCCATATCATTATCCAGCTATCTTTTGATTTCATAGGAAGGGAGGGACTACCCTTCAAGATTTCTGACCTGTTCTTGATTTCTCTTATTTAACTTACCATTCCTTCTCAGCCTCATTTGTAGGCTTCTTTTTGCCCACTCTTGCAGAGATGGCTGTTTGCCTACTTAATACCATTTTCCCCTTCATTTTTAGTGAAAGAATGTATTAGTTAGGGTTCTCTAAGGAAACAGAATCAACAAGAAATATCTATAAATAAAAGATTTATAAAAGTGTCTCACACATCTGTGGGTATGCACAAGTCCAAATTCAGTAGGGCAGACAGCAGACTGGAAACTCCAGTGAAAATGTTCGATGCACTACTCAGGCAGCAAACTGACAACTCCAATGAATGTGTTCAATGAACTCCTCAGGCAGTGAACTGGCAACTTCGATAAACTCCTCAGGAAACACTTCGCTGGTTAGCGGAAGAAGAAGTGAAGGTCCTCTATCTCGCTTAAAAGTCTTCCACTAATATGACTCCCGGGGAGGAATGTGGACCCGGCATCGTGGGATGGAGAACATCTTCTTGACCAAAAGGGGGATGTGAAAGGAAATGAAATAAGCTTCAGCAGCAGAGAGATTCCAAAAGGAGCCGAGAGGTCACTCTGGTGGGCACTCTTACGCACACTTTAGACAACCCTTTTTAGGTTCTAAAGAATTGGGGTAGCTGGTGGTGGATACCTGAAACTATCAAACTACAACCCAGAACCCATGAATCTTGAAGACGATTGTATAAAAATGTAGCTTATGAGGGGTGACAGTGGGAGATTGGGAAAGCCATAAGGACCACACTCCCCTTTGTCTAGTTTATGGATGGATGAGTAGAAAAATGGGGGAAGGAAACAAACAAACAAACAAAGGCACCCAGTGTTCTTTTTTATTTTAATTGCTCTTTTTCACTTTAATTATTATTCTTGTTATTTTTGTGTGTGTGGTAATGAAGGTGTCAGGGATTGATTTTGGTGATGAATGCACAACTATGTAATGGTACTGTGAACAATCGAATGTATGATTTGTTTTGTATGACTGCATGGTATGTGAATATATCTCAATAAAATGAATATTAAAAAAAGTCTTCCACTGATTGGATTAAATCCAGCTGATTGCATTCTTTCATTGTGGAAGACGCCCTTCATTGATGTAATCAGTCGCAGCTGCAGCCAATTGACTGATGATTTAATCAACTGACCTTCTGGTTCATTAACCAGCCACAATGTCCTTGCAGTAACGGTTAGGCCAGTGCTTGCCTGACCAGACACCTGGGTACCATCCCCTGGCCACACATGAACCTAACCATTACAAAGAAGCTTGATTTTTTTTTCAGAGTGTTACTGTGCCATTGTCCAGCTTTACCTTGGTATGGTCAGTGGGTCAAGTGGAAGTCTGTTGGGTGGGATTAATGGGAAGTCTTTTTAAACGAGATCAGACTCAGCCAGGAGGAGTGCCCTTTTGCCCCTTGCTTTTCTTCCTCCTGCCTGGAAGCTGGAAGGGATGGCTGAAGCTCCTCTGGCAGCCATCTTGGTCTACATGGCTCCTTTGAGGATGGAAGCCATGTAATGTACCAAGGATGGCCAAGCAGAAAGATAGAAGGACTGGCACATTGGTGACATGGTGTAGCTGCCATGCTAGTCCAGAATTCTATATTTAAGAGTTTAAAAGATGTCTTTGTTATTTAAGCCATTGTTATTTTAGTTTTTGTTATATGTATCTGATTCTAGTCTTAACTGATACACCCATCCCTTATATAATGGTGTTCCCCAAAGTTATGCCTTTAGTATTTTGCTTTGCATTTTTCCTTTGGCAACATAACCATAACCACGACTTTATCACATACACACCAATGGCTTCATATCTATATCTACAATCCAAATCTCTCTTGATCTGAAAAGCCATATATTCAGTTGCATTTTAGTTATTTTTATTTGGGTTCCCCCCATAGGCAGTGTGGTAGGCTAAATAATGGTCCCCCAAAGATGTCCCTGGAACCTGTGATTATTATCTTATATGGGAAAGGGGACTTTGCAGATGTGAATAAGTTGAGGATCTTAGAGATGGGAAGATTACCCTGGATTATCCAAGTGGGTCTGATGCAATTACAGGGGTCCTTATAAGAGGGATGCAGGAAGAGTCAGAATAAGAAGGCAAGGTGACAACAGAAGCAGAGACTGGAGTGATGTGGCTATAAGCCAAGGAGTGCCAGTAGTCTCTAGAAACTGGAAGAAGCAAGGAATGGATTTCCCTCACTGGAGTCTCCAGAAGGAACCAGCTCTCCCAACACCTTGATTTTAGCTCCTTAACAGTTATTTCAGACTTCTGATCTCAAGTACTGTTAGAGAAAGTTTATGGAAATTTTTTCCAATGGCAACAAGAAACTAATACAGGCACCTGCAACCTAAAGTCTCAAAATAAATTGATTAGCTTTTCCCAAAACCTGATCCTCTTATATTCACTGTTTTTATTATTTTATCACTCAAATCAGAAATTGGGCACATATCCTAAATTGTCTCTCCATCCTTCACTCATCACTGGGTATTTTCAGTTCTGTGTATAAATTGCCTTTCAGTGTAAATCAGTCCTAATTCAAACCTGCATTATCTTCCATCTGTACCATTACTGTAACCCAGTGGTTCTCAACAGGAAGCTATTTTACCACTCAGCAGACATTTGTCAATGTCTGAAAACATTTGTCAATGTCTGAAGACATTTTTGGCTCTCACCACTGTGTGTACAGAGTGCTGCTGAACATCCCACCATGAACAGACCCCCACAACAAAGAATGGTCCATCCCAAAATATCAGTAGTGCCAAGGTTGAACAACCCCTCTGTAGGCTTACAACTGGTCTCCCGATCTTCCTATATTAAGCCACTCCAGTTGTCATGACTGCACATTCCATGTTCCTGGTGAAATCTTTCTTAGTAATCAGAAATCTTTTGGAGTCCTTTTCTCATACTACCAATATATGGATCTCTTTCTATTGTCTCTCAGTTTTCAGCTATTTTGTTCTTTTTCTTGGCATGCCTGGTAACTCTTAATTGAATGCCAACAACATGGGGTATGAAAAATTATAGTGGCTCTGAGTGATATCTTCCTCCAAGAAGGTTCACCCTTTCTTTTGCTAGGTAGATAGAAGTGAAGGCTGAATTCTTAATCCATTTAGAGTCTGAGCTGACTTGAGGCTGGGTTAAAAATATGGAAAGGCTCTTTCGACATCTGGTTCAACCCTCAAAGTGTAGACCTTCATGGGTTCCATCAGAACCTGGACAGTTGGACTCACCCCTTGCCCTGGTGAGTTTTGAACTCTAATCCTTGTCTCTCCAACACTACAGGACTGAGAAAAACTCTCTTCTACTTTTCATAGACTTTCAGGTTGGCCTCCTGCCTTGCTCAGCTTGAAAATTCTGTAAATGACTTAATGGCAGGGTCTTGGGCACATATTTTGCCCCTTCCTTCTCACTAGTATATTCACCCTTCAGGGTTCTGATTTTTGTCCCTTCATCCCTGTGGGACTGCCAAAAGCTCTGTGGTTTCTCTGTCTTTTTGCAGAGGCACTGTGCCCAAGTTCATTCTCTGGATCCTTAGGCTTTTGCCCCATACCCAGAATTGTCCATTGCCCTGAAGGAAAATGCAACTACAGAACATTGACTCACCTATCCCTGCAGTTCTCTCTTCTCTGAATTTTGTCCTGTCAAGTCCTGACTGCTGCTCTGTTATCTTCAAGGAGATAAAAACAAACAAACAAACAAAAAACTGGCTTTTCTGATTTGTTCTAATTGTTCTCAGCAGGAGTTGCTGTGCTGCAAGCTGCTTCGTCTTGGCTCCATGCACAAGGCTCCATGTCAGGCCTTCTGAGCTGGCCTCTGGCCTCTATCCTGGACCTGCAAGTTCATTTATAAATAACCTGCCCCTCTGAAGAACTTGCCTGACTCTGAGCCCTCTTTAATGATAGAGGAATGACACTATCTCTCTTTCCCCACCATCTAACAGTGCCTCAGGCCTGTTTATTTCCCAAACCTCTAATGTAGCCTTGCTCTGTATCCCAAGGCAGAGTAAATTATGTGTGGGCTTTCTTTGTTTTTTCTGTAAAGTAATCTTGCCTGCTTTCTAAATCCTGTGACTTTATTTTGTAGAGCTCTCATTCCTCTTTCCTTTTTGATTAATTGTTGTTAATCCTGTGCCAGCTCCAAATCAATCACTAAAGAAGGCTCATTTGGTCATTCATAGATGTGGTGCATTCTATTTTTCAATTTATCCCAAAATGGAAGCCTTGATAACCCTCTTGTACTTTGTATTTTCTTCTGTGGATTATGAGTTGTTTAATATGGACTATTTTGGTAAGCAGGGGCAAAGATCCTTAATAAAAAATAATGGTAGCTATTTAATAGCCATATTTTGTACTCCGACGACATGGGTACAAGGTGTGTTAGATGCCCATTCTCAGATTAACACTCAGCAGTCCTGTGCATGTGGGTGTGGGTGTGGTGTGGGAGGGGAGGGCATGTATTATTGACGGCACTTTGTTTTGAAGAAGCTGAAGCTTAGAGATGTCAAATTATTTAATACTAAATGGTAGAACTAAGATTCAGAGTCAGATCTCTCTGACTCTAAAGCCCTTGCTCTTTTGCGTACATTTCACTTTCTCTTTAGATGGCAAACACTGATCCTCAATTCTCAGTGTCTGATGCCACATAACATTTCTAAACTCCACCCTGGTGTATCATCGTGACCACCCACAGGCACCAGCCAGAGTGCTGGTGACACAGTCTGTCACCTTGACTGCACAGTTAAAATGCAATGACACAGATGACATCTTTAGAGACTGATGATGAAATTTAAGAATATTATGCCTAAGTATTAGTCAGTGATTGAAAACACACAAAGATGATTGGATGTTTTTAATACCTTGTCATGTCTAAAAAGAAAATAGAGAGATTCATGGCCCAAACATTGTAACTTGGTAACAGGGTCTAAAGAAACTACTGGCCTCACCTAAATTGTGCATAAGTAGGTATTGGGTATGGATGAGAAAGTGGAACTATGACCCACATAACTTCTGAGCTGGTCGGCTATTAAGGAGAGTCTTGGAACTCAGTTCCAGGTAGAGCCCCATGTGTTAGTTTCCAGTCCTAGTGAACTTGCAGTCATTCCTAAAATTGGAACTTTTTCCCTATAATGATTTTTTAAAATATGTTCTAGTCAGGGCTCCTAGCAAGGAAAAGAGATATCAAGATCACCCAGATAAGGGAAAGTTTTGAAGGCTTGTTTTGTTTTTATGATATACGATCAATAGTGAAGCGTCTGAGATTTTACCCTGCTTACAAGATAAGTTAACCTGCCACAGTTTCATGGATGCTAGCAGAAGATACAAGACTCCCAGATCAAAGACAAAGGACAGTTTATTGCTGTGGTAGAACCAGACACTATCATCATTTTTGTGTCTGTTTCCTAATCCCCATTTCCCACAGAGTGGCTCTAAGAAGTCCAGATAACACTTGCACATGCAGTGGGTTGCATTACAGAAGGAACCCAGAGCCTTGAAAACCCAAATCTCGTATTGAATCTAAGCCTGTCTGACCTTTGCGCCCTTGGGAGACATTATCTTTATTATACTGGACAGTAAACACACCTTCCCTTTGCCCAGAGGGAGACACTGTATTTCCCAAGTCTGTCACTTTACAGACATCCTTGAAAATACAGTCCAGAGCAAAGACAGTCAATGCCTTTGTTCACAAGAAACATGAGAGACCCATGGAGAATTAACTCCCAACACACCCATGGGAATCTGATGAAAATCTAGGGATGAGGCTGGGCCTCACTGGAGCTGGAAGATAGCAGGGGTTTGCGGATCGTAACTCTCGAGCGCTACCATTACTGGTATGCCGCCACAATCTACACATCTGTCTCTGCCTGCCACCAACTGAGAAATTCTTCCTTTGGCTTCAGTACAAAATCCAATTGGCCCAGCTCTTTTTTTCATCCCAAAGCTTATGTCAGGTATTGTTGACCAGTCTGTGAATTGGCTTTGGTCATGTCCCACCAAAGGTAGTTGGAGGCAACTTTAGTTGGAGGAGTTTGTTGGTAGTTGGAGGAGTTTGTATGATCTTTAAAACCTCTGTGCGTGTTGCTGTCTCCAGAGGGTTTCAAAAATAATCTTTTTTCTCTACCCAGGTTCTGAACAAAATGAAAAATAAAAGAACAAGGTAGATGGGAAATAAAAATACCACTTCATTTACTGATAAAGGTGAAGTTGAGAAGCCATAGGATGAGAGCCAAGTGGCCTACTAACTGAACCCTAGAATTAGGCAGAGTTATACACCCATTTGTAGGCAATGCTGGGCCCGAGTTAGAATGTCTGCACCTTGGGCAGCTAGCTCCTGAAAGGAAGAAGAGAAGCTTGGTTTACACATGCCCTGTTTTAATTCTTGCTAAATCTGTACTTCCCCAGAGGAAGGGGTAAGGGAGTAGAGACAGGCTATGACTTATATTAATAACTGACCTTCTTCCACGTGGACGGAAACATTGGCAAGTACTCTTTTCCAGCAGTGGGAAGCAGTATCTGTTGGCATTAGACGCTCTCACTGATACCATAATCTGCTTCCCCCTGCTCCCCAGCATGCATCTAATTCCAAAGATTCCCATGCCATTTCCCATTGGTATCTGTGAATTCCTAGAAGACAGGGTTGATGTTCTATTTATCTTTGCATCCTTAGCTCTTAATATATACTGCTTGGCAGTAGGACATTAGTACATGTTCCATGAATTAATATGCATGATCTTCTCAACTGCAGTTGAAATTCTGTGATTACAAACTACCTCTTTTAATTTTCATTCCCCACACTGCTGTTAGTTAATCAATCCTGTTTTCATGAAACAGAATCTCAGACTACCTCAAGTAATGAGAGTCTATTGGAAAAAACTCATTGCAATGAGAGGAGGCTGCTAAGAATAGTCTCCATTCCTGATCTAAGGCAGTTCTAGGGACCAGGTTAATTTGTTTGCCCACTCAGCAGGAATTGTTGAATCTTTAATCTAATACACTGCCATTAATATGACTCCTCTTTTAGGTTTTTGCTTCTCTTTTTTGTCTTTCTCTACACCTGTTATCGACTGCTTGACTCTCCCCTACTCAAGTAACTAAGAGAAACCAAATGACCTTACTAATTACTATTATCCATGATGCATAGAGCTTTTAAACCAAACTACCTCACAGCTTGCCGGGTACCCATCTCTACCCCAGCTGGTGGCCTGACTCGAAAAACAGCCTAGTGCACACTGCAGTTAGCCGGGCACTCACAGGGAAGGAGAGACTTTTCCTAGGGATTGATTGGTGTGACTAGCAGGCCTAAGTTCGCCCTCACACAGAGTTCAAAATACATTCATTTATGTTGGATTATCTGAAGGGAGAGTCAGAAGAATTTCATGACTGTATAATTTAATCCTGTTTAAGTTTTTTAAAAAATGAAAAAAAAAATTCTTAGATGTTTGTTTGGGTCTTAACATTGAGGGAGGCTATAAATTTCCTGTTGTGTGATTTGTAGCTATCATTGTCATTTTGAGACTCTGCGAGAGTGTGACTCTGTCCCTCTCTTCACAGTCAGTTCCATGCATTTAACTAAATGAGCCAATTCATTTTGGAAGTTAAGCAGTTTGCCTGATGAACCCTAGAGTTATGACATTTTGTTTTCAAATGGTCATTTGACCTGGATCACCCGAACAATATGTTCTTTACTTCCTCAGAAACATTCAGGACAGCACCTTTGCAAAAATAAGCAAGTGTATTTCACATTATCCTGATTTGGGCCTTAGTATTATATTTGCCTTATATCTGCTTTTTAAAAATGTAACATGAATCTTTAAATACACATTGTGGATACTTTTATTGTTCTCCATACATTAACTCACTCAGTCCTCTTAACTCTGCGAAGCAGGTATTATTACTGTTTTAGAGATTAGAAAATTAGAGTTCGGGAAGGGTAAATACCTGTGCAAGTTTGCACAACTGTGTATAGAAATGGAAGCTCAAAATCCAAAGCTGTCGAAGCCCATGGTCTTTCCTCTCCCTTAAAATAAGCCATTTCCCAGGCTCTTTCAGAATACAGGGTACCATTTGGGGTCACAGAAAAGTAAAACTGCTTCTCAACTCTTCCTCTCCTCCCACACCACCCCACCTCCCTCAGTGCCTGTGTTTCCTGACTGCGTTCTCTGTGGTCCCATCCATCCATCTATCCAGCATATCTTGATGCCCAGTATACATCATGAAAATACTTCTTGAAAGCCTAACAAGTACACAAATTTACATTCAAATGATTTCATAGCAAGTTATAGGTTCAAATATGATCTAAGAGCTCTGGAGAGAGTAAATGGGGAAAGTGTCAGGACAAAAAGAGAAAACAAGGGAACTAAAGAACTTTACCTTTTCAGTCTTGCCTAGAGCTGACTCTGTGCACAGAATTCTCAGGGTGACAGCTCCTTTTAAAAACTGGCAGCCAAATTCTTTGATACTTCCAGACATGTTTAAAAATACCCCTTGGCAGGACTTGGAGAGCGGCTGTGTGTGGCCTCTCAGTGACCACAAGAGGGCGCGAGTCTCCGCGGCATCACCGCCGCTCTACCATGCAAGTGGTTGTTTTCAGGGGATGTTTTTAAAAGATTATACAAAGTGTTAAAAAGAGAATTATAACTTCTACCCTGATTATAGCTGTCTCTAGTTTAGTAGATGTGTCTTTCAATTAATTTTGTAATTTTATGTGCTCGTAAGATTTGGCGGTCACCAGTTTAAGGATACTAATATTTCTAAGGAAACTGGAAGAAGGTTGGGCAGCATGTGGGCATGGAAAGAAAGGTTGTAGAGGGATTGGCAGGGCCCTCCTAAGCTTTCTCGGTGAAGACGAAGGCTTAGCAAGACGTCACAAGTATCCTAGTCCCATAAGAAGCGCCAGGCCATCTTAGCTGGAGACCACTAACGCTTCAAATCACTGAGCCCCCATGCTCTGGTTCCATGCTCACAAAGCAAACTTCTGACAATGATTTGGCTTCTCATGGAAGTCTGTGGCCAGGGACAGAGTACTCAGGGACTAAACAAATTTTAAAAATTCCAGTTTCTTACACCAAATTAAAAAAAAAAAAAAAGTGAAAATATTATAAATACATACAGGCATACCTTGTTTTATTGCAATTTGCCTTATGCTTTGCAGATATTGTATTTTTTAACAAATTGAAGGTTTGTGATAACCCTGCATCAAGCAAGTCTATCCGTGTTAGGTTTTTCAATTGAGAAGAGAAGAGACGAAAACTTGATCAAAAGTTCTATTGTCCAGCAGTGTGCAGGTGGGCTGAAGCCTAAGAAAATGGTGACAGCCCCGAGCCAGGGGAACAGTAGGGCTTATAAAGGATGGCTGGTGGGAAGTTCTTTGTCCAGGGACTGGAAGGCTGGCAAGTTTAGGTTTGCAGTCTTTCAGTGGTTACTTTTGGGAAAGGGGATAGTTGGCAGATTTCCATTGGCTGGTTTGACAGCTGGAGGGGAGAGGGGGCTTGGGAGTGGGAAAGTTTAAAATTTTAAATGTTCAGGATTCCTAAGGGTGGGGGCAGTGGCATATTGCAGACCTGCAGGGTTACTAGGATGAGGTGGGGGGTGGTGGCTCTATCACAAAATTCCTAAGGGCAGGGATGGGGTGAGGGCCCACAGCCTGAACTTACCAATCGGTGCCATTTTTCCAACGGCATATGTTCACTTTGTGTCTGTGTGTCACATTTTAATTATGTACATTGTGTTTTAGACATAATGCTATTACACACTTAATAGACTACTGTATAGTGTAAACGTAACTTTTATATTCACTGGGAAATCAAAAAATTTGTGTGACTTGCTTTATGACAATATTCACTTCATTGCATTGGTCTGGAATTGAACCCACAATGTCTCTGAGGTATGCCTGCACTTGGTGGCATTTCTGTTTCTTATTTTAGAAGGGACACAGGCCAAGGAAGATTTAAAATGGCACCCAGTTGGAATTGAGGCCACGTATTGGCACCTAGGAGACAACCATCAGCATGGATAGCTTATTGCATAGATGGGATTACTGAGGAAGAATTGGAGAAAAAAGAAATGAGGCCTGAGGACACCCTTGGGGGGTTAAGAAGTAGCACCCAAGAAAGTCAATGTAACAGGATACAATGGTGGCATCACAGGGAGGATATAAGTCTTTTGGAAGAGAAAGTGGTGTCAGATGTTGCAGAGTAGAGAAAAAGGTGAAGGACTGGGTTTTTCAATTTAAAAATCACTGGTGATATTCAAGAGAACAGATTTAACAGAGAGGTTGAGGTAGAAGTCAAATTCCAAAGGTTAAACAGTAGGTGGGTCTGGGGTACCTTGTCATGACACAAAACAAAGAAAACTATTCTCTCCAGATCCAACATAGAGAGGATAACACTGGCCAAAGATGGCTCAATAGAGCATACATAGGGATACTAACTGTTAATTTTCTATTGCTGCTGTAACAAATTACCACAAATTTAGTGGCTTAAAACCAGCATGTAGTTAATTTCTCAGAGTTCTGTATGTTAGAAGTTCAAAAGAGGTTTCACTGAACTAAAACCAAGATGTCAGCAGGTGTGCAATTCCTTTCTAGGTGCTCTAAGGGAAAAATGTGCTTCCTGGCTTTTCCTAACTTCTAGAGGCTTCCTGCTTTCTGTGGCTTGGGACCTGCTTCCTCCATCTTCAAAGCCGACAACAGCAGGGCCTTCACATTCCACCATTCTGGACTTCTCTTTACTTCTCTCTCCTCTACTTTTAGGAGCCTTGTGATTACATTGGGCCCATCCAGATAATCCAAGATACTGTCCCTATTTTAAAATCAGCTGACTGATTACCAATTTTAGTTACGTCGGTAACCTTAAGTCCTCGTTGCCATGAAAAGTAACATCCTCACACTTCCAGGGGTTAAGATGTGGACTTCTTATTCTGTCCTACAGTAACTACAACAAATTGAAACACATCAAATATCTTTAAATACATGAGTTCATAATGATGTGAAGGCAAACAAACAAAAACTCACTGCCCCGTTTGGGGGATGCCAGGAAATTGGCCCAATATTTTGAAAGCTTGGAAATAAAGAGAAATGATCACATATTCATCCCACCCTTCCAGTATGAACTACATCTCAGTAACTAAAAGTTGATGAAGACAAGTTTTTCTTTATAAAAGTATTCCACCTAATACATGAAGAGGGAATGTCACCATTCCCCAAGCCTCAAAGAATTAATGGATTTGGGCAATAATTATCTATGGCTGCTAACGTCACAAAGGAAAAGAGACACCTGGATATTCTATGCCTCCTGATGGAAGTACAGAGCACCACCTATGACTTCTTGCCAAAACAACTGATTCAAAACTGATGAAGCCTCCAGACCCAACCACCAATTTGAAGGAAATACAGGGGTCAGAGGAACACATTAAAATACACCATAAGGTGTGATAAGCAAATTCCAGACTAAGAAACTGCACAGGACAAATGACTCACTTCTTCAGAAAACTGTAAGGAAAAAAGGAGGGGAAATGCAGGGAACTTTATTGTTGGAAGACAAACTTAAAAACATAACAAAAAACTTAAAAACTTACTAACAGAAACTTAGAAGGCAACTGAGGAAATGTGAACAGTGACTGAATGCTCTATATTAAGAAATTGTTAAGTTCTCTGAGTATTATTCTGGTGTAATTGTAGTGGGTTTTTTAGCATTCTTTTAGAGATATCTACTGGAATACTTATAGATAAATGACATGATGCCTGGGGTTTGCATCAGAACAGTCCAGGGGTGGGGCGGGGAGGAGGTGGGGAACAGATCACAAAGATTGGCCATGAGGTGGTAATTGTTGAAGCCTGGTGATGAGTACGTGGTGTTTCTTTATACTATTCTCTCTCTTTTTAAAATATTTGAATTCTTCTGTTTTTAAAGAAAAGACCATTTTAAAAAGTGAGTGGTTGAGGATATTCAGGCAGCATGTGTATTCCTTTTTAGAGTAGTTTGGTCAAAAGTTGAAGAGAGAAAGGAGAGTAATTAAAATGTGTATATTTGTGTTTTTCAATTATCAAACCACATTGCCAAGAAAGGCAAAGAATGTAGAGAAAAAGAAGAAAACAGTCCCTTTACCCTAATACAAACACGATTAAAATTTGGGTATATTATCTACTAGTATTTTTCTTATAACAACAATTAATAGGTGTTATAGTGGGTTAAACAGTGCTCCCCCCCAAAAAAATATGTCCATGTGGAAACTTAGCATGTGGTCTTGTTTGGAAATAGGGTCTTTGTGGATGTAATTAGTTGAGGATCTTGAGAGGACATCATCATGGATGTAGGATGGGCCATAAATCTAATGACTGGAGACCTAATAAGAAAAGGGGAGGACACAGAGAGACACCAAGGAGACAGCCTTGAGAAGACAGACGCAGAGACAAGAGTGAGGCACCTGCATGCCAAGGGATGCGGAGGATTTCTAGGAGCCACCAGAGGCCAGGAGAGGGGCATGGAACAGATTCTCCCTCAGAGCCCCCAGAAGGAACCCACCTTACCAACACCTTTATATTGAACTTCTGGCCACCTGAACCGTGAGAATAAACTGCTGCTGTTCTAAGCCACCGTTTGCAGTAATTTGTTATGACATTCTTAGGAAACTAATATAGGAATAATTTAGCAAGCTCATATTGCATTGCAACCACTGATCTAAATACCTTAAAAATATTCTCATTCAAACCTAACAATCCTGTAAGATGGGTTACACAGCCAATAAATGGATTTGGACCCAGGCAATCTGTCTACAGAGTCCGTGTTTGTAACCCATCCCGCCTATACTGCCTATTTGTGTGTAGGTGCAGTTTTTGTAAAACTTTGTGTACATTGCTCTCCTTACTCCTAATTTGTATAATTATTTTCCTTTTTTAATACATTTTAACCTCTCCACTAGTGTTGGAAATTTTGCTTATTTTAAGATTTGCTGTATTATAAAAACACTACAGTATCTACCTGATGTGATGTTTGAGCCACTGTAAACTGTTGTCATTGACTAAACACCAACTTCATGGCCATCACCATCACCATCATCCTATGGAACGTTTATTGCCAACTTACTCTGTCTCCAGTAGTGTGTTAAATGGTTCATGTGCTATTTCTCACTTAATCTTTACAACAACACTAAGGAGTTAGATGTTATGTATCTTCTTTAGAGAGATGAGGAAACAGAGACCTCAGGAAGCTGAATAGCTGAATGATTTTCCCAAGTTCCACAGCCAGGTCATGCCCCTGTGCTTTGACTGCACTATGCTTTCAGCCTGGAATTCTCTAACCCCAGGACAGGGCCCCACTCCTGGCTCCCAGCCCAATTTTGGGCAATTCACTTCATGTGCTTGGGACCTGTGCAACTTATTGCACCCCTTTGGGCCTTTGTTTCTGCATCTGTAAAATGAGAGAACTGGGCTCTACCACCCCTGAATTTCCTTTCCAGATTCAACATTCCATGAGGAAAAGGATCTGAAAGTGAGAAACTAGAACCCTACGGATGAAGGGATTAAAAAGACAGAGAACTGGGTGGGGAAGGGAACCAGCAGGTATTACGGGGAATTCCCAGCTAAGATAGTACCTGCTACCTTTCCAAACCTAATGCAGGACTTCACAAGTTATCCGATATTCATGTTTCCGCTGCCACCACTGCAGGCTGAAGGGAGAAAGCCCAGTTTGATCCAAGTAAAGTACCGCATTACATTCTGTGCCCAGTTGGGGATGGTTTCGACATTTGAGCCTGCTTGCCACCTGTGTCCTCACAACCACAGCCCCAGTTCAACAAGCTCTGATTAGTCTTAGAAATGAGGAAAAAGAAACACAAGGCATATGTCACTTTGTACAGATAGCAGTCTATACAGCCAGTATCAGAGTGCCGGGTGAACTCAGGGACTATGAAGTGTAATCGTCACACCAAATTGTCCTGGTGCTTGGGAAAAGAGAGCAGGAGGTACAGGCAAGGAAATAGAGAAGACGCTGTTCTTGCCTCCTTTCCCCAAGTTGGGATAGAGGAAAGGCTTTAAATCTTTTTTTGGGGGGGTGGGGTGGGGGAATGTGGGAGCTGGGAATATGTATTTTTCTTTTTTTCTTTTTTTAACTCTAACAAAAAATTTAAAAAAAGCAAACAATAAAAAAGGCTTAGATCTTTGTGATGATTAGGTTCGTGTGTCAGCTTGGCCAGGTGATGGTACCCAGGTGTCTGGTCAAGCAAGCACTGGCCTAACTGTTATAGTGAGGACGTTTGTGGCTGCTTGATAAACCAACAGGCTGGTTTATTAAATCATCAGTCAATTGGCTGCAGCTGTGACTGATGATGTCAACAAAGGGCGTGTCTTCCACTATGACAGAATGCGGTCAGCTGGATTTAATACAATCGGTTGAAGACTTGTGAGACAGAGGATCTTCACTTCTTCTTCAGCTAACCAGCGGAGTGTTTCCTGAGGAGTTCGTGGAAATTGCCAGTTCGTTTCCTGAGGAGTTCATCGAACACATGCATCAAAGTTGCCAGTTTGTTTCCTGAGTTCATCCAACATGTTCATCGAAGTTGCCAGTCTGCTGCCTGAGGAGTTCATCGAACACCTTCACTGGAGTTGCCAGTTTGCTGCCTGCCCTACGGAATTTGGACTCGTGCATCCCCACAGTTGCATGAGACACTTTTATAAATATTATATTTATAGATATCTCTTGTTGATTCTGTTTCCCTAGAGAACCCTAACTAATGCAATCTTTTTTTAAAAATTCAATTTTATTGAGATATATCCACATACCATAAAGGTTTTAATCTTATCTAAAGTTCAGCTTTTTGACTAATACATAAACTAGAATTTTAATTCACAAACTTGGGACTAGATGTTTATTACTGAAAAGTAAGGCAGATACTGATGCACCAGTATGGCAAGACCAACCATCAAAATACTGAAATACTTCAGTGCCGGTTGGTCCACAGCCCCAGCCTGAGCCCCTGGTGTCCTCTTACTTGCCTTGCTGCCATGGTCCTTCCCCTGGGACCCTCCAAAGGCTCCGTGATGCAGAAACTAAAGAGGTGACATCTGCCCCAGCTGGGACCTCAGGACTGGCTCCAGCACTTGGGCCAGGGTGAGTTCTGATTGGTTGGAGTCTCAGCCAGACCAGTTGTTAAGGAATGTTTATATCATAACCATCTCAGAGTGACCAGAGAAATCACGGGACTGCCACAGATTCCGTCCAGGGGCCAGAAGGAACCAGGCCCACTGAGTGTGTTTTTATAAGCAGTCAAGGAAAGAATCAAGTTTTCTAATTGTATTTGCTTTTGATTGACATACCTGTTATGCGATTAGTATATTTAGGAAAATTCAATAACCACAACATCAAAATGAATGAAGGAAATGAAAGAGAATAATCCACAGAAATCAATTGTATTTCTACCCTGAGTTAAATGTTTAATGACTGAAAATTCCACTCATAACAGAAACAAAACATTAATAACTCAAGACAGGAAATTTTGTCAAAGAAGTAATTCTAAAATCCTGGGAGAAAGTAGTAAAATAAAACAAGACACATCAGTATGAATGGAAAGTTTATGCCCTGATTAAGAAGACTAAATACATAGATGATAGTCTCTAGGTCAGTGGTTCTCAATGTGAACCTCAGATCAGCTGCTTTACTAAGAACTTAAAGAGTATCTCTTTGACCCTTCATGGCAACCCCGCTGCTGGGTATCACCACCTACATTTACCAAAGAGGAACAGAGGTTAGACGGCTAAAATGTTCAGCTCCTAAAGTCCCAGAGTTCCTGGGTGGCAGCACCAGAGTTAAAATACACATCTGCTCTACTCCAAAGCTATGTTTTGCCCTCCAAACAAGGCTGCCTCCTAAATTAATATGATGCTGTTAAAACAGTTTTGTGAATGGAGAAAAGCTATATAATTAAAACCTGACTTAGACATAACAAGCCCAATTCCCCTGCTTCCGAATGCCAGGAAGCCCCAGGACAACTACCAGTTCTTATGTGACTCACTTTCTTACATGCTCTGTTAGCACAAACTTAGATCGCGGTATTTTTAAGAGCAGATAAATGAACTCATTTGCCTGCATTTGAGCAGTAAATACAGAATGAGTACCTTGTGGTCAGTTGGGTCTCCCTGAAAAAGGGAAAACCAGATTTCATCATTGGATGAGCCAGAGCTAGAGGAGGATGATAACTCTAAGAAGGAATTTGAGATGTCTGTGCAAGGTCACATCCAGCTCCATTCAGACAAGCCCCGTCCACGCACAGCTCGAACCTTTCTAACACTCTTGTTGGTTCCTCTTTACCCTGGCAAAGCACAGGAGATAGCATGAGTTTCACTTGGTTGGCTGTATCAGGTGACAGGAAGAATTTAATCCTCTGGGGAAAATACTTGAAACCAATGTACTCAGTTGGGTGCTAACACTGAGTTACCTCACCCTTGAATTTTTCCCGGAGATCAGGTGCTAACCAGCAGGATGTGGACCAGAGACATGTCGTGGCTCTGGTAATTTCCAGAAAAAAAATACACTTCTGCTAAATCTTGGAGAAAGAGGGGATACACAGGATAGCTCATGTATTGTTGTGGATCACGACTTGGTACAATCACTTCGGAAACATTTTGTCATTATGTTGTATAGTTCAGCATGCACACACCCTATTTCCCTGCAGGTCCACATCCAAGTATACACCCAAGAAAAACTAAGTCCCTGAAGAGTATATGCAGCATGATAACCTTTTTACAAAGATAACTTTTTAAACTAAAAAGAATTCTTTTTAGAAACACACATAGTTGAAATAAAATTATATACAAAAGGAAAATAAGAGACAGTGGACTGGGGGTAGATATTTATGTCAGTTTATTGTCAAGGTCCTAGTTTTAATGTTAGTTGATAAGTTCCTGGATTCGATTACATCATTCAAAACAAGCAAAGAAGGCCGCACTTAAGCCCATGTTACAAGTGTTTCCCGATTATGATTATCCTTCTCTGTACCCGAGCTAAAACAAAACAAACAACAAACAAGCAAAAAGAGTCTAGAAGTAGAAATTAAGGAGTCTTGGGAGGTTTGCAGGCTAGAAATAAGGGAACATGGTGTGTTCTTAACAGAATCTTAAAATGTTTCCAAAAATGTGTGATTTTGATTAAATGAAATCACTTGCCTGTGCATCGCTATCTTTAAATTGCAGACAAAACCTTTTTAAAGTCCTTCCCATTTTTCCTTTAGGAAAAAAACGACGGCAAAGCTAATGTCGTGCCGGACAAGAGTGATCCATTTTTCTGAGTCTTTTTCTGAGCATATTGGAGATGTTTAAAATGGGATCAGGCTCTGATGTCATTAGAATTAGGGCCCGAGTGCCATCTGTGATCTCATGGGGACTCTTAAAAAGGCCATTATGTGGTGAGCACTTGCAGCACTCCAGGGAAAAAGGCAGTGAGAGTAAAAAGGATTGTGACATTTAACAGGCATGTTTTGTACTTTCCAAGAGGTTGGGAGTGGATGGAGGAGCTTTGCTAAATGCATCAATGCATATACAATGTGGCATCTAGAATTTCCATTTTAGCTAAGTTTCGGTCTGCAAAGGCTGAATTAGACACGTGCACATCAGCCATTGCAAGTGTCTGGAATCTCTTGTCAGTGAGAAGATAAAGCTCATGGATATTAGTAACAGTGATGGATGAAATCTGTCAAACCTGGGGGGTGGGGCATAAAACACTAAGTCAGAGATAGTTAGGCTGCCAGGGGCACATGCAGGAGGGGGTACTACCTCATCTCACCAAAGGTAAGGGCTGACTATTTACTCTGTGATAGGTTGAGCTGTGTCCCCCCAAAAGACATATGTGGATCCTAAACACTGGTCCTATAAATGGGCCTTATTTGGAAATAGGGTCTTTGAAGATGACGTAAGTTAAAATGAGGCCTAACTATAAGGCCTGGTGTCCTAAGAAGGGGAAAGGAGATAGCAGACAAACACCTGGGAGAAGGCCATGTGAACACAGGGGAAATTGGAATTATGTTTCCATAAGCCAAGTCATGAGAGGAGTGCTGGCAACAATCAGAAACAAGGAGGAGGCAAGGGAGGGTTATACCCTACAGGTTTCAGAGGAAGCATGGCCCTGTCAACACCTTGAATTCAGACCTCTAGCCTCCAGGACTATGAGACAATACATTTCTGTGGTTTTAAGTAACCCAGTTTGCGGTATGTGTACTTTGTTACAGTAGCCTTAGGAAGCTAAGACATCCGTAGCACTTGTCAGCTTCAGGGCCTCTTCTCTTCCTACCACTGCCGTTTTCTGTAGGTGGTCTCTGGAGTCAGGCAGCCTGTATTCGATTAAGGTTTCACAACTTCTCTGTCTCTAATAACCGACCAGTCTAGCTGCTTCACATTAGCTTTGATGTGTGTGTTACTTGATCTTGTTCTGGCCTGATTTGGCAAATGAAACTAGCCAGCTGTCCTCTAGCACAACACTCTTAAGTGCAATCAATATTCACTTTCACACATTTGCTAAAGACTAGATTGCAAAGACACAAAACTCTGTGACCTTGGTGAGTAAATAACTTCTTTGAGCCTCAGTTTCCTTACAAGACCAAGAGTAACAGCTACTTCCTGTGGTTGTGGTAAGAACATGATCAGACTGTAATTTTTGCTTTTAAACTAGAAAAGAAGTTTCCCCTAAAAGTTCCTGGCAGACTTCTGTCTCTAGAAGTGAAGGAACCATTGATTTGCCTTTGGAAGAGTCTTCTTTTGTTTTGGGAAAATCATCAGAATGGGCAACTTTAAATAAAGGTAAACTTCCAATCATACTGGACTTCTTTGTTTCCTTAAAGCCTCAAGGTCTTTCTCCTCTCAGTGCTTTCCGATCACCATTTATTCTGCCGTCCCTGCCTTCTTTGGCCTGAACAACTCCTGAATCACCACTACTCCTTCTTTTTGGTTCCCCTAAAATATCCTTTCCTCATATAGGCCTCCTAGGAGCTGATGAGATTGGGTTCCCCAGTTCTATATGGATATATTCATAATGCCTTAGTTCTCCAGAATGCAAGTTCCATGAGGATGGGGTTCAGGTCGCCTGGCTCATCTCTGTCCCCCTGCATCTGGCGGTGCCAGCCTCACAGCAGGTGCTTAGTGCATTTCAATGGTATAATGGTAATGTATATAGTATAGTATGCGTGACATAATACTTATATGATATAATTTCTACATTTTACAGTGTAGCTTATTTAATATAATTTATATAAAGTTATTAACTCTTATGAGGTGATAACATACTTACATATTCATATGACCTTACATTTTTGCAAATAATAATAATACCTCACATCTGTGACATTTTTCAGAGTTCATAACTGAAGAATTTTCCCTGCTAGTGTGATTGTATTTGTTCCTCACAACAACCCTATGAAGTAATAAGATCAGCAGAATTCACAAGCCGCCTGCTCCCCACTCTCCTCTCCCCCTACCCTCTGGGGGCTCCCTTCCAATCTTGCCCCCCCCCCCCGGGGTTCTTGTAGGGTGAGGTGAGTCTGGATTTAATGCCATTTGCAGTCTGTGATGGGAGAGCCAGCAGATAGCGATTCCGACAGTGAGATGATAAAAGGACATCATTTCTTGAGCACTTAGTATGTGTCAGGCACCACGCTGCGCTCCTTTCATGGATTGTTAGTGCCTAAAACAACCCCATGGCATAGATGTTATTATCTCATTGTGCAGAAGGGAAGACGAAAGCGCACAGAGGCCAAGGTTTTGCCCAAATTTGCACAGTGGGTAAGTGGCAGGTCTGAGATTCGAACCCAGGCTGTTTGACTCCAAACCTCTTGCCCTTTGGGAAAAAAAGATGCCATCTCTGCACAGAGGGATAGAGGGAGTGTGTGTGTGGGAGAGCATCTACTCCAGTTCTTCCCAAACTTCATTTGTGGGGAGCTTCTTCACTGTGGCACACTTGGAAGAATGTATTTGGATGGCTTCCCCAGGATTAGCAGGAGAGACAGGAGCTTGGTCGCTCATCCTGCAAGCTGCCTCAGAGGCCGAGGAATGCGATATTCCAACCTTTTCCCAACTAAGATGATAGAACACCAGGCAAGAATAAAAGCCACCAGGAAACAAGTGATAATGGTTTAATAACAGTCAACACCAAGTACTTTGCTCCAGGTCAGGTGCCGTTTCAAGCAGTTTGCATATACTAATGCATGTAATCTTCATAACATTCAGAATGTAAGCTCTACTTATTTTATTTAGCAAATATTTATGTAACACTTACTGTTTACCAAGTATCGTTCTAAGTGCTTTGCAAAAAAAATTATCTTTATAACCACCCACATTACAAACGAGAAGTAAAATGTCTTACTTGCCCAAGATCATCCAGCTATAATAGAGTCAAGATTCAAACTCATGTAGGCCAGCATCAGAGCCTGTGCACTTAACCACCAGGCCATGCCCCAGACTCTCTAAGAGCAGGAACGGTGTCTGTCCTGCTCATCTCATATCTTCACACCTAGGAAAGCTCCCAGACCATAGCAGGCACTCAAATATTGACTGCAAAAATGGCTACGAGCCTAGTTGCCTGGTACCATTCTAAAATGCTCTATATGTATTAACTAATTTAATCCTCTCAGCAGTCCTATAAAATTCCTAGAGCAACCATATAATTTATCTCCTGAGCCAGGGAACTATTAATGATTACGGCAGGACAAAAAGCATAAGCCAGGTGTGTCCCAGACAAACCAGAACTCATGGTGAACATAACTATTATTGTTATTATTATTATTATACAAATTATTATGCAGGACAGATTGGTTAATGAACTTGCCCAAGATCATTTGTTAGTAAGTGATGGCAACAGGAAGCCAGTCAGTCAGTCTCCAGAGGCTTCGGTTTTGACTCTGCTATGGGGAACTGAAACTTAGAGAGGTGGAATGTTTTCCTTAGTGTCACACAACAAATTAATGTCAGACAAAACACAGATCATTTGGTCTCAAATCCTATGTTACTTCCATTATACATTCTTCTCTTCTAAGGTGTTTATACCAAAGAGATCATTTGTATTTCTCATTTGTCTTCCAAACAACCTTTAAATCCACAACTGTTTAGATATAGTTGGTTGCTGATGCAATAAAAAGAAGTTCTCAGTAGGAAACAAGCACCCTCATACAAGTAATGTGTTTTGCTAAAACCTTTGGGAAAATACTCAAACAGTATCTATTACATTTTAATTTCCAGGTATTTGCAGATTTCCAAATATCCTTCTGCTACTGATTTCTAGTTTAATTCCATTATGATCAGAGAACGTAGTTTGTATGATTTCAATTCTTTTAAACTTGTTAAGTTGTGTTTTATAGCCCAGAAAATGGTTTATTTTGGTGAATGTTTTGTGTGCACTTGAAAACATTGGGTAGTACACTAGTGTTGGGTGGAGTGGTCTATAAGTGTCAGTTAGTCCTAGTTGGTTGACAGTGTTCAGGCCCTCTATTTCTTTGATCATTTTCTGTCTACTTGTTCTGTCAATTACTGAGAAGAGTGTAGAAGTCTATAATTGTGCATTTGTCTCTTTCAACTTGCACTTTATCAGTTTTTGTTTTGTGCAATTTGAAGTTCTGTGATTAGGTACATACACATTTGCAATTGTGAATAATCCACTTATCATTATATATCTCTCTTTATCCCTAGTAAGACCTCTTATTTTGAATCTATTTTGTCTGCTACCAGTATACCTACTTCAGCTTTCTTTTGATTAGTGTTTGTAAGATACACGTTTATTCATCCTTTACTTTTTTTTCCTCATAAACATTTTTGCATTTGTATCTAAAAGATAAAGCCTCTTTTAAAAACATAATTATAATGTCATTATCATACTTAAAAAGTAAAGGATAACTTCTTAATGTCACCAAAGTCAGTGTTCAGATTTCCCTGATGTCTTATCCTTTATTTTTTAATTCAATTTTATTGAGATTGTTCACATACCATGCAATCATACAAAGTGCACAGTCAATTGCCCACGGTACCATCATACAATAGCACATCCATTATTCCAGAAAAGAAATAAAAACCAAAAAGAAAACTCAAATCTTCCCATACCCCTAACCCCCCCCCTCACCATTATTGACTCATAGTATTGGTATAGAACATTTGTTACTACTGATGAAACAATGTTAAAATACTACTAATTGTAGTACATAGTTTTCAAAAAGGTATATTTTTTGCCTATATACCCCTTTATTATTAGCTTCTAGTTACAGGGTCATACATTTGTTTTAGTTCATGAAAGAGATTTTTAATATTTGTACAGTTAATCAGGGACATTGTCTACCACAAGATTCACTGTTTTATACATTTCCATATTTTAACCTCCAAATTTCCTTCTGGTGACATACCTGACTCTAAGCCTCCCCTTTCCACCACATTCATACACCATTCAGCACTGTTAGTTATTCTCACAATAATGTGCTACCATCACCTCTGTCCATTTCCAAACGCGTAACTTCAACCTAGTTGAATATTCTGCTCATAATAAGCAACTGCTCCCCATTCTTTAGCCTCATTCTGTATCCTCGTAACTTATACTTCATGTCTATGAGTTTTCATATTATAATTAGTTCATATCAGTGAGACCATACAATATTTGTCCTTTTTGTCTGACTTATTTCACTTAATATAATGCCCTCAAGGTTTCTTCATCAACCTGTTTGTTTTTTTTTTTTGGGGGGGGGAGGGTTGTTTGTTTTTTTAAGGTGGTTTTGTTCATGCACCCTACATTCTGTCCTAAGTAAACAATTGATGGTTCCCTGTATAATCACATATTTATGCATTCACCACCATCACCACTATCTACATAAGGACATCTCCATTTCTTCCACAAAGGAAGAAAAGGAGTATTAAAGCCGCCTTCCCTCCCTAATTTCAGAGGACACACCCCCACTTTCAGGGCTGGCTGCACCAACTACAGATGGAAATTTGGTGCACTGATTGGACCCCCACAAGATTTGGACCCCATTCACTGCATAGACGAAGTTGGGGAGAACTGTCTTGAGGGTAATAGGTGGGTCGGGGGCACCATGTGCTGGTAAGTGAGGGAAAGTGCACTCCACCAAGCTGTAGCTCTGACAAATTAGAGATAATAGTTCAAACAAGTCTGCATATCCTAAAAGAACCCTATCAAGATAAACAAATGCCAAGAGGCCAAAAACATCAGAAAATTTTAAAGCATATAAGAAACCAGAAGATATGGATAACCCAAACCCAAACAATGAAATCAAAATATCAGAGGAGACACAGTACTTGGAGCAATTAATCAAAGAAGTAATCACAAACAATAAAATCATGGCACAGGATATAAAGGACATGAAGAACACCCTAGATGAGCATAAAGAAGAATTTGCAAGAGTAAATTAGAAAACAGGCAATCTTATGGAAATAAAAGAAAGTGTTGATCAAATTAAAAAGATTCTGGATACACGCAGTACTAGATTAGAGGAAGCTGAGGAAAGAAGCAAACTGGAAGACTGCAGACTTGAAAGTGAAAGTACAAAAGAAAGAATGGAGGAAAAACTCAAAAAATTCGAAATGGTTCTCAGGGATATGATGGACAACACAAAGTGCACAAATATAAGAATCATTGGTGTTCCAGAAGGGGAAGAGAAGGGTAAAGGTCTAGGAAGAGTATTCAAAGAAATTGTTGGGGAAAACTACCCAGCCCTTCTAAATGACACAAATATGCAAATCATAGACACCCAATGAACTCCAAACACAATAAATCCAAATAAACCCACTCTGAGACATATTCTAAGCAGATTATCAAATACTGAAGAGAAGGAGCAAATTCTGAAAGCAGAAAGAAAGAAGCATTCACTACATACAAGGGAAACAACATAAGACTAAGCAGTGACTACTCAGCGGCCACCATGGAGGCAAGAAGGCAGTGGTATGACATATTTAAAATTCTAGAAAGAGCAAAATTGCCAACCAGGAATTCTTTATCCAGAAAAGCTCTCCTTCAAATTTGAGGAAGAGCTTAAAATCTTCACAAACAAACAAATGCTGAGAGAATTTGCTAACAAGAGACCTGCCCTACTTGAGAGACTAAAGGGAGCCCTACTGGCAAAGAAACAAAGGAGAGAGAGGTATGGAGAAGAGTTCAGAAGTAAAGAGATTTAGTAAGGGTACATTAAAGGAAATAAAGAGAGAGGGGGAAAAATATATCTGACATACAAAAACAAAAGGATGGCTGATTCAAGAATTGCCTTCACAGTAATAACATTGAATGTGAATGAATTAAACTCTCCAATTAAAAGATAGAGATTGGCTAAAAACCATTGAGTTGTACACTTTAAATGGGTAAATTGTATGTTATGGTATGTTGATTTTATCTCAATAAACCTATTACAAAAAAATTTTTTTAAAAGATAGAGATTGGTAGAATGAATTAAAAAATATGAATCATCAATATGTTGCTTACAAAAGACTTATCTTAGACACGGAGACACAAAGAAATTGAAAGTGGAAAACAATATTCCATGCAAGCTACATCCAAAAGAAAGAAGGAGTAGCAATATTAATCTCAGATAAAATAGACTATAAATGCAAGGATGTTATGAGACAAAGAAGGTCACTATATACTAATAAAAGGGACAATAAAGGAGAAATAACAATCATCAATGTGTATGCACCCAATCAAGGTGCCCCAAAATACAATAAGACAAACACTGGCAAAATTGAAGGAAGCAATTGATGTTTCCACAATAATTGTGGAAGACTTCAATACATCACTTTCTCCTACAAATAGATCAACCAGCCAGAGGACCAATAAGGAAATTGAAAACCTAAACAACCTGATAAATGAATTTGAATTAACAGACATATGTAGAACATTACATCTGAAATTACCAGGATACACATTCTTCTCTAGTGCTTATGGAACTTTCTCCAGAATAGATCATATGCTAGGCCATAAAACAAGCCTCAATAAATTTAAAAAATTGAAATCATTCAAAGCACATTCTCTGACCACAATGGAATACAATTAGATGTCAATAACCATCAGAGACTCAGAAAATTCACAAATACCTGGAGTTTAAACAACACACTCCTAAACAATTAGTGGGTTAAAGAAGAAATAGCAAGAGAAATTGCTCAATTTAAAGAGATGAATGAAAATGAGAACACAAGGTATCAAAACCTATGGGATATAGCAAAGGCGGTATTGGGGGGAAATTTATAGCTCTAAATGCATACATTAAAAAGGAAGAAAGAGCTAAAATGAAAGAACTAGTGGAACAACTGAAGAAGGTAGAAAATGAACAGCAAACTAATCCTAAATCAAGTAGAAGAAAAGAAATAACAAGGATTAAAGCAGAAATAAATGACATAGAGGACAAAAAAAAATAGAATAAATAACACCAAAAGTTGGTTCTTTGAGAAGATTGACAAGCCCCTAGATAGACTGACAAAATCAAAGAGAGAATACCCAAATAAACAAAATAATAAATGAGAGAGATAACATTACTGTGGATCCCAAAGAAATTAAGAAAATTATAATAGGATACTATGAACAACTGTATGCCAACAAACTAGACAGTGTAGAGGAAATGGACAATTTCCTGGAAACACATGAACAACCTACACTAACCAGAGAAGAAATAGAAGATTTCAGCCAACCAATGCCAGCAAAGAGATGCAATCAGTCATGAAAAATCTTCCCACAAATAAATGCCCAGGGCCAGATGGCATCACAGAGGAATTCTACCAAACTTTCCAAAAATAACTGACACCAATTTTACTTACACTCTTTCAGATCATTGAAGAAAATGGAATACTACCGAACTTATTTTATGAAGCTAACATCACTCTAATACCAAAACCAGGTAAAGAAAGGAAAACTACAAGAAAGGAAAACTACAGGCCAATCTCCCTCATGAATATAGATGAAAAATTCTCAAAAAATACTTGCAAATCAAATCCAAAGACACATTAAAAAAATCATACACCATGACCAAGTGGGATTCATTCCAGGCATGCAAGGATGGTTCAACATAAGAAAATCAATCAATGTAATACAACACATTAACAAATCAAAGGGGAAAAATCAAATGATCATCTCAATAGATGCTGACAAAGCATTCAACAAAATCCAGCATCCTTTTTTGATAAAAACACTTCAAAAGGTAGGAATTGAAGGAAACTTCCTCAATATGCTAAAGAGCATATATGAAAAACCCACAGCCAGCATAATACTCAATGGTGAGAGACTGAAAGCCTTCCCTCTAAGATCAGGAATGAGACAAGGATGCCCGCTGTCACCACTGTTATTCAACATTGTGCTGGAAGTGCTAGGCAGAGCAATCTGGCAAGACGAAATAAAAGGCATCAAAATTGAAAAGGAAGAAGTAAAACTGTCATTATTTGCAAATGATATGATCTGGAAAACCCTGAGAAATAGACGACACAGCTACTTGAGCTAATAAACAAATGTAGCAAAGTAGTGGGATACAAGATTAATGCACATTAGTCAGTAATGTTCCTATACACTAGAAATGACCTACCTGAAGGGACACTCAAGAAAAAGATACCATTCTCAATAGCAACTAAAAAAATCAAGTACCTAGGAAAAACTTAACCAAGGATGTAAAAGACCTATACATGGAAAACTACATACCTTTACTAAAAGAAATAGAAGGGGACCTAAAAAGATGGGAAAATATTCCTTATTCATGGATAGGAAAGCTAAATGTCATTAAGATGTCAATTGTACCCAAACTCATCTACAGATTCAATGCAATTCATATAAAAATTCCAATAACCTACTTTGCAGACTTGGAAAAACTAGTTATCAAATTTATTTCAAAGGGGAAGATGCCTCGAATTGCTAAAGACACTCTAAAAAAGAAAAACAAAGTGGGAGGACTTACACTCCCTGACTTTGAAGCTTATTGTAAAGCCACAGTAGTCAAAACAGCATGTTACTGGCACAAAGATGGACATATTGATTAATGGAATGGAATTGAGTATTCAAAGTAGACCCTCAGATCTATGGTTGACTGATCTTTGATAAGGCCCCAAAATCACTGAACTGGGACATAACATCTATTCAACAAATGGGGCTGGGAGAGATGGATAGCCATATCCAAAAGAATAAAGGAGGACTCCTACTTCACAGCCTAGGCAAAAATGAACTCAAAATGGATTAAAGACCTCAATATAAGAGACAGTACCATAAAGCTCCTAGAAGATAATGTAGGGAAACATCTTCAAGACATTGTATCATGAGTTCACTTCCTAGACCTCACACCCAAAGCACAAGCAACCAAAGAAAACATAGATAAATGGGAACTCCTTAAACTTAAAAGCTCCTGTACCTCAAAGGAATTTGTCAGAAAGGTGACGAGGTAGCCAATTCAATGGGAAAAAATATTTGGAAACCATGTTTCTGACAAAAGATTGATATCTTGAATATATGAAGAAATCCTACAACTCAACGACACTAGTACAGACAGCCCAGTTATAAAATGGGCAAAAGATATGAAAAGACAGTTCTCTGAAGAGGAAATATAAATGGTCAAAAAAAGAGAAAAACGCATGAAAAAATGTTCAGCCTCACTAGTAATTGGGGAGATGAGAATTAAGACCACAGTGAAATACTATCTCACACCAATTAGATTGGCTACCATTAAACAAACAGGAAACTACAAATGCTAGAGAGAATGTGGAGAAATTGGAATTCTTATTCATTGTTGGTTGGACTGTATAATGGTTCAGCCACTCTGGAAGTCAGTCTGGCAGTTCCTTAGAAAACTAGATATAGAGTTACCCTTCAATCCAGCAATCACACTTCTCAGTATAGACACTGAAGCTCTGAAAGCAGTGGCATGAACAGATATCTGCATGCCAGTGTTCATAGCAGCAATATTCACAGTTGCCAAGAGATGGAAACAACCCAAATGTCCTTCAACAGATGAGTGGATAAACAAAATATGATACTTACACACGATGGAATACTACATGGCAGTGAGAAGAAACAATGTCGTGAAACATATGACAACATGGATGAACCTTAAAGACACAATGCTGAGTGAAATAAGCCAGGCACAAAAAGAGAAATATTGTATGTTACCACTAATGTGAACACTGTGAAAAATGTAAACTAAATGGTTTATATCGTAGAATGTAGGGGACCTAGCGATAGACAGCAAATAGTGAAGGGGGAATGATAAACTAATAAGAACAGATAAGTTATGGAGGGTAAACTTAATATTATGGGGATGCTTAGGAATGACTATGGTTTGTTAATTTCTGGGGGGTATGGTAGGAACAAGTTCACAGAAACGTAGTTATTTTAGGTTATTTGTTTTTCTTATTCCTTTGTTGGGTTATAGTCTGTTTATTTTCTTGGGGTGGGGTAGGAACATGTTGGAAGCAATGTAGTTAATTTAGATTATTTGTTTTTTCTTATTCCTCTGTTTTGGTTTTGTTTGAAATGTTTTTTTATTGTTTTTTAATTTTTTTGATAAAGTAAAAAAAACTGAATAAACAAAGAAGGAAGAAGAGTCAAAGAAGGTAGAGAGACAAAAGAAAAAAAGAAAAAGAATGACAGAAAGCAATGAAAGAAAAGTTAGAATTAAACTAAAATACAATAAAACAGTCAGACAACATCACCAATGCCAAGAGTCCCATACTCTTCCCTTATATTCCCCTCTTATAGGCATTTAGCTTTGGTATATTGCCTTTGTTATATCAAAGGAAGCATAATGCAATGTTTCTGTTAACTGTAGTTTCTAGTTTGCATTGAGTGTATTTTTCCCCAATACCGCCCCATTTTTAACACCTTGCAAGGTTGACATTCATTTGTTCTCCTTTATGTAAAAACATATTTGTACATTTTATCACAATTGTTGAGCACTCTAGGTTTCACTGAGTTATACAATCCCAGTCTTTATCTTTCCTCTTTCCTTCTGGTGTCCCACATGCTCCTAACCTTCCTCTTTCAACCATACTCACAGTTATCTTTGTTCAGTGTACTTACATTGCATCACCCAAAATTGTGTTCCAAACCTCTCACTCCTGTTTTTTCCTATCTGTCTGTAGTGCTCCATTTAGTATTTCCTGTAGCATGGGTATCTTGTTCACAAACTCTGTCATTTTCTTTTTGTCAGAGAATACTTTAAATTCTCCATCATATTTGAAGGACAGTTTTGCTGGATATAGGATTCTTGATTGGTGGTTTTTCTCTTTCAGTATCTTAAATATATCACACCACTTCCTTCTTATCTCCATGTTTCTGACTGAGAAATCCACACATAGACTTATCAAGCTGCCTTTGGATGTGTTGGGTCACTTTTCTCTTGCTGCTTTCAGGATTCTCTCTTTGTCTTTGACATTTGATAATCTGATTATTAAGTGTCTTGGCATAGGCCAATTCAGAACCATTCTGTTTGGGGTACACTGTCTTCTTGGATCTGTAATTTTATGTCTTTCATAAGAGATGGGAAATTTTCATTGATTTTTTCATCTGTTATTGCTTCTGCCCCTTTTTCCTTCTCTTCTCCTTCTGGGACACCCATGACATGTACATTCATGCACTTCATGTTGTCATTCAATTCCCTGAGGCTTTCCTCATATTTTTCCATTCTTTTTCCTGTCTTTTCTTTTGTGTGTAGGATTTCAGTTGTCTTGTTCTCCATTTCCTGACTGTTTTCTTTTGCCTCTTGAACTCTGCTGTTATATGTCTCCATTGTGTTTTTCATCTCTCGTATTGTGCCTTTCATTTCAATAGATTCTGCCAGTAGTTTTTTCAAACTTTTGATTTCTACCTTATGTTCTTTATAGCCTTAATCTCTTTTGCCATATCTTCCCTGAACTCACTGACTTGGTTTTTGGTATGATTTAGCATATTTCTCTGAAAATCTTTAATTGATTGTGTCATTAAAGTGAAACAATATTTCAACTCTGTCTTGATTGAGGTGTAAGTTTGTTCCTTTGACTGGGCCATATCTTTGTTTTTCCTAGCATAGTTTGTAGTTTTCTGTTGTCTAGGCATCTGGTTTCCTTGGTTACCCCAATTGGATTTTCCCAGACCAGACCAGGTTCAGGTCTCAGAGTGAAACTATAATGGGAGTCATGTTTCCCTGAGGGTGTGTCTTAGAAGACTGACAGACTTTCCTGTGAGGCCTCTAGCCACTGTGCTTCTCCTAACCTGCCCAGCAGTTGGTGCCTGTCAGCCTGTTGCTCCCAAGTGGTGTCAGGCAGTGTGGCCCCTTTAATTCTTAGCTTAGCATGTTTCTGTTTTGACTCTTTTCCCCCAGGCCCTCGGGTCTGAGTTCTGAAGGGCAGGCCGGCCCTAGAGCTGGGCCCCACCTCCTTCCTCTTATACAAGATACACTCCCTAAGGAGTTATTTGCTGCATTTGATAGCTCCTTGGTCTCTCTGACTCTGTTAACTCCACCCCTGTCTGAGTCAGAGCACTGCAGACTGAAAATGACTGGGGCTCTCTCCACTGAGTCACTCAGGTTGAGAGAGAGAAAAAGGTAAAGAGAGCCCCCTTTCAGAGCCAGTCCATGGCCCCCAGTTTCACACATTGGTCAGATAGAGCACCAAGTCTTCTGGCTCCCTTTCCCAGGGTACAGGTATTTGCTGGCTCTCTAAGGTCAGTGTCTAAAAGCCTCTGTATTTTTCTTTCTTTTTTTTAATATATAATTTTTTTTCCATCAGCCTCCCCACCCCCACCCCTTCCTCTGCACTGGGAGCAACCTTAGGGTACTTTGCTGCTTGTTAGGGGTTTGTCTATGTTTGTAGTTGTATTTAGCAGTCCACATTTGTTAATTAAAACTCCAGTTGGAGCTGAGCTGAGCTATATTTGCTGGCTCCAGGAATGCTGCTTTCTCCCTCAGCAAGGTCTTGTAGCTCAGCCTGCCATGGAGGAGGGGCTCCCGGCACAGGTCCGCAATTTTTACTTACAGTTTTTATGCTGCTTTCTCAGCCATTCCACCCAATCCAGTTTGGTGTATGTGTGGATGGTCACGGTTGTCCCCCAGAAGTTGTTCCAGATTATTTACTAGTTGTTCCTGGTTGTTTATTAGTTGCTTTAGGGGACTAACTAAATTCCACACCTCTCAATGCCACCATCTTGCCCCTCTTCCCCATCCTTTACTTTTAACCTATGTCTTCATATTTAAAATGAATTTCTTGTAAACTGCATATATTTGAGTTTTGTTTTTTATTTAATTTGACAATATCTGTCTTTTAAGTGGAATGTTCAGAGCATTTACATTTAATGTAAATATTGTTAGGGTTGAATTCAGGTCTGCCATTTTATTATTTGCTATGTGTTTGTTCCCTTTGTCTTTTACTCCTCTGTTCCTCCTTTTTGCCTTCCTTTGGATTAGCTGAACACTTTTGGTATTCCATTTTAATTTTATCTATTGGGTTTTTGGCTATATCTCTTTATATATTTTTTTCTTTTAGAGACTACTGTAGGGATTACATATACATTCTAACCTTTCATAGTCTATTTAGAGTTAATATTTTACCATTTCAAGTAAAATGGAGAAGGCTTGCAACCATATACTGTATATCATTTCCCTTACCCCCCACCCACTGACCTTATGTTATAGTTGTCATATATATTACATACACATACATAGAAAACCTCACCAAACCATGTTATAATTTTTAGTTTCAACAGTCATACGATTTTTTTTGTAGATTGTAGCTTTAATCAGCTATAGATGCAATCAAATGGCTAATGATTTACATCCATGTATGAAATACCCAAACAATAACAATCAGACCAGTGGTTGCTTGACAAAACAACTGGATGGCATAACTTAGCCAAGTTGACACATGAAATTAACCATCAAAGCCCACTCCTCATCAGCTTTGCACCCATGCACATTTCCTTAAACCATATTTAATCTCTAAATAAAGATAATTACATAGCCATACTTCCACCTAACACAACTCAACTGTCTCCCAAACAATGGAAATGCACTAACTCTTTCCCTAGAAAAGAATACAAGTCCTGGGGTTGATACTTACTCTTATACTTGATATCCTTTAAAAAAAAAACTTAAATACTATGACATATTGTTAATATAATTTATGTTGTCTGATAATGGAACAAGAGAGGGAAGAAAAATGTATTTGCTTTATGTATATATACAAACACATTGATAATAAAATAAGGAGTCAGACCTCTGCTGGAATTAAACTTGAGGGCAACATAGTCATATTTATTTTAAAGAACTTGAGAGAAAAAATATCTTTTCTATTTATTCAGATATTTACCATTTTTGTTGCTTTTTCTTCCTTCATAAAGGTACAAATTTCCTTCTGCTATCATTTCTCTTCAGCCCGAAGGACTTCCTTTAGCATTTCTTTTTGCTCATGACAAATTCTATCAGTTTTCCTCATCAGAGTATGTCTCTATTTCATCTTCATTTCTGAAGTATATTTTTATAGGATATAGAATTCTAGCTTGACAATTCTTTGATGACTTGTAAGTATCATTTTTCATATATATCACGTAAAAATGATACATTTTCATGTATCATTTTTCTCTAGCTACTTTTCAGATTTTTCTTTATCTTGGTTTTTGCAATTTGATTAGGTTTTTTAGCATTTGTATCTAGGCATGGTTTTCTTCTAATTTATCCTGTCCAGGGATTGCCAATCTTTTTGGACCTGTAAATTTATATCTGTCACCAAATTTGAGATGTTTTCGGTCATATTTCTTCAAATATTTTTTCTGCCACAATCTCTTTCTTGTCTTTTTCTGGAATTCCAGTGACATTATATTAGACTTTTTGATGTATCCCCAGAGGACCTTGAGTCTCTGTTCATGTGTTTTCAATCTTTTTTCTCTGTGTTCTTCAGATTAGATAATTCCTATTGATTTATATTTAAGTTCACTAACTCCTCCATCTTGCTATCAAGTATATTCAGTGAATTTTTTATTTCAGATTTTTTTCCACTTTAAAATAAATTGGTACTTTCATATAGCTTCTAGTTCTCTGGTGAGGACCTCTATCTTCTCATTCATTTCAAGTGTGTTTACCTTTACCTCATGGATCATAGTTAAAGGAACTACTTTAAAGTCATCTTGGGTCATCTTGGTGTTGGTATCTATTGATTGTCTTTTCCCTTGAGAGCTGGTTACATTTTCCTGGTTCTGTGTCTGTCAAATAATTTCTTATCCTAGATATTATAAATGTTCTGTTGGGTAGACTCTGGTCCTGTATAATCCTCTAGAGAATATTGTTCTTCCCCCTTTTGTTTGTTTTAGCAGTCAAACTCATTAGGTTCAGAGATAAGTCCTATTGGCAATAGTTCCCATGTCAGTTCAGTTCTTAAAACCTTTGTTGTGCTTCTTGGATCTTTCTGATTTATGTGCAAGTAGGGGGAGCCTAAGACTTGTATACGTTTGTGTAAAGGGTTGGGGAATCTCTGCCTCCCATTTTCTCCTCTCTGGGATTACCCCACACTCCCTAGCCTTCAAAGACCTTATTCCCATTTCTCATGACCAGAAAGATGGGGTTTCTATAGGGGTTTTAGCCATCCACACTGCTGCTCTGCTATGCAGCTCCATGATGGGGCCTGCTCTCCAGCCAAATATGTGAGAGAAAGGAGAAACCAAAAACAAAAACTGGAGAACTCATTCTCTTGCAGGATACTTCTCCAAGCTTTGATTTCCTTTTATAATATGCCTGCTTTTGTTCTTTTCAAAGTATTCAGGTGGTTGTTTTTCATGTTTTGTCCAGAGAATTTAGTTGTCATCAGCAGGAGAGAAAAGCTGTAGTGGGACGATATAAGTGGGTGATGCTGGAAGCAGAACCCTCTATAAAATTTTAAAGTATATTTGTACTTTGACCTATTAATACCACTCCAGGGACTCTATCCCTAAGAGATAAAATCAATTTTGTAGAAGGATATTACATATGAATAGTTATTACAGCATTGTTTTCAGTGGCAAAAATTAAATGGGAATAAGCTGAATGACCATCAACAGGAATGGTTCAATATATCCACACTAGTGAATAGTGTGTAGCTGTTGAAATGAATGAGTTGGATCTATATCCATGTGACAGATGATTGCTAGTTGTCCCCTAATATCAATTCTCATCTTCTTACATAATAATGAAGTTTTCAGCTAAACCCGTTTCTGTCCAGTTAGAGACCCCATTTCCCATCCTTCCCTTGCAGCCTGCTGTAGCTGTGTAAGTTACAGCCAATGGGAGTTGAGCAGAAGGAATGTATGAAAATTTTTAGTCCTGTCCTCAAAAGGAAGAACCACACCCTCCTCTTCATCTCTCTCTTCTAAAACTGATTGAAATGGGGCATGATTGATAGAACTGGAGCAACTGTCTTGGACTATGAGATGGACGCTTTTTGTTGAGAATGTCAGAGCAACAAGTTAAAAAGCATCTAGGTTCCCAACACAAGCTACCATACCAGCCTTTACATAAGAGAAATATAAACCACAGTCTTAAACAATTTCTGTATTTTGTAGTCTCTTTGAAATAATAAGCAAACTTATATCCTAATGAATACATCTATTGACCTGGAGAGACATACATGGCATATGTGAGATATGTGATGTGAGAAAAGCAAATTGCTAAGCAGGATGTACAATATGATCTTATATTTACAAATATCAAACTATAAAATAACTTATACAAATTTATGTATTTATGATGTTATAAATCAACTATTAACTTGGTTGCCTCAGATGTAAAGAATCAAGAGAAGTTGGGGAAAATCAAAATGTGTTTATATATTTTGTTTATTTATTTAATTTCAAATAATTCAACTATTTACTTATTTAATTATGAATAGCAATTGGCAATTGCTCTTTATTAATAATTGCTACTTAGCAATTAAATTTTTATAATTCAAACATATTTTTTTAAAAATTCAAGTCTTGGCATATACAAATGAGGCATCCAGAGAAGGTCATGGGTAATAAAGAGATTAATGACTCATACTTCTTGATTTTAAAACGTTACTACAAAACAGCAGTAATAAAAACAGTATGGTACTGGCAGAAGGACCTGCATATAGACCAATGGAAGAGAATTGAGAGTTCAGAAATAAATCCACACTTCTATGGCCAATTGATTTTCAATAAAGGTGCCAGCTCCATTCAATGGGAAAAGAATAGTCTAGGAACAACAAATGGTGCTGGGAAAACCAGATATCCACATGCAGAGAATGATATTGGACCCCTACCACATACCATATACAAAAAATAACTCAAGACAGGTCAAAGACCTAAATATAACAGCTAAAACCATTAAAACCCTCAGAAGAAAACAAGGGGGTTCTCTTCAGGACCTTGTATCAGAAAATGAATTCTTAGATATGATACCAAAAGCATGAGCAACAAAAGAAAAAAATAAATTGGACTTTATCAAAATTTAAAACTTTTATGCATGAAAGGACATTATCAAGAAAGTGAAAAAACAATCTACAGAGTGGGATAAAATATATCCAGAATATATAAAGAACTCCTATAATTAAGCAACAAAAACAAGCCAATTTTTAAAAATGGGCAAAGGGCTTAAATAGACATTTCTCCAAGAAAGTTATACAAATGGCCAATAAGCCTATGAAAAGATGCTCAACGTCATTAGCTATCAGAGAAACGCAAATCAAAACCACATAAGATACCACTTCGTTCCAACTAGGATAGGTATTACTAAAAAAAAAAAAAATTGGAAACAACAAGTGTTGATGAGGATGTAGAGAAATTAGAACCCTTGTGCTTTTTCTGGTGGGAATGTAAAATGATGCAGCAGCTGTGGAAAATAGTTTGTTGGTTCCTCAAAAAGTTAAACATAGAATTACCGTATCATCTGGCAATTCCACTCTTAGGTATATACCTGCAAGAATTGAAAGCAAGGACTCAAACACCTACCTGTACAACAATATTCATGACAGCATTATTCACAACAGCCAAATGGTGGAAATAACCCAGGTGTCCATCAGCCAGTGAATGGGCAAATAAAATGTGGTATATCCATACAATGGAATATTATTTAGCCATAAAAGGAATGAACCATCCCTAATAGAAGACAATAAGCCTGTAAATGGATGGCCACATGCTAGTATTTTATCTGGAAGCAGAGGAGAGAGGATTTGCAGTTGTGAAGAGCAGCTGTGGTGTTTTAGAATAATCTCTGAACTCGGAGACAAGACCTCGCATCAAAGCCAGGCTGCCACTTATTAGCAGTATAACCTTGGGTAATTGCTTAACCTGTCTGAACCTTAGCTTTCTTCTCTTTTAAGTGGGAATAATATACCCCCCATATAAAGCACTGAAAATCAAGTGAGATAAGACATTACTAGAGCCCCAAAATGTTGACTAATTTGCTGAGAGGTTGTTCCTTCTTCATAAAAGTCTTGCCATTGAAATTAGTGGATATTAATAAGATTGTTCCATTTTCTATTTGAAGACAATCTTAATAAATTCATGGGCATAGGTTTAATCATAATGAATTCATGGACATAGTTTTAATTGGAAATGATGTTTCATGGGCATTTAAAAATATTATTTACTTGCTTGCTTCAGTTATACAGAGACACCATGCAAGCTGGGGCAAATCATTGAGCCTCAGTTTCCCCTGCTAACTTAGAGTGGGGCTAGCAGCTTCTGCTCCATTTATCACACAGGATTGCTGCATTTCTAACTATTTTCACAATTTGTGAAAGACGTGTAAAATGAAAAGTGCTAAAGACATATATTATTTTTTAAAATAATACTTTATTTTTATTACAAAGGCAACAGAAGAATAAAAGAAAAAAAGGGGAAAAATCACTTAACTTTTAGCAAATGCAATTCCAATTAGCTAATCATAGAATCTCCTTACATTATTTTTCAATATGTGGAATGCTTTTAGCACAATTTAAATCATACTATGTGTATAATTTTCTATCCTATTTTTCACTTGTTTTATAATAAGCAGTTTCTATGATATTACATATCATCTTAGTGCCTAAGTGTTTCCTTTTTTAAATTACTTCTTTGAATAGAATTTCTATCTTATGGTAATAAAAGTGAGTCACTAAAATACATATGAGGAATGGTCAAGTTGACTCAAAATTTGGAGTGGGCAGTAAAAAATTTATAATGTTCTGACTGTTTTAAAGATATCTTTAAATGTAGATTATTTCAAGAAATGAAACTAGAAATCACAAATGATGCCTTATGGGAGGGATTTATTTAAGAAAGATGACAGTATACAGAGCAACAGATGGCATTCGAGGAAAAGCCTTGGCTCTGCATCAGATGATTGGCAAAGTAAATGAGTTAAAGTAAAATATTGAAGATATTTTCAGATATTTATTCACAGATATTTTTCATTGTTCTCCAATGAAACACAACTAATAGGATGGATATGCATATATACATATATAAATAAATAAATTTAGATATTAAATAAATAAATTTATATATAAAATAAATAAATAAATTTTAAGGAACTTTGGGCCACGTGATTGTGGAACCTAGCAAGTCAGAAATTTGTAGGGTGGGCAGGCAGGATTTTATGCAGGAACCTTGATACAGAATTTCTTCGCTGGAAGAAATCTGAGTTTTTGCTCTTAAAGCCTTTCAACGGATTGGATGAGGCCCTCGCACATTATGGAGGGTAATCTCCTTTACTTAAAATCAACTGCTAGTAGACGCTAATCACTTCTACAAAATATCTTCACAACACCTAGACTAGTGTTCAATTAAATAATTGGGTACTATATCGTAGTCAAGTTGACACTTAATTTTTTTTTATCTTCATTTTATTGAGATATATTCACATACACGCAGTCATACAAAACAAATCGTACTTTCGATTGTTTACAGTACCATTACATAGTGGTACATTCATCACCCAAATCAATCCCTGACACCTTCATTAGCACACACACAAAAATAACAAGAATAATAATTAGAGTGAAAAAGAGCAATTGAAGTAAAAAAGAACACTGGGTACCTTTGTCTGTTTGTTTCCTTCCCCTATTTTTCTACTCATCCATCCATAAACTAGACAAAGTGGAGTGTGGTCCTTATGGCTTTCCCAATCCCATTGTCACCCCTCATAAGCTACATTTTTATACAACTGTCTTCGAGATTCATGGGTTCTGGGTTGTAGTTTGATAGTTTCAGGTATCCACCACCAGCTACCCCAATTCTTTAGAACCTAAAAAGGGTTGTCTAAAGTGTGCATAAGAGTGCCCACCAGAGTGACCTCTCGGCTCCTTTTGGAATCTCTCTGCCACTGAAGCTTATTTCATTTCCTTTCACATCCCCCTTTTGGTCAAGAAGATGTTCTCCGTCCCACGATGCCAGGTCTACATTCCTCCCCGGGAGTCATATTCCACGTTGCCAGGGAGATTCACTCCCCTGGGACACTTAATTTTAACCATCAAACTTATGTATCTATTTTTAATGATTTTCACTTTGAAATTTTTGATTAGGCACATAAGAAGTTTCTTCAGTATTACCTATTTTTCTCAAGTGACATATTGCCAGCATCTGTATGTACCTTCCCAAAAAACAAAATGTATTCTTGTTACATGGGAGGAGAATTTGTAATGTTTGCAATTTTCCTGTGAAAAATTCTTCTGGAAAAATATTGTACTTGTTATTTTTTAATATTTCTAGTAAAAAAAAAAAACACAAAAAACAAACTTGCCCATCATTGTCTCTAAGAGTTAGGACTGGATGTCTCTTCTAGCTCATGTTTTCTGCCCCAAGGAAAGCAACAACTGGGGTCAGACACTTCCCTCTTTGGAAGGTCCCCTGCTGGCAGAGGCTCTGCCTCAAGTGCCCCCACATGCCCACATGTCAACTATTTGGACTGAGACTGGCTCCTTCAGGCAGGAGGCAGAGCAGAACAGATGACAACTGGGCGATGCTCATCCTTGTGTTTCATCGGGAATAAAAGGAGAGCAGCACCCTTTTGTCCATTCTCTGTCTCAGATGTCCTGAAACTTGAGTCTCATTTTATAAATAATAATGACAATGATGACATTGATGGTGGAAGGTCCAGAGGGAGCAACTCCCCTTTTGGTAGATCATAAAATCAAGTCTTGGAATCATATGACAATTTCAGTTTTCTACTTAGTTATTTTATTTGCTACTGCTGTGCTTTGCCTCTAGGGAAAGATTACTGGAAAAACAGCAATAACGACAACAATAAAGGTTATACACAGTTGGCTCTTGACAAGTGAGTTTTTCTTTCAGTAGTAATTTTTTTTTATTTTGAAATAAATTCAAAGTTATATGAACAGTTGCAAAAACAATACTAGCCCCATACACAGAATTCCATCATACCCTGACCCCCCTCCCCTGATAGCTCAATCCACCAACTTTAACATGCTGTCACATCACTATTTCTTTCCCTCCCTCCCTCCCTCCCTATCTATCATCCATCATCTATTGCTCTGTCTTCTGAACATATGAGAGTTAGCTGCACACATCCTTGAAGATACACTGTAATTCACGAATGTACTTCCCATGAACAAGAACATTCTTTTATGCAATCCCATTAAACGCAGCTAAGAAGTACAAGAGATTCAACAATGATACAAAGCTTATATTCTATATTTCCTTTACCTTATGTCTCAACTGTGTCCCTTTGAGCCACCTGTCCTCTATCCTCCAATCCCATCCAAGTTCATCCTTAGCATTCAATTGTCATCTAGTTAGACTGTCTTTTTTTTTTTTTTCAGTTGTGGAAACATATACAGCCTAAATCTTCCCATTCCACCCCCTCCCTAGCCTTTCATTAGTGGGATTAATCACGTTTAGAATGTGGTAATGCTCTTTCCCACCATCCATTACTAGAAATTTCCCTTCACCTCAAACTGCAACCCTATACTCATTTCTCAACTCCTCATTGCCCCTTCCCCCATTTCTCTTAACTCAGACTCTACTTTTCATCTCTATGGTTATATTCTCTGATAATTTCTTTGTGTTTACTGTGGGGCTTAAAATTAACCTCTTAAATCCACATCAATCTTGCTTTTCTTTGTTACCACCTTCACTTCAATAGGACACATAAACTATATTCCTATACTCCTTCATTCCCCCACCTTTATATAGTTGTCTAAAATTACATATTTTACATTGAGTTCAAAACCACTGATTTGTCCTTAGAGTTTGTGTATTTTATATTATGTAGGAAGTAAATAGTGGAGTTACAGTTCAAAAATTATTGACTTCTATTTATATTCCATTGTGGTTAGAGAATGTGCTTTGAGTATATTCAATTTTTTTTTTTTTTAATTTCTTGAGGCTTGTTTTATGTCCCAGCTTATGGTCCCTTCTGGAGAAAGATTTGTGATCACTAGAGAAAAATGTGTGTCCTGGTGGTTTGGGATGTAAGGTACTATATGTGTGTGTTAAATTTCTCTATATCTCTTTCTCCTTTCTTTGTTTCTCTGTGGGTAGGGCTCCCTTTAGAATCTGAAGTAGGGTAGGTCTTTTATTGGCAAAGTCTCTCAGCATTTGTTTGTGAAAAATTTAAGCTCTCCCTCAAATTTAAAGGAGAGTTTTGCTGGATAAAGTATTCTTGGTTGGAAATTTTCTCTCTCAGTATTTTAAATATGTCATGCCACTGCCTTCTCACCTCCATGGTGGCCACTGAGTAGTCGCTACTTAGTCTTATGTTGTTTCCTTTGTATGTGGTGAATTGCTTTTCTCTTGCTGCTTTCAGAACTTGCTCCTTCTCTTCGGTATTTGAGAGTCTGATCAGAATTTGTCTTGGGGTGGGTTTATTTGGATTTATTCTATTTGGAGTTTGCGGGGCATTTATGCTTTGTTTATTTATATTGTGTATAAGGTTGGGGAAGTTTTCCCCCACAATTTCTTTGAATACTCTTTCTAGACCTTTACCCTTCTCTTCCCCTTCTGGGACACCAATGAGTGTTACATTTGGACGTTTTATTTTATCTATCATATCCCTGAGATCCATTTCGATTTTTTGATTTTTTTCTCCATTCTTTCTTTTTTTCTTTCATTTTCTGTTCTGTGGACTTCTAGGACACTGAGATGTTGTTCAGCTTCCTCTAGTCTTGTATTGTGAATATCCAGAGTCTTTTTAATTTGGCCAACAGTTTCTTTTATTTCCATGAGATCTTCTATTTTTTTATTTACTCTTGCAATGTCTTCTTTATGCTCTTCTAGGGTCTTCTTTATGTCGCTTATATCCTGGGCCATGGTCTTCTTGATGTCCTTTAAATCCTTTGCCATGTTTTTGTTCCTTGATTGTAGTTCTTTGATTAATTTTGCGAGGTACTGTGTTTATTCCAATATCTTGATTTCTGTTTTTGGAGTTGGATTCTCCATATCTTCTGGTTTTATCATATGCATTAAGATTTTATGTTGTTTTTGGCCTCTTGGCATTTGTTTTGCTTGATAGGGTTCTTTCAAGTTGTAACAAAAAAAGGATATCGATCTAATTTTTCAGAAACACAGTTTGGTGACTTACACTTTCTCTAACTAACCAGCAGATGTGTCCTAGTTTGCTAATGCTGCAGAATGCAAAACACCAGAGATGGACTGGCTTTTATAAAAAGGGGGTTTATTTGGCTATACAGTTACAGTCTTAAGGCCATAAAGTGTCCAAGGTAAAACATCAGTAATCAAGTACCTTCACTGGAGGATGGCCGATGGCGTCCAGAAAACCTCTGTTAGCTGGGAAGGCACGTGGCTGGCGTCTGCTCCAAAGTTCTGGTTTCAAAATGGCTTTCTCCCAGGACATTCCTCTCTAGCAAGCTTGCTCTTCTTCAAAACGTCACTCACAGCTGCACTCTGTTCAGTCTCTTTGAGTCAGCATGTTTTATATGGCTCCACTGATCAAGGCCCACCCTGAATGGGTGGGGTCACACCTCCATGGGAGTATCCCACCAGAGTCACCACCCACAGCTGGGTGGGGCACATTCCAAGCAAATCTAACCAGCACCAAAACGTCTGTCCCACAAGACCACAAAGATAATGGCAGTTGGGGGACACAATACATTCAAACCGGCACAAGATGGCGTCTGTGAGTCACCTATATGCCTCAAGTCAGTTCTCAACCTTGTTCCCATGGTGTGTGGGGAAATGATTCTTGTGGGTTCAGTTGGAGAACTCAGTTTGGGTGTGTTGCTGGAGCCGTCCGCCCTGAATGTGGAGCGTGTGTATGGGTGGCCAGGGAGGAAGGGCAGTTCTAATGTTCCAATCCCCCAGGTTCCAGGAGATTCAAGGCTGCTGCAAGAGTCTAAGCCTTCATTTCATTTCAGCCCCAGACCTTCTCTCTCGCTGATCCACACACCACTGGACTTGGCATAGCATCCCTGGGTTCTCTCCGAGCAGATCTCCCCTCCCAGCCGTGATCCTCCAGGAGCTCAGCTGAGGGAATGCCGTGCTATGTCACCACTGTGCGCCGTCCCTCAAGGGAAGCCCTGGGCTGCCGGTCCGTGCCGCGGCGCGCTCTCAGCTCATTTCAGAATGCAGAATGTCTAAGGCTGTCTTTACTGCAACGCCTTGTGGGCTGAAAACAGTTGAGGTTTTCGCCACAGAGAGAGAGAGAGGGACAGAAAAGCTCCCAGGTTCACCCGTCAGCCAGAGATAGCACCCGATCCTCTGGGCTCCCTATCCTGAGACAGATATGTCCCCCGACTCTCCCAAGGTCAGTTGTCACCAAAAGCCTCTGTCTGCTTGTTGAGGATTTGCTGTCTGTATTGAGCAGTTAATATTAAAACCTCACTTGGAGCTGGGCTGAGAGAGTGCACAGCGCAGCTTCCATGAGGGAGGGGCTCTCGGCTCTAGGCTCTCGGCTCTCAGCACGGGTCCACAATTTTACTTATAGATTTTATGCTGTGATCTCAGGCATTCCTCCCAATTCAGGTTGGTGGATGATGAGTGGACAATCACGTTTGTCTCCCCGCTGTTATTCCAGGTTATTTGCTGTTTTTTTGGTCATTTATGAATTGTTCTGGGGGGTACTAAGTCTTCCACTCCTCTCTATGCCGCCATCTTCCCAGAGTAGTAATTTTTTAATTGAGAGAACTTTAGGCTGATGGTTTCTTTACGTACAAAGATCTCTGTCTCTTTGATAGCCATAAATTTTTCCTCCTCGATCTGAAAATCCTTTATCTAGAAAACATGAAAGACACTTCATTATTGCCTCTTACAAAATGTTTTGTTTTCACAAAGCACCATATTTTATGCAAGATATTGTAAGAAATTTAGCAGAGGGAATTCATGGCTGCCTTGAAAATGGCATGTCCTGAGACTGCACCCTCATATCAAATTTTTATTTCCCTGTTGAAGTGTTTGTGGTCTTGGCCCTGTGGGCACCTTCTTTAAATGTCTCCCTTTTTTCTTTTTTCCCTTGTTTCACTAATCACCCCTATGGTTATTCCCACTGTCCCTTCTTCCTATTCCCAATCCCTAGTCTTCGACAATCTCTAAGACCCCTCTTGCCTCCCCAAACCCTTCCCAGCTATTATTAGTTGAACTGTGCCCCCAAAAGATATGTTTGATTCCTGATCCCCAGAATCTGTGATTGTGACCTTATTTGGAAATGGGGTCTTTGAAGATGCAAGATGAGGTCATAGTGAGTTAGGGTGGACCCTAATCCAATATGATTGGCGTCATTATAAGAAGAGTGAAATTTGGACACAGAGACCCAGCCACACAGGGGAGAGGCCATGTGAAGATGGAGGCAGAGATTGGAGTGTTGCATCTATAAACCGTGGGACATCAAGTGTTGCCTGCAAAGAAGAGGCAAGGAAGGATTCTCGTTTACAGGGTTCAGAGGGAGCATGGCCTTGCTGACACCTTGATTTCAGACTTCTAGCCTTCAGAACTGTGAGAGAATACATTTCTGTGATTTCAAGCCACCTAAATCACCTGCTCTGTTAACGCAGCCTTAGTAAACTAATACATCATCTGAGAACTTAACTCTCCCACCTAATTGATGCTTCACACGTAGTAAATGCTCAGTAAAGTTTTGAATGAATAAATAACATCTAAATCTCCGTAACTGATTATTTCCTCTCAACCAATCCCAAACTCCAGACCTGATATTTTAACTCCTTCTTCCATGACCTGTCCACTTGGTTTGTTCTCGCAGATTCCCAAGTTCTGGCAACAACATTCTTTGTTTTCCCCTTGTTTGGGCTTGTCCAGCTGTGGCAGAGCCAGGGTGAGGGCCAGGATCTTCTGACTCCAGGCTTGGTGGACTTTTTGCCTGTAATAGTCTTTCAATCATCCAGACTCAGAACTTTAAAACCATTGCTAATTCATCATTCTTCCTCCCTCATAACCATCCAGTCACAAAGTCATGTTTTAAAAATGTCCCTTTTAGTCCCCATTTCCCTGGCCACAACCCCTGTCAAGACCCTAATCCCAGCCCCTGGCACCTGATCTCCTGTGATATTCAGCCTGTCACCCAACCTCTGGGCTGCCCACGCTTAAATCCATCCTGCCCACCACTACCCTTCCTTAAACACATTCTTCAATAAATAGAATTTTAGACCCAGGAGAGCCTTTATAGGTTAGATCAACCCATTTACTTTAGGAATGAGAAAACAGAGGTTCAGGGAGGTAAAGTGACTGGTCCAGAGGGGTCACACAGCTAATCACACCTTCCCTACAGAAGCACCTTCAGTGGCTCCCTCATCTCGGCTTCATGGATGTTCAATGCTATATTGCTTTCCTCATCCCTCTTCTTCCTCATTTGCTCCCTAAGGAAACTGCCCACCTAGGTACTAGACAGGGAGTGTCTTCCTGGAGAGAAAGTTGAGGTCTAGATTTTTACTTCCAGGATGCTGGATAAGAAAGGCCTGGTGGAAGGAGAGAGAGGCTAACTCAGGAAGACCACGTGAGGAATGAGAAATATTCAACACAGAAGGAGGAAGGAGATGCTGCCATCACAGAGGGCTCTGAGTGTGAACTACCTGGATCTGGAAACTTGTCACCCTCCTCCCATGTCATATCCCTCTATTCTCAACTCATGTCCTCTTGACTCACCCTTTTACTCCAGCCATTGTTTCAGCAACCAGTGCAGTGTAACCTTGTAGCTCTTGCTTTCTGCTCTAAGCATCTCTGGCCTGTGGGAACCTCCCAGTCATTCCAACATCTGTGCAAACCTGGAAGCACAAAGCGAGATAAAGCTCCATGCTGGGAGGTGATGCATAAACACTGTCCTCTTCCATCTCTAGGGCAGAAAATTCTGAGGCATTCTACATAGCTCCTCAGAAGGTCGCCAGCAGGATCCCCTAGCCTCGGTCCCCACAGTGCTTGCTGATCATCTCAATAACATAGCCTAAGACTGGCTTACTTTCCTTATTTGTTTGGCTCTTCCCAGTACAAACCCCGCCCCCAGGTCTTGGGACCACTTCCAAAAATAATCCATCTTCTTGCAAGCCCTTGTCTCAGGCTCTGCGTTTTGGAGAAACCCAGATTTAGATACCCTCCAAGTTCAGGTCACTCATCACATGTAGAAATCTTCTGTGCAACTGTCTAAACACTTGTAAAGATGGGAGCCTAAGGACCAAGGTGGACTGAACAGAGCCAGTAAAAGTATTTCCCTATGGAAGGGCCCATAGTCACTGCTACTTTTTGTTTCAATTGTATGCTGTGACAAATGTGTTTCCTCCCACACCCACCCATGTATGTGAAATTCCTTTGGTGGACATTGCGAGCAGTTTTGTTGCAGGCTGATTTGGTTGTTCCACTGAGCTCTTAGACTAAGGCTGAACCCAGTGCAGTGACTCAAATCTCCCCTAAGGGATGAACAATCATGGGAAGAGGTAGGGATTTGGGCAGGAAACCTGAATTGAGAAGTCAAACTTTCATGGAGATAAAAGGAGATTTGGGCCTCTCTCTGGGATTTATTTTCCTATTAATATTTGGAGGAGTTCCTGCTTGGTGAATAGAAGATGGCTTCTACCTGTGTAGTGAAGAATTAGCCTTACCCAGAGAGATCTGGCCTCTGTCCTTGGCTCCTGGGAGGTGATCTCTGGGTCCTTGGAATGTCCTACCTGATAAGAATGTCTACCTACCTGACCTTGAGCCACACCAGAGTCTGTGTGTGACTCATAACAATGATTTAAGGTGGGAGCTTGGGTCATGAGGTATCAGCTTGACCTCTGGAGGGGCTGGGGACTGAGGTCAGTGACATGGGCAAGTAATCATGTCTATGTGACTGAACCCTGATGAAAACTCCAGACACCCGGGCTTGGGTGAGTGTCCCTAGTTAGCAATACTCCATGCATATTGCCACACATAGTTGCTAGGAAAGGTAACACTGTCTGAACTCCCATGTGGGAGGACACCTGGGAGCTCCCTGTGTGGAACCCTCCCTGGACTCTCCTACATGTCTCTTCCCTTGGCTGATTTTACTGTGCCTCCATTCGCTGTAGTAAACTGTAACTGTGAACATAACAGCGTTCACTGAGTTCTGTGAGTCCTTCTAGTGAATGATCAAAACCGAGGGTGGTCTTGAGGACTCCCCAAGCTTGCAGTTGGTGTCAGAGTGAGGGTGGTCTGTGAACAGTTCCATACCTTTACACCACCAAGTAGGGTGGGCCAGGGAGGGCACTTGGTTGTAGGCAAAAGAGGAAGATGATTAAACTGTATTTCATTCAGATCTAGTTGTATATATTTTATGTGCTTATTCCAGCTAAATCTCACCTGGCTTATTAGGAACTAAGGGACCAGTAATGTTCATGACTGGACAGGAGTATTGAAGTAGATCAGGGAGATCCTCTTCCTCAAGCCAATGTGGCATAGAACTGGGAATCTCTAACAGGGGAAGGTGTATTAAGGAGTAGGTGGGCAAAATGGGAGCTCTGGAGTTTTTTCACCTTTTCTTCACATGAAAATGTTCCCTTATTAGTGAAAAATTGAAGAATCTAGCCTGTGAGCCAGCACGCTTGCTTATTAAATCCCTTTGGGCAAAAGACCCTGTCAGATTTCTGCATCTATTATAGCACCATGCACAGTGTAAAGCATAGAGTAATTGCTCCGTAACTCTTGGTTTTTAAACTGATTCTTTGGAATGTAATTTCTCACAGTGGGAAAAAGACAACATTTGGAGAACTTGAGCTGAAAAGATATTAAGTATTCTTATAAGCTCATTCTATTTTGTTTCTAATTTTAATGTTTCTCTTTTTTCTGTTTTCATTGAAAAATAATACTTTGAAGAAAAAAACACCCATAATCATATACTCCACCATAAATATTTTTCTATATTGTTCCATAGCCTTCATATCATTATTTTCAAATCTTGCTAAATAGTCTATGGAGTGTAGATGATGAAAAGGAGTCAGAATCAAAGTATGCTTTAGGAAGAGAACTCGGCAGTTATCTGTGCAGAAGACAGTTTAGAGCAGTTGGTTTTCAGCCGAGACCCCAGGTGTTGGTAGAGCCCAGAGATGGAGAAGCCTGGGTCCTTGAGTCACAACATGGAAGAGAGCACCTCCGATCTGGAATCCCCATGTTAGACTGATACAGGAGACAGAAAGATACTCGTATTGTATTTGAGCCATTACATCTTGGTTCTATTTATTACAGCAGTTGAACCTACCCTAAATGTTGCAAAAATTGATACCTTGAAGAAGGTTACTGCCATAACAAAGACCAAAAATGCATGGCATTGGCTTAACAGTCAAGTAGCCGGAGAGAAAAATAGAACTTCTCTCATGCTGTAAATTTGGACATTCTAAAAGCTGTACTCTCCTCAACACACCGCACTGCCAAGCTAAGGCCCCCTGACTCTTATGATACCTGTGAGTAGTTACAGGTGCACTGACAAACAGATGCCCTTGTCCTCCAATGATGGCCATGGTCTGAGATAGCCAAAGCCCCCAGGCTGGTGGTCTCCAGCCAAGAGCAACTTTGTGTTTACCATGCAGTGGGCCATTTAATAATTAAATGAGTGAAAAAGGAAGCCACCTCTCTATGAAACCACATAATAGCCTCTCTTATAAAACAACTCGTTTTTTTCTCTGTCTTGAGTTCTACAGATGATTAAAAACCCCTGACCAATTTCAAACTAGCCACCCCCACCCCTTTTTTTTTTTCCACATCGTAAAGCAAAGTCTATAAAAAAAGTCACTATGGATCCCAAGTCTCTTTGTTAGGTGTATTATTTTGATTGTTTTTCTTCCATGCTTAACTATAGTCACAGGGAGCATAGATAATGACGTGGAATTTCATTACTGAATTCCCTTTTCAAAAATGTTTTTAAGTCAAGGATTTGGAAAACCAAACTAGTGCAAACCTAGAGAGTTACTAACACTTTGCTTCATGTTTTAGTTGCCTCGGAATCCAGCTGGGAAGTTAATTGGTAATTCAACCCATGAATTTTATTTATCTTCTAATTCTTATAATATTCCCATATGTGTGATGACCTTTTATGATATTTTGGTAAATACTTCAGGGCAGAAACATTTCTGGCTCCGTCAGGAATTCAATTCTTTTCATGTAATGCCACTCATTGTCACTAGATGTCGCTATTGAAACCAGAGTTATCCATCCCACCCTGTTCCAATTCAGTCCTTTTCCCACCGTTTTGTTTCTTTTTTTAAGGGAAACCTTGAAAAACTTAAAAAAAAAAAAAAAAAAAAATTAAACCTAAGATCCTATTTCTGAAAGTCATGATATATTAAAGCAATAATTTATGAGAGAAACTTGGATTTTAAGTACATATATTGCCTATTGTTGCTACCTACCTGTTCTTGATCTCAGACCCTCACACATTTTTAAATGCATTTTTATTGACGTATTATACAATCATCCAAAGTGTACAATCAGTTGTTCACAGTACCATTATTAGTTTTGCATTCATCACCACAATCAGTTTTTGAACATTTTCATTACTCCAAAAAAAAAAAAAAGAATAAAAATAAAAGAAAAAGGACCATCCAAAACATCCCATCCCCTCATCCCTCCCTATTATTCATTTACTTTTTCTCCCCATTTTTCTACTCATCTGTCCATACACTGGATAAAGGGAGTGTGAGCCACAAGGTTTTCACAATCACATGGTCACACCATGTAAGCTATATAGTTGTATAGTCATCTTCAAGAATCAAGGATACTGGATTGCAGTTCAACAGTTTCAGGTATTTCCTTCTAGCTATTGCAATACACTAAAAACTAAAGAGGGATAGCTATATAACACATAAGGATAACCTCCAGAATGTCCTCTGGACTCTATTTGTAATCTCTGAACCAGTGAAACTTTACTTTGTTTCATTTCTCTTCCCTGTTTTGGTCAAGAAGCGTTTCTCAACCCCACGATGCTGGGTCCAGGCTCATCCCCGGGAGTCATGTCCCACGTTGCCAGGGAGATTTACTTCCCTGGGAGTCATGTCCCACATAGCGGGGAGGGCAGTGAGTTTATCTGCAGAGTTGGCTTAGAAAGAGAGGCCACATCTGAGCAACAAAAGTAGTTCTCTGGGGGTGACTCTTAGACACAATTGTAAGTAGGCCTGGCCTCTCTTTTGCAGTAACAAGCTTCACAGGGGCAAGCCCAAGACTGAGGGCTTGGCCTTCTAAATTAGTAGTCCCCAGTACTTGAGCCTCACACATTTTTCACTCCAGGTGTTGATGAAGCAGATGGGGAAGAATGGGGAGCACACATCCTGGAATCCAAGGGCTTTGAGACACAGGATTATTTGTTTTGGGATTTGTTTTGATTCTGTTGCATCCTCATTTTTTCCTGTTCTTCTGAATCCTTCCCATCAACAAATACACATACTGTCATGTCTCCCACTTTCAAGAGACCTCCCTTGACCCCACATCCCCTCAAGTTTCAACCCAATTTCTCTGCTTCCATTTGTAGGAAAGTTCAGGAGTTGACTATACTCACCATTCCCACTCCCACTCCTTTTTCTTTCCAGTCAGCTTTTATTCCCATCTTGTCTTCTGAAACACACTCTTTTCACCATGTTGCCAAATCAGTTGATTTACAGTCCTCATTTATCTTGAATGTAATTGTCATAGTTGATCGTACCCTTCTTCCTGCTGAAACCCTCTCATCTCCTGGGCCTGTCTGTTCTGGCTTGCTAAAGCTGCTGGAATGCAATATGCCAGAAATGGATTGGGTTTTTCAATGAGGTTTTATTAGGTTACAAATTTTCAGTTCTAAGGCCATGAAAATGTCCAAATTAAGGCATCAAGAGGAAGATACCTTCTCTGAGGAAAGGCTGCTGGCATCTGGGATTCCTGTGTTGCATGGGAAGGCACATGGTGATGTCTGCTGGTCCTTCTCTCTTGGTTCTGGTTTCAATGGCTATCTCCAAATGTCTCTGGGCTTCTGCCTCTTATCCTCATAAAAGACCCCAGTAAAGGGATTAAGACCCACCTTGAACTGGGTGGGTCACATCTCCATAGAAACAACCTATTCATAAGGTCCCACCACAATAGGCCTGTACCCAGAAGAATGGATTAAGAATGCGGCCTTTTGGGGGGTACATAACAGCTCCAAAACAGCACTGCCCTTCTTAGTCTCCCTGGCTGCCTCCTTCTCCACTTCGTGATCTCTCACTGTGGTTGCTCCAGGATATCCAGGAGTCCTTGGATGTCTTCTCTAGCTCTGCCCACTTCAGGGTGATTTTGTCCAGCCCCATGGTTTTGGATACCATCTACACCCTGTGACTCCCAAATTGATATCTCTTCCCCAACCTCTCCCCTCGACTCCAATTCGATCTCCAACTGCCTGCTTGACATCTCCAGTTGGTCATCTAAAAAGTGTCCCAAACTTATATCAAAACCAAAATTCTTACTTTCCCCTTTAAAACCTATTCTTCTTCAAACCTTACCCATTCCAATAATGAGTGACTCTATTCACCCAGTTGCTCAGGCCAAAAACTATGGAGTCATCGTTAAGACTCTTTTCTCTCAGACACCATATCCATTCCAAGAGCAACTCTTGTTGGCTTCAGCTTCAAGATGCATCATGAACAGATCATTTCTCACTACCTCCAAAACACACCTCCATGGTACAAGTCACCACCACCTCACCACGGGTATTGGCCCTCTGCTCCCACCCTCGACCGACACTCACAATCCATTCACACAGGGAAAAAAGAGCAGACTTTTAACAGTAAATCACATCACGTCATCTCCCTGCTGGAAACACTCCAGTAGCTTCCATGTCACTGAGAATGCCGCCCAGGGGTCTTATCACCGTCTGCCTAGGCCCTGCCTGACCTGGCTCCTGGTTACCTCTCTAACTTCATCTCTTATTTCTCTTTAATCCACTCACTTCACTCCAACCACAGAGCTCCCTTCATTGTCCCAGGAACCACCAAGTGTGTTCCCTCCTCGGGGCCTGTCACGGGCCGCTCCCTCTGCTCAGAACCCTCTTCCCCTTCAGCCTTACGTATGGCCTCGTCAGGAGGCCTCCCCTGACTGCATCATCTAACACGGCACTGCTCTTCCCCCTTCCTTGCTTTATTTCTGTTTATAGCATTCACCACCACTCGACATCTTGTTATGCATTAATATATTTGTTTATTGTTTGTTTTCTTCTACAAATATACGTTTCATGAGGACACGACTTTGCCAGTGCTGTATCCCCAGCATGTAGACCAATAACTGAGACATAAAGGACAGTCAGTAGATATTTACTGCATGGATGAATGCAAGGACAGAGCTTCTCTTTTGGCAGCAGCTTGTTTTGACTGGAGACAGATCGCTGGAACTGGAATTCAAGGTTCTGTCAAATGATTGCCTCAGGAGGTTAGGATATGCTGATATACTGATGTACTGTAGAGTGATACAACGACCTGCTTTTGATGTTTTGGGGTTTCAATGTAATGTCACCTGGCAGCAACCGATGTTGTGCCTGAAGGCAGCCAACCACTTTCATGCATTTCCAAATACTCTCTTACCACCAACACTGCAGGTTCTTCCAACATTGAAATGTTCTCACAAACCCACACTTCCAACAACAAATCAACAGGTATGGCATCGTCTTACAAAAGCATTCTCAAAAATTAATGAAATTTATTGCATTTAAATACTTAGTTCTTATTGATAGTTGAAAACAAGTCAGAATGATTTTCTTATAAATTCAAAAGTTTTCTTCTTGTTTCCAAGCCTACTAATAATAATATCACTCTAAAAATTTTCAAAGCTTCCTCCCAGAGGCAAAATGATCCCTAAAAGAGTTTTTTCACTATCCCTCTGCTTCCTGGAAACTTCCTGGGCCATATTGAAATAGGGGCCATCCAGCCTCGTGGTACCTCCTTCCACCCACTCTCAGATCACCCGTGTGACCTGGGCAGGTACATCACTGAGGCCTGGTGACCCAGTAGCCTGATATGATCCCTGCCAAAGTAAAAGGCTTTGGTGACCTAGAACCACTGCTGGTCCCCCATTGTTACTCTGGATATCAGGTCACTCAGGTAAGGAAAACTCTGTCCCCTGGCTCAGCTATGTGTGTTCTGGGCCAGTAGTGTAGCACTTTAATAATACTTGGGCGTAAAGGGAGTCATTTCCCCCCATCCTGCCAGACACTCCCAGGGGCCAGGGTGGCCGGATCCACAGAAGGTACTGGCCTCAGCCCAGGGATGTCCTGAGGAACCACCCCTCTTCCCTAACCGGTGCATCCTGGAGAAAAGATCCCTTTCCCTCTTTTCAGCCTCAAGACCCATCCTGTTTCTTATCTAAAGGTACGATATTCTTTGGGGGAAGTGGTATCTTGCCTGTTATTATATAACCATCAGTCATTTTCAGGCAACATCATATAAGTCAAAACACAAAGTGACAAAAAGTGTAAACTGCCCCTACTTATTTAAGGAGAGGAAGTCAGTACTAACCTGCAAATTTGTAACTGTAAGGTGAGGTGGGATTAACTTCATTGTTAGAAAACAAGGGCAAAAATTAACTACTGTACCTGGCCTGTACTGTTGGAAAATAAGTACATCACAATGTGTTCTGGTTTTTAACCTTCTAGATAATGTGCTAATTATCACAGCTGTTAAAAGGATAAAACATTATATATATATATATCTCTTGGGTACAGTTTCTTCCCAGGAGGTGAGATGGAATGAAGTAGTGGTGGTTGTGGGGTCTCCCCAGGAGAATGACTCTGCATATTGGCTGAAAGGTCAAGAAAAATCCAGTGTTGCATGTAATGACTTTGAGAAGGAGGTGGTGCAATTAAATTTTAATAGTGCACTCTGTATTCCTGCCTAAGGAAACTGTTACAAGCCCTTTCTAGCCACTTGCTTAGAAACCTTTGCTGTGCTCCTTCAGCACAGCAACATTTTAAAAAGATAGGTGAACAATTAAAGGGGGGGGGTGATATTAACAGATTTTATGTGTAAAATAATATTTTATTTATGGTGCAAGCTCTTAAAATCTCCTAAGGCCATTTTCTTTTAGAACACTACCAAGAGGAACTTTTGTATTTAATTATTTACAAAGTAATTTATCATTACTTTTATTTGTTTTTCTTCACAACACCCTGATCGCTTCAGATGGGATAATGTGAAGATTTTAAAGTATACAAAGTCAGATGATATTATATCATTATGACTATTGTTATATTTTTATTCTTTCCTATATTGCTGCTATAGCTATTAATCTTCCCAGAGTGCAATGGTTGGAAAGCAAAGTAATGGCTGAGACTTGCTCCTTTTCAGAGAAAAATCTAAGAAATGGAAAACACAGGTGTCATCCTAAAACTTCTGACAGCGCTGCATAAAGACATAGCAAGCCTAAAAAATCGCCTGGAATTCCTACTTGCATTGAGCATGTGTGCATTTGTGCATACACACTGTGTACACATGTGTGCTTCACCAACTCATAATCTCGGGGAAAAGGAGGAGGGCTGGGCAGATTTTCCCATACCAGCAAGCTCTATGATTATGTTTGCCGAGTTACCGCTGATGGCCACTTGGAAACCATCAGTTTCTTTGTCGGTCACTAACCACCTCATTCCCCGCACAGACTGGGTTCTGCACAGAAAACCGCCTCCTTCTCTCCCTGTCCCACTGATCCATGCCGCCACTAACTGACAGAATTGGTGACCGGCAACGTGTTCTCTCGGGGGTGCTTTTTTGCCATTCACCTGGAAGCCTGGTCTGGGTCTGTGCATTCCTGCCTCACCCCACGGCCCACCCCCACCTCCCGGGGGCAGTGACTGAAGTTGAAAGCATCAGAGTGCCCCGGGCCGTGCGGGTTAACATTTCACACCCTCGGCTCAGTGCAACTCTTTCTACAAGAACGGGCGGCCTGAACTTGCCCGCGCTTCTCGTTTCACTCTGAGCACACTCAGGGCTTTCTAATGGACCCCTGCACGCCACTTTCCAAAGCCTGAACAGGCACCTCCCCTGTTTGCAGTGCCTTGTGGAGTCAAGGAGCCAAAGAAGACATTCTGCAACCTGAAAATGAAACCAAGCCCTGACCCCAGGACATCTGTATGGTAGCACCTTCCGCGACTGGGCGCAGGGTGAGCGAGCGAGGGGAGGCTTCTGCCATCATTCATCCCAGTGAGACAGGGACCTTCTCCCGGGCAGGTGAAGGGGCGGAAAGGAGGGGCAGTGACTTGGGACGCTTCCCTCGTTTATCGTGGGTAGGGTGCACGCTGCACTTATCGACGTTAGCCCTTTCTCTTTGGATCCTTTGCGCCGGGAATGACGTTGAGTATGCAGAGCACAGGGCCCCTTCCTCGAGGCTCTCGGCTGCCACCTGTTGGAAGATGGCTGTAATAAATATGCACGTAGCGACTAGGCGGCGACTGGCACCCTTGGGAGTTGGAGCAGGCAGAGGAGGGGAGGCTGCGCTTCAGTGTCCTCCGTGGAGACCAGGACTGGATGGGCCACACGTTCCAGCAGCACTGGCCTGTGGGCAGCAAACTAGGCTTGGGGAAGAGGTGCCTGTGGTGGAAGGCACAGGTGGGGTTCGCTTCTGGGGAGCAGCAATTAGAAAGGTAGAGCCTGCAGCAGGGACAGCTCTTGAGTTGCTCCAGGAGCCAGCTGGAGCCAGGCGTGGGGTGGGATTGGGAGTTAGGCACCTTGCAATTCTGCAGGTTGGGGCTTCTGCTAGAAAAGTGTTGCTTGGTTGCTGTTAGTTGTGTCCCCAGAATTTGTGATCTGGGAAAACCTGTGTAAAGCCACAAATGTCTGTGATACCTTTAAATGCTCCTTAGACCACCAACATAAAATAGCTTGCCTGCTTTTGCTTTTCTCCCCCTTCTCTAGGACACCATTTATCTCCCTATCTAGGCCTATTTTCTCTGTCCAAGCCTGGCCCACTTCTGTAAATGGATATGAGGAAAGACTGGCAAGAGAACAAGATTCAAAGAGCCCACTGTTTTCCAGACCCTTCCAAGGGAGGAAGAGAAGGGAGCAGTAATTGTTGAACCCCATCATGCTTTAGATCTTGTGTGCTGTAATAAATATGAACATAGACAGCAACTAGGCTGTCTCCACACACCTTATAACATTGGCTCTCATTTATTGAACAGCTTCCATGAGCCAGACATTCTATATTTTAATCCTCACAACAACATTGTAAAGTGGGTGCAGTGGGTGGAATAATGGTCCCCTACAGACATCCTTGTCCTAGTCCATGGGAACTGCGAATATATTTCATTACATGGAAAACAGGACTTTGCAGATGTGATGAAGCTAATCTTGAGCTGGGGAGATCACCCTGGATTACCCAGGTGGACACAACGTAATCATAAGGGCCCTTCTAAGTGGAAGAAAGAGGGAGGAGGGTGAGAGTCAGAGAAGGAGCTGCAACTGTGGAGTCAGAGTGATACAGTGTGAGAAGGACTCAGCGTGTGCTTGCTAGGCTTTGAAGATGGAGGAAGGGGCGACGAGCCAAGGACTTCTTTTCCTCTAGAAGCTGGAAAAGCAAGGAAACGGATTCTCCCCTAGAGCCTCCAGAAAGAATGCAGCCCATCCAACCCATATTGGACTTCTGATTTTCAGAACTGTCAAGTAATAAACTTGTGTTGTTTTAAGCTACTAAGTTGTGATAATATGATATAACAGCAGTAGGGAACGAATACGGTACAGGTAGCCTTGTCTCCATTTTCAGGTGAAAAAAACTGAGATTTGTAAGTACCTGAGCCAGAATCCAAATCCAGTTCCCTGTGGCTTCAAAGCCTACATTTTGCCCTACACTCAGTTGCTCCCTCTCTTAAATTTTTATAACTAATGTCCTTTCTGAAATCATCAAATATTTAATTGCTGCAACAACTACTTTAAAAAGTATCACTAATGGCATACTTCTGAATATCTCTGCTTGCCACAAGTAATTTGATAGAAAGAAAGCATCAATTGAATCTTGCCTGGAGAGTTATGAAAAGAAAACCAGAATATCCAAATTATCCTGCAAAAGCACTTAATTCTAACAGGGTGAACCGAATCTTTACTCTTCAGTTTGTTTAGTCATTTGGTTGAATTTATAAATTATCCTGTGTACACTTAATGGTACATCGGTCATGAAAAATGCCCCACTTCATTAATCATCAGGGAAATATAAATTAAAACCGCAATGAGTTAGCACCACACACTAGAAGGGCTAAAATTAAAAAGATTGAGTATAGCTAGTTGTATTAGTTAGGGTTCTCTAGGGAAACAGAATCAATGAGAGATATCTATGAATATAGGATTTATAAAAATGACTCATGAAACTGTGGGTATGCACAAGTCCAAATTCCGTAGGGCAGGCAGCAAACTAGCAACTCCAATGAAGATGTTCGATGAACTCCTCAGGAAACTAACTGGCAACTTTGACAAACTCCTCAGGAAATGAACTGGGATCTTCGACGAACGTGCTCAATGACTCCTCAGGAAACAAACTGGCAACTTCAATGAACTCCTCAGGAAATGCTTCATTGGTCAGCCAAAAAAGAAGTGAAGGTCCTCTGTCTGTCTTGCTTAAAAGTCTTCAACTGATTGGATTAAATCCAGCCAACTGCATTCTCTCATTGTGGAAGACACTCCCTTCATCAGTCACAGCTGCAGCCAATTGACTGATGATTTAATAAACCAGCCTGTTGGTTTATTAACCAGCCACAAATGTCCTCACAGCAATGGTTAGGCCAGTGCTTGCTTGACCAGACAGCTGGGTACCATCACCTGGCCAAGTGGACACATGAACCTAACCATCACACTAGTGTTGATAAGGATGTGGAAAAACTGGAGCTCTCATACGTTGCTGGTAGGATATAAAATAGTACAGCCACTAAAGCTGTTTGGCTGTTTTGATAAAATTAAACAAACTCCTGCCCTATTTCCCAACAATTCCACTCCTAGAATCCCTTTACCCAATTCTACTCCCTTACCAAAAGAAATGACTCATATGTCCACAAAAAGGTTTATACAAGAATGTTCACCTGAGATTTACACATAAGAACCAAAGCTGGAAACAACCCAAATGTCTGTCAGCAGGAAGTGTGATATATCCATAAAGTGGAATACTACTCAGCAATAAAAAGAATGAATTACCAAAAAGGAATGAACTACTGATAGATGCAAAAACTTGTATGAATCTCAAAATCATTATTTTGAATGAAAGAAGCCAGGCTCAAAAGGCTACATACCGTCTGTTTCCATTTATATGACGTTCCACAGCAGGAAAAACTCATCTTTAGTGAGAAAGACCAGTTGTTGCCTCTTGTGGGAGGGGGAGGGATTGACTGGAAGGGGGCGTGACGGAACCTTCCGAGGGGTGGAGATGTTCTACATCTTGATTGACTGAGGTGGTGATTTCCTAGGTATATACATTTGTCAGAGCTCTTCAAACTGTTCACTTAAAATTCCTGCATGCTACTGAATGTAATTTATATCTCAACTTTTAGAAACTGTTTTTAAAAAGGAATTGAAGCAAGAAAAAATAATAGTACATTGGAGTACTTCAAATAACATTGGAGTCCTTCAGATATTCAGCGTGTGTAGAACACTTAAGATATTTACAAGGGAGGAGAGTGGAGGGATGGAGAGACCCCACACGGGATTTGAAGGCTTCGTTTCATCTCAGTCCGTCCACTGACAAGATAAATGACCTTGTGGGATCCACTCTCCTCTCCGTGTCCTCATCTGCAAAATAAATGAGTTGCATTAGATGACCTCGAAGTTTCTTTCTAACTCTCAAATTCCATTATTTACCATTTTAAGTGGTAAATCAGATGACTTTAGGAGTTTCTAGTTGACACAGCACTGATTTTATGACACACTGATTCTAATCTGTGATTCAACCGATGCTGGGTCTTCAGTTTGCAACATAATTCTCAGTGATTAGGTTTTCCTTAGGGAAATTTGGATCCATTTTATCAGATAGTTTCCAGGAATACATCTTTGAGGAAAGCAAGAGTGGGCTGCCTACATTCAGAGGATGGCTTTTTACATATTTTAGGTGCAGAATATTTGCATGCATTAATAGAGACACAGGAGCTGAGAGGCTCTGTGATTGCAGACAAGCCATTCACGTGCTCAGATGACATACCCATATCTGCATTGTCTGCTTCCCAGTGTTGTTGTAAAGATGAAATGAGGTCTTGTCAAGTAGGTGAAAGCACTTTGAATTTGAAAATGTTGTGCAAATATAAAGTGGCTTATTCTTGCTGCGAATGGTGGGGGGTGGAGGGGACAGACAGAGGAGCAAGTGTCCAGGAGACGACCAGTCTACAAACTAGAGTCAAGGTCTGGTCAGCACACATCATTGAAGATCAGCACCTGGGGAGGCAAACAATGCTGGCAGCCATGCCGGTGGGCTCCAATGTGGGATATAAAGAAGGGTGTGGTCTTCTGGGGCCCAGAGGCGTGGTTCATTAGAAGGATTTCCTTTGCATTGAATTATGCTACTGAACTCATGCAGGTCTCTGCTGCTTCCCACAGTCTCTCAGTGTGTCCGCTAGATTGAGTCTGAAGAAAGCCAAGCTCCTGCCTCATCTGGAAGATGCCTGATCTTTGGTTAACCAGACCAGGTGTGGAATGACTCACGAGAGCCAAATATCCACTACTGGGAGTGGGACAGACTGCTTGGGGAAACTGATTGCATAAGACCACAGAGGCACTGCCCAGAGCAGATCCTGGGGGTGGGGCGGGGGTGGATCTAGAGAAATAACCCAAAGGAAACGTCATAAAACCGGGGTGGGGTTGGGCGGGAACAGCAGGCAGAAGGGATGAGGAATGGCTCTCTTCCACAGAATACATATTTTCCCAAAGAACTGTGATATTTGAGGGTGCTGTTTCCCCCCCACCGCTATATTCCCAGGACCTAAAATCATGTTAGTCATGCCGTAGATGTTGCATGAATGAATACTGGTTGAATGAATCAAATGGATGCATTGAAAAAGAGAGTCACAGAAGCTAACATTGGCAATGCCCCCCCCCCCAACTGTGTGGGGAAGAGCAGGGTCCTGGCCCATCTGTCTAGTCTGAGAGGTGGGAATAGAGAAGGATTCAGAGGCCGTCACGGCCGGATGCCTAAAACCTTCAAATCACACAGCATTGATTACCAAACCCAGGAGACATACTTGATTCTTTCCTTTCCCCTATCCGGTTGGTAGTACACCCAAATGTTTTCTGAATCTTTCCATCTTCACTGTGCTCTCTGATTCCACCCCTATCATCTCCCTTCTGGACCACTGCAGTGGTCTCCTCGCAGTGCTTCTACACTGCCCTCCCATCCTTTGTCTACCTGCAACCAGACAATCATTTTTAAAGGCCACTCCCGTGCTTGAAATCTAATTGCTTCCAATTGCAGATAGAACAGTATTCAAACTCCTGATGGCAGTCTGCAATGCCCTGCGAGATCTGGCCTCTCCCTGCTTTCTCTACATTGTCACTCACTCACTCTCCTACAGCCACACTGGCCCTTCATGCTGTTCTGCAAACTTGCCAAGCTCCATCTGCCTCATAACCCTTGCACCTGCTATTTCCACAGCCCCCAGTCCGTGGCTGCCTTTTTCTTGTTATTCAAAGGGGCCTTTCCTAATTATTGTGTGCTCCTTTAATCACCCAGTATGCCCTCTCCCCTCATAGTGTTTCATTTTCTTTATAGGACTTAGCTCTATCTGGAGAGAGTTTTAATTGCTGTTTACTTGTTTCTTGGCTCCTCTTCCTTAGGAATGTATACCCTCCATGGGCAGAGATTTGTGAGTACTGTTGACTCTTGTAACCCCTCTTTCTAAAATGTTGTCTGCTACATAGTAGGCACTAAACAAATTACTTTTAACTAATGCCTGCTTATCAAGTGACCTTCTGCTTCTAATTTATTTTCCCAGGTAACCTGCCTAGAGAAAATATGCCATCCATGGACAGGATCTCCTGCCTCCCTAACAGCTCTGTTTCTCATCTAACTAAATACATGGATGCTCGAGTTTGTATACTTCAGTCTTCAGTTCGGTTAACGTGAGGCCGTCCCTGAAAATGGATTCTCTCTTGGGATGCTAACACAGCAGGCATCTGAGCTTATGGACCTGAGCCGTGCTCCACTCGTCGGGGTGACTGAGGAAAGGCACCCAGATGCCCTTCCTGGGGGAGCCCTGAACTTCCACTCATGACCACCGCGGCCTCCCCACGACTGTCCTTGGGGCCTTTCTTTTGTGAACTTCTCTAGGAACAAGCAGAGAAGAGCTCCCGATGTAAAAATTCCCAGAAAGGAAGGGAAAGCTGTATACTTATCTATTCAACAGCTCTTTTAGCTTGAGCTTTTATACTTTGTGGGCTGTTTCACTCACTTCTCTCCCAATGCCATTGCCACATGGCGCTCTCCTTTCTCCTGTTTCCTCCTCAGCATAACTGAGACAGGCTTAGCCTGCTGAAGAGGAAGAAGAAGGGTAAGCCGATAACTATCGAGTGCTTACTATGTGTCAGACACTACAGCCTTTACAAATATCCCATTTAAGCAGTATTTCTAAAAACTAAGGAAAATAAAGAAAATATAAGCTGTGTTTAAGAGTCAGCTATTCAAGATGAGATCGTGCAAAAAGACGCAGTGTCAAAACGGACAGGAATCAGAGATCTTACCCAATAGCAAGCGTTACTAATAACTACAAGGAGTCAGGTTGGGAGGTACAGGTGAAGCCTGGAGACACTAGATCCACCAAAACTGCACCCCAGGCCTTCCTTGCTCTGGCCCATATTCAACTTTCAGGGGCTCTAACTGATGCATGTGGCCAACACTAAAGCAGACAGAAAAACTTTGGTCATGAAACATCTCAATTTTATACTCATTTAGTTATTATATCAGCCAGGGTTCTCCAGAGAAACAGAACCAATAGACAATATATAAATATATATAAATATACATATATATATATATCTCCTATTGTGTGTGTGTGTTAATTTATTTGTTTCTTTGCTTGCTTGCTTGCAGTTGTGGGGGCAGGCAAGTCTGAAATCTGTAGGGGAAGATGGCAGGCTGGAAACTCAGGCAGGAGTTAACGCTATAATCTTAACACAGGATTTCTTCTCCGGGAAACTACAGTTTTTGCTCTTAAGGCCTTTCGACTGATTGGATGAGGCCCGCCACATTATGGTGGGTAATCTCTTTACTAAATCCACTGATAGTAGATGTTAACCACATCTACAGACACTCACACAGCAATACCTAGATAATATTTGATTAAGTAACTGAGTACTATGCTTAGCCGAATTGACACATAAACTAATCATCATAGCCACAGAGCTTTCATGGCATTTTCCAGGGAGCTGTGCCACATACCTCCATAGATTCCAGGTGTGTTTACCATCCTGTAACCATCCTACGATGTCCAGGTGCAGCCTGTTAAAAAGTTCTTCACAGATAAGGACTGTCTCACTAGTAAATACCATCAGTTTATTTTCCAGGAGGTCTGTCACTGGCATGTTTTCAAGAAGATTTGACCCGGTCATCTTTCTTTCAAGTGGCTTCCCAGGTAAGGAGAGAGAATGATCAGCTGCTAACATTTCTGTGGTAGGTTGAATTATGTACCCCAGAAAAAAAACGTAATCTTAATCCATTCCTACAGGTGTGAACCATTTGTTATTTTTAGTTAAGGTGTGGCCAACTGAATCAGGATAGGTCTTAATCTTATTACCAGAGGCTTTTTAAAGAAAGCCACAGAAAGAAAGCCACTAGAAAGAAGAAGCTGGAAGTCAGTGGAACTAGAAGAGAAGAAAGAAGACATTGCCATGTGCATTGCTATGGGATGGAAAAACCAGGGTCCCAAGGATCGCCTGCAGCCAGCCCCAGAACACCAGTTTTTGGGAAGAAAGCATCACCCTTCTGATGCCTTGGTTTTGATCTCCTATCCTTAGAACCGTGAGACCATAAATACTCATTGTTTAAGCCAACACATTGTATGGTATTTGTTTTAGCAGATGGAAAACAAACACTTTCCTTTCTACAAGGAATAGGTTTCTGATCTGAAAGTAGTGCAGTGATTTTTTTCCCTTTCACCTAAAATTAACTCCATCTCCATCAAGTATGAGCAAACACAGATTGGCAAGTTTCTCCTTAATCAGCCTCTTGTCTCTTTGGCTTCCAAGCCTGGACCTGTTTATCTGATGCAGGGTTTATATATCTGACCACTAAGTATATTTCTAACATTTAGTAAACATTCTATTATTTCCCACATAGCTCTTAGGTTTTTTACTTTTGTTTTTTTACCTCCATGCCTCTCAGGCATGCCTCAAATGTCAAAGGATCTCAGGTAGTCTCTTTGTTTGGTTTGGTTTTGGTTTTGTGTGTGTGTATGTTATTTGGTCAAAATTAACACTGTATACCCAACAAGCAACAACTCCTCCTTCTCCCTCTTCTGCCCATTTCTCGGTAATCTCTACTTTCTGTGTCCATGAATTTGCTATTTATAGATATTTCACATAAGTGAAATCAAACACTATTTGTACTTATGTACCTGGTTTATTTCACCCAGCATAATGTCTTCAAGGTTCATCCATGCTGCACCTTGTCTCAGAGCTTCACTCCATCTTACGGATGAATAACATTCCATTGTGTCAATGTAACATGTTTTGTTTATTCATTCAACTTGGGCCGTTTCCACCTTATGGCCATAGTGATTGATGCTGCTATGAACATTTGTGTACAAGTGTCTATTTGAGTTCCTTGTTTCAATTTCTTTGGATATATACCTAGAAGTGGAATTACTGGGTCATTATTCTTTTCTTTGGTCATGTATTCTCTATTAACTTTTTTTTTTATTGGAGAATTTGTAGGTTTACAGAAAAATCATGCATAAAATACAGTGTTTCCATATACTACTCTATTATTAACACCTTGCATTAATGTGGTACATCTGTTACAATTCATGAAAGAACATTTTTATAATTGTAATATTAACTATAGTCCATCATTTACAACAGGGTTCACTGTTTGTGTTGTACAGTCCTATGTGTTTTTTCTAAATTTTTTATTATAGTAACATATACAACCTTAAATTTCCCCTTTTAACCACGTTCACAAATATAGTTGAGTGCTGTTAATTATCTTCACAATGCTGTGCTACCTTCTCCACCATTCTTTACCAAAACTTTATGGTCAACCCAAATAGAAACTCTGTACAATTTAACCATTAACTCTCCATTCCCTACCTCTACCTCATCCCTGGTAACCTATATTCTAGATTCTGACTCTCTGAGTTTGCTTATTCTAATTATTTAATATCAGTGAGATCATTCAATATTTGACCTGGCTTATTTCACTCAAAATGATGTCTTCAAGATTTATCCATGTTGCCGCATGTATCAGAACTTCATCCCTTTTGACAGCTGAATAATATTCCACTGTATGTATATAACATATTTCATTTATCCATTCATTGGTTTATGGACACTTTAGTTGTTTCCATCTTTTGGCAAATGTGAGTAAGTCTGCTATGAACATTGGTGTGCAAATATCTGTTTGAGTCTCTGCTTTCAAATCTTTGGAGTATATACCTAGAAATGGGATTGTTGGGTCATATAGTAATTATATACATAACTTTCTGAGGAACCACCAAACTGTCTTCCACAGTGACTGCACCATCTTACATTCCCACCAACAGTGCATGAGTGTTCGTATTTCTTTGCATCCTCTCCAACACTTCTTATTTTCCATTTTGTTTAAGTAACTATTCTAGTGGGTATGAAACGGTATCTCATTGTGGTTTTGATTTGCATTTCCCTAATAGCTAGAGATGTTGAGCATCTTTTCATGGGCTTTTTGGCCATTTATAAGTCTTCTTTGGAGAAATATCTATTCAGGTCTTCTAGACATTTTTTAAATGGTTGTCTTTATACTGTTGGTCGTAGGATTTCTTTATATATTGTAGATATTAAACCCTAATGCGATATGTAGTTCCCAAATATCTTTTCCCAGTGAGTAAGTTGTCTTTTTGTGTTCACAGTATAAAGTCCATTGATATCCAAAAGGGTTTTTAATTTTGATGAGATCCCATTTATCTGTTTTTTTCTTTTGTTGCTTGTGCTTTGGCTGTAAAATCTAAGAACCATAGCCTAATGCAAGGTCCTGAAGATGCTTCGCTATGTTTTCTTCTAGGAGTTTTACAGTTCTGGTTCTTATATTTCGGTCAGTGAACCACTTTGAGTTGATTTTTGTATATAGTGTGAGGTAGGGGTCCACCTTCATTCTTTTGCACATGGACATCTAGTTTTCCCAGCAGCATTTGTTGAAGAGACTATTCTTTCCCAATTGAGTGGACTTGGCATCCTTGTAAAAAATCAGTTGGCCATAAATGTGAGGGTTGATTTCTGAGCTCTCAATTCAATTCCATTGGTCTATATGTCTGTCCTTGTGCCAGTACCATGCTGTTTTGATTACTATAGCTTTGTAATATGTTTTAAGATCAGGAGGAGCGAATCCTCCAATTTTGTTCTTCTTTTTTGAGAGTACTTTCACTATTTGAGGCCCCTTACCATTCCATATAAACTTGATGATGGGCTTTTCCATTTCTGCAAGAAGTCTATTGGAATTTGATTGGGATTTTGTTGAATCTGTAAATTTCTTTGGGTAGTTGTGATGGTTATGTTCATGTGTCAACTTGGCCAGGTGATGATACCCAGCTGTCTGGTCAGACAAGCACTGGCATAACCATTGCTGTGAGGATGTTTGTGGCTGGTGAATAAACCAACAGGCTGGTTTTTAAATCATCAGTCAATTGGCTGCAGCTGTGACTGATGACTCAATGAAGGGAGTGTCTTCCACAGTGAGAGAATGCAGTTGGCTGGATTTAATCCAATCAATCAGCTGAAGACTTTTAAGCAAGACAGAGGACCTTCACTTATTTTTCAGCTGACCAGCAAAGCATTTCCTGAGGAGTTCGTCAAAGTTGCCAGTTCATTTCCTGAGGAGTTCATCGAACACGTTCGTTGAAGATCCCAGTTCATTTCCTGAGGAGTTCGTCGAAGCTGCCAGTTCATTTCCTGAGTTCATTGAACATCTTCATTGGAGTTGCTAGTTTGCTGCCTGCCCTATGGAATTTGGACTCATGCATACCCACAGTTGCGTGAGTCACTTTTATAAATCTTACATTCATAGATATCTCTCATTGATTCTGTTTCTCTAGAGAATGCTAACTAATACAGTAGTATTGACTTCTTAACAATATTTCATCTTCCAATCCATGAACTTAAATATCTTTCCATTTATTTAGGCTTTCTTTGATTTCTTTTAGCAATGTCTTGTAGTTTTCTGGGTACAAGTCCTTTATATCTTTGGTTAGATTTATATCTAGATATTTCATTCTTTTAGGTGCTATTGTAAATGGAATTTTTTCTTGATTTCTTCTTCAGATTATCCATTAATAGTATATAGAAACATTTCTGATTTTGCATATTGATCTTGTACCCTGCCACTTTGCTGAATTTGTTTATTAATTCCAGTAACTTTGTTGTGGATTTTTCAGGATATTCTATATATAGGATCAGGCCATCTGCAAATAGGGAAACTTTTACTTCTTCTTTTCCAATTTGCATTATTTTATTTATTTCTCTTGCTTAATTGGTCTAGCTAGAACTTCCAGTACAATGTTGAATAACAGTGGTGACAGTGGGCATCCTTGTCTTGTTCCTGATCTTAGAGGGAAAGCTTTCAATCTTTCACCACTGAGTATGATGTTAGTTGTGTGTTTTTCATAGATTCCCTTTATCATGTTGAGGAAGTTTCCATCTATTCCTAGTTTTCTAATTGTTTTTATCATGCAGCATTGCTGGATTTCATCAAATGCCTTATCTACATCAATTGAGATGACCATGTGTTTTTTTTCCCCTGTTGTTCTGTAATGTGGTGTATTATATTTATTAATTTTCTTATGGTGAACCACTCTTACATTCCTGGGCTGAATCCCACTTGATCGTGATATACAATTCTTTTGATGTACCTTTGGAGTCAGTTTGCTAGTATTTTGTTGAGGATTTTTGCATCTATATTCATAAAGGATATTGTTCTTTTCTTGTGGTATCTTTATCTGGCTTTCATAAGAGGGTGATTTTGGCCTCATAGAATGAGTTAGGGAGTGTTCCTTCCTCTTCAAATTTTTTGGAAAACTTTGAGCAGGATATGTGTTAATTCTTCCTGGAATGTTTTGTAAAATTCACCTGTGAAGCCATCTGGTCCTTGGATTTTCTTTGTAGGGAGTTTTTGACTACTGATTCAATCTCTTTATTAGTTATTGATTTGTTCAGATCCTCTGTTTCTTCTTCAGTGAGTGTAGGTAGTTTGCATGTTTATAGAAATTTGTCCATTTCATCAAAAAGTTTGTTCAATTTGGTGTGCGTTTGTTCAGTTTCCTCTTATAAACCTTTTTATTTCTGTGATAAGTAGTAGTATTGTCCCCTTTTTCATTTCTGATTTTCGTTATTCATGTCCTCTCTCACTTTTTTTCTTTGTCAGTCTAGCTAAAGGTTTGTTGATTTCATTGCTCTTTACAAAGAACCAACTTTTGGTTTTGTTGATTCTATTTTTTTTTTATTCTCTAACTTATTTATCTCCACTCTAATCTTTGTTTTTTCCTTCCTTCTGCTCACTTTGGTTTGAATTTGTTCTTCTTTTTCTAGATCTTATTGTTTTTAGGTAAGATCTCTGATTTGAGATCTTTCTTCTTTTTTTTAATGTAAGCATTTGCAGTTAAAAATTTCCCTCCCAGCACTGCCTTTGCTGCATCCTCTAAGTTTTGGAATGTTGTGTTTTCATTTTCATTCTCCTCCAGATATTTCCTAATTTCCTTTGTGTTTTCTTTTTTGACCCATGTATTATTTATTAGTACATTGTTTAATTTCCACATATTTGTGAATTTTCCATTTCTCCTTCTCTTATTGATTTCCTGCTTCATTCCATTGTGGTCGGAGAGGAAAAACTGTATGATTTCAATATGTTTTAATTTATTGAGTCTTGTTTTGTGACTTTATCATATGGTCTCTCCTGGAGAGTGATCCATGTGCACTAGAGAAGAATGTGAATTCTACTACTATTGGGTCAAGTGTTTTATATATGTGATAGTGAGAACTGAGTTTCTCACTGTTAGGGAAAGAAATTATAGATAATGAAAGGGGGAAGACCAGAATGAACCCCATGGTGATGCATTGAAATGGTTATTAAAATTTATACATACATACACACATGTAGAGATATAGATTTAAAAATGTAGAAATAAATACATATGTGTGTATAGGCATAGGTTAGTTACAAACATATATTTCCTAGCTCTGTCTGCTGAGAGAACCTAGGAGCAATGATACTCCTGTAGCAAAAAGTATTTAGGAATTAGTTAATGTCAAGGTATATAGCCTCACACATCTCAATAATTCTTGAGGTTGTCACTGTGTCACTTCAATAATTGATATAAGAAATGGCAACCCGGAGTCATAAGGAAAAGATTAATATTTAAACTTATGTCACCATTTTTCTGGTTAAGAAGGCAGAGAATGATATTGTACAATGTAGAAGGATTTCCATCAAAACTTAGCTTTGGGAGCACACCCATACCATTTCCCAATATAAGGAGCCAGTGCTTCTTGGAGAAATGGCTGATTCTAGTGCTTGCGCAGGAAAAACACAAAATTAGCTTGGAACATCTTGTGATGCCCCAAACTAAGGAAGTGCTTGGAAAAGGATGGGGGATTGTCAAAAAGGTTCAGGAGCTAACTAGGAGGAGCTCCTGGAGGCCAAAGATGGAACAATTTGAACAACAAAATAAATAATGATAGGATTAATTATACCCCATAAAATAAAAAAAAAATAGCTATAATTCCATGTTGATATTAATAAATTTTTTAAAGGGGAGAAGGAACAGTTCTTTCTTACAGAAAGATTCTATTTAATAATTTAGAAGAAATTAGGGGCATAAAAAATCACTGATAGGCAAGTGGCACAGTAATATTTGTTGCAGGCAAAGTCCCCCGATGGATGCTAAAATCAGTGGGCAAACGTTTGAGGATAATTTCAAAGCATCAAGATTTTTATCTATTGGGAAGGGAAAAAGAGTGACTTTCCAGTGGGGAAATCTGGCAGACACCACCTTAACCAGACAATCAAGGTTAACATCACCTGTAGCAGGACATATGGATGCCGTGCAGCCGCTGGTAGGGGGCGGGGAGAAGGGTGCGGCATCACCGCTGAGGTCTTTTTCCCCCAGTGCATCACCTCTAGCTGATTATGAGAAATCATCAGGCAGACCCCAAATGAGGGACATGCCTCTTAGGAAGCGGCCAGGTCATGAGAGACAAGGACAGGCTGAGGAACTGAGACTAAGGAGACACAACTAAATGCAGTGTGGAGTCCTGGATTGGATCCTGGAACAGAAAAGGACACTGGGGGAAAAGAGGTAAAACTCAAAAAGTGCTTATATTTCACTTAATAGCATTGCACCAATGTTAATTTCCTGGTTCTTTGTTATTTAAGAGGTCAGCATTTGAGGAAGATGGGTAAATGCTATATGCATTCTCTGTACTGGGTTTTGCAACTTTGCTATATGCCTCAAGTTATCTCAAAATTAAAAATGTCTTAATGAAAACAATGTTTATGGAAGCTAAAGACACACAACATATTTCATTTTGGTGCATTAGCTCCAAATGCCCTTCTGATATTTTGTTAAAACACTAATTTCTCAATACAGAGTTGTAACCAGTGTATACATACTAATGTTTTCCTTCTTTCCTCTTTAATTCACTCACTGAATAATTTGACTAAATAGTGATAGAACCCGCTATGAGTGGCCCCATTCTAGGCAATGAGGACATGAAAATAAGTAACACTTGGTCTCTCCTCTTAAAAATTTTAACAGAATACTAGGTTTAATAAACACACAAAAAAGGATAAATCAGGATAATATAATAAGTTTCATCACAAGTAGATGATCAAAGTACTACTGGATATAAACAAGGTACTGTCTTTTTTTAAAAAAGAATTTGAGAAGCTAACATATTGGCATAATCTACATAATTATTTGTAAACATCATACAATTAATCATCCATGATGTAATATACAGCAGTTGGCAGAGCTGTTCTCTAAGGAGAACAGAAGTGTTGGGTTTGGGGGCTGTTCCCAGTTTTGAGGGAAGAGTACATTTTCACAAGGCTGTATTCAGGTTGTCCTTGGGGTCAGCAGGAAAGAGCAGGTATGGGAGGGAGAAAGACTTTCCCTTGCAAATTGAAAATACTCCCCTCCTCCCACCTTTGCCACTGCAGACTCAGCCTTTGCTGCTGGGAACGTCAGTTGTGATTTAAATCAGTCCTCCTAAAAGGAGATTTATGGGATGGCCAGAGCCTGGCTTTGTGAAGAAAGAGGTCAATTAGGATTTCATCAAAGAGGTCTGTTAATTTGTCTCATTTCTGAGTTACAGGCTCCCCTGAGCCTCCTTTCAGAGGTACCAGCTTACACGCCACTTATCATAATCATGGATAATTGAATAATTGGCACAATTCATTTCCCTGGCAAGACATCCCTGTCACTTCTGTCTCCAGGAGTCTGTGAGGATCGAAGGCCCTGCTGAGGATTTGCTGCTCCGAGGCTCCCATCTCACATGACCCCCACTTATGCCCACACTTCTGTATCTCTAACCTCTGCCTCCCCTCCAGCTCCTTCCCTCATCTGGGAACACGCTGATGTCTCTGCCCTGCTCCTGGGTACCTGTCTGAGGGTGACTCTGCTGTGCTTAAGCTAAAGGCAGATGGCTGGGAGCAAGACAGAAATATTTGGTTCTGTCCAAACAAATAAAGTCAGTAAGTAAATGAATAAATAAAAACAGTCCATCCCTTGGCCCTTTTCCCATCGACAGCCAGGCCCCTCATTATCTCCTCAAAGTCTTCGGTACCTCAAAGGTGTTTGGGTCAAACACAAAACCATTGTTTATTTCCACACCCCAACAAACATACTCCCCAAACCAGTTTCCCTATTTCATGCGCTTGGCTCGTGGCTCCTTCCTCACCCCAGCCTGATTCTGGGTCCCAGACACTTACCTCTCTCTTTCTTCTCACATCTAAGTGGTCACTAATTTCCATCAATTTTAACCCCTTAATATCTTTCAAACCCATTCTTCCTCCAACCCCCCACTCCTACCTTCCTGGGCTGAGGCCTCATCAGTCTTGCCTAAACTATTGACACCACCTCCCCTCTGCTCCCCCGGCCTCCACTCCCACCGCATCTTCCCTCTGTCCTCCACATGGCTGTCCTAGTGCAGCTCTGCCTCGCCATGCCCCGGATTGAAACACTTCATTGTTGCCCTGCACTTGCAGGGTGTAGTCTAAGATCCTCAGTGTGGCTTGCCTGGCTTTTCCTGATCTGGCCCTTGCCAACCTCAAATTCTCATTTTCTACCCCCATAAAAACTGGTAATTAAATAACACCTCATGTAGGAAGGTATAGTACCGAGTATTTTATGTGAGTCATTTAATACTTACAAAAATCCATTTGTGGAGGTATCATTTTTAAATGCCCTTTGATAGATAATAAAAGGAGGCAAAGAGAGGTTGAGGATTTTGCTCAACTTCACAGATTGTAAGTAGTAAAACCAGGGCTTGAACCCAGGCATTCTGGCATCCGGGTCCTGATGCCCCCACTCACCCCCTGCAGTGCTGGCACTCGTGCAAAATACTGTTCCATGACTTTGCATGTAATTGTTTCCTCTCTTGGAATATCTTTTTCCTCTTATTTCCCTTATGAAATCCTATCTAGCCTTCAAAACCCTGTTTTACCATCACTTCCTCCATGAACTTTCCCACCCTCCTTCTCCATTGACCATTATTCATTCTCTTTATTACTTGGTCCCTTCAAAGGCATTATCTCATGCAATGCTGAAATTATTTACTTTTCTGTCTCATCTTAATTAGGATCTGTTAACATGTCTTATTTATTTCCCCAGGAGCTGGCAAAGGTTCTGGTACCCAAAAAGGACACTTTTTTTTTAACATTTTTTTTAACTGAAAGGACTAGTTTCCACACAGATTTGTTTCTTTGATTTGCTGGCCTTCTTCCAGGTAGTGAGGTGGCAATAATACATATTTGGCATTCAAAAATCAATTCAATTTCTCCTTTATTAAGGGTATCCAGGTGCAATTAATCAAGAGTATATATTTTAAAAACCAAATCACTTTTGTATGTTGTGATCAAGAAGAAATTTAAAAATGTATCTACTCTGAAACCTTTAGATAATGAGAACAAATATTTCATATAAAGGGCATAATTTATGTAGAAAATGTGGAACAGTGATATCAAATGGATGTTGGTGCTATAAGTTTTATCTCTTTCTGGTTAAAACAACCACACCAAGGTCAAAATTCTTAACTATTATCTACTCAAGGGTTTCTTCATATCATAAATATATCAGCTTTTGGTGCTCTCTTGTTTCAATGGACACTTTAATAATTAGAAAAAAGAGGCTTCCAGTTACTCAAAAGATGACTTGCAATCATCTCAAATATTTGCTAAGTTGTGCACCTGCCAAGATCCATTTCCTTCTTCTCAGCCTGGTAACTCTGTTCTAAGAAAACAAGGGTGGGCAATGGGATTTGAATATAAGGGGAGCATAAGTAGGGGAAAAAGTTCAACAAAAGGAGGTGTCATTTCTTTCTCCAAGCTGTGCCTAGTGTTTGGCCCAAATGATCAAGTAGGTGATCTCAACTCAGCTTCTCACTGGCTCCTATTCCCCTACCCAGAAGACCTGGGACCCTGCATCACATCACACATCAGTTCCTACAGTCATTTCAGGAACCAGCTAGGGACCAGGCACCAGAGATGACCCAAGCAAGGCTCAGCAAGACCTCCGGTCGGCTGGGCTTTCTGAGGTTTAGTCCAGAACATGGGATTGAGTCAGACTTGAGCAGGCTCCTAGTGGAATGGGAGCCCAAGCCAACTTCTCAGAGTTATGTCCCATGTCCCTGTATGCCGCAAACAGAGCAACACAGCAAAAACAGTGCTTCAACTCCACAGCACAGAGTCCTACTGTCGACAAGGGGGCTTTGCACATCAGTTAACTCGAATTACCACTTTTGTTTCCACTCTGGTTGGTTGTGGAAAAAATTTCTACCTATTTTCTTATGGTTGCTACTCAGTACTTATTTCCATTACTTAACAGCAGTCTGGGGTTCACCACAGATTCACCATGAGAGAGAGGAAGAGAAAGTGTGTGTGTATGAGAGAGAGAGAGAGAGAGCAAGAGAGAGAGAGTGCTGAATCATTAAGTAGAGCATTAATCCACTTACCAGATATTTATTGAGCACCTATTATGTCACAGGCCACCCAGAGATGATGAGGACATCACCCTTACCTTTTAGGAGCTTCCAGTCTAGTGGGGGATTAAGACACACATATACTTGTACAAATGACAATATTGGTTGAATGAATACACCTGTCCAAGAGTTTTAAGTAGGTTTAAGGGGGATGTGCATATGTGTGCATGTGTTTAATACAGGTTCTCAACTAATATGTCTGAAAATGTGTAGAGATATTCTGTTTCTCACAGTGATGGAGGGGTGCCTTGCATTTAGTACTCCAGGGCCAGGCTTGCTAGATATCCTTGGGGCTTAGGACAGCTCCCTTGAGAAACACTATATGAAACAGATCACTCTACCTATCCTGGGGATAATTTGTGTGGAGAAAGAAGGAAGAAGTAATGTGTGGAGAAAGAAGGAAGAGGAGCTTGTAATCAGAGTGACTAGCTAGCATACTATTGCAACCATCCAAACTGGATGGGGAGCAGGTGGAGGCAATAGAAGACTGAACTAAAGTAGAAACAGTGTGAATAGTGAATAGCGGACAAATTGAGAGGTACTTAGGAAATAGAAGCAAGAAAACTTGGTGATCAATGGGATGAGAGTCACCCTTTGAGGAAAGAGAAGGGATGTAAATACGAAGATAAGCTGGCAGATAGATAAGAGATATGTGACCTTGGGCAAGTCACTTAACTTCTCTGTGTCTAATTTCTTCATCTGTTAAATAGGGTCAAAAATAATGCCCACAGCACTGGACTATTGTGATGATTAAATTAACCAAGTTAATTTATGGGAGGTACCTGGAGCACTGCCTGACATGTAATCAGCACTAGGTATTTGTATTTGATATTAAAGGTATAGATGTATGAATAAATAGATACATAGAAATATCAACAGATAAGTGGAGGAATGGAAAAATGGAAGGATGGATGGGCAGATACATGGGTAGATGATGGATGGATGGGCAGATGGATGGATAGATAGGGTTGTTGAAAGATGGATAAATGGATAGTAGATATGAGAAATGATGGGGAGACTATGGGAGAATAGATGGCTCAACTTGAGGCAACTGGCCAATGTGACAGGACTGTGCCACAGGCATCCCCTCTAGATAACTAAAGCAGAGTCACCCCACTCCTAATGTTGATACCCATTCTCAGGATTTTTAACTAAGGATTCCATACAAACTTGATTGCTTCTGTTGTTACAACTGTGTGCTCTTTAACATAAAGATTAATCTTCTTGACTTCTTTCCTTCACAGTCTACTACTTGAATAATTCCTTTCAAGGTTTAGCTTCCCTAGGACCTTTCTTGTCTCCATTATACTTGGCCAAAGAAGAAAGTAAAATGACTCTTGCTATTTTGAAATTATAAAAGCTACAGAACTTTTTTTTCCACATACAGAAAGAGGTCACTTCCTATGTTAGTTGGACTATTTTGATGGCCAAGAGTGAACCTCATTCAGTTTACCTCTGGTCTCAGGAGGTTCCTGAGTCTACCAGGGGAGATGAGTCTCACAGAAGAGCAGGACCAGAGAACTGGAAGGTCTTTAGGGTTGCAGGCAGCTTTGGGCAGTTATCTTCTTGCTTCCTCAGCAGCAGGAGTTTGTCAATCCTCCTTTTTAGTGATTAGGAAGCTGTCTCATTGCTTCTCAGCCCTTGACCATACTAATCAACCCACCTTGCCCCTTACTCATCTATCTTTTCTCTACTCCAGAACTTCTGCTTACTCACTGTAGTAGATTGAATTATGTATGTCAAGAAACCATGTTCTTAATCTTTATCCACATCCCGTCTTTTGAAGATGTTATTTTTGTTAAGGTGTGGCCAACTAAATCAGGGTAGATCTAAGTCCACATTACTGGAGGCCTTACAACAAGAAGAAACCAAAGGCTAGAAGTCAGAGAAAGCCCTAGGGAGGGGCCAGGAGCTCAAGTCATCGGAAACCAGAGGAGCAGAGGAAAGGAGAGGACAGCACCAGTGACAGCAGGCAGCAGAGATGCAAGCCAAGGAGCCCCAAGTATTGCCGACAGCCAGACCAGAATGCTAAACACTCTGGGAGAAAGCAGTTCTTGCCCGTATCTTGATTTTGGACTTCTAGCCTCAAAATCTTGAGCTAACAAATGCTTGTTGTTTAAGCCAACCCACCACATGGTGTTTGTCATAGCAGCATGGCAAACTGAGGCACTCATAATTCTACTTCTTCAAGTCTTAAACTTTAAGTCACTTTAGTTTGCTCATGGCTTCTGTTACCTTATGACTTCTCTCCATATTTTCAAGATCTATTTCCATTAGGAACTAAATTCTTTCCATATATTTTATGGTAAAACTCTCAAAGAGAGTGGGAGCCTGCTTAGCCACCACCATGTCTATTTGGACAATATGTCTTGCACTAGATGTCTGACCAGTTTAGAGATTTGATAGCTCTTAGTTCAGGCACTAAACCAGGTCCAAAGAGCTGCAGTCGAAGGAAGCCCAGGGGCTTCTGGGATTGGGGGTGTGGCCAATACATTTCCTCTCTCTTTTTACTGAGAATAGCAATTTTCCCCCTACCAGTAGGGTTCTATGGTGGTGACTCTTGGCAAGCCAATCACCTGTCTGAATATCAATTAAATTTGAATCTGCTCTTAACCCTAACAGTCTCTTCAGCTCATGTATAGTACAGAGCATAAACTTCTTTAACAAAGCAGGGTAGGGTCATAGCATCTTGGAGATTGGAAGACATTTGGGTGTCATAAAATCTAGTTGCATACCAAATACCACAGCAAAAGGAGAAAAAGAGAATGTGGTAATGAGTTTTATTTAATTAAATGGACTCAATTTAAAGACTTGGCCTTATTCTGAGATTTCTTTTGTCCTTCCTATTTCTTTAGTGCTACATCCTTTCTTTTATGATATATGGTATTTGAAGTTCATAGCTTTAGTTCGTTTCGGCTTTTCCTGGCAAGATAAGAATTAATGTCTTCCTCTGTTAGTCCTCCCTACATTTAAAAGCATTTTTATTGGTTTGTTGAATCAGAAGTTTGGCTGTTGACCCAGTAGTCCTGTTCTAGGGGTCTGCCTAGATGGACGTCTTCATGCTGCTTTGATTTGGACTTGCTCGGAGAACATCGATGGAATGCAAATAAGTTGTTCTCTGGACTGGCTAATGGTCACGGTTAGCCCAGGTGCACACAGCTGCAATCTGTATATATTCACTGATGAATTATATCTGGGTTTGGGCTGCCCGTGACTCAGAAACAAACATGCAGATGATTATTCACATCCTGTTAATGAGTGTGGCATCAGGAAAAAGATTGTTTCAGAGGATACTCTCCTTTTTCAAACTGAGCTGTACTCTATCCCAAAGTATATGCATTGTGACAGTCAGAAAATCCCTTTGGCATGTTCTGCTTCTAGGAAATCAGTGTGGCCTATGCCAGTTTCTACTGATAATGAGATAAATTTGAATCCCAACCCCTTTATGGCTGATTTGGGGCCAATGCCACAGAGTAAGGATTGCCGTGTGGTAATCAAAATGGCTCCCTGCCTTAAAGCAAAATGGAAGCTTAGGATCAGTATTGTGACTTTTGTCAGAAAATAACTTTTTCTCATAGGAAAAAAAGTTTGGGCACCACTGATTAAGTCTTGCTTCCCATGGGTACAACATCCCAGATGAAAGAATCTCTCTCAAAAGTATCTTCAGACTTTTGTTCTGGAGACTTGGACCTCACTTCCCCTGGGGAGAGGTTGTGGGCCTTTGCAAACTGGTTTATTGAAGAGTTTCCACTCATGGGGGGAATAAACATGAGACAGTTTTATTTTCTCCAATAAATACCCCCTACTGCACTCCGTCAAACACCCTGTCATTCCCACTTGGTGGTAGGTCTCTCAACAGTGTCTTGGCCAAATTCCACAACTTTCCAGTTGTCTTTAGTTTTTAGAAGTTGAAGTTGAACCCTGTTTTCAAACTTGAGTCTCCAACTCTATTCAGATCTTGTCTTCTTCCCCTTCTCACCCACACACCCTGGAGTAAATCACATTGTCGCTGGCTCTAGCATCTGGTGGGGAGGTGGTGGGGATGGTGTGATCACTATACTCTTCTCCCTTCCTTCTCTCCTTTCTTTCTTTTATTTCTCTCTCTCTTTCTCTCTTTTTCTTTCTTTCCTTGAAACTTCCTCCCCTCTTCCTTTCAGTCCCAGAAATATGGGGGACACTTTTTGCTTGCCCCAGTGATTGGGGGCCTAACTGGCATTTAGTGAGTAGGAACCATGAGCTACATATCCTGAAATGCACTCGTGCTTTCCCACAAAACAAAGAATTATCCCTCATTCCACATTCACGTGTGTGCAAAACCTGTTTCTAATGATCTGAGCCTAGAAAATTACCTCTTATTTACATGTAAGCACAAAGTATTTTATGCATTTTAAAAAGTTTTACTGTTTACTAAATTTTCCAGGAATGCATCTGTCATGTAAATCCAGGAATAATAATTATTTTTGGTTTGTTCAAAACTTTACCAAGATTCGTTTACATTTCAGGAAATCATATCACCTACCTTTGATGCCACTAGTCATATTTGAGTCGTTGGCACAGCTATAGCAGTCTGTATTTGTAGCCGTCACATGCACATTTCTAACAAAGGAGATGTGACACTTAAAAAAAAAACAAAACCAATTTAGAGCCAAAGGTTATTAAACTCATAGATATATTTCCAAATTGCATTAATAAATAGATTTTATAGTATTTTATTCCCATCCTGTATGTAGTTTTTAAGTTTTAGTAACACAGTAGTAAGAAATGTGTGTTGTGAAAACTGTGTTTTGCATGGATTCATTTATTTTTTAGTTGCCCATCGATTTTTTAATCTTACTCCTATTAATCTTACTCCTATCATGCCCCCAAAAGTCTTTGACTCAGCTTCACTAGGGCCTCTTGTGTTATGGTTTCTTTGCCCAGGTCATCCTTTCTTCCTCACCATCTAGCAGGATGTGGACACTAGGGTCGCAAGGCACTGGCCATGTGTCTGGACATGTGAGGAGATTTCAAGATTGAGGACATACATTTTCTATGATCCTTTGTCACTGCTCCCATCCCATGTCATAACGTAGGGAATTATTTTGATCCTCTACTCTTATAAACAAGTCCTAGCTCATTGGTGAGAAAATGAGCTATTGTTTGTAGTTTGTCTTAGCATGTTTTATCGACCTCAACTAGGGTTATTTCCCTCTTTCTCCTATCCTTTACAATAAGTGTTCTATTTTTGCTTATCTTAACTTAAGCTTTTACTCCAACTATACTTCTCCTGTTCTGTTTTCTGGTACTTCTTTTTCTGAAATAGCTTCTGATTGTCTCATTTCTGTTAAATCCACGCTTACGCTTTATAATTAGGTACAAGCACCTGTGATTTCGGCCTGTCTGGTTGTGAGCATTTACACACTGAGATGCATGTTGTTTGGCTCTAGATGCTTCCCTGGTTCCTTGAGCCTGCACATCCATTCCTTGCCCTTCCCTTGCTCTGCCCTGTATCATGGGGTTAGGCTGAGTTTCTCAGGCTCCTGTGTGAGGTGGTTTCTGGCTGGGTGGCACAAATGGAGACTTCAGGGGGACAGGTGGGTGGCAGCTGCCACCCCCTCTCGGCCTCTGAGCTCTTCCAGCAGCTGTGTCTCTCCTCCGGGCTCCAGCTCCTGCCAGGCAGGCCCCAGTCCCTGGTCTGACAACCCCACTTCCTCCTTAGTTCCCCACAATCTAGGGACTTGGGGGACTTCTCTGTGCTGCTCAGCTCTGGGGCACCCCTGACCTATGTAACTGCTTCCCTACATCAGACCCCACTGCTATAAATACTTAAAGGGGGTTCTCTTTCCCAGGGAGACCCTAACTAATATAAAGATAAGCTCTGGGAAGGGGAATGGCTGGCTCAAAGTCTTCAGGATTTTAAAACTGAAGTTTAGTGAGGTCTCGTCACCTCTTTTCTCTGTATTCGGTGGCAGCCCCTTTCCCTTCTGCCACCCCATCTGTTTACAAGCCTCACCCTCTGGGCATTGAAATATTCCTCTGGTCACATTACACTTTTAAAAAAATGGTAAACAAAGAAGTAAGGGGAAAAACCACCACTTCCTGGTGGTAATTGATATTTGTGTTTTCAGAACAGGCCCAGACAAGTGGAAAGAATAAACAATGATGTGGATGGTTCAAGCAAACATTCACTCCCCTTGTCTGTCACAAGTGTGTGGTGGAAGGGAGGGAGGCTTGGAATGAATTATTAATGTCTTGGAAACTGTGGGAATTAACCAGAGAGTTACTGAGCTTACCACTTCATTTTCTATCAGTAAAGGAATGAAAGCTGCTCAGCCATTTCAGCTGCCAGGTTTTAAATTTTGGCTGGAATAGGTTAAAGAGCAAAGTGATCCAGTCCGTCTGTGAGTCCCGTGGTGACTTGGAGTCCACACTGCTTGCTAGGAAGGCTCCAGCACTTCCTCCCAGCCCTGGATGCGGCTTGCTGTGAGTTCCAATTACAGCATCAGATGCAGCCCTGGTCAGGAATGTGGCTGCCACCCAAATTTGGATGAAGGCCTGACTTCGTGTTGTGATTCACCAAATAAAAGCTACCAACCATCTTTTCCAGGCTGCCAATTTCTCTTTAGCTCTCTCTGAATTGGTGACCTGTAAAGACTCTGCTTAGTTAGTAATGTAACATAGTCATTAAAAAAAATAATTTTTGTAAACACTCCAAATATAAAGATAGGGAGGCAGTTGCAGTGGTGCAAGCACCGATCTGAGCCGAGGGATCTAAATTTGAGTCCTGGCCTAGCCACTCACTAGCTGAGTAAGCAAAGTCAGTGACTTAGTCATGCTGAACGTCTTCCTCTTAAATTTAAGTGCTATGAAAGTGAAGACGTTAATGTGAAAGAGTAATACATAAGTGCAAGTTAATATTCTTATTTGATTTTTCAATTATATTTTTCCAATACTGGCTGTGGATTCGTGATGTTCCATAGTCTCCTTGTATCCTTTTCACTAGCTAGTTGTAAATAATGAATTAAGCAACTTACATGTTAGCGTATGTTCTGGATAGAACCATGTGTCCCACAAGACAAGTTCAAGTCCTAACTCCTAGTCCTGTGGATGTGACCCCATTTGTAAATAGGATTTTGAACGATCCTTTTAGTTAAGATTAGGCCAAATTCAATCAGGGTGGGCCTTAATCTAATCTGATTGGAGTCCTTATAAGCAGAGGAAATTCACAGTAGGAGAAGATGGGGAGAGAGATGACCACATGATGGAGGTAGAGACTGAGTTATGGCTTGCTGGCACGTCACCACCAGAATGCTACAGACTTCACAGAAAGCATGAGCCTGCCAACACTTGGCTTCAGTCTTCTAGCCTCCAAAACTTGAGATAATAGATTCCTGTGGTTTAATCCGATGGGTCTGAGGTACTTTGTTGCAGTAGCCCTGGCGAACTAAGACAGGGCAACTAGTCAAGGGCCACCATTGACATTAGCACATGCAGTGGGGACAGGATATGAAAACTGTAACCAAAGTGGCCTCTGTTAGATGGTGTGGATTCAAAATGATCTACTGAAAGAGCCTAGATGGACTTAGATAGAGACCACGCCCCATCCTTCTGCTTCCTCTCCAGCTTGTCCTGCCTGAATTTCCATGAAGTGTCACTTTTCTGACATGCTGAGCCTCCAGAAGGTTTCCTACTGTACAGCTGTGAGGACAGGGCACCTCAGCCAGCCAGACCATGTCTCAGGACAATTGGGGATAGTGAGCATGACAGAAATGAACAGCCTTTTGAAACAGACCCAGAAAGTGGATGTTCACGGCTTAATGTGTGGTACCATAAGAACAAAAGCACTTTTACTGTCAGTGAAGCTTCCTTTTCCCAGGCCAGAAAAGCTAGTTATGAGATAACCACCAGAAATGAATTTAACAGACTTCAGTTCTAGTCTTACATATCTGGGCCAGAGCCTGCTGCCTCGACTGCCCACAGCCCTTCAGTCCATAGAATAACCATCAGACACCCATCTCCCTGCATGATGATAAGCCAGGTTTCACAGATGTCCTTCAGAAATGGTTTTCATCCTTCATCCAACAAGGTTTCTCTGAGTTTTTTGTAGCATTAAGTTATGCCTTTTGATTATCATAATTATGCTATTTTATGAGACCAGAAAAATAGCATGGAAGTCAGAAACAGACCTGGGTTTGATTCATTGCTCAAATATTTATTGGCACTTTCTATATGCCAAATACAGTTGGAGGCAGCTCACTGACAATATAGCAACAAACAAGAAAGGTGACCCCCCTACCCTTAACACCTTTACATTCTGTGGAAAGAGACAGAAGATCAACAGGTATACAAATAAATATGTAATATAAGTTCAAGTAATGTTAAGTGCTAGTAAAAATACATATAAAGCAGAAAAAAGAAATTAGAGAGTGACTATTTTAGATGTTGTAAGAGTAGGAATTGCAGAAAAAGTGACACTTGAGTTGAGACCTGAATGAGGTGACGTTCTAGCAGAGGAAATACAGACCCTAATAGGAGAGGTGGCCAGTGAGGCTGGGCAGAGAGTGCAAGGGGAGAGTGCAAGAGCTCCTATCTCTTACTAGCTACAGGACTTTGCTCAATTTATTTAATCTCTAGGAGCCATCAATTCCTTGTACCTAATAAGATTTTTGGTCCCAAGTAACAGAAGCCAACTTTGAACTAGGCAAAACTAAAGAAAAGAGAATTTATGATAAAGATACAAGCCACAGGCAGGAGAGAAGCTGGGTTTGGGGAAGAACTTGGACCAGGACCTGGGGATAACCAAACAGCACCATTCACAAAACAAGACTTCACTCAGGCTCACTCTATTTCTCTCTTCCTGCTGGATGTCTTCTCTCTCTGCATTCTGGCTGTATCTGCTCCTCTGTCCACACTGGCCTCCCCACAATTACTGAGGTGACTCATTTAACCTAAATACCAGCTGTCCCCATGTCAGGCCTCTGTTCTTGTCCCACACCAGCACTGACACAGGGCTCCATGACATCCCAGAAACAACCCTCACTCACCAAAGCAAGAATGAGTCATCTGATTTCACGGAAGACTTCATAGGAAGGACAGAGCAGTGGTCATCTGCAACCCCACAGCAAATTCTTCACACTCCTCCTCTGCTCCCAAATCTTCCCAGTGGCACGGCTAATCAAGGGTTCTTCTCTTTTGTCCCTACCCGAAACACAGCGCGCCACCCCACCAGGCTTCTCAATCTCCCCGCCCTGTGGTAAATAGGGGCATTTAAGTTTCTTCCAGCTTTTAGAGCTGAAAGTGAATACTCAGCTTCACCCATCCCTCCATAGCAGTCAGCAGACAGTTTGCTCCAGATGCCAGGACCCACTCTCTGAGGGGATTAATTTTGTCTTCTAAGTTCCAGTTCCAGCTACAGCTATCTCTAAATCCCGATTCCAATTTTCTGAGAGAAAATATCTGGTTGGCCCACCTCATGTCATATATATGCTTCTGGTCCAATCAGCTCTGGCCAGAAAGGAAGGTTACTTTCGTGGTGGGGGGTGGGGAAAGACAATTCCTGGAGAATGTAGGGTTCCTTAAGAGCTAGAAAGCCATACCGGATGTGCCAAATGCATTCCTGCATTCCTTAGGTATAAAAACCAAGAAAATGGCACATTTCTCTCAGGGTGGTTGTGCTACCTAAACAAAATAACATGTGAAAGGAGCATTGCATAGTGTCTTGCCCTCAGTAAATGTTATATCTTCCTCCTCTTTTCAAGAACTAAACCAACAAACAGAACTCAGAGAGACCTGCCTCCTGATTTTCCAGAATAATCTCAGCTTCAATATGCTGTGCAGTTCTGGATCTTGTATAGAAATTGATTATCTGAAAAAATACAATCACCAGAGGTGTATTGAACAAACTGCAACAAATTATTAAACAAAAGCACTTAAATCTTGTTCTGTTTCCCCTCTGCTAGGTAGATTCTGGTGTTGTCTGATGAGAATGTCTCCTTCCACTTCACACTCCCTTCTGGACCTACGTCTCGTCTCACACTCCAGACTCAGACTGCAGATTGGAGGTAATCCATTGGGGAAGAGCTGAGAAGCAAGGATGGGAACTGGCTTTGAAAGGGGAGAGACTGGAGTCTGGAGAGTCTGAGAGTGAGTTCAGAGAGAGGGGCTTTAGGACAGATGGGCGAGGGGCGGAGATGAAGAGAAATAGGGGAAGGACAGCTGGAGAACTGCCACCACGCGCTATGCACTGCATCCTCTCTGAGGTTATTTGGGAGACGCAGTAAGATGGGAATTCCTCTAACTTATTCTTGACTGCTGGAACATTTCTTTGACTGCAACACCCTGCTGAGGCCAAGCCAGGTGGGTGCCTGCATGTTATTTTGTCTGCGTATAGATCAAAGACTTTCCTCCAGGAAGTTACCATATTTGGGGGACACAAACCTTAAAACACTTAAACCAAGTAGGCATGAAATGATGGGAGCATAAGACAATATGGTCTTTGGTAATGTACTGAATTGAGTATAATCAGAGATTTAGGTCCTCTCTAGGGTGATAGAGGCAAACATGATTTGCAAAATCTTCAGCCAACTACTGCTTTCTGGGCATGAAAGACATTTACAAAAATTATGGAGATTCTTCTGACATTTAGACAAATAATCCATTCTGTGTGAAAAGCAAGTTTCCTCAGGGGCATTTCTAAATAATACGTTTGCTTTTCTACTGTGCAAACAGGAGTTTTTATTGATGTAGCATTCAGTATAAGGATGCCTTCCAGATTGCCCATGTACCCTTTCACGAGCCATCTTTGATGAAAAATTAAATAGAGACTAAAAGACTTCCTGCTTCATAGTTAATGAGCAGACAGGAACACATTCAGGAAACTTGTATCGAATCAAAAATTTGCATCCAGACTCCTTTAAAATAAAAGACTATGCGCCTTTCAAAATTCCGATTTTAAAAATAAGCCATACTGTAGAATACCATGTAGAAAAGAATGAGCTGGATCTAGACATACTGAAATGCAAACCTTTATGTATTATTCTTTTTTTAAAGCACTTCACAGAACAATATGTTAAAGAAATCCAGGATGACAAACATGAAAGCGAAGACAGGCCAAGCAGGTATGAAAAATGTGAAGGGTTAGGTCTGTGACTAGAGGTGCTACGCTGTTTGTGTTATAGAAAAGTACTACTTGAGTAGCTATGCAACCTTTTAAATCTCTGTGTGGGTCAAACAAAACACTTTACTAGGAGTACCCAGCTCCCTCTGTGCCTATTTGTAAACAATAATGTAAAAAACCCCAAACTCTGTATATGCATAGTTCCTTACCTATGTATATTAAAGTATATATGCAAAGTAAGGTAACCAAAAAGACAAATATATAAACTGTTATTAGTGCTTATCTTGAGAAACTAAACTAGGGTGGGTGAGGTGAAGTGTTAAAGGGGAACTTTGTTTTACTTTATATTTTTCTATTATTTGAATCTTTTACAATCAGGGTGCAGTCAAGTATTACTGAGTAATTCTTATAAAAATTTTTAAAGTAATTCACAAATATTGTGGAAAATAATTAAAAGAACAGATAACAGAAATCACCCATAATCTTGCAACTTAGAAGTAACTTTGCTCATATTTGGCTATATTTCCTTCCAGTCTTTTTTCCTACACAAATTTAAAATAATTAAGACTGTACTGCATATATTGTTTTAGACATAGTTTTGCATTTTGTCGTAAATTTTTTTCCTTGTCATTTTCTTGGGTGTATTATTACCTTAAGACAGAATCATAGAAGTGGAATTATTGGGTCAAAGACCATGGATTTCTAAGTTTTTTTAAATGCATATTGCTAATTTGTTTTCCAGGAAGGTTGAACCAATGTACAGTTCTGGCAGCAACATATTAAAGGATCTGTTTTACTGTATCCTTGCCAACATCGAAAATTATCAATTTAGAAACCATAAAAAATGCCATCTGAGTATTATCCTTAAAGTTTTTATTGAAGTATCAATGTACACACAAAGCAAAACACCTAAGAAATCAGCATCCAGAACAAGAAAGGACAAAATCAGCACCCTCAGAAGCCCCCCACGGCCCCCTTCTGGTGACGTCACCCCCAGGAATAACCAGTATTCTCACTTCTAACAGCATAGGTTAGTCCTGTCTGTTTCTGCCATTTCATTATAGTATTCCATTTATAAATACACTACATCACAATGTATTTATTTATTTATCCATTCTGCTAATAGGAATATGGAGGGTTTTCAGTTTTGGATTATGAACATTTCCTTGCACTTCTTTTGGTGACTCTGCATGCATTTTTGTATCCAGGAGCAGAATTGCCAAGTCAGGTGTATTGGCTGTTTGGATATATTTTCTTTTGTAAACTGTTTGTTTGAGCATTTGCCCACTTTTCTCTTGAATTGTCTGTCTCTTACTGAATTGTATCAAGTATCTTTTCCTGCTCTTTGGGTTCTTATTCTTTAGTGGTGATTTTTAATGAACAAAAGTTGTACTTTTTAATAGACTCCAGCTTCTCTGTTTATTTTCCTTCATGGTTGATGCTTTTGGACCCGATTTGAGAAATCTTTGTCTACTCCAAGTTCTGCTCTGTTCTCTTCTGTTGTCTGATTGTTAATTTAAATTTGCCTTCAAGTATTTTAAAAGTAGTCAAATCGTATTTTCTTTTGTGATCTTTTCCCATTTATTTTGCGTCTAAAACATCTTTTCTTATTCAGCTATTAGAAAATATATACCTAAATTTTTTTCTAAATTTTGTGAGTCTTTGTATTGTTTTTCTTCTTTACGACTTTTCTTATTCAGAAATGAATTAGCTTCATTTATTTGGATGAAATTGTGAAATGAGAATCTAAATTCCCTAAATTTCCTGATGATTTGTGATGCATACTTTATAATAAGGTGAATGCATGTATATGCTATAATTTGCTTCTTAACTTTCGTATTGTAAAGAATTTAACCTTGCCCAAAGAAAGGTCTGGCCTTTTCCCTCAGTTCCTGGCAGGTGATCTCTAAGCACTTAGAAGGTCCTGCCTGATTAAAGTGTCTTATTTTACCTGGGGGCCTTGGGCCTTGCCAGATAATCTAACACTGTGATTTATGTTGGGGCTCTGGGTCACGTGGTATCAGCTTGACCTCTGCAGGGGCTGATGACTGAGGTCAGCCACACAAGCAGTTGACCCCTGCCTGTGATGGAGCCCCAGTGAAGACTGGACACCACAGCTTGGGAGAGCGTTCAGGTTGGCAGTACTCCCCACGTGGGAGAGGACAACTGGAAGGTCAGGTTAGACTTTCCTGGACTCTGCCTCGTGTGTCTCTTCCCTTGGCTGATTTTAATGTGCATCCTTTCACTGTAATAAACTGAGAGGTTAATATAACAGCTTTCCGTGACTTCTGGGAGTTCTTCTAGCAAATTAATAAACTTGAGAGTGGTCTTGGAGACCCTTGAACTCTGCAGTTGGTGTCAGAAGTGAGGGTGGTCTTGTGGATTGACCTCTAACCTTACAGCTATCTCTTCCAATCTACTGTATGCCAAAGTCCTTTTGTATGACAGTTCTTTGTACTGTGATAATTGATTTTAAATATGTATTTTTTAATTGCCTGGGAATTGTTTTCCAACATTATTCATCTTTTTTCAACATTATTTTGGCTATATTAGTCTCTTCTGGGTAGATTTTAGAATCATTTTTTCAAGTTCAGAAAAGTCCTTTGGGATCATAGTTTATAAATTAGAATACTTTAAATCTATTCATTAACTTGTGAAGAACAGGTTTTCTTCTTATTGTTTTATTTTGTTTTTTCCTTTTCTTTTCAGTACTTAGTCTTCCATACCAGAATACCTGTCCGTTTATTCAAAGCTACTTTCTCTGGGTATTTACACATAATCTCCAAGATAATAGGCTTTGTAATGAGAATTTGGTTATAACTTGAGTGGTGACTGACTCTTGGCCCACTCCCTTTTCAAATGCCAGCAGACTGAAGTTCCAGCAGGCAATCCCATCTCAGGTAACAGGAAGGCGTAAAGTAAGGCTCTGTGTTCCCAGTATTTTCCAGGCCAGATTCCCTGGAATGTATGCCAATTCATGAGGTATTCCTGGAAATTTCCTACTATCCTGGAGTCTTGCCAGTCACAGGTCTCAGAATTGCCACCGTCGATATTTAAGCTAAAGTCGATATTTAAACTGCAACCAGTTGACATCAATATACAGGTAAGAGTAGGATCAGATTTGAATGGACCAGCAGGGAAATCCAAGCCAACTTGCACAGGCTCATTTCAGTCATGTTACTAACTTTGCAATAATTCAATTCCATATTTTATACAGTTGAAATTTTTGAACTCCACTTATTGTGCCATGACAGTGTATTAGTTACATATAGTTGACTTCATATAAATCATTTGTGTGTGTGTATATATATGTGTGTGTGTGTGTATATATGTGGTGTGTGTATATATATGTGTGTGTGTGTGTGTGTGTGTATATATGTGGTGTGTGTGTGTGTGTGTGTGTGTGTGTGTGTATATATATATATATATATATTTGGTTATCCCAAGATGTTTATGGTTATTCCAAGATATTTTATACTTTTAATTACCATTCTGAATAAAACTTTTAAAAAATTTTATCTCCTCTTGTTTTGAAGCATTCTACCTCCCCAGGATTTATTTACTGCTATTATAAAACCTTGATATTTGAGAAGGCTAATTTCCCAAGTCCTTCCCAAATTCCCAAATTTAATTATAATGCATATACAATGCAAGCAGGAAAGCACAAGCCTTGCCTAAGACAGGGATGCTGATTGAAATGCCAGGCTCACTCATTAACTAAGTAAAATGATACTATCCAGATGCTCATTTAGATTTCAGGTTCATACCTCATCAAAATTACAAATAGCTCCATTGCATGGCCCTTCACTGTCATGTGTAGATAATCACTAGTCCAAATATGAAACTCATGGATACAAAGAATATTCTGTTTTTGGTTTTTTGCTTCCGATTGCACCAAAGTTGATCTTAAGTTTCTTGTTCTGGAAAATTATTTGGAAATTTGCGTGGTTCATGAAAGTACATGCTTGGGACCTGGCTGCAGGAGCTGACATAGGATGGAGCCATCAGCCCTCTGCCTCAATGAAGGTCTCAACTCAGCTCTTCACTAAGCCTCACATAGCCACTTGTCATGCACATCATTCCCTCTAAATGCTGGTTACAGTGCAAGGATTTCTGACATCTATGTAGCTTTAATGAGAGGGCTTTGTAAAAGAGGTGGCAATTACAGAGGATGGGTAGTCAACTACTTTGCCCGACTAGAAAGGCCTCAGAGAGACTCCCTACCCCAAATATCTCCCCCACTAAGGTGCTACAGTTCTCAACATCCACTATAGGAAATTAATTACTTTTGGGTAAACCCTCCTGTCTCTCTTCAGACATCATTTAATATGTAAATTATTTCTGGAGGTGTAAAGTCATTAACACCTTACTTGGAAATAGTTTCTCAAAATTGGAGAAACTGTGACAATTTGAAAGCTCAAGCCCTGGGGATGGAGAAACCCTCTGAAATAGTTGTGGGATGGGGAGAAGTGGAGGAGCAATACAAAGAGCTAGCCAAACGGCAAAGTCGGAGGGAACAGTCCCCATATGACAGCCCTCATTTTGGGTACCAGCAGTACATTCGGGGTCCCTGGACCACTCTCACTCCAAACCAGCTGGCTACAAATTCGAGGGTTCCTACAACCACCCTCAGGTTCGATAATTCTCTAGAAAGACTTACAGTACTTGCAGTCATCTACAGGGAAAGGATACAACCAGCCAAAGGAAGAGACACGTAGGGCAATCTGGAGGGGTCCAAACACAGAACTACCATTTGTCCTATCCCCATGGAGTCACGGACAGCGTTACTGCCTTCTGACTACCATGCACAACAACGTGCATGGAGTATTAGCAACCAGGGAAGCTCACCTGAGCCTTTGGAATCAGAGAGTTATTGGGGCTCAATCACATCCTACCTGTGTAGCTGACCTTTAGTCTCTAGCCCCTCCTACAGTTCTGGCTAACACCTTTGTCATGAGCTCCTCTGGAGATCAAGAGTGATATTTCACGACCCAAGCCCCCATAAATGTCACCTTGTTAGACTGTCCAGTGGCCAAAGTCTCCATGCAAACAAAGACACTTCCATTGGGCAGGACGTTCCAGGGACCCAGAGATCACTTCCCAGTAGCCAAGGGCAAAGGCCAGACTTCTCTTAGGTTGAGGCTGATTCTCCACTATGCAGGGAAAGATATGTAGAAGATAAACTGATTGTTTGTGATTTTTGCCAGGCATGGGCCTTAGGTACAGAATTAAGTGAAGGGATAAATTCAAAACTGTTTGTATCTCTACTTATTACATCAACAGTTCTCAAGCTTTTTTGTTCTCAGGATCTCTTTACACTCTTAAAAATTATTGAGGACATGAAAGAGATTTTGCTTGTATAGGTTAAATTGTGTAATATTTACTGCTTTGGACATTAAAATTGATATTTTAAATATTTACTAATTCATATAAAAATAAATAAACCCATTAAATGTTAAAATAAACATTTTAAGATTAATTACATTTTCCAAAACAAAAAAAAATTAGTGAAAAGAGAACATTGCTTTATTTACATTTTTGCAAATTTCTTTAATGTTTGACCTAAATGGTAGAAAACTGAATTGTTACATCTGCCTCTGCATTCAGTTTGCGACTATATGTTATTTTGTTTGAAGTATATGAAGAAAATCTGGCTTCATGTAGTTTGAAAAGGGAGAAGTATTTAGAAAGCCTTTTCAGATACTTAGATAGCCTTCTTTTATCTTACACCAAAATACAAGTGGTGATTCCTTAAAAGTTAATGCAATGTGGAATTTGAAAGCCTTCAATGAACTTTTCATACTCGTATATGAAAATCTGCTTAGTCTTTATTGTACTTCAAATGCATGAGTTTTTAACATTGTGCATTAATTACTTAGAAAGTTTACTGAGTTGTTCATGTTGAAACATTTTGTTAGAACATATCACAAGATAACATTCCTTATTATCACTACCAATTTTATTTTTAACATCTTAGATATTCAAAAACTATCAAGCTCACAGTACAGATACAAGGTTTCCAAAGTTGTAATTTTGTTTTGAAAGCTCAAATTTCATCACTGGCAATATATACAGTCCAATGTTTTCCTTGAAATGACAGGCTCACTTCATTACTTTTTGAGAAAGTGTCTGCCAGATAAAAGCTGTTTTCTGCCAATAGTTCTTTTATGCAAAATATTGCCTATAAAAAGGCAGTTAGTTCAGCTCACAGCTCAAAGAACTGCACATGTGCTTTGCTTGCATTGGACTTTGTTATGCAACAGAAATACTTCATGTGTACTTCCCATTTTGTCACACAAAATATTTAAAATATGTGTATACAAGGTTTGAGAGTTAATGAAAATAAAACTTTTGCTGCTTCATCTAAGGCATTCTTAATTGAAACTGGCTTTTAAAAAACCTCTCCAGAATAAAATGAATGCTATTACAGTTTGGTGCTGCTGCATTGACTTACTGTAAGGTCTACCCACTGCTCCTTTTCCGCCATCAGCACAAATGTCAACACAGTAAAAAAGACAAATAACAGCTCCCAGTGTAGCTGCTGCTTTTCAAGATTATTCTAGCTGTCAATCATGATGCCTGTCCCACCCAAAACAGGGCTTTCGGCCTCTGAAGAGGCAGCTTTAGGCAGCCAGGTTTCAACCCCAACAGCAGTCCCACCCTCCCCAGCCACCGATGACTCAGGAGCCAATTCACAAGCCTTCCGGTGAGCTATGATATGCTATATCATGAAAAGCAAACTGCTTAAAAAAAAAAAAAAAAAAAAACTTTTACATGCATAATCTATAAAATGGAAATTTGCTTTTCCTAGGAATAATAGCCCCAAAAGAAATGTAATTAGATGTTATAATTGACATCCTTCAGTATGGTTAAAAACTGATAAATCAATAAAATGGTTTTTAATGTGTGGAAAGAAAAAAAGTTACTCTCTGCCCTCTTCTTTAACTCTGACCCTTAACCTGCTCAAACTTTAACTTGGGCAGGGGAGGGGGAATGCAAGTCTGGACAACAACAAAAAATGACAGACATTTCAGACTTTCACTAGGCAATGATTCTAACTTTTTACTAGAGAGTAAAAGAATATTGAACACACACACACACACAAAAGGAAAAAAAATAAGAAAGCCAACTGCTATGGCACTTTGAGTTATGTACCCCAGGAAAAACATGTTCTTAATTTTAATCCATTCTTGTGAGTGTGAATCTGTTGTAACTATGACCTTTTTTTTAATTCATTTTTATTGAGATATATTCACATACCATGCAGTCATACAAAACAAAATGTACATTCAGTTGTTTACAGTACTGTTATATAGTTGTGCATTCATCAAAATTAATTTTTGACATTTTCATTACCACACACACAAAAACAATAAGAATGAAAACCAAAGTGAAAAAGAAAAAGAACAACCAAAGTAAAAAAGAACACTGGGTGCCTTCCTCCCCTCCCCCCCCCCCCCCATTTTTCTACTCCTCCGTCCATACACTGGACAAAGGGGAGTGTGGTCCTTATGTCTTTCCCAATCCCATTATCACCCCTCATAAGCTACATTTTTATACAATCGTCTTCGAGATTCATGGGTTCTGGGTTGTAGTTTGATAGCTTCAGGTATCTACTGCTAGCTATTCCAGTTCATTAGAACCTAAAAAGGGTTGTCTAAAGTGTGCGTAAGAGTGCCCACCAGAGTGACCTCTCGGCTCCTTTTGGAATCTCTCTGCTGCTGAAGCTTATTTCATTTCCTTTCACATCCCCCTTTTGGTCAAGAAGATGTTCTCTGTCCCATGATGCCGGGTCTACATTCCTCCCCAGGAGTCATATTCCACGTTGCCAGGGAGATTCACTCCCCTGGGTGACTATGACCTTTTGAAGAAGTTATTTTTAAAGTGTGGCCAACTGAATCAGGATAGGTCTTAATCCTATTACTGAAAGCCTTATGAAAAGAAAGCCATGGGAGGAACCAGAAGGTGGAAGTCAATAGAACCCAGAAGAGAAAGGACAAAGGAAAAGACATCACCATATGAGGAGAACATCAGGGAACCCAAGGATTGCCAGCCAACCAGGATTTGATGACCCCAGGAGGAAGCAAGTCTCCCAGCCTCTGAAACTGTGAGCCAATAAATTCCTTTTGTTAAGACAACCCAATGTACGTATCTGTCAGGGCAGCCAGGAGACTAAGACATTGAGACAACTGGTTTTTCCCTGTCTTGGGAATCTGAAGCCAGAAATGTCAAAAACAATAAGGCACAGAGTTTAGCTGTCAGAGCTGAAGCTGAAAGGGGGCAATGGTTTCGAGGGGGGCTGGAGAGGCTGCAGCAGCCGTGAACAGAATGCATTACTGAGAAGGCAAAATGGGAGCAGAGAACACTGATTGCTGAAGCAAAGCAGACCAATAGAGAAAGACATGGGGGGAGGGAGGGGGAGAGAGAGAAAGAGGCAGATAGACAGTGAGTAGACAAACACTGTGTCACCCAGCAGAGAGAAAGCACTGTCAGCCTGTGAGACGTGTGGGCTCCTGATACTTGCCAGCACACTGATAGTAACCTTACAAGAATTCCTTTTTCTTACAGTCACGTAAGTCTCTGTTCTTCACAACCAAGAGGCCCAACTTTGTCAGGACTTGTCCCTTTTTGCCTCCTTCTTTGAGCCAGACCTTTCTGTTACCAGCTTGCACCCAGATGCTGGCCACACTGGGATCATTCCTGTTTTTTATGAAGTGTTTCCTTGCTGAATTATAATGGGCATCAGTGTTAAGTTTTGTTGTCCCTGCTGTGGTTGCCTGGGCTGCAACCAGCTCTGCTCTCACGGCCACTACAGCCACCTGTCACCCTGTGTTTGTCCCTGTCCTGTTTACCTCAATTCCTGGCCCCCATTTTTGAGCAGGCTACCTGGACTTCTACCCTTCCACTGTGCCTGCCCTAGGGCTGAGCTCCACCTCTCAGTTTCTGAAGACCTTTCCACTGCAGCTTGCCCTCCTGGATTTGTGTTGTCTTTATTCTTGACTGCCTCCCTGATCTGGCACACTCATTTCTTTCCAGGACACAGCATGATGTAGGAGGGCAATGGGGACTTTTAGGCAAAGCATGGACTTGGGAATCTGACAGCCCTGGATTCAAAGCCAGTCTTTGCTTCTTACCGGGCAAACTTGGGCTTTTTCAGTAACCTCAATTTCCTTATCTGCACAATGGGAGTAATGGCAGAAATGGCAAGGTCCTGGCAGGAAACCAATGGCACACTCAAAATTGGCAATTTTATCAAATTGGGGCCAGGAATTGAGGTAAACAGGCCAGGGACAAACGCAGGGTGACAGGTGGCTGTAGTGGCCGTGAGAGCAGAGCTGGTTGCAGCCCAGGCAACCACAGCAGGGACAACAAAACTTAACACTGATGCCCATTATAATTCAGCAATGAAACACTTCATTAAAAATAAGAATGATCTCAGTGTGGTCAGCATCTGGGTGCAAGCTGGTAACAGAAAGGCCTGGTAAAAGGGATTATTTACAATGCTGTGTTCAAGATGTAAAGAGACCCCAGAGATAGTGCAGTTCCTCAATGCTAGAATTGGTGAGTGTCATTTCCAAGTTTAGACCTGAAGAGAAGAGGGATAGAACCGATTTCTAGAACCCGGAAGGAGCAAGTCATGTTGAGAGTTTCCCCAACAGGAGCTTTACCATCCGTGGAAACTGACAAGACTATGCAGGTAGGGAGCTGAGGGAATAAGTCGCCTGTGCTCACTCATTCCTCCCTCTCACCTTCTGCAGGTGCTTCCTGTTGGATGAACCCAGCCAGAACCCAGAGGGCAGGAGAGCCTGTTGATGAAGTCCCATGGTTCCGGGGCTTAGGCTGCATCAGAATCACCTGCAGATCTTGTTGAACCGCAGCCTGCTGGGCCCACTCCTAGAGTTTCTGATTCAATGGTGGTGGGGAGAGTGGAGATTTGATTTTTCATTTCTAACAAGTTCTCAGATGATGCTCATCCAGCTGGGCTGGAAACCATATGTGGAGAACCATTGATGTAGTCTGGGGGCCCTAAGGAGAGTGGAGGAGGGCGGGGAATGATTCTGCAGGGGCAAGCAGCAGATATACAGCATACCCACTGCGGTAGGTTCAGCTATGTCCCCAGGAAAAAACAAACAAACATATTCTTAATCTTAATCCCATTCCTGTGGGTGCGAACCCATTGTAAACAGGATCTTTTGAAGTGTATTGAGTTATGGTGTGACCAACTGACTCAGGATGGGTCTTAATCCTATTACTGGAGGCCTTATAAAGAGAAAGCCATGGGGAGGAGCTGGAAGTCAGTGGAGAAGAGAACGGAGAGAATACCAAAGTGATGGGAAAGCCAAGAAACCCAAGGATTGCTGGCCAGACAGAATGGTACCAACCCCGGAAGAAGTGAGCCTCCAAAACCGTGAGTCAGTAAATTCCTGTTGTGAAGCCAACCCGTTGTGTGACATTTATCATAGCAGCTGGGAACCCTCTTTTAGAGTTGGTACAGGATTATATAAAATTTGTTTAAAGTGCTTGTCATGCTGTAGGTGATCAGTACATGTTGCCTTTCCTTGATTTCAGACCCCAGAGTGTTCTTTGACTTCTCCTGGCCTTTTGGTTTCAACCACATGCTTTGCTCAGATCTCCAAGACCTGCAATCCTGACCCAGAATTTCACCTCACTGGCTGGTTTCTGGGACTTCTTCCAAGAGCAGAGCACTCGTGTGCCTGCTTCAAGTTTGCCCAGCTTCTGGCCCTGCAAGAATGTCAGTTTCAGTCAAAAGTACTGACACTTTCTTTAGTTTTTGTGCCTGATGCAGACTTTCTCTTTGGTTCTCAAAACTTTGTTTTGTTTTGTTTTTAAGAACTTATGACCAAGCAGTTGCAAGACCTATACCTTTAAACTTTTCCCTTTTGAAGAAAAAAATATTTTGAAATACAGATATTTTTTTTTCATCTCCAAAAGGCTTAACAAAAATATATATATTTTTAATGTAAAATATGCCTTGGCTATAGCATTCCTTTCCAAATCATCAGATTCTAGCCCTGTTCATTGTCTTTGAGCTGTAGTCATTGTCTTTGAGATTATCTAGTGTTCTAGTTTGCTAATGCTGCCCATTATGCAAAACACCAGAAATGGATTGGCTCTTATAAGGGGGGTTTATTTGGTTACACAGTTACAGCCTTAAGGCCGTAAAGTGTCCAAGGTAATCAACAATTGGGTATCTTCATGGAGGATGGCCAATAGCTTCCGGAAAACCTCTGTTAGCTGGGAAGTCATGTGGCTGGTGACTGCTCCAGAGTTCTGGTTTCAAAATGGCATTCCTCTCTAGGCTGCAGCTTCTCTCCAAAATGTCACTCTCAGTTGCTCTTGGAGCGTTTGTCCTCTCTTAACTTCTCCGGAGCAAAAGTCTGCTTTCAAAGGCCGTTTCCAAAATGTCTCCATAAACTGCAGTTCCTCTCTCAGCTCCTGTGCATTCTTCAAAGTGTCCCTCTTGGCTGTAGCTCCTCTTCAAAATGTCACTCTCAGCTGCACTGAGTTCCTTCTGTTTGTCAGCCCATTTATATGGTTCCAGTGATTTAATTTAGACCCACCCTGAATGGGTGGGGTAACACCTCCATGGAAATTATCCAATCAGAGTCATCACACACAGTTGGGTGGGGTGCATCTCCATGGAAACACTCAAAGAATTACAATCTAATCAACACTGATATGTCTGCCCACACAAGATTACATCAAAGATAATGGCGTTTTAGGGGACATAATACATTCAAACCGGAACATATTGTATGGTATAAGTGTACTTACACTAAGAAAGTATTCTTTGTTAATCTGAAATTCAAATTTAACTGGACATTCAGTATTTTTATTTCCTAAATCGGTGACCTTACTGGCAGGATACAGGGCCAACAGAGATAATAAGGTGGCAGTACACAAATGCTGGGGGCACATAGGAGGTGCTCAATTGATGGTAGTTTGATAAATAAATGAACCCTTTGGAATCAGACACCTATTGTTTAATTCCAAGTTGAGCCACTCTCTGGTTAAGTAGCAGGTCTCTTAACCTCTCCAAGACACAGCCTCCTCCCCAGTGGTACATACTGTTCGTTGCCTTCTGACTGGTCATTCCTTCCTACCCCCTTCACCCGCTCAGACCAAGGTGATAACTGTTCATTAGTCTAAGCCAATTGTAATAATTCCATTGCCCTTGCCAGTAATTGGCTTAGGAATTGGGTGGTGATACAATTCTAGCAAATGAAGCATCAGGGGACATCCGCTGGGAGACCCCAGAGATGATTTCCCTCACTTTTAAAAAAGGAGCACAAGGAAGAAGCATTTTCTTTTGTATCTCTAGATGTTGCTGTACATTTGTGGTGTCTGGAGCAGTGGCTGCCATTTGGGGGCTATGAGGGGAGGCAGCCTGACAGAGCAAGCTAATCCAAAGAGGGGCAGGAAGCTTAAAGAAAGAGGGTGACCACTCTGATTCTTTAAATTTCCTGTAGTGGGCTATATGGTGGCCCCCAAATGATATGTCCAGGTCCTAATTTCCAGAGCCTGTAATGTTACCTTATTTGGAAAAAGAGTCTTTATAATATGATTAAGTAAAGGATCTCGAGGTGAGATCGTCACAGATTACCTGGGTAAGCCCTAAATCCAATGACAAGAATGACAGGTATATTTACAAGACCCAGAAGAGAAGACACAGACACAGAGGAGCAGGCCCTGTAAAGACAGGGGCAGGGACTGGAGTGATGCGGCCACAAGCCAAGTAGCACCTGGAGCCACCAGAAGCTGGAATTGGCAAGGAAGGAGTCTCCCCAGAGCCTTCGGAGGGAGCACAGCCCTGCTGACACCTTGATTTTGAACTTCTGGCCTCCGGACTGTGAGAGAATAAATTTCTGTTGTTTGGAGGCACCAAGTTAGTAGTAATTTGTTACAGTGACCACAGGAAACTAATACATTGCCTAATTAGAATGAAGGCTCCATTGGAGTGGGGATTTTTATCTGTTTTGTTCTGTTTTATCTCCAGCATTCAGAACAGTGCCTGGCTTGTAATCCATGCTCAATAAATATTTGTTGAATGAATAGACAAATGACTGAACCCTGGAAACTCTCAGTATTAGAACTCCTTGTTATGTGAGCTAAAAAATCATCCTTTTTGTTTATGTTGACTTCTCTATTACTTGCACAGCCCAAAGCACCCTGACTAACACATCCCCTGTCAATCAAGCTCAGTGATACTGTCATGCCTGCCCCATGGGGTTGTTGTGTGAAAGCACTTTGGCAATACATGTACTAAATTATGATGTACAGTAAGTGGGAGGTATGACTCATAGGCCCTTAAATGGCCAGATGCTTAAATATCCACCTCTCTGAGTCCAAAAATTAGAGAAGAAATTAGTTTGTATATACTCCCTCCAGGCTCTTAATATGGCCATAGTTTTTGTTTTTAAAAATAAATGTCAAAACCTGGCCTCAATCATGTCTTTTCAGTAAATTGGAAATTACAAAGTTTTAGAATCCAAGGAAAAATGGTCAATAAAAAGGCCTTTAGAAACTGGATCATTAAAAACAGAGTAATCAGTGCTACAAGGTTTAATTCACTGCCATTGCATTTTATTACCTGCATGTCATCTGTGTTTGATTATTTGTCACAGACCTGTGGGTGATTGTGTTTCTAGTTCCCTGTAGATCTGAGTGCTGGTTTCTAGCAAAAAAACAAAAAACAAAACAAAACAAAACAAAACAAACAAACAAAAAAACTAAGACCTTTCTGTTATCTCTAAGAGATGTTACTTAGTTACAGGTTGGGGAAACCCTTAGCACATATACAAGTGACCAATTATTAATTTCCTTTTATGGTTATAGCTGCTGTAGAATCCCTCTCCCTGTCAAAAAATTTCAGGCAGTTAGAAATTAGTTTAACTTTTTTTTCTGTCTAAGCATGTTTTGAACATTTAGCCTGAGTTAAGCATCGCTAACACTTGGTCTTCAGACTAGAAAAACTTTCACCTCAGGGTCCCAGAGATATGGTTTAGCACAGTGGTGGTTTGAGGCTATATGTACTCCAGAAAGACAAGTTCTTAAATCTAATCCATTCCTGTGGGTGTGGACCCACTGTAAGTAGAACCTTTTGATAAGGCTACTGCAGTTAAGGGGTGACCCACCTTATTCAGTATGGGTCATAGTCCTATTACTGGAGTCCTTTATAAACAGGATGAATACAGAGTAAGAGAGAAAGCCACAGAAGCGAGAAGCTTTATCAATGAAACCCAGAAGAGAAGGGAGAGACCAGCAGATGCCGCCATGTGTCTTGCCATGTGGCAGAGGAGTCAAGGATCACCGGCAGCCAGTCTTCGGGAAGAAAGCGTTGCCTAGATGATGCCTTGATTTGGACATTTTCTTGGCCTCAAACTGTAAGCTAAGAAATTCCCATTATTTAAACCTGACCCATTTCATGATATTTGCTTTGAGCAGCCTAGGAAACTAAAACATCTCTGGAGAAATGTCTGGAATCCTTGGCCCATTTTTAAAGCGGTTTGTTTGTCTTTTTGTTGTTGAGTTGTAGGAGTTCTTTATATATTATATATTCTGGATATTAACACCCTATCAGATATATGATTTCCAATTATTTTCTCCCATTCTGTAGGTTGTCTTTTCACTTTCTTGAAAATGTCCTTTGCATAAAACCTTTTAATTTTGATGAAATCTAACTTATCTGTTTTTTCTTTTGCTTCTCATGGTTTTGGTGTCATGAGACCACTGCTTAATACAAAGTTCTGAAGGTCCCCCCCATGTTTTCTTCTAAGAGTTTTATGGTTTTAGTTCTTATATTTATGTCATTGATCCATTTTAAGTTTATTTTTATATATGGTGTGAGGTAGGGATCCACTTTCATTCTTTTGCTTGTGGATATCCAGTTTTCTCCCACCATTTGTAGAAGAAACTATTCTTTTCCACTGAGTGGACTTGGCGCATGTGCTGGTTTGGATGTATTATGTCCCCCAAAATGCCATTATCTTTGATGCATTGTTCTGTGGGCAGGAAATATATTGGTGTTGATTGGGTTGGAGACTTTTGATTGGATGTTTCCATGGAGAAGTGATCACTCAACTGTGGGTGAGATCTTTAATTGGATACTTTCTGTGGAGGTGTGGCCCCATCCATTCACCATGGGCCTTGATTGGTTTACTAGAGCACTATATAAGCTCAGAGAGAAGGAGCAAGCTTGCTACAGCCAAGAGGGACACTTTGAAGAATGCATAGGAGCTGAGAGAGGAACTGCCGTTTACGGAGACATTTTGGAGACGGCCTTTAAAAGTAGACTTTTGCTCCAGAGAAGCTAAGAGATGACAAACACCCCAAGAGCAACTGAGAGTGACATTTTGGAGAGAAGCTGCAGCCTAGAGAGGAACGTCCTGGGAGAAAGCCATTTTGAAATCAGAACTCTGGAGCAGTCACCAGCCACGTGCCTTCCCAACTAACACAGGTTTTCCAGACACCATTGGCCAACCTCCAGTGAAGGTACCCAATTGTTGATGACTTAACTTGGACACTTTATGGCCTTAAGACTGTAACTTCATAAACATATAAACCCCTTTTATAAAAGTCGATCCATTTCTGGTGTTTTGCATAATGGGCAGCATTAGCAAACTAGAATAGCGCGCTTCTCAAAAAATCAATTGACCATAGATGTGAGGGTTTATTTCTGCATCTCAATACTATTCTGTTTGCCTATTTATCCTTTCAGATCTAGTTTTAGAGAGTAAACATTTATTCACTGGTTTCTTCTGATTTGGGGTAGTATAGGCATGTCTGCTCTTGATAAGTGATCTCATTTCCCCTTTCCCTTCCACTGTTGTGCATTTTAAACCAGCAGATTGAAAGCTTCCCAGAAGTGGTTCCCAACTGACTGCACATCAGAATCTCTAGGGTGTGGGATGAGGGAACTTTAAAATTCAGATGCCCAGGGCCCATCCTCATATATTAAGATGCAGTTTGTCAGAGGTGGGGTGTGAGGACCAATATTTTAAAACACATTTGAGGTGATTTTAATGTGCAGCTTGGGTTGAAAACTTCTGCTCTTGAATTTATTTGTATGAGAAATGGAGGATACATTAAGAAATAATGAGTTCCAAGAGAAGAGATTTGATGTACCTGTTCTAGTTTGCTAACGCTGCCAGAATGCAAAACACCAGAGATGGATTGGCTTTTATAAAAGGGGGTTTATTTGGTTACACAGTTACAGTCTTAAGGCCATAAAGTGCCCAAGGTAACACATCAGCAATCGGGTACCTTCACTGAAGGATGGCCAATGGTGTCCGGAAAACCTCTGTTAGCTGGGAAGGCATGTGGCTGGCATCTGCTCCAAAGTTCTGGTTTCAAAATGGCTTTCTCCCAGGACATTCCTCTCTAGGCTGCAGCTCCTCTTCAAAATGTCACTCTCAGTTGCTCTTGGGGCATTTGTCCTCTCTTAAGTTCTCTGGAGTAAAAGTCTGCTTTCAACAGCCATCTTCAAACTATCTCTCATCTGCAGCTACTCTCTCAGCTTCTGTACATTCTTCAAAGTGTCCATTTTGGCTGTAGCAAGCTTGCTCCTTTTGTCTGAGCTTTTATAGTGCTCTAGTAAACTAATCAGGGCCCACACTGAATGCGTGGGGCCATACCTCCATGGAAATTATCCAATCAGAGTTATCACCTACAGTTGGGTGGGTCGCATCTCCTTGGAAACACTCAAAGAATTACAATCTAATCAACATAATACATCTGCCCACACAAGGTTGCCTCAAAGATAATGGCATTTTGGGGGACATAATACATCCAAACCAGCACAACCAGCAATTGTCGATTGTGGAAAAGGAAGAGAAATCTTGTTTTCTAATTGACTGGTGACCCAGTTTTAACCCCAGGATTTTGAAGTATGGGGAAAAAATGATGATAGTTTCATAAAATTTCTGACAACCTGAACCATCCCTAAGAAATGCTCAAAAGACAATCCATAAATCAGGTCAGCTCCAGGATGCAGCTAAGGGAACTCTCGAATACTGCTGGTGAGGGTATAGATTGGAAAAAACAACATCACATTCTGGAGGGCAGTTCAGCTTTTAAAATATCTGCAGGCAAGTCAGGCTTCATCCCCACTTCCACGGTCCCCAAACATCTTAGTCACTCTACCTATTAATGGTGTGCTACTACTACTCAGTGGCATTGAGTTTGCTCTGCTGTAATAACTATTTGTGGAATATTTCCTTTGTATTTAGCACTGTGCTAGCAGCCGTGGGAGTCAAACATCCAACAACATTTGCCCCTGCTTGTTGATCCTTAAAATCTGATCAAGGAGAGACAACAGACCCAGCAGTATGAGAGTGTTGAGTGTAATGAGACTATATACTGATGGACAGAGTACAAAACGCCATGGTACAATTGATCTATATTTCTATTTCTGATAACACAACCTGTCTTTGTTAACTTACTTCTATTGAAAGTCTTAAAATTGGTTAGAATGCAAGACTAGTGGTCAATAGGAGGGAAGGGTAAGGGGTATGGGATGTTTGGGGTCTTCTTTTTTCTTTTTATTTCTTTTTCTGGGGTAATGCAAATGTTCTAAAAATGATCATGGTGATGAATACACAAAAATGTGACAATACTGTGAACCATTGATTGTATACTTTGGATGGATTGCGTGGTGTGTGAATATACCTCAAAAAAATTATGTTTAAAAAAAAGAAAACAAAAACTCCAAGTACAGGAAAGTGCATAATAACCAGGCACTGCTAACAGAAACACCACCATAGCAACAGTTTATTGAGCACTTGCTATACACCAGGCATTGTGCTAACTGCTTCACTTGCATTATTCCATTTATTACTCATGACAACCCTAAAGGGAGAGTCCAGGAATTTGAGTAACTCTTTGAATCTGCTGCTGCAAGTGGCAAGGCCAGGGAGCAATGCCAGTCTGTAGGCCTTCAGAAATTGGGCCCTGGAAGGGTAAACTCCCTACAGATTCAAATCAACTGAGAAGACACAGAAAGACTGATTCCACCGTGGGCCTTGAGGGATTGGCAGGGTGCTGTCAGATGGAAAAAGGCCCTCAGATCTCGCCGGGGCACTGGAGAGTCCCTGGAGGATTCTCTGGTGCATGGGTGAGGGTCGCTGATGGGAGAGGAGGAAAGCCGTAAACTAAGAGTCCTACCTAATTTTCTGACTGCTGCCAGATGTTTGTCCCTTTAGCCATTATTGTTAATGTTGTTCTGGCCCCAAATGAATATAAGTTCAAAAGATTTAAGTACCTTTTGCTCACTAAGTGCCAAATTGCATTCTGACACCAAAAAATTCTCTTCTACATTTTCCCCTGGTGGCTCACTGTGTGTGCTTTCTGGTTTTGCTGCTAATGATTTTTGAAAAATGAAGAATACAGAAAAGTTCAAAGAGTAATATAATATCAGGGTACTCACTCTCCAGAATTTAACAGATGCTGGCATTGTCTTGTTTGCTTCAGATCTTTTTTATTACTACGAAATAAAACATGACAGATTGCTACTTTCACTTACCTCCTTCCCTCTCGTATGACAGTGCTCATCATGCACTGACTGCGTGTCCTTCCAGACCTGCCTTTCTAGTTTTATGAGACCACGTGCTGTGTCTTTCACATCAATCTTAATCCTGAAATTGATGTACTCTTCCTTTGCTTTCCAGTTTGGATGGAAGCCTGTGTGTGGACCACACCTTGGTGAGGAAGGCCAGGTGGGGTTTGACGGGGCTTGAAGGCCCAGCATTAGGCTACTCCAGAAATGGTTTTCTTTTTTATGTTTTTAACATGAGGGAGGGAGCCTGGGAAGCAATCAGCAGTATCTGCAGGTCTAAGACCATGCATTTCCTTCTTTAACAGGAAGCCTTTCTCCTCAGAGAAAGTGATTCGGAAAGTGAGATTGGATTGGTATAAACACTTTTTTGTTTGGAATAAACAGCAATTCCAACACAGTGTATAGTATTTTTCTGAAAGGTCTTCAGTCATGTATATAGTTTGTAAGATTCATTAAATGTATAAAGTGCTCAGAAATCATTATTTCATTTAACATCATATTATGTCAACCCAGGGAGGTAATTTGGGCATTTGTAATTATTTACATTATAAAGTTTTCTAACTGAAAGCTGGAGAGATTCAGAGACTTGCTCAAAATCAACTGTGTCCCTCCCTCCCTATCTTCCTTCCCTCTCTTCTACTATCCATCTATTCTTTTAACAAATGTTTATTGAGCACTTACGACATGCAAAGCTTTGTACTAAGTCTGGGGATAAAAAAGCTAGCAAGACCCAGACATTCAAAAATTTTGAAGTGTATGAGGGAGATAGATCAAATAATCATACAAAAATATAAAATTATAATTTTGATAAAGTTACACAGGTGAAGATTATAGTGCTATGGTAATATATAACTTGATCATGAGATTCAAATCTAGTTTGACTCCCAATTCCCTGCACCTTTTACTAACCACCCCTCACCTCTTGAGAAGTAGCCAAAATCCCATCCTAAAGAATATGCTGTTAATCTTGTTTCTGAAGTTTCCTCTTCTTTGCAGCTCTAGGCCACTGTTGTCATTGCTGGGGTATAGCAGCACGAAGCCTTCAGATTTAGAGAGCCCCATTTTCAAATGCCCACTTTGTCTCTTTCTATCTCTATGACATGGGAATAATAGTATGTATTAGCACATGGGACATAATGTGCGTGTAATAAATGGATAAAAGTTATCATTACTTACAACTGAGAATGTTAGTTCTTGTAACCATGGACTCCCAAACCAGGAAAATCAGGCATTTTTTTCCAGTTAGAGCCAAAATTTGATGTCTAAATTAGAGTTTTTTATTGTATGTTCATGAAATCTTTCTCAAGATAAGATATAAATGTTGTAGGATTGAAGACAAAAAAGCAAAAAAAATATATATATATGCAAAAGAAAAGGACAGAACTTTGGGTGTTTGTATTTTTGGAGCCATTATTTTCCGTTTGAGTAAGAAGCTTCCAGCTAACGCACTTTAGCTGTATGTTTTGGCAGAAGAAGGAGTGGTGTCAGGACTCTCCAAACACTCTGTGTTTCTGGAAAGGTTAGTGTCAGGATTTTTGTTCCTGGAAGAGTGACATTAGATTGTCCATTTACATCCAGTAAGACTATTATCCACTGATTATAATGCATCACAACCCTCTGGAGATATCCAGGCATCATTTCTATTACACTTTTGGCTCCTGGCTACCACTTCTTTGATGCCCTAGCTTTATCCAGATAAGCAAGTTATTGCCAATGGATCTATATAATTCTGATCCGTTCTTTGGAAGGAGGCTATGGCTGTGCCAAGTGAATGGTCCAGAGAGTCCTCCACATGGATATAAAGGGACAGTGTTTGAACTGGACCCTGAAGACTGGTGCTGATCCTGCTTGACCACTCACATGCTGTGCAACATGGGCTGGCCACCAACCTCTCTGAGCTTCAGCTTCTTTACCTTGGTTTCTTGTGTCTGTCACATAGTAAGCACTTAAGTGTTTAGAACGTTCAGCTCTATGCCACACACCGGGTCAGAGATACACCAGTGCTTAAATTAGGGTTTCTCCACCTGTTGGCATTTTGACCTGGATAATTCTTTGTTGCTGGGGGATTGCCCTGCGTGATGTAGGATGTTTAGCAGCATCCCTGGCCTCTACCAACAGCAACACCGATTCACTGAGCCTGTGGAGAGGGAAGAGATAGGAATTGGTCACTGTGGGAGGGGAGGGAGTGGGAAACTAGAGGGGGGCATGGAAAGGAGGGGCCGGAACTACCCCCAAATGGGGGGCAGGGGCAAGGAAGCCCCTCTCCCAGGCTGCGGCTCACTCAGGCTGGGAGGATGTGTTTATCGACTGCCTAAGCAAATGCTCAGGGGACTTGCTGAAGTCAAGACTCAGGCTCTTTGGCAGAGGGGAAGGAACTGCACGAGAGCAAGGAAGAGAGAAGCAGGACTGCAGAGGAAGAGAGAAGCGCACTCAGGGTTTGGAGGGGAGAAAGGGGTGCCCTCTGTCTTCAAGGTGGGCAGCTCCTGGTGTGTCACAACACAAACAATTTCCAAAGACCACGGTGTCCCAACACCCCTGTGAGGTAGGTTGGAAGGTGGCAACAATAGTCACGTCCACTTCACAGACAGGACCAGGATAGAGGTGAGCGGAAGAGACAGCCCAGCGAGTGGGGAGTGGCCGGGCCAAGCCCCTGGCCGGCTCTCCTCATCCCCGCTGAGCCACTACTGACCTTAGAGTCTTACATAATCTCTATTATTATTTTTATTAAGCATATTTTTTTCTTTTGGGTGTTAGACCCAACAGTATAAATCATTTATAGATTTATACTTGGTTCTGTTGCTGGTTTACTCTAGGACTTCAAAGTGTGTCAGGGAATTTTATATTAAAGGGAAAAAAACCAAAAGCAAAATGGGGAGATGTGTAACGAAGCTGGTGTCATCCTCAGCGGTGCCTCCCAGCTGGCCTTGGCTGTTGGTGAACGTCTGCCTCTCCTGCTGGAGCGGAAGCTCCTCCACGGCACTTTTCCACCCGCGCAGCGTCCTGTCCTCTGCCCTTTCTGTGCTTGCTATGCCTTGGTAGAATTGAATTCAATGAGGTATTGAATACACTGTGAAAATCCAAGATGTGGTTGATTTCCCCTCTGTTCAGAGTAGGGTACATTCTTTGCTTTCCTCTCCCAATCTGCAGCTTGAACCACAGAAATCCATCATCACATTTGTGAACACAGTGAAACCCATCACCTCTCTGAAGGAAAGACTCATGTGACTGCCAGTCATCCTCTCACCCCCAACCAGGACCAGGCCACTGTGGAATGTCTCTGTGTTTGCTGACAACGTGGAGTTTTTGTTTCTCCAATAAGAACATTGTTTGTAAATGTGACTTCTACCTCCCTTGGCCAAGGCAAACAGTGGACTTTGGACCTGCTATCAAGTCAACTTGATAACTTGACTTTACATTTCATGATGACTGATAACACTGATGAGGGGACAGAAAGAACTGACAAGACAAATGTGAAAATCATAAATGACACTGAAGAGTCAGGCCCCTGTTTTGGAAAACAGTGAATAACATGGGCCTATTGTTTGATTTGACCGAGGTCTCACTGACGTGTCTTGGACATTCATTGGGCAGTCCTAGAATGTGTTCCATACAAATTCCCTCCATCTAACTAAACACATTACCCAGCAAAACAGCTTCATTTCCCTGAAAGAAGCCATGCAAGTCCTGCCATGAATACACAGACAAAACAGCAAAAAGAGTCATGAAAATGCAGCTGCTCAGCCTGCTCTTGAGAAGGAAAGAATGAAGTTTGTTACACCAAAAGGGTTAGTGTGTAAGCAAGTCATACGTCGAGTGTTTAGAAGGTATGCAAAAATCACTAGCACAGCAGGCTTGAGACTGCTGCCCTTATAAAGGCTGCTGTCAAGTTTGGCCCTTGCAAGTTTGGGAACTTGGATTTCAGAAGGGTGTCACCACCCTAATTGATCAAGTAGCTCGCTATTCCTAGACTGTTTGTATAAACAGTGTGGTTTAGCTGAACACCTGCTTTGCTTCTGGGAGTCTGAAATTTTGGTACACGCTAGACAGAGAGTGATTATGTGACTAACCCCTCATTAAAAACCCTGGGCTCTGAGCTTCCAATGAGCTTCCCTAGTAAACAACATTTGATACCTGTCATCACAACTAGTTGCCAGAGGAGTGAAGCATATACTGTGTGACTCCACTAGGAGAGGACTTTCGGAATCTTGTGTCTGGTTTCCTCCAGATTTCACCTCATGCACCTTGTCCTTTCACTGATTTTGCTTTGAATCATCAAACTTGGAATGGTCTTGAGGATCCTGACCAAAGAAGAGGAGCAGTTAACAGAAATAAAGACTCTTTAAACTAAATGCTTACAAAAACTTGACACTTGATATCAATGAAACTTTTAAATTATTCAAAGTTGGTAGAACTGTGAGATGGTGCAGCCACTGTATTACATCCAGGCCGAACTTGGCAGAGTAGAGAGAGAAAGAACCCAGGCCTGTTGGTGAAATATTTGAGCTACCTAATGAACCAACTCTGAAGTCACTATATCTCTAGTCTTCTTGTTATGTGAGATAATATATCATCTTCTTCTTGATTCAGTGATTTTTAATTGGGTTTCATTACTTGCAGCCAGAGTATTCTAGGAAGATCATAGGATTATAATTCTACTACCTTGCTAGTGAATTTGGATAGTAATTCCAAAGGATTCTAGGTATTGATATGCTTGATTTTGAGTATATACTCTTCACAGACAAGTTGATTTTCAGCTCCAGCAATTCACTTCATTATTTTAACAATGCAAAATAGCTAAAGCAAGACAGTTACTTCCCTGAACTGCTAATTTCATGTGAATGCGATATTCTGAGTTGCTGTGGATCAGAGGGGAATTCTGTGTAAGTAAAAGGGATCAGCAAACAGGGTACTTTTTTGATGAAAGCTTCACAATGCAAGTCCCCACAACACTAGGGATAAAGGAAGAGGTTAACACAAAGTTGAAAAACCTGCTTCAAGAAAGGGTTGAAGTCTCTACACTCATGGGGTTCCTACTTTCCATTTCTGTCAAAAGGGAAAGGTCTGTGGCAGGGTGGAAGCAGCCAACCTAAGCCTTTTTCTGACTTTTCATTTGATATGATTTGGTAGAGTTGATTTGAACATTCTAAGGAATAGGGAAATATATTAAAGGGAAAAAAAAGTGAAATAAAAATCAGTTAACTTATCACCTTGGCAAATGGGAACTCTAAAGGAGATGGCACTGTTCTCATGGCTAGTTGCTGTAAAATGATGTGTATGACCTGAACAGACCTGCCATCTTTGCCTACTGGGCCCATGATGGGTCTTCCTTCCTCCCCCATTAACGTTTATTCCTTTGGGATTCTATTTATTCAATTCAACAAATATTTGTGGGCCTGCTAGATATTAGGTAGTAAAACAGGTACTGAGAGATTAAAAACATACAGGGTCCCCATCTTGTGGAACCTACAATCCAGTTAGGAGACAGAAGTAAATATAATTACAACTGTGATAAATGTTAGAAAGGAAAATAACCAAGTTTTAACAAGAGCATGAAAGTCAAGGAGGACTTCCCTGAAGAGTTAATTATTGGATGAGATCTAAAGATTGAGTTGGCATTAACTAGATGAAGAGAAGGGGACAGTGCATGCCAGGCAGAGAGAGGAAACGGCATGTGCAAGTGCCCAATGTCAGGGAGAAGTAAAATCCTGGAAGCAGGCCAGCATGGAGAAGGGAGAAGGGCAGTGTGGCATAAGGGGAAGCTGACAGCTGCCAAACCATGCAGGACCTTGAAAACCATGAAAAGAGTTTGTCTTTATCCTAACAGCAATGTGAAGCTGTGGAACGGTTTTATGATCAGATTGGTATTTTTAAAACATTGCTCTGACTGCAGAGTGGAGAATGGCTTGTAGGAGAGCAAAAGTGCTTTTCTGGAAACTTGTCAGAAGTCTGTTGCAGTTTTCCAGACAACAAATGATGGGGCTTGGTCTAGAGTGGTGGAGCTGGTGGAAACTGATAGGGGAACTCATGGAAATTGGTGAAGGACTAGGACTTCTGAGGTATCCTGTAAAAATTGAAATATACCAAAGAGGATAAAACATATAAAACTTTTTTCTGCCAACATATACATTGGAGATTGGGAAGAAAAGACATGGTGGATTCTGTGGCATGGTTCATTGAACTTCTAGCCTAACCTCCTTCTAAAGTGCCTTCCTGTACTGTGGAGGCTGGAAAGCTGAAAACTGTATTTCCTAGCCTCCCCTGCAGCCAGATTTGCAGATGTGGTTTGGAATGTGCCAATCAGATGCACTCATGGAAGACATGAATTCAGAAATGAGGTAATAAGGGAGAGACGCAGGACTGGAGGCCTACATTCTGCTGGCGTGGCTTGTAGCAGAATGGGTGTGGTTCTGGCTGTGCTTTCTGATTTGACATGCAGTTTCCTGATAGCGGCCAAAGCAGCAGCAAACCTGGTGAACCAGTTCTCCAGTGCACTTAAATGCTCAAACATTTGGACTGCTACTCTTTTACTTAGTATTTATAGCAAATAACAATCTAGGATGCCCATGTGCTATAGAGATAGTACAGGCTGACTTCTGAGGTAGTTCCATCTTGAAGGAAATATTATTTCATGATTTAATGCATATGATATTGGTGTCTCTATACCCTGTTATGATCCTTTTTAAAGGAGCCTGTGCTCCCATAGTATAACATGCTAAAAAAAATCTGGTTCCATTAAATGCGTGAGAAAAAGCTAGCCTCTTGTCACTAAAGGTGAGCAATCTTCCCTTTGAACATCCCAGAAATGTTAAATAACTGATAAAAAATGACTCATTTAGAGAAAGAATAAATGGTGACCTTCATTTTCACTGCCAGTTTCTTCTTAAATGATACAGAAGCTGTATTGAACCAGGAAACCTAACAATGTTGCAACTTCCTCTACAAGGATAACTTACTTCACTGTAACAAATAAGAATTTTTGATCAAAAGTTAAAAATGTCAACAAAGACATGCAGGATGTGACTCTGCTCCTAATTCCCAAAATAGTTTCTCCCTTCTCTGAATATATTTTTGGTACCTATATTAGGACATTTTCTATTTTTTAGCTTATACAGTAGTTATGTATGTGCATATCTGATCTGCCTAATATATGAAACTTTAAAAGCAGTGAGGGTAGGATAGCCACTGATCTCTTGCCTGCTTAAGAATGGTCCTTTACACAACGGAGGCAGTTGACCTATATTTAATGAAGGAGTTGGTGAATTCTTGTATAAGCCTCAATCATGAGCTCACTAACATGTTTGAAAGAATATTTCCAAGGAGTTCATATGCAACTAAACAATTTGATTCATTTTCTAGATTTCCTCTAAATGAAAAAAGGTCAGTAGGAATGTACAGGAGAGCTGCATCATTGCATCAGACAAATGTTTTCTTCCTTTGTTTCCCACCATCATACCCCTCTCATCAGGGAGAGATGTGGCAAAAGAAAACTGTTTAAGAGGGAATGAGACCTAGCCTACTTATAGGCTGTATGATTATAGTCAAGATACTGGAATTCTCTGGGCCTGGGTTTCCTCCCATAATAGAGGCTGATGAGGTGATAAAAGATATATATATATATAGTTTCTTTTTGTCACATTTGTCTTATGGTCACTATTCTAGAAGACTGAAGCTGAAAGGGATCTTAAAGGTCATCTAGTGCCAGGATGGCAATTCACAATTCAGCATCATCTTACAAGCCAACCCTGACCCATCAGTACTGACTTCCTGCATCACTGTGTTGAGAAGGATTCTGAGGCTCTATTTGAGCTCAGTGGAAGGGACAGTCGTGTTCTAATAGTAATATCTGCTATTAGGTAGGGAAGGGAGTGACAACAAATAAGTCAAGATATGTCACTCTGATCTAGCCCAATGCTTTCACTTAACAGGAGGAAAGTGCCTCCAGAATGTCATGTAACTTGCCTATGGTTTTGGTTATTCGTAGCAGGACCAGTCCTAGAACCCAGTCTCCTCACATTCTATGCAATACATTTTTCCTATATACTAAGCTCTTAGGAGACTTTTGATTTCCTGTATTGTCAGTACATGCCATTATGTATTTGTGTAGTTTTTCCTCCTCCTCTAAATTATTTTGCACTTGTTCCAAACTGTTCATTTTTGCAACTTGAGGGCATTCTGAATTTTAAACTATTTCTCCAACCTGATTGGTATATTTCAGTTCCCATTTTGCCACTGGGGAAGAAGTAGAGTTCAGTGGTGTGTGACCTGGGTCCACCAATTTAACCCTATCTTAGTTTCCTCATGTGATACAAAGATATTGATTCTACCATTGCTTTAAATGGTGCCTAGAACATAGTAAGTGCTCAATAAGTGTCAACCATAAAGAGAATAATATTGTAGATAGGATCACTCCTTTATCCCAAGTTGAAAATGACACTCATTAGGATTTGTAATGCGTGTGTACTATGAAGAGTCCCTCAGTGGAAAAGCACCTGCTTTGTCTGTAGGGTTTTGGAGAAACAACTAATAATGCTAATTACTCATATAACCATAATGATTTTTTTCCCAGAAACACTGAGATTCAGAGGCTCACACACAAAAAAATTCACGTTTTAACATGCAAAAGTTGATCTTTTCATTAGCATAATACTTAATCATGGGCTGAGCTTACCATGTGCTAGGTACTGTGCAAACTGCTTTTACATGCACATTTTAATTTAATTCTTAGACAGCCTGAAGAAGATAGTATTATTATGATTCTCATTTTACAGATGAGATTTAGGGCAGCCAAACTTGACTTAAGGTTCAAACTCTAGAAATCCACATGCCTAAGCACTTTCCTATTCTGCCTTTTTATCTGTGGGCACTAACTATGTGCTAGGCCTGTGGGTCTCAAGCAAGGGTGACTTTGCCTCCTAAGGGACATTTGGCAATATCTGGAGACATTTTTGGCTGTTACAACTGGGGGAAGGGAGGGTGTTAATGACATCTAGTAGGTAGAGGTCAGGGGTGCTGCTAAACATCCTACAGTACACAGGACAGCTTCCTCCACGACAAAGAATTATGCAGCCCAAAATGTCAATAATATTGAGGTTAAGAAAACTTGTGCTAGGCCATGTAGCCATACTTTTCAGACAGATGATCAAACTCTTCCTACAGCCCAGTAGGTACAATTACTATCTCCATTTTTCAGAGGAGGAAAGGGGCTCTTAGAGCCAGGAAGTGGTCAAGCCAAGACAGGAAACCAGGTAGTCTGTGTCTAGAGGCCCCCGTAGTTCCTTGCCAAGACACCCCATCATGAACAGCTTCCTTTACTATCAAACTATGCATAATCAAGTAGCATCTGCTTATCTAGGATGCATTTCAGAAGCCAATACCCTTTAACAGAGCAGGCAACTATGAAAATTCCCGTCTTGGTAGGGGATGAGATAAAATATATATATATTTCCGCAGTTCAAAGAAGCGAGTCTCTAGAAATTCTTACTATGGAACCACTGATCTTTTTCTAGGAAGCATTCAGATCATGGCTTTAAAGTAAAACTCTAAGGAGAATGCTAATTTTAGGACACTAACAAGCTTTTTCAATTAGCTCTGCGTGGGTTTCAACTGTAATTTTTCCCCCCATTTATTTTAGGAGCTGGAAACCCTGGGAGCTTAATTGGGAGAAGAGGAAATGAAACTATGAAAAGCCACAGTACAAAGTGATTCCTCTTTTTTTTTTGGAGGCAAGGCACAATCTGAACATGAATAATTCTCTCATGTTGTCTAATCAACTCCCTCAAGTACGAATAGAAAAAAAAAAAAATATACACACTCAGCTATTTGGAAGAACTTGCCGAGAACGGGTTGCTAGTTTCAAAAATAAAGCTCTATGCAAATAACTTCCTTTTGGATTTAAGGTTTCTCTCTCTCGCAGAAAAATCAATGCTAATAAAACAGCGTGAAAGGGTTAGAGGTGGAGAGAGGAAAAGAAAAAGAAATAAAGGGCTTGAAGAGGGGAAAAGCGAGTATCTCTGTCAGAGGAATTACTGAAAAATGTAAGAAAAATGGGAAAAGAAAGTCTGAGCTGCTCTGGCAATTGGGGCTGCGCGTGGTCAAGGCTTTTCCCCGAATTCCCAATGAAGGGTCCGAGCGCCAGCCAGATCTGTTCATCCACCCGGCGTTGGTGGGGGACTGGGGAGCTGAAGTTGGGGGTGGGATGGAGTGGAAAGGGGATGGTTAGGAATCTCTGAGTCATTCAATTTTAAATCCTTCCAATGAGGTTCTCCGTGTGCCGACGCGGGCAGCACGCTGGCGGGTACTTGCTGCGATTGGTTCTGCAGCACCTCGGCATCCTCTGGCCCTCGCCCGCCGCCTGCCAGATCAAAAATTGTCCCAGACATAACGGTATGGTGATGGTTCCAGAAAGCGGATCCCGAGCGCAGCGACTGAAATACGGATCGCGTGTCTCCGGAAAGAGCCTCTGCAACCTTAATCTACGGTCTATTTGGAGACTGGAAATGTGTCGAGTGCCGCAGATGGCAGGGTGGGACAGGAATTTAACATTCTGGAGCCCCTACTTGGTGCCAGGCGTCGTGCATGGAGAGGCACACACACTGCCCAGCTTGTGCCGTAGGCCTGATGGGTCTCCAGGAAGGTTAAATGCCTTTCATTTGCTGTTCCTTCTGCCTTGAATGCTCAGGGCTGGGGTGTGGCTACGCCTTTCTCCAATTCAGAAATCTGCATTATGGCCACCTGGGCAGCGGCGCTTTGCAGCCTCTATCATACACATCATCACATTGGAAAGCTCCACTTAGCCCTTTCCTCTGCGCTAATAGTACATCAGCATTTTGTTTGCTTCTATATTTATATATTCTTCTTTGTTTATTACCTGCCTCTCCACTAAAATGTAAGCTCCACGAGAGCAGGAACTTGGTGTATTGATTGCATGCCCACAAACGGCCTCACTAAATGTCAGTTCCCTTCCCACTCCGCCACCTGCGGCACTCGATGCATTTCCAATCTCCAAATTGACCCCACGTTATCTGTTGCTTGCATTCATGCTTGGATCAAAAGAAGCCGAGGAACGAGCAGGCAGTGGAGTTGGTTGGACTTTCCTTCCTACAAAGGAGCTCCGGCATATTAACTAGGATGTTTCTCTCCCTCCCCCGCCTTCCCTCAGGCACGTGAACCACGTGGAAGAACCACAATCCCATTAAGTCCTCTCCTGTTTCTTTGGCATTAATTTTCTTGTATTACTGCCTCTGGATGTCAGGGTCAGCGTCTCGGGCCCCGGATCCCACCACGATTCTGTTCGTCATTCCTCCTACAATCCTCCCTTCACCACGTATTTTGTCCGTTCTCGATCCGTTTGCCTCCGTTTGACTTCTTCAAGGGGGCGAGTCCTCTTTGACAGTTCGACTACATGTGCCTCCTGGAACTTTCTAAAACCACCCCCTTGGCGCCACCTTCACTTCTCCCTCTTTCCCTAGCCCGGAAACGCCATTCGACGAACATTTATCGAGCGCCACAGCGCGCGGGAACCGTGCTGGGCAGGCAGGAGCCCAGGACTCGGCCCGTCTCAGCCCCCACCTCCCTCCGCCCTTCCCACCTGTCGGGAACCCAGGGTCCGAACTCCCCCGACTGCGTCATGGAATCCTCCAGCTTCTTCTAAAGGAATAGACCTACCTCCTTCCTTGGAGGCGACTCCTTATTGGTGGGAGTGTGGATCACTCAGCGGCTACCGCCCGCTCTTCCCGCTTGGCCCGCCTCCCGGTCGGACGCAGGCTCCTCCTCAGCGCTCGCGCCTCTCCCTCCTCCTTCTCCAGTTAATCGCCCCGCGGCGTTCGCGGAGAAGTTCTGGGCAAAGTATTGGGAACCGGCCGCACGACTCCGGTGTGAGCTAGCCGGGACAGAGGAAGAAGAGCCTAGCGCAAGGCCGCCAGTGCACAGCGCAGGATCTGGCCCCGGTCCGTCTGCGGGTGACCTTCCCCGCCCTCCTTTTTTGCGGCTTGTGCGGGAACTGTCAGCAGGGCTTTGCACGGGAACCGGAGAAGCCGGGTTTGCCTGATCTCCGGTCTTTGCGCGAAGCCGCGAGCTGGGCACCGGGGAACTAGGCGGCGTCCGCCGGCTGCAAAGCGCGCAGGTAAGCGCTAGGGCGCCCGCCTGAATGGCGCGAGTACATGGTGGGGGTTCCGCGGCGGAGTGGACTTGGACGGGGCTGCGATTTCGGGGGGCGCCACCGGTCTCTGGAGGGCTGGAGACTGACTGTGGGCTCTGCCTTCTGTCGCCGAGCTGGCTAGTGAGGCAGCTCCGAGCCAGGGAGAGCCGCCCTCAGTACCCGCGCCAGCCCCTCGGGTGATAGGGGCCAGGTGCTGCCCATCCTAGGGCTGGGTCCTTAGAGGGACGGCTCAGCGGCTATTGACTGGAAAAGCGCACTGAGCGCCGGGACCTGGGTCCGTGCACCGGAGGATACGGCGCCGAACAGCTGCCCTGGGTAGCGGGGAGGCGCCGCGTCGGGGCGGGAGGCACGGGAAACCGGTCGAATTGGGCCGAGCACGAGACTTGACCACATCCGCGGGATGGGGCGCGCCGTGGGGACTTGGGCGTGGTCCCGCGCTGCAGGCGCGCCAGCTCGCCTGGCTCCCCTCTCCCGGCCTGCTCGACCCTCGGCTCGCTGGAGCGCTGTGCCTTGGCTGGGGACCGTGGGCGTCCGTCCTTTCGGGCTTCCTGGAGCACTGGGAAGCGTTTGCAGCCGCTGGAGTCGCTGACCGACAGCCGCTGACTGTCTTAGGTCGTCCAAATACTACTTAAGCCGGCGTGCGCCGCCCTCTTTCGGCGATGCCACTTGCCCGCCGCCTTCTGTACACTGGTGCTCGCCCACCTCCGCCTCAAGATGACCGCAGAATCCTCAGTCGGGACTCTGAGCTGGGTGTGCTGTGAAGTTGTCACTGTCCATGTGTTTGGGAACCGCTTTGAGGTGCTTCTAAGTCACACTCGCCCCTGCCTCCCTTCCCAATATGTTGTACTGACCCTCAGAGTGTTGGTACTGGGGTGGGGACATTTAGAAATATTTTAAACTGGAGCTGTAGAAGAGATACTTCCACAGACTGCCTTTTGATCACCCACACTCTACCCCCAAGCATCATACAAGGTTCCCCCTTCTGGCCAAGGGAGATCAGTCAGGCAAGCCTGGGCCGGAATGCACCCAAGCTAAAGGACCATCCTCTCCACCTACTCAGCGGCACACCACCCTGTTTGGTGTTCTGCATAGCGCTTCTCTCGCTCTCATATTATCTCCTTTGGTTAGTTACTAGCTGCCTTCACCACTAGAATGTAAGGTTCCAGGAAAGCAGAGACCTTATCTGTCTTGTTAATGACTTGATCTCCAACGTCAAGAACAGTGCCTGATACACAGTACGTGCTCAATAAATTTATGGAATATTATGTAAAATGTGAGAAATGGTGATTTTGTAGAAGGTGTGAATTTTCATCTTTATCCTTTTCCTTTTTCTATTGGGAAAATTAACAAATATAGCAGTAACTACTATTTAATGAGCAACTACAAGTGCCAGGACATGTACTAGGCACTTTGTATAGATTATCTCATTAAAATTACACTAGTCTTACTAGCTTGGTAGTTTTAACCACATGAGAAATTGAGGCTTCAGCAGGTTAACTGACTTCCCCAAGGTTATCCTGATGGAACCAGAATTCTAGGCCATTTTTCTCCATTGTGCTGAGCTGCTTCCAAGAAACTAAAATGTGCTCTCCATCATTACAGCCAGTAGATATTTAGCTTTATCTGTAGCAAAAGCTACTGCTTAGCCAAAAGAAGATTTGTTGTTTAATTATGACTGGTTTATATTTCTGGTAATAGCTAATAGTTATGTTGTAGGCAAGATACTAGGAGGCTGCCATTGGCTATAATTTTTCATTTAATCTTCACCATCTTGACAGGCAGTCATACGGAGTTATCTCTGTTTTACAGATGAAGAAACTGAAGCCTGGGTCCAGGAACTTGAGTGTTAATAGTCTTTCTGACACTCAATCCTGCCTTCTTTCCACTGTGGTATAATGTCTGTTGTTCCCCCCCCCCCCATTTAATTTGATGGTAACTCATTAAGATAGAGCCCAATGACACAATACATTAAAATCATCCAAAGTTGGGCTATATATGGAGTCTTTACCAAGTCTTTAACAGTACTGTTTTCTGAATTGTCTTGACACTTATTGCCATTGATTTTTTTAAATTAAATTCAGTTTTATTGAGATATTTTCACATACCATACAGTCATCCATGGTGTACAATCAACTGATCATAGTACAATCATATAGTTATGCATTCATCTCCTCAATCTATTTTTGAACATTTTCCTTACACCAGAAAGAATCAGAATAAGGATAAAAAATAAAAGTAAAAAAGAACACCCAAATCATCCCCCCCATCCCACCCTATTTTTCATTTAGTTTTTTGTCCCCATTTTTTTAACTCATCCATCCATACACTGGATAAAGGGAGTGCAATCCACAAGATTTTCACAATCACACTGTCACCCCTTGTAAGCTACATTGTTGTACACTTGTCTTCAAGAGTCAAGGCTACTGGGTTGGAGTTTGATAGTTTCAGGTATTTACTTCTATCTATTCCAATACATTAAAACCTAAAGAGGAATATCTGTATAGTGCGTGAGAATGTCCAGCAGAGTGACCTCTCGACTCCCATTTGAGATCTCTCAATCACCGAAGCTTCACTTTGTTTCATCTTGCATCCACCTTTTGGTCAAGAATCCCATGATGCTGGGTTCAGATTCATCAGTGGGAGTCATTTCCTGCATCGCCATGGAGATTTCCACCCCTGGAAGTCAGGTCCCACATAGTGGGGGAGGACAGTGAGTTCACCTGCGAAGGTGGCGTAGCTACAGAGAGAGTATTGCCATTGATTTTTATGGCTGTTTATGGTTTATGGCAGATTGGAGTCTTTTAATATAGGGTTTCACCTAAACCTTTTAAAAGGCAAAGATGTATGCATTCTGAAGGGAAATTCAGCTGATTTTTACTCGTTATGGGAAGTGAAGAACTCTGAATAGTAATGCTTTATGCCTCTTAAGGACAGTGTTGGAAAGCCAGCTAGTTCCTCTGTTCTCAAATGAATGGAGAGTTGGAAACCATTACTATTTCCAAAAGCGTCTGCAACAACCTTCTAGTAAAATAACTACGTTTCAACTCTTCTCTTTCTTGCATTGAAATTGAGGGAAAGGAGAAATTGGAGAAGTGTGGCATGGTTGTTACTTAAAGTGCTAATTGTAGAATAGGGTATAGGAAAGGAATTAGAGATTCTTTTTTTTCTTCTACTTCCATTCCAGTTTTACATGATAGAGAAAACATTTTCCCCTGCATGAGAGTCTGAATAATCCATATTGTAATTTATAATGTGCTTCTCTGCAGTACTATATTTTCTCAACTGTTAATTCCATTTCAGGAGTATTCCAGAGAGGGCTGGAGAACCTTCCAACCTAGAATGCCCCACAGAAGGAAAGGGGAAGGGAAAGGGAATGTGGACACTGGGGAAGATGAAAGCTGTTGAGCCGAAAGAGCCTTCCATGCATAACTGAGAGCTGTTTATGGTTACCGGCAAATTCCTCTCCTATCTAAATCTACATATTCATCAGTTCTCTGGCCTTCTCCACTGGAGCTTCTGGCTTCCTAATTACTAGTGTTCAGACCACATTCCTGTTAACTCCAGCTCCTGCCTCTTCTTATTCTCAGTGTCCTTGGCTTCTGGTCTTTCTGGTTGCCACTGCAACGTCTATTTCAGGGTCTTAGGGACTTCTGCCTACGGGTGAATTTTCCCACCTTATATTGCTAAAAATTCTTGGGTAGCTGATACAGTTGAAAATAATGTTGATAAACAGCAGCAGTAGTAGCTGCTGAACTTTGATGTGCTAGGTACTGTCATAGTGCTGCACGTGCATTAATGCATCTCCTCCCCAGAGCAGCACTGAAGCAGCTGTATTATTACACACCCCATCTACAGATGAGGCCAGGAAAAGTTAAGTTCACCATCACTTCACAGCTCTTCTCTCTACCCATTTAAGCAAAGACTTATGAGGCTAGAGCCAGGATTCCAACAGCCTGGCCTCAATCTCCCGCCTTCATTCACCATACCCCAGCCTCTTTGCCCATGTGCTTCTGTCACTTGGAAAGCTCTCTCATCATCTCTCCCATGAGAGCCTAAATTTTTCAAGGCTGACCTCATAAACCACTTATGCTAGAATAATCTCTCCAAAACTCACCTCTCAGAGCATTAGTTTGAAAATGAGAAAATCCTGTTGTTTCTGACCACTTAGTATGTTGCTGATGTCTTTCCTTCCTTCAACACTTGGTAGGTTTCATATCCCCACCTCCCTACCCCGTAGTGCCTTACGGCCTAGGTATTTAGCAAATGTATTGTCTCCCTTACTAGATTTTAAATACCTCGAAGGTAGAGTATGTTTTCCTTACATTTCTATCTTTCACATCAGAAAGTATGCTGTCTTATTCATAGTAGGTGCTTAATTAAAAAAAAGAATACTAAACAATTACATTCGATTAGATTCTGTTAGAATATCCTATGAAAAAAAGTAATTGGATTGTTGCATTTTGTTTTCTTCTTTTTGACCCATAGTACTTTAATGCCTTCATTAATTTATTGTGCAACAATTGAATTCCTAGTTATCTGAATCCTTGAGAAGCACCTATTCTGGTTGTTCTTGCCTTTGGACTATGGGAATGTTGCAAGGGTATCTCAAATCCATATGCATAACAAACATTGTGGAATGAACATCTTGCATTTATAGGCACTATTGTGTAAATAGTGCTGCTGTTATTTAAAAATGTGTTAAAACTATCACTGAATTCAAACTAAATTTTTGACGCTGTTTTATTGATTAATGGATGTTGCCAACTTTTAACCTGACCTATGAGATCCTTCATGAATCAGCTCCTGCTCCCTTGTCCCACCTCATAGCTCACCAATCTACACTTTCCTCTGTTTTCCAGCAGCTTGGAGCTAAGTACAGAACTCCACCTGTGTGTGCCCCAGGGCCATGTAGAATTCACTCCAGACTCCCAGTTTTGTCATAATCTTCTATCCTCCTAGTCTTTTCTTCCCCACCTGTATTCGATTCCCACTCATCCATGAGGTTTTGGGATGCTTTTCTCTGTGTCTTGCGTGTTGGAGTGGGAGAATGCTCACGGCCCTCTGTGCTTTTCCGTTTTGTACCAGGCGCTTAGAACATTGTTTTATAACTGTTGGCCTGATGTCTGAATCTTCCTCCAAACCAGTGTTTCTCATGGGGCTTACATTAGAATCACTTAGGGATCTTTAAAAAATTTTCCCTTCCCAGGCCCTGTTGCCCAAGTGTCTGGATCAGTTGGCCTGGGGTGAAGAGAGTTAGTCACTGGAATTACCCTTACCTCCTTTCCCCTCAGTCCCTGGCAGCTACTAGTCTACTTTCTGTTTCTATCGGTTTGCCTATTCTGGATGTTTCATATAAATGGAATCCTTTTGTGACTGGCTTCTTCCAATTAGGGTATTTTCAGGGTTAATCTATGTTGTAGCATGTGTCAGTACTTCTTTCCTTTTGATTGCCTAACAGTATCCCATTGTATGGAAATACTGCATTTTGTTAATCCATTCATCGCTTGATGGAACTGGTCTTGTTTTCTAAAGTTCCCTGAGTGATCCTAATGTGCAGTCTGGGACTAACTTGGATTTCCTTTGAGTTTTTTTCACTTTTGTGTCAGGGCTAGAATAGTGCCCAGCACAAGCTAGGTGTGCAACAAACATCTGAATGAATAAAGCATTTTACTGAAAGTGTAATTCCTACTATGTTGGGGTCATCAAAAGATTGTCATTAAAAAGTGGTCCTCATAGTTGATTTTTTGGGGGATCCTAATTTGAACAGACCAACTTTTTTTTTTTTTTTGTAATGTGACAATCAGAAATTTGAACATGGATGAATGCTATGAATTTTAGAATTTGCTTCAAAATCCAGGGATAAGGAGGGAGTATAGATGAAACAGGGTGTCAGTGAGTTGATGACTGGTGAAGCTGGGTGATGGGCTTGGGTGGTTTATTATGCTCTTCTCTCTATTTGGGCTGTTCATGAGGGCAGGCATTGACCACATGTGCTGACAAGCACTCAAAATGTAGCTAGTTCATATGGAGATATGCTGTGAGTGTAAAGTACTGATGGAGTGGTGAGAACTTGGTATGAAAAAGAATGTAAAAATGTCCCAATAATATTTTCATATTGATTACATGTTGAAATAATATTTTGGATATATTATGTTACCATATAATTAAAACTAATTTCACCTGTTTCCTTTTCCTCTTTTTAATTGGCTACTTAAACAAACTTACATATGTGGCTTTATTACATTTCTGTTTTTACAGCGCCACTCTATACTTTTGTATTTGAAATTTTCATAGTAAAAAGTTTTTTTTTTTAAAATGTCAAAGATCTGAATTTAAAAAAAGTTCGAGAGTAAAATATTTTCATAAAGAGGTCCTCTTTTATAAAAAGATCGAGAATACTGATTTGCTCAAAGATACTTCTTTGCAGAAGCTCAGAGCAGGCAACCTATAGCCTTCCAATCTCATATCTCATTCCTGACCTTATTTCATCTCTGTGAAAAATTTTAAAATTCTTTTATAATAAGTGGAATAGCAGCCTGGGGGAGTAGAAGAATTGCCCATGTAATTATTTATCTAATCCTTTTTGTTTTGAAAATGATGAAATATTTTCTTCATCTTGGCAAAATATAGAATATCAGTGGTAATTTCATTTTTCTTAGTCACATTTTTTATTCCCTGAAATTGAATTTTCCCTGGACTTGCTTTATAGTCATCTCTGCCTAAGTGTATTGTTTGAGAGGCAGAATTGATGGTTTCTAGACTTCCCAAGACTCCTCAAGGATGGTGGAGTATGATTCTTAAATAATGATAAAATGTGTGTATTTAAAGCTGAGAAGCAAATAGCTTTCTCATAAAATTTCTTTAGATTAAAATCAGGGTACTGTCTAGATTTGTGTTTACTCACAAAATAGTAGCCAAGGTGATAAACCTGGTTCTCTGGCTTGACGTGGCCTAGAGCATATGCTCTGTGTCTTCTGGGATTGCAAGAGTAGATCTGAACTGAAAGGTAGTTTCAGTGTAAAGCAGAGCAGAATGCAATGAGCAGCCCAACAACAGACTGTTAATAAAAAGTCTTCAATTTTGTTTATTTTTCTACAGTTAAAAACTGTTCATCTGTTTTTTAATATGTGGGTCAAACTTTTCTCAGTGATAACATTTCTCCACTGATATATGAAAAGGCAGCACCATTAGGTTCTCATACTTCTCATACTTGTTTTGTCTTGATATCAAATGCTATAATAGTCACAAGAAATTTAAAGTTACTATGATTTTCTTGCATACATTTAGTAAGTATCTATTACATACTATGTACCAGGCACAGGGCTGGGTGTGGGGATGTGGTGATGATTAGACAGACGTGGACATTCCTTCAATGAGCTTATGGTCCAGAAGGGGATATAGACATTATGTAGTCACACAGAGAGGTCATTCATTACAGTGGGGATATGTGGCCCAAAAGGAATGAGTTGGATTTTAATTGCTACCCTGGAGAGAATATTTCCATTTTCTCATAGTCATGATTCAGGCAGCTGAAGGTCTGAAGGAGGAGGGGATGAGATTCGCAAAGTCCTCGATTGTAGGAGGCCATGTGGAACCAGTAGGGGAGGAGTTTAACTCCCCTTCACAGGTGTCGAATTGCTTTCTCTATTGCTATACAACATTTATTGGTTATTGGGAATTGAATCCAAAGTTGAGTCTTAACCACCTCTGTAACTAAAACTGAATGTGATCTAACAGCCTGTCCTATAGCATAGCCATGAAAGTGGCTTAAAATAACTTGTTTGCTCCATTTCTAGCATAACTCATTTGTTTAACATCTGAGATGAGATGAAGACGTAAAAATATAAGGAAAGCCCACTTGGATAATTTTCACAGGTTCAGAGCTGCTTCAAGCAAATTTCTGAGCATATATGGAATTAACTGAGTTTTCCTTTGCTGCGTGTTGAGTCAGTGGGGAATGAGGCACTGTCTTGTCTTCCAAGGTGGTGATAATTTAAAGAACAGTAATAATAATGGCAGCAGCCAGTGACTGTCGAACACTTACTGTGTGCCAGGCTAAGTTGCTTTATGTACCTTAGCACATTAGATCTTCCTGAAACCCGGGAGGTGGTTGTTATTATTTGAGTTTACCAGTGACAAAGCAGAGGCTGGGGAGCAGTTACGTGCTCTTTGGTTGTCCAACATCCATCTACTCTCTGTCCATTTAAGAAATCACTTCTTGCCTTTAGATAACGTCTTTTGGAACCAGAATGAGGGGCCCCATTCCCCTCACCCCAGGCCAGGTGCCCCTTTGCTGGACTCTGAGGCCTGTGCCAAGGGTAAAGGAGATTCTGTGGCCGAAGGTGTGCCCTGACCAGACTGTTCCTGTCCGTACAGCTTTGCTGTGGTCGGGGTTCCTGGCCTCCGAAGCCATGCCAGTGCCCGCCTCTCCAGCCTGCTCAGTTCCTTAAATTCCTCATATTTTCCCAGTACATTTTCTTTGGCTTCATTTGCTAGATTGGTTTCTGTTACCTCCCCCCAAAGAACCCTGACTATCCCAGGCCTGGAGGGGGTTAGGTAACTTGCCCACAGTCACAAAGCCAGCATGGCTGAGCTGGGGTCCCGTTGGGTGTTTTGTCTCTGCTGACAAGCCCTTGTCCAGAGAGCCCCTCAGTGTGATGGAGCCTTGGACTGGGGGTCAGAGGGTCAGAGGATGGATCCAATCCTAGTGGTTGGCTCTACCTCTGTGTGACCTGAGACCACTCACTGCCTCTTTGGGCTGGACTGTGTGGAAGAGATAAAATCTACACATATCTAAATGTCACCCAGCTTGAGATGATTTCCTCCATGAGATTTTTTTTGATACATTGTGTCCTAGTTTCTAGAAGCTTTCAATTTGAGGTTTTGGTTTTCAAGTGTGATCCCAGGAACAGCGATATCAGCATAACCTGGGAACTTGTTAGAAATACAAGTTATGGGTACTCACTCCAAACCTATTGAATCAGAAACTCTGGGGGTACGGGCCAGCTATCTGTGGTTTTGCAAGCCCTTCAGGTTGATTCTGAAGCACACTAAAGTTTGAGAACCACTGGGCTAAGGCAATTTAATTTGGTTAAAAAAATAGTGTGTGTAAGGTATTGCCTAGAAGTGGGGAGGCTGCAAAAGTTAATTAACTACAGTTCCTGCTTTCAAGGAGCAGTCACTTCACTTTGGGGAGACAAATATAAAAGCACAGTTGTAAGGGACAAGGAGGAGTGTATTACCTGCTATAAAGGAGACCTGGGAATGTTACAGGGGCACAGAAGGTGCAATGGGGGATGCTTTTGCAGGGAAGTATTTGAGCTGAGCCTCAAAGGACACGTAGCAGTGAGATGAAGGAAGGGAATGGAAGGCCAGGTAGAAAGGATGTTCCGTGCAGAGAATTGGAACCAAGGCATAACATTTTGATTCCGTGAACCAAGGCATAACATTTTAAGGAAGATGGACCAACCCCCCTCCCGCCCCCATATGTGAGGGAAAGGACTGTTTCAAAGGGAAAGTAATAGGATATGGGGATGGAGAATTAGGTTGGGGCCACACTGAATGGGGTCCGGAATCCCGTAGTAAGAGTTTGGACTTTATCTCATAGACAGTGAACAAGGAAAGAGGTGACATGATGGAAGGTGTCTGTGCTTTAAGAAAAGTACTCTGGTGGTGGCAAAGAGGGTGGGAGGCTGGGAGTTCAGGCACAAAGTGATAAGAGCTGAGCTAGTGGGAGAGGAGAGAGAAGAGACACCACTGGGGAGTACAGGAAAGTTAGAATGACAGCCCTTAGGAACTGGGGGCTGGAGTGGGGGTAGGGATTGAGGGAGATGATTCTATGGTGAATAAAAGACTGGTTATTTAGTAAATGCTGTTGGTAAAATCTGGCAAAAAATAAAGTTAGAGCCTTATGTTATACCTTCACCCAAATAATCCAAATAGATCAAAACTTTAATGTCAAAACAACTAGGAACAAGTAGAATTCATTTTTGTATTAATGGAGAGGGAAAGGCCTGTCAAAATATGACAAAAAAATCTAGAAGTTGTAAAATAAAAGACTGGTTAATTTGACTACATAACAATTTTTTCAGGGCCAAAAGACAATCAATAAACTTGGAGTTCCATCAAATCAAAGAGAAAGAGAATATAAACAGACATTTCACAGAAAATAGCAAATGACTCTTAAACATGTCAAAACTTTAACCTTACTCGTAGAAAGAGAAATGCAAATCAGGACTTTAATGAGATGCTATTTTTCACCTATCAGAAAGTGTGATAGTATTCTGTTGGCAAGGGCTTGATGAAACAGGTATTCATACACTGTGATTGGAAATATAAATAGGTCCAATTTCTGTGGAGAGTCATTGGCAGTATCTATCAAAATTGCAAATGCATGTACTCTTTGAACTAGCAATAACCATTCCAGGAATTTTATCCTATAGATATGCAAATATGGAGAATGATGTATGTGCAAGGTTATTTATTGAAGCATTGTTTGAATAAATAAAAGGTTACAAATAGCCTAGTTGTCCATTAATAGGGAACTGGTTAATAAATAATGGAGCAGTTAAAAATGAGTCCGCCTGCATCTACTCATACAGAACACTCCCTGAGATTTAAGTTTAAAAAAAAAAGTTTTAGAATATATAGTTTTATGGAATATATATATGGTATGTGTGGCATGCTTGCAGTTGAGTAAAAATATATTCGTATATAATATATATTTTATATGTGTATATATGTGGATATATATGTATATTTATGCATACACATAAAATTGGTGTGCTGGAGCCAGCTCCTACCAGCTTTGCTAAGGCCAGTTGTGCAAACTCCTTTGTCAGTAATTTCATATTGGTAACTTGAAATCTGCCCTGATGGGAGTACTTACACCACAGAAATCAGCAAATGCTACAAATCAGGGCTTTCTGTTATTTTTGCTTTTGTTTTTGTTTTTCCAGGGAGCTGGTTGTTAAACATTTGCTACCACCCACTGTGTATGTATAAATATAAAATATATACACAAGAGGTTGGAACAGCAGATTTCCCCAGGAGGGGAACTGGGTGGCTGGGGAATAGGTGTGAAATTTAAACTATACCTTTTGAATTTTGTCCCAGGTAAATGTATTACTTATTCTGAAAAAATTAGTTAAAGCAAACAAAAAAAATAACTCCAGAGTTTCAGGCCCACAGGACTTTTTTTTTTAAATTGTGTTTATATGTATATATATATGTGTGTGTGTGTATGTGTGTGTATATTTATGTATAAAATTTGCCATTTTTACCTATTTTTAAATTTGCAATACATTGGCATTAATTACATTTACAGTGTTGTGCTACCATCAGTACTTTCCATTACCAAAACTTTTTCATCACCCAAAATGGAAACTCTGTACCTGTTAAGCAGTAACTCCCTATCTCCCCATTTCCCCAGCCCCCAGTGACCTCTAATATACTTTCTGTCTTTATGAATTTGCTTATTCTAGATATTTCATATAAGTGGAATCATACAATACTTGTCCTCTTGTGTCTGGCTTCTTTCACTTAGTATAATGTTTTCAAGGTTCATCCAGGTTGTCACATGTATCAGAACTTCATTCTTTTTTATGACTGAGTAATATTTTGTTGTGTGTATATATATATCACATTTTGCTTATCCATTCCTCTGCTGATGGATACTCAGGTTGTTTCCACTTTTTGGCTGTTGTGAATAATGCTGCCCTGAATACTGGTATTTGAGTATCTGTTTGAGTCCCTGCTTTCAGTTCTTTGGGGTATATAGCTTAAAGTGGAATTGCTGTGTCATATGGTAGTTCTATGTTTAAGTTTTTGAGGTACCATCAAACTGTTTTCTACATTGGCTGCACCATTTTACATTCCCACCAGCAGTACATGAAGGTTTCAATTTCTCCACATCCTTACCAACACCTCTTATTTTCCATTTTCTTTTTTTTTTAATAGTGATACTAGTGGGTTTGAAGTGGTATCTCATGGTTTTGATTTGCATTTCCCTCATGGCTAATGATGTTGCACATCTTTTCATGTGCATATTGGCCATTTGTATGTGTTTTTTAGAGAAATGTCTATTCACATCCTTTGTCCATTTTTTAATTTTTTTTTGTCTTTTTGTTGTTGAGTTGTAATTCTTTATATACTCTGGATATTAAACCCTTATAAGATGTATGGTTTCCAAATATTTTCTCCCATTCTCCAGGTTGTCCTTTCACTTTCTTGAGAATGTTCTGTGTTGCACTTAAGTTTTAATTTTGATGATGTCCAATTTATCCATTATTTCTTCTTTTGCTCATGCTTTCGAGTCATATCTAAGAATGCACTGCTTAATACAAGGTCCTAGAGATTTTTCCCTATGTTTTCTTTGAAGAGTTTTATGGTTTTAGCTCCCTTATTTTGGTCATTGATCAATTTTGAGTTAATTTTTGTATGTAGTGTGAGGTAGGGGTCCAATTTCATTCTTTTGCATGTGAGTATTTATTTTTCCCAGCCCCACTGGCTGAAGAGACTCGCTTTCCCCATTGAGTGCCCTTGGCACCCTTGTCAAAAATCAGTTGGCCATGGATGTGAGGGTATAGCTTTGGACCCTCAATTCTATTTCATTGATATAGCCTATGTGACTTTTTTTGTGTGTTATTTATGGTGCCACTGCCTATTATAAGGGCAATTAGAAAGATGAATAAATTATAGGGGAAAAGAATGCTTTTGGTTTCGAACATGCTGAGTTGAAGTGGATGGGGAATGTCAGTGTGGCGATGTCCAGCAGGTAGGCCGGGAGAGAGGGTAAAGCTGGTCATCAGGTCTGGGAACCAGCAGTTTGGTTGAAATTATGAGAGTGAGGAGGTTACCAGGGGAGTCAGGCAGACAAATCTGCCAACCTTTCAGGAAGGTCTGGGAAGAAAAGGAGACACCTGTGGCACCTTAGGGACTGCTATCCAAGAGAAAGGGAATGGTAGTTAGTGAAAAGGAGGACTACATAATGTTAATAACAGTGGCTTCCTTTTATGGAGTGCCTCCTGAAAGCCAGACTCAGTTCTCCTAGCTTTCTAAAAGAACAGCCTGATTTAATTCTCACAACCACTCTATGAGGTGGGTGTTATTTCAGTGCTTGTAGGTGAGTGGGGGAGAGTCAATCCAAAGAATAAGCCCAGAGAGATCTCATGGGAGGAATGATATAGAGAGGGACCTTGGAGTATGGTGCAATTTCAACAGGTAGAGACATAGGGAGAGAAAGGCAGTTGAGGCAGGACAGAGAGTTATGTGAGGCGGCTGGAGGGAGAGGTCTGTGGAAGGCTTAGGGCAGTGTTTGGCTACTTCATCCTTGACCAACTGGAGAGTCACAAAATGTTTTTGAGCTAAGGAATACGCTTTTATCAGTTCCATTGGTAGTTAAGTATAAAAGTTAAATGTTCTATTACTAGAGTTTTTACTGTGTGTCTGTTGTGGGGAGGGGAATGGTGGGAGACAGGAAGAAGTATGAAATGAAAAATTTATTATAGATAGTGTGGATGGCCTAAGAATGTAGGTATTTCAAGTGTCTACAAAATTCAGTGAATGACAGATTGTCTTCTTAGTTTTGTTTTTATTTGATCAAGCTCAATTTGTGAGTGTATACTGGTTGTTTGTTTTTTTTTAGTCTGTCAGTGCAGTATGGGATGGAGGCTATGTTTTCCAGAATATTGGGAATGAGTGCTTGTCAACATGAAGGTGAATAAAGAAATGATTATTTGTTGATTATGTATATGATTGATTTATGAATTGATCCTGTCTCACAAGGCACAGACAAATCCAGCCTCACTCCTTTAGAGAAACCCTGTGTTTGCACCAGCAGTTCTTTAACCTTACAAATGTACAAATGTAGTGTAAAATGTCACCATAATTAGGTTTTCAACTCAGTTTTTCGCTAGCCCAGAATTGTTTTAACTTTGTTACATGTGTATCATTAAGTAATAATACCAGTAAGTGTCAATAAAGAAAGGGGTAATGGTTGTGGCATAAACTGGGTTCAGAATAAGAGAAGCTTTTTTGTATGGACTTCTTCATACAAACTTGCTAACGAATCATACCCTTGACTTGTAATTCCTGTTTTTCTGGTCTTAAAGCCCATGGGCCAAAATAGCATTCCATTTTGTTTATTACTTCAAGTTCTACATCATTTGTTCCTTGATTAAGGGCCTGGAAGTCTCTTTTGTTCTCCGGCTTCTAAAAGGATGTGTAGATAGGTGTAGATAGATGTTTATATAAGGTGACTACCTTTTCTGAACCTGAAATCAAGATACCTTTGCCTGACAAATGCCGGGGAACAGAACAGGATGTTGGAGTTTGGGACTCCTCTGTAACATGCGTAGTGTGTGATCCCGAAAGATGCCCCTATTTTCCTTGCTACAAACTTCACAGATGAGTTGAGCAAAATAACCATGTTCTAGGAGGCCACACACTCGGGTCTTGCTCTAGCTAGTTAACGCAGGAGGAGGCTTCGCAAGCTACCATTTCTCCTTTGCTTCTCAGAGGAGTTGAGAATAAACCACATATTAAAAGATGTGAAGGTGGTTCTGGAGGAAATGAGAGCCAGGTGATGGCTAACTCGGCAGGGAGCCAGCTGGAGGAGCTGGGCATGTAGGAATGGGATGCGGGGTGTTAGATTTCTCTGGGGCAGTGGCTCAAAACTTCAGCAGCACCAGAATGACCTGGAGGGCTGTTAAAACACGTTGCTGGGCCCCACTCCCAGAGTTTCTGATTTAGTGGATCTGTGGTGGGGCCCTGGTTTCTGCATCTCTAACAAGTTCCCAGATGATGCTGATGCTGCTGGTCCATGACCCCCTTGAATCCAAGCCATGATTCCATGGGCAATGGATGGAGCCTTGACCAGCCCGATCTGCTCTGATTTGGGGAGGAACCAGAGAATGTTAGATTTTCATGATCCCTTATTTTATATAGCTTTTCCACATTTGCAAAACACTTCAAATCCCTTTGCTTCTCACAACAACCCCGTAAGATAGGCAGGACAGGTTTGTACAGCTGAACTTACCCAAGGGGCAAATGGCAGAGCTGAGACTTGCATCTGGTTTCTGACTGTAGTTATAGTGCTTCTTCCACATTGCCTTTAAAGCTAGAAAAGAGCTTAGAGGTCATCTATTCTGGTAACTTTCAAAGTTGGTTAGTTTGATTTTAATCACAATTCCCTCCCCACCAAGACATAGTTTTACACCACAACCCGATATGCATATACATGTATGTATAGAACTGAACAAAAGTTTCATATAACAATACTTGCCTTTACTATTTTTATTTCCTGTTCTATTCTGTCAGTTATTTAAATGAACTTTTAATTTTAGAATAGTTTTAAATTTATAGAAAAGTTGTACAAAGAGTAGCTCTATGCTTCATACCCAGTTTCTTTTATTATTAAAAATTAACACCTTATTTTTATCTTACTAACATTAACATCTTAGGTTAGTATGATATATTTGTCACAATTAACGAACTAGTATTGATACATTATTATTAACTAGAGTGTACACTTTATTCAGATTTTCTTAATTTTTGCCATATGTCCTTCTTTTGTTCTAGAACTCCACTAAGGATACCACATCACTTTTAGTTACCATGTCTCTTTAGGCTCCTCTTGGCTGTGACAGTTTCTCAGACTTTCCTTGTTTTTGATTACCTTGACAGTTTTGAAAACTGCTGGTCAGATATTGTGTAGAATGTCCCTCCATGGGATTTGTCTGATTCTCATGATTGGACTGGAGTTGAGGGTTTGGGGGAGGAAGATCGCAGAGGTAACATACTGCTCTCATCATATCATAGTAAGGGTACATACTATCACGTGACTTACCACTGTTGATGTTGACCTTGATCACCTCAATGAGAAGTGTTGTCATGTTTCTCCACTGTAAAGTTGCTCTTCTCCCCTCACTCCTTTCCATACAGTGCTCTCCAGGTCCAGCCCACAGCTAAGGAGTAGGTAGTTATGCTCCACCTCCTTGAGGGTAAAGTATCTACATAAGTTATTTGGAATTCTGCTTGGGAGATTTCTCTATTCTCCCCATTTATTTTTTTATTCAATCAGTATTTATATCAGTTTGGACTCAGGAATATTTATTTATTTTATACTTTGGGTAATAATCCAGATGTACCTTATTTATTTTGTTTCAGCTTTGTTCCAGCTTTGGCCATCATGAGCTCAGTTGGTTCTAGTATCCCTTTGATGTAGCCCATCACGTGATCTCTTGGAGCATGACCTTATTTTCTGACACTACAAGATGCTCTGGGATCAGCTTGTATAGTCCCTAACCCAGCTCTAGAAGCTTACTGTTTTTAATGCTGATCTTGATCTACTAAATGTACTTGACCACCCACTACATGGGTCACCACCCACAGTTTGAAAAACACTAATCCAGTTCCACCCCTCTTGTGTTAAAGATAGGGAAATTGTCACCTTGAAAGGTGCAGTGGCTTATATCCAAGGCCACACCTGGCTGGGAGCAAAGCCAGGACCAGGACCCAGCCTTCTGAACTTCCATCCTTTGTCCTTTCTGCTACTTCATGCTGACAGAGCCAACATTCAGAATCTGCTTCAGCATTCTCACCATATCACTCAGGTTCTTGTGCATAGACAGTCACGTTGAATTCAATTTGATTGGCTACTGCCCACCCAGGGCAGAGATATTGGCAAAAGGATGCAAAGGGTACTGGACACCTTCCTTGTGGAGGCTGCCAGCAAGTCTGTGTTATACTTACAATGGAGTTTTGTAATCGTGGACAAGTTACAAACCTACAGCATGCGATTGCTGATGTCAGCACTGTGTAACTGCATTTTTTTAATCATTTTAGAATTGTAGAATATAACATATATACATAAAAGTGGTAACTTTCTAAGTATAATTTAACAAGTAGAGAGCAAATTTCAAAGAATATTATAGGTTACAATTCCACAGTTTCAGTTATTTCCTTATTATGAAATATAACATATATACAAAAGAGTAATATCTTTAAAAGTATGATTTACCTAGTAGATATATAGGAAATTTCCGAAGTTATGAATTATAGTACCATAGTGTCAGTCATTTCCTTATTGTGAAAGCTAACATATATACGAAAAGGTATAGCTTTCAGATTACAAATTAAGTAGCTGTATAACAAGTTTCTGAAGATGCTATGTGTTACAGTTCCACCATTTCAGTTTTTTCCTTCTAATGATTCTAATACCCTAGCAACTAAGGAAAGGAAAATTAATAAAGATTCAGTATTCATAATCCTTTGTTAAATTCCATCTTGTCTGTTGCTATCCCTTCCTGTAGTTTAATCGCTTTCCCAATCTTCAGGGATGTCTAGGCAGTGACCACCCTAACCTGTTCGTGTTGAAAAGGGGTGTCAACTTTATGAGCAGCTACTGCAATTTTGCTACATGATTGGCCTGTTTTGTAGGGGAAATAGGGACAGAACTGTTTTCTGCCTTTCTGTGGGGGGGGGGGGTGTATCAAAAAGAAGTGGGATCTAGCAGCAAAGTCCCCAAATTTGACTTCATCCTGTGGTCTCCTAGGATCCATAAAAACTAAGCTGAAGGGACAGGTTTTTGCTGTTCTGAAGGCCCAAATAACCTGGTATTAGGATCTGGTATAAATAAGCAATTACACTGAGAAGCTTATTTTCTTTTGTGAGCGGAAATAGTTCAATTAGCAACAGATTCCTAAATTGAAGGGAATAGTAAAGGACAAATTTATTTCTTATTCATCTCTAAGAATCTTGTTTCAGAGGATATTTTTGATCTTTTTATAATTTAGGGTGGGAGCTTTGGTTGAAGAATTATTCTTTTAAAGGGTTTTAAAGGAATAAGGCAGCATTGATGAATTAGGACATTTTGTCTGTAAGCAATAGAAGCCCATCCAGCTTAGGGACAATTTAAAAGAAAATGTATTGGCTTATTTAGCTAAAAATCCAAGAGTAAGGCTAACTTCAGGCATGGCTGGACCTAGGGGTTCAAATAGGTTCACGGGCACCCCTTTTGTTGCCTTTTCCTGGTCTGTTTTCATCTGTCTTTGTTCTTAGGCAGGTTTTCTCTGTGCCAGCATCTTAGGAACTACTGGCTTATTTTCTGAAGGTTAAACAATTTTATTAGTTCTGCAGATGCTTGTTGGCTCTGATTGTCCCTGCGTGGGTCAGGTGCTTAAGCATGAACCGGTCACTGGGGCCAGAGGTTTCAGGGCACTCGTTGGCCACGCCTGAATCAGCCATTCCTTCCGGAACTAGGGGTAGAGCTGATTCCTCAGAGGAAGATAGAGGTATGGTTTTTACCAGAAGGCGGAGTTTCCTGGACATGGAAAAATAATGCATGCTCATCCTCTGCAGTGTTGTGAACACTCAGGGTAAATGCTTGATGAATGAGTAAATGCCCAACTCTGGGATGCTAACCATAGTTTTGTTTATTTAGTCCCCTGCTGATCTATTCTTTTTAATTTGTGGACTTGTGAGTTCCACAGAGACCTGCTTGTTATTCATTGATCAATGCACTATCTTGACTGCCAACCCTTGTCAGACCTCCAACAAATGCTGCTTCTTGCTGTCTCTTTTGCTTTTTTTAAGGCTAATTTCAGTTAGTCTTGGCTAGAATATGGTGAGCCTCTCTTCTGTAAAACTCATTTACTGTTTAATCACATCAGTGTTGGACCATTTATGATGGTTCTGGCTGAATGGTCAGCGTAGATGTCTTGAACCAATATGTTTTGCTGTTGGGGTCAAGGAGGTAACTTCCGATCTTCCTTTTTCTTAACTCAAATCATTAGTGGTTAATTCTAATCCTCTCTTCTTTAGGGATAGAAGGATATATATTTTTTTAAAATCAGGAGATGAGCCAAGAATAATTAGTTCCAGATTTTAGAGAATTTTGTTTGAAAGTTTGATGATTGAAGTCCCTCTGGCTTCTTTTCTTTGTTGCTACCTGCCTTCTGCAAATTTCCCTGCTTATTAGCACCTCTTCCGGAGGTGGACAAAGTAATGTCAAGGGTATAATTAAAATCTTGACAGCATCCCATGGTTTTTCTTGTTTTACTCTGGAGGGACTGCCTACTTGATTTTTCTGTGCAAAACCAGTTTCATGTACTGACTAGCATGAATTGTGTTGGATTATCTGTGAATTCCAGTTAATCAGCCTTTTGGTGTCTCCTTTTACAACAGGAAGTTGAAATTTGTCTTCAAAGACTTCTCCCTCTGGTGATTACCTAAATTTCAGCTTTTTCCTTTTGCCTCCCTATTCAGTCTTATCTGGAGCAAATTAAAAATGAATTAATGCCAAGATCAAAAGACTGTAACTGTTTGGGTCTGTTTATCAGTCTCAGAGTACCTGTTTTCTCTATATTTCAAAGCCAAATAGAAAAGGTTTTTAGAAATCTGTCTCTATTAGCACAGATAATCAAGTTTACTATACATAGATTTTTGTATTGGCTAGTTTCTGTGTTTATTTAAAATACTTCTTGACTAATTCAATGCCGTCAATTTTTTTTTTTAATTTTAAAAAAAATCTTGAAAATATCTGTATCTGGACTGTGGTCAAGATTCACAAAAACCATTTTGATTAGGTTTTTCATTCATTTATGCAACATACAAACAGGGCATGCCTTTGTATCATGAGAATATTTTTAGAAGACTAATGGGGTGGAAGGATTTTTGTTTCACTCCCTTGGTTTCTCTCTGTTCAGACACCTGCAGTTGCCATTAATTACTACTCCCATGGCTCTGTCCCTTTGTCTGTTGTGCAGTGTTTTAAAATAATACTGGGAGGAAAGCTGGGTGCTGCAGCAAGTATCTGTATTGGAATAAATAGATTTTTTTTTCTTTTTCGGGGGGGTGGGTAGCTCAGCAGAAGGTTCATTTAAGAATAATCGCTGTTTTCTTAAAGAAGCACTTTTTCTTTTCAAAATTTTCTTCAATCTTAGTATACTCCCAAGTATTCTAAGGGAGTCCTCTGGCCACCTCATTTTTTTCTTAATCCAAAAATTTTGAATACCATTTGTCACTCTGCATTGTTTCAGAAATAGAAAATGCTTGCTTTGTGCAACATCTCTTTTCAGTTGTAGGTTCTTGGACCAAACCAGTGCAAGTTAGTTGAGTTTGCAAGTCGCCCCAAATCACCATGACACTTAAAAACATTTATTCATGAAAGATATTTTAAAATAAATATATTCTCTTTTGGAGGTTTAGCCTATTGCTCTTTTTTTATTTTAGGTAAACTTTCTAATTTAAGTATAACATACTGGCAGAAAACTACAAAAGGCACAAATGTATAGTGTACTGAATTTTCATGAGATGAACTCATCTGCATAATCAGCATTCACATCAAGAAATAGAATATTACAAGGTCCTCCGAGGCCTCCTTTATATGCTCCCCCTTCCCTATCCCCAAAGGATAATGACTGTCTGATGTTAACACCATCAGTTAGCTTTGCCTCTTTATTAAATTTATAAATATTGGATTATACAGACTTTTTGGGTCTGTGAGATTCACTCACATTTTGGTGTGTGGATATAGTTTGCTCATTCCTATCACTAGTAGAATTCCACTGTATGACGAGAACAAAATTTATTTATCCAGTCTATTATTGATAAATATTTGGGTTTCTCCCATTTGGGGCTGTTACAGTCAGCGCTGAGGTGAACATCCTTGTACATGGCTTTTGGTGAACAGACTCCAGCTTTTTTTTTGAGTGTATGCCTAGGATTAGAGTTTCTGGGTCACAGGGTTAGCATGTATTTATCTTTAGTTGATTTTCCCAAACAGTTTTCCAAATTGGTTATACCAGTTTGCATTTCTTCCAGCAGTATATAGGAGATCTAGTTGCTCTACATTTACACTCGATATTTTCTGTCTTTTTTGTTTTAACCATTCTGGTCGATGTTAATGGTATTTCATTGTGGTTTTAAATTGTGTTTCCTTGATTGTTAAAGAAGTTGATCGCCTTTTCATGGATTTATTGTGCTTCGGTACATTCCTTTTTTTTTTTAATACTTTGATCTTAGCTATGTTCTTTGGTCATTTAAATCACAACCATGATTTCAGTGTTTAAAGAAACAAAAAACCTAGGGGAAGAATTTATCAGTATTTATTAATTTGTCTATGAACTTCTAGGGCAAAGAACAAACAAGTCTCCAGATCTTTGTGTTACTCGCTCATCAGATTTACTGTGTTGTTTTGTAAGTTTAAAGACACATATGCAGCTACAGACTTTCTAATAGAGTCTTTTTCTGGATGTCATAGGGGATGTTAAAAAGAGGAATGTCATCTTGGGCCTTCAGGAAGCTCATTTTTGTATGTGACAGAGTGAAATGATGCTATTATGGAGCACTGATGAGGCAGGGGGGCTCGAGTCTTACAAGAGGAATACGTGAACATTTCATAAATGTTGTGGCCTTCAGACTGTGCCGTCAGAAGATTTTGGGTGTAGAAGTGGAAAATATGTGAGTGGAGGTGGGCATTTTAGGCTAAGAAGTAGAGAAGTTCCAAAAATATGACCTACTTGGGATGTAGCCGGTAGTCCAAAGAGGCTGGATTATAGACTGTGCGGAGGGATGTGAAGGAAGCACAATGTATTAGAAGTTAAAGACAGTGAAGTAATTTTTCTTACTATTCAAACAGAAGCTATCAACCAGTAAGTAAAAGACCAAAACTTATCAGAAAAAATAGGTAGTAGATGAGAACAGATAGATCACCAAAAGAAAATAAAATGAATCTTCAAAATAGGAAAAAAAAGATGCTTAAAATTATTCATAATAAGAGAAATACAACTTAAAAAGCATGGAGATTCTATCCTAGCTGAGAGCTAAGAAAAATGTTTGACAAGAGATTATATTCACAAATGTGTGCAGAAATAGTCTCCTTAATTTAGTCTGGCAGGAGAAAAAATTGTTATAAACCTCTGTGGAGGGCAATCTGACAATCTTTTTCAAAATTGAAAATGTGCACACTTTCTGACCCAGCAATTCTCTTTTTAGAAATGTGCCTTACAAATATGTTTACACGTGTGCAAAAGAATATGGCAATAAAAGACTGGAAATAACCCAAACGCGCTCCAGTGGAGTACTGTGACATAAATAATGGTCCATCCGTTCAATGGCTTACTGTGTGGCCAATGAAAAGAATGAGGCAGCTTCCTCTGTACTGATGTATTGATATGGAAAAATCTCCAAGGCATATTGTTAAATAGAAAAAAAGATGCCAAACAATATATAGTGTGATACTATTTATGTAAAAATTGGAGAAGGAAGGGAAAACACATACATGTATCTGAAAAGATAAATATTGAAATTGATTGCATTAGTTGCTTCCTGGGAGGAGAATTAATTGGCTGGAGGACAGGAATAAGAGGAAGACTTTTTATTGTACACCCTTTTGTAACTGTTGAATTTTGAACTATGTGAGTGTATAACCTATTTAAAATAAATAAGATTGCCTTTCCTCCCCCAAAATAGTATTGAGATCATGGAGAACTCTGAATTGTCATCTAAGAGTTACATGTTTAATATTTGTGTAGTGTGTTAGGGTTGATAAAGTTCTTTCAAGTGCATTCATTCCCACTTCTAATGCTCACAATAACCAATGATGGTTGATTTCTCTTTTACAAGGGAGAAAGCTGAGACCCCGGTATTTATTGCAATTTGCACAAAACCATTCAGTGGCTGATATTAAATTTGAGAACAAGAAGTGTATTGTTTAAGAAATAACTCACTTCCTATAAAATTGGTATTAAAAGGACAAAAGGCAAAAACTAGAAAGTATTTTTAGGCAGAATGAATATATACTGAATAATAGTTGTTGAAGCTTAGTGTTTGGGGAAGTGTTTATTAGCAATTTTTATCTAGACCTTTAACTGTGTACTCTGTAACACCCTGATCAAGTCTCAGCTGCTCACTCCAGATTACAGCTTGGTTTTAAACAAACACTTTCTTCATCACTGGGCAAAACAGTTGGAATTCATTTAAGAAAAAGGTGGTGAAGGCGTGGTAATTATTTTGCTTAATGCGTCCTGTGGATTTGTTTAGAGGGTCCAGAAGGGTCATCCTCATTTTTTATTGATGGGAAGGAAGGCATTGGATTTGTTTCTCACAGACCTCAGTGTGATGATGATGAATTCTTTTTGTTTGTGTCTGTTTTGCCACAATATCAGCAAAGACAAGGCAGGTGTGCCCAACATGAGTAGATTAATGTGGCTATCATAGGATCTGTCCCCTTCCTTCTAGAATATCAACTTCCTCTCTTAGGACCTATTCAAGCATAGAGACTGGTAGTTTCTATAATGGTTTGAATAATAGTTCTAATACTCCACCTTGATTGACCTTTCAGCACTAGGTGAGACAGATGGGACATGACTAGTTAAACAGATGAGTAGTCAGAAGTTCATGGATGTGAAGGGATATGTCCATGGTCTCACCATTTTAAGTGGTAAAGTAGACCATGAATCCAGGAACTGTGTTAAGCAGAAGTTCAGTAGAACAAGAAAACATGGGAAACATCTTCAGAACTTTGAGTTAGGCAATGCTTTCTTAGATTTTATACAAAAGTATGAGCAACAAAAGAAAAAATAGATAAATGGGATTTAATTAAAATTAAAAAATTTTGAGTATCAAAGGACATTATTATGAAAATAAAATGACAGCCTTCAGAATGGGAGAAAATAGTTGGAAACCACACATCTCATTAGGGTTTATTTAATATCCAGAATACATAAAGAAGTCATTCAATTCAATAATAAAAAGACAAACAAGCCAATTAAAAATGGGCAAAAGACTTGAATAGATAATAAGAATGGCCAATAAGCACCTGAAAAGATGCTCAGCATTATAGCCATTAGGGAAATGCAAATCAAAGCCACAAATGAGATACCATTGCACACCCACTAGAATGGCTACTATTAAAAAAAAAAAAGGAAAATAACAAGTGTTGGAGAGGCTATGGAGAAATAGGAACACTCATTCATTGTTGGTGAGAATGTAAAATGATGCAGCCGCTGTGGAAAACAGTTTGACAATTCCTCAGAAAATTAAGTAGAGAATTACCATATAACCTGGGAACTCCACTTATAGATACATACTCCAAAGAATTGAAAACAGGGACTTGTACAGATATTGCATACATAGTGGCGTTATTCACAATTGCCAAAAGGTGGAAGCAACCCAAGTGTCTGTCAGCAGATGAATGGATAAACAAAATGTGATATATGCATACAATGGAATATTATTCAGCCATGAAAGAAATGGAGTTCTGATAAATGCTACAACATGGGATGAACCTTGAGGACATCAAGTTGAGTGAAATATGTCAGACACAAAAGAACAAGTATGGTATGATCTCACTTACATGAAATAATTAGAATAAGCAAATTCGTAGTATCAGAAACTAGAATTCAGGATACCAGGGGCCAGGGTAGGGGGAGGAAATTGGTACAGAGGTTCTGTTGGGAGTGATGGAAAGTTTTTAGTAATGGATGGTGGTGATGGTAGCACAAAATTGTGAAAGAAACTAACACCATTGAATTGTATATTTGAAAATGGTTAAAACGGAAAATTTTGTGTTGTATATATGTTACCAGAATAAAAATTAAAAAAAAAAAAAACAAAACTAGAACCGTACAGCACAAAGAGTGAACCCTAATGTAAACTATGGTCTATAGTTAATAGTATAATTATAAAATATTGTTTCATCAATTATAACAAAAGTACCACACTAATGCAAAGTGTTAAAAATAGAGAACATGGTGGGGGGGATGTTAGGGGTGTATATGGGAACTCTGTACTTTATGCATGATTTTTCTGTAAACTGACAACTTCTCTAATAGAAAAAAAAAAAAAACAAAGAGGGGAAAAAAAGGAATTTCAATAGACCAAGGGAACTCTATGAGAAGAAAGTAATGGTTGGGTAAAAGAACAAAATATTAAAAAAAGATAGATTTTCTCATAAAAGTCCAAAACAATATATCTCCATGAAGGAATGAAATTTTATTATCAAAATAAAATGACACTAGTAGCTAAAAGACAAATGGGAAAACACAAAATATATCAAATGGGCAGATGCACAAGGAATAGGAAAAAAAAAACAGGTTTTTAAGTCTAACAAGACCAACTTTAAAAACGTTCTTTCAGAAACGTATGCATCATGCACACAAGACAAAGATAAAGGGATATACCCCATTTTGATGGTTAAGAGAAGACATGAAAGAGACAGCAGATGTTGTAGCGCTTTACTCTGCAGTTCTTTATAATATAACAGCAAATGCATAAAATGGGCAGGCGGGAAATAGAACCCGAGTTGGGAGACCTGATGAAGGATTGTCTTTGAAAATATAGTTATATTGTAATTTGAGTGGCCTGATGCCTTAGTAGATAAAATAATCTACCCACTGGCATCTTGTGCAGATGTGGCAATATCTCAGACAAACAGAAAAGGGCTGTTTAACTGGAAGCCCAGTTGGCACCCTTGAAACTCTCAGGAATTGCCTTGGGACAGGGTTTGTGGTATTTTAGACACACAGCAGCTTTATTAAACTCTTCACATGACTAAGGGAGTTCTCGCATGATGGGAGTCAGCACTGAGTTTACACTCAGAGTGTGGCTGTGTTATCTGGGGAGGAGTCGGCAAGCTTTTTCATGGAGATTGATCCAGAGCCTGCTGGAAATGTATTTCTTCATTATTGATCTGATATATGGAGTGGAAATTATACTGCCTCAATTCTAGACCTCCTTTATTTCCTCTGCTAATTCTTTCCACTCTCATCATTCCACAAACAAACCCATCCTGGGCTCTTTGTTTTTCTTCACTCAAGTCCTTTGTGCCTTGGGGCCTTTGCACTTGCTATTTTGCAGATGGTACAGCCAGTTGGTAACTAGTAGCTACAAGTGCAAGGTTTTTTGAGCATGGTCAAGAACTAGTTAGAGTGGAAAAGATCTGTGAGGTGGCAGTAACTGAGCTGCCTGGCAATGGATGTGCTGAAGGAGCGTAATGACTGTTTATTTTCAAAAACGTTAATTCTGTAGCTGTTTACCCAATGCCTGTTGATGTGCCAGGCCCCCTCACAGGTGTTGAGGATACAACAGCAAACAAAGTCCTTCCCCTCAGGAAGTTTGCATTATAAATAAGTAAGAGTAAACATCAGGTGATTGGTAGGTTCATGGGGAAAATGAAAGCAGGGCCAAAGTGGTTAGAGAGTACAGAGAGCTGAGGGTTGCTATTTGATTTTAGTTAGAACGGCCTGTCCTGTCAGGTGATGTTTGATCAGAGCCCTGAAGAAAGGGGAAGCGCAGAGCACACTAAGGTCTGGAGGAAGGGTGGCTCAGACAGAGAAAATAGCACGTGCCAGGGCCCCAAGGCAGGAGGGTGCTTGAGTGAAAACTAACAGAGAGCCCAGTGTGGGTTTGTGGAACCATCAAAGTGGAAACAATTAGCAGAGGAAATAAAGGAGGTACAGAACTGGGACAGATAATATGGATGATTTAGACAATATAAGCAAATGTAAAATGTTCCTCTTGAGGAGGCTTCAGAGGGAAGAGATTTAGCAGGTGGAATGCACCTGTGGGATTGGATGTTCGAGGAGAGTGATGGGGTGATCAGATGGATGGTACTTGGGTTATCAGGTGAGGGGGAACAGCTCTGTGGGTAGACAGAGGTATCCACTGGCCAGTTCCAAACAGGAATCTGGTCCATGGAAGGAGAGTACTTGTCTAGAAGTATCTTTAAAACCAAGGGAATGGGTGAGATGACCCAGGGAGGACATGACTGGGGCAGAACCATTTATGTATTGTGCAGAAGGAAAAGTGGTCAGTGACAGAAGCTCAGCCTTTGTTCCAGAGCAGTCAGAGGAGGACAAGAGACAGGCATGCCCCTATGTTCCCCAGAGGTCAGAGGAACAAATCTGAAGGCCTTCTTGATAATGTTCGTGAAGGGATTCATCAGATCATGATACAACCCTGACCATCCTTTATAGGGCTTTCCTCTAAAGTTTACAAAGCATCCAGCAATTCTGTGGTGTCCTTCAACATCAATATCTTCCTTCACTTTTCAAATTCTATAACTCGAGGTCTGCACAGTATGGGGAGTTATGCAGAGCCACACACTTGTCTGAGGCAGAGCTGGGACTTGAACTCAACACTTTTACACCTAGTGAGTCTTCCCTTTAAGCTGAGAATTGTATTCCTGTGACATGGGGGAATGCTTTTGAGGAAAGCAGAATGCAAAATTATATATACAGTATGAATCCCATGCCAAAACCAAATTAGATAGGTACCTAGAAAACATTCTGGAATGAAATGCAACAGAAGTTTATAACTCTTGCTAGGTGGTAGGATTACAGATGATTTAAATGTGTGTCTTTTAATACTTTTAGGTCTCGTGAAATTTCTACAGTGAACATGTATTCTGGCTGTAGCCTGTAACCTAATGGATTTTGTTTAGATAAAAATTTCCTTTATGGGTGGGGATTTTATTTTCATTAATTCATTCATGAAGCAGTTATTGAGCAACTATTGTGCCAGGTCCTGAGCTAGGTGGTGAGTACACATAGGCAGTTTCTCTTTAATTGAACTTCCTTCCATGGCTATGGGCTACTTAATCAGTGTTACAACCTGACTGCTTCCTAATGTGCCTAATCTGCTTTCTGTTGATGCTAATCTATTTGGTTTCATACTGCGAGTATACTCAATAAAATTTTATTTAAGATCAAGATTGAAATTCTGGCTATAATTCAGCAGAATACATTACTTTAATAAGAGACATTTAAACCCAAGTTCTGAGCAGCCTTTCCTATAGGGACAGGAAGTTAGAAACTGCTAGTATAATTTTCCCTGAAAGAAACCACAGGGAAGAGTTGCTTGGTTTGGAAAGATGTGAGCTAACTCACTGGTAAAGCTAACAAATGGGCAGCTTAGGTTGGATATTGGAAGTCAAGCTAGAGCCAGAGCTATTAGAGTAATGAAGCAAAACTACTCAAGTGAAGGTTTTAATAGTTTCATCCCTTTAGGAAGTAATATATTTGAAAATTCCCAGAGTTAGTTTAAGTGAGATGTGGGGGTGGAGGGTGGGGTGGGGAATTGGGTGGAGAAATATTTTAAATCTGGGAAACCTGATGGTATGATTTCATACATCTTGCTTGTAGGTTTAGCTGATGATTTGCATATTAGTAGGGCTGGGTAATCCTGGAAATTGCTTTGTCTCCTACTGGCTTTAAGCAAATTCCATAAACAAATAACCATAATCTCCATAAGGCTGATGTAATGCACAGATTTAATGTTGTAGGATTTTGCCTCTGAATACCCTTATGTCTGACATGAGTGGTATTGAACCAGAAGACCAACTTGAGTATTCATGAAGGTCTTTCCTGATCAATAGAGCAACACCTAGAATTTTATCCCAGTTCCAGGTAATTCTTAAGGATATTAAAAATAATTTTTCAGACTTGAGAGATTAGGCCATACCTTCTGAGGTTTTAGTCTGTTCAAGTGCATTATATTGAGTGTCAAGAGACTTGGATAACCAGGCATAAGTTCATTGGTTACATGACATTGAGAAAATCTCAACCTTTGTGGACCTCAGTTTCCCCCATCTCTAAAATAAAATTGGACTGCTGAAGTTTTGTTGAGTTCTTTAAAATTTTTTTCTTAATTCTGTTTAGGCTGTTGATCCTAAGCCAAATGAAATGTGAGCATTGTTAAATAGAGTTGTGTGTCTCATATTGGTGACTGAGTAGTTGAAGTGCCTCTCGTTACATTCTAAGGCTCTACCTGTGGCTCACCTCCCTTTTCCAAGCATAAAAGAATGACCTCTCCACTCTAACTCCTGGCCTTCCTCTTAGTTATTCGATATTATAATCCAGTTAATAGTGTTCCCCAGGAAGTGTTGCTATCAGCAATACAAAGGCTTTCTCTACAGTCTCATTCATGCTTGAATAAAATGATTCCCCTTTATGTTTTAAAAAAAATGAAAACATTTGAGGTCTTGCTGGAAGTGTTTACTCATTCAAGCTGAAAGATGTACTGTGGGTGTTGTGTCTGGTGTCAGAGAGCTTTTGTAGCAGGTTTATGTCTAGAGTGTTTTGTTCATGTTTATTTGTGTTTGTTTAGACTGAAATTAATGGAGAGATTTTCTTGCAGCCCATAAGGCTCATTGATACAGGTTTCTGGTGGAGACCTAAACACAATCTGCCTTTGGGTTGTTTTTTTTTCCTCTCCTGTGGTACTTTTTGTTATTCCTTACATGGAAGAAAAAAGTGAATTCTTTCTCCATTTCAAGTTATATTTTTTCTACGCTCAGTTATTACATCTTTACCAGTAAGTTGGGACCTTGAGGGGAAACGAAAGGACAGAACATCCTCTGTGTGTGAGAGAGAAAAAGACAGCGAGGAAGCATGTGTATACAGTAGTCAAGTTTAGGTCATAAACACCAAATACTCTTCTGGTTTTATAAACCAGATTTCTTTCCCAGCTCTTAAAGTGTTTTCTTTTTTTCTATCAGCATTCGCAGTCATGAACTTTATGTATATATTTAATATTACTCAGTGACTTTTGGTTTGCATTTATTTCCTTTTTTGACCAGAAGGGATATGAAGTTTATATTCTGTATGCATAATTGAAAAAGTAATTATGATTATGATTTACTTTTTACTTCAGCAAAGAGTTGCTTTTATTTAAAGCTGTTTTTTTTTAAGGAACTTGAAAAAGGTCCGCTTAACGATCCATTTATGTTAGGCCTTCATAAACGTTTTTAAACTAAAATTTTGATTGATTTCTTTGTCAGTCTATTTCCACAATTCCAAATTTCTTTCTCTTCCCACTGTTCATTTCCTGATGTCAAAATAGTCGGTAATTGGTGTTAAGACAGTCTTTCTTTTGGGTGTGGAGAGAATTCTCGACTTAAATATTCAACAAATAAATATTACAGGTAGGGCTTTGATATGATTGCATATAAATGCAACTTGGTCTATTTCTTAAAATTTGAAGCTTAGCTTTATTTAAATAAGAAACTTAACTTTTTTTAAAAACTTGGGTTCGGTGCCTGCGAGTTTGTGACTTGACTTTTGGGCATTGGCTTTAAACAGTGCTTTGTGGTGTCGTAAGTTCCAGATTACATATATAATTCTTTAATTCTGAGTAAACTAGTTCTGAAGGGCCCTCTTTCTTTCCTTTCACTCCTATCAGTTATGGCCAAGAAGTTTTATTTGTTTTATGTGTTGAACTAAATTGCTTTTGCTTTTCCCCTTTTGGGAGCTTTGGTGAGTTTAATTTTAATTTAACTTAAATGAATACTGATGCAGGCATTTTGATTCTCAAGAAATTCCCTTTCACCTGTGTGTGTATGTGCTTGTCTGTAATTTTGCATGTATGTGTCAGGGTGGGTGGATATTTGTTCCATGGATCCTTGATTGCATTTTTACATGTTTTTACTGTAAAGAAACGCAGTGTGGTAAAGTCGGGTTTTCCAAAGAGTCTGGTGCAGTGCTTGGTGCTCCCACAGTATGATTATACTTTATGACGTGGCCTGGGAACCTAATCATTTGTAATTATATTTCTGTAGAAAAAATAGATTGCAAATTCCAAGTAATTGATTTACAAACATACTTTAAACCATAATATGTTGGTAAATTGGAGACTGTTTAAATAGTTCAGTAAGGACAGACTCTCCAGTGGGGGCTGTCCATTTGCTGTATCTCTGTCTAAGAACTTGTTTGTCAAGTGAGCTCGTTAATGTTATTGCTGGGATTGAGCCATGTCCCTCACAAAAGGCAGGCTCAGCTCCCACACCCTGATCCTGTGGGTATAAACCCATTTGTAAATAGAACCTTTGAAGATGTGATGGTTTGAAGCTATATGAACCCCAGAAAAGATGAGGTTCTTAAAGCTAATCCATTCCTGTGGGTGTAGACCTATTGTGGGTGGGACTTTTGGTTAGGTTATTTCAGTTGCATCATGCCCCACGTGGGTCTTAATCCTCTTACTGGAGTTCTTTATAAGAGATGAAATTCAGAGAAGCACATAGAGAAACTGAGAGAGAAACTGAGAGAGAAACTGAGAGAGAAGCTGAGAGAGGACACAGAAGCTGAGAGAAAAGAGCACGAACAGAAGCTCAGAAAGCAAGCCAGAAACGGAGCAGCTGGAAACTGAAAGCAACAAAACCCGGGAGAGAAGGACCAGCAGATGCCACCATGTGCCTTCCCATGTGACAGGGAAGAGGATAGAAGAGGAATCCAGGATCACTGGATTGCCTGTTGATGCCTTGATTTGGACATTTTGACAGCCTCAGATCTGTAAGCTTGTAAGTTGATAGATCTCCATTGTTAAAAAGCCAACCCATTTCTGCTTTATTGCATTTCAGCAACTTTAGCAAACTAAAGCAGAAGATGTTATTACTTAAGGTATGCCCAAACTGAAATAGGCTGGGCCTTAATCCAATATAGCTGAAGTCCTTATAAGCAGAGGAAGTTACACACAGAAGGAGAAGCCACCGGAGCAGGCAGAAGCCGAAAGTCAACAGAACCAGGAGGAGAAAGAAGATGCTGCCATGTGCATTGCCATGTGACGAAAAAGCCAGGAACTGCAAAGGTTGCCAGCAGCCAAAAGATACCAACCCAAGGAGGAAGCAAAACTTCTAGCCTCTGAAACCATGAGCCAATAAATCCCTGTTGTTAAGCCAACCCATTGTATGGTATTTGCTTTAGCAGATAGGAAACTGAAACAGTGATTATCGTTTTGAAGAGGGATACCCAACAACCATGCTGTCTCAGGTTGGCTCTCTTCCTCTTTGCCCTGCTGTCCCACTTGTAAGACCAAGAAAGGAATTGGGTACAGCCAGGCTACTTGGGGGATGATCCCAGGAAGCAAAATGAGGGGACAGGGAGAGTGAGTCAAGAAAGGAAGAAAAGCCAGTACAAGGGTGTGTTATGAAAGTTGATGCTGTAGGCAATTGGGGCCAGATTCTGCTCCCAGATTCCTCCCTCTGAAAGACATGAGGCTGAAACATGCCTATAGCCATTCCTCTAGCCCCCAGGTTGCACCTGGGAGCGTTTATGCTCCCACACTTGTGAGCTGCCCTTGTCATCAGCTCCAGAGAAGGAACTGAGCAAAAGAAGAGGCACCTGTGTTGCCTGCAACACTATCTGCTTGAGTCTACCTTGCTTGCAACAACTCACCATGCCAATAACTGTAATCAAGGGTGGGCTGAGGGAATATGGCGAGGGTCATCAAGAGCATCTGCTGCAAACACCAAAAATGGATTGGTTAAATAATGTACAGCCAACATATTTTATTGAATCAACAAGTTGAATGAAAGATCCACCACTGATTTTTGTACCACCAAGGAAGAAAAATATGCTGCCAAGTAAACAATGATGGCCCAAAATGTGAGACATGCCAAATACCAGAGATGTTACCCCAATATAGGTAGGTTGTTGGTATGGGTAAGAATAAATCATTATGCTAAAATTGTGAGGTTGGGATCCTTTCTTGTTTGTGACCGTGGAAAGGTATTTTCTGTGGAATGAGAGTGTGTAACTTTCAGGGAAAGCCACGGAGGGACCTGTAGCTGCAGTTGGGAATGCTGCCCTGGAGGGGTTTGGGTGTTGTGATGTTTGAGTAAAGCCAGGTTGCATATATCCCGTGGGTTGATTCCTTGAATCAGACCATGGAATGATACCTGGAAGAGCTTTATTCAGTTTCCTAAATTCCTCTTTCTCTACATTAATATATTCTTGGAAGGAGGCTTGTTAGTAGTAACATATCTCACCCATTTATAGGAATTCACTTTTGCTTGGATTTTCTAAATCCTATTTTATAGAATTGTGGGAATTCTTGCCTAGAACAGACCTGAAAATCGAGTCGACCCTCCATCTGATGTTTTCATCCTTTCTACAACACCTTGACTTGACCATCATCAGGGATAACTCCCTGTCTATTTTTAGACAGCTCCAAGCCTTGCTAGAACTCAGAGGTCCAGCCTCCTGTGATAAGAGATTGATTTTTTTTGCTTTAGCGATTTAAAGGTATGAATGGGAGCAGGAAAAATGAACGATAAGTCACATTCCTTTTACTTTGAACTCAACACAAACAGTAAACCTTTATGGGATTCCTACTGGGTGCTGTGGGAAAAAGAAAGGATTTAAAGAGTCAATCTTCAACCTCACAGAGCTAATGATATAGATGAAGTCAGTTTCTCACACATCCATGTACATTCCTGCTGCAACAGCTCACAAATCCAAAGGATGTGATGAAAAGTGAAGTTTAGACATGCTCTAGAGGTGAGCAGAGGAGGGAAAAACCATTGCCACCCGGAGTTGGTAAGGTGGCCCCTGAGCCTGGCTCTAAGAAGTGGGCAGAACTCCTATGGTGGTGTGGCCTTTTGTTGCTTAAGAGTCCATAAGTCCAAAAGCTGTTTTGTAACCCCCTTGTTTAAGCTAATTAATTAAACTTTGTTTTTTATCAAGAGGAGGTATTTTGATAGAACAAAATAACACATAATATGTCCTTCATGATGATTCATATCTTGAATGTAATATTCTACCTTACCACATTTTTCAAACGTGAAAAAATGTACTATGACAGTTTTAAAAAATGGCCAGAAATTCTCCTCTTATTGAGAGGTGGGGTCTAGTTACCCACCTCCTGCATATGAGTCAGCTTGTGACTGCTTCAGTCAATAGAGTGTGGCAGAAATGATGCTATATGACTTCTAGCATGAAGTCGTGGAACGTCAGGCAGCTTCAGCCTGCTTCTCTTGGGACACTAGTTCTGGGGACGCCGCATGTCATCAGAAAAATGATTACCCTGAGATTGCCACACTGACTGCGTAGGCCTTCCAGTCCATGGTCTCAGCTGAGCCCAACTTGTGTTCAAATTCAGGCACTACATTTCTTGGGGGATGTTGTCAGCAAATGTTTGTGTGCTTACCTTGTGCCAGGTGCTGTTCTCCTGCCAGCTGAGGTACTAAGCTTCAGGAGGCCAGTGGCTTTGTCACTGTTTTATCCCAAGTCCCTGGAGTAGTACTTGGTGCTCACTAAGGCTTGTTGAATGAATGAATCCTGGACCTGGTGTTAGGTGGTCGGAGCAAACACACAGATGCAGGATTCTGTCCTTAGGAGAGAGAACAGGACGACCAAGAGGCTGGACACCAGGTGTGGGGAGAAGGAGTGAATTGAATGGAGATGTTTAGCCTGGGAAACAAAACAGTTGCTTGAAGGATGGAAGGATTACCACCTGAGTAGGAATGGTGGTAGATTTGAAGTAAAGGTGCCTTTTGCTTTTGTTTTTTGTCTATGTTTATCATCAAATAATGCCTTTGGTGGAGTTTACTATCAAATAACCTCGCTGTGGTGGTTTTGGCTTAAGAATGTGGCATGCTCAAGTACAAGAGAAAAGCTAATGATGGAATTCATCAGGAAAAAAAACATCAGATGTTGATGCCATTCATGCCAGAATTATTGCTTCATGTTTTGTGGTTTCTAAGATATGTTTTGCAATGATGTGAATAGATTTAGGTTGTTCATTAATTTGGAATGCCACAGTTAAAGACAACAAGAAGGGCCTCATTGAGGAGTTATGTACCTTGCCAGATGGGAAAAAAAAAAAAACATACAAATGCCATTTTGTGGTACAAATCTTTGGATAAAATAGTGCAAACATAAGAACCCTTGGCATTCTCTTTGGTGGGGGATTGGGGGAGTGGAAGGGGAAAAGGCAGGTTAGGTTTATTGAGATTCTTCTTAAACAGTACTGTAGCATTTTGAAACACCTAGACTTTCTTCTTAGCAGCATCACCACTTTCTCAGTAATTGAGTCAGGTAAGTTAAATGCAAATGAGAAAATGGAGGGTTTTGCTCAGTGTCTCACAACAAGGGTGGAAGGTGTTACAGCCACTTTTGTAGATAAAATTTTGCATTTTAGAATACGGGGAATTTGACCATCTCTCAAAGTCAAGATGACTTTTTAATCTTTGGTTTCTCTCCAGTTAAATTCTTTTAATTTACACTGGACTTTAGATGAACAAAATCTTTTTTTTTGGTTTGGTTTTATTTGCCTATTAAAGGGAATTATTGACTACTTACAGTCTCCCATCCATGAAAGGAAGGCTGATTGAATGAAGGATTCTTAATAAAACTATAATGGTCTCTTCTCATTTGTGTTTAATCTAAAGAACAAGATAAACTTCCTAAACTGACTTCCCCAGAATAAAATGGTAAGTGTCAAAGGAGATTCAGAAAGAACCAACTAAAGCCACATCTGTTTAAAATATTTATTCTGGGTAGTGACATTTTCAGTAGTCCACCCAATTTAATTGTGTCATGGTGAAGAAATAGCATCAAGGAACATGAAAGCTTTTCTTAGAGTCACATTTCCATCTTACCAAATTCTACTTGCCTGATTTCTTTCAGAGTTGAACCTGTTTCATGGCTCTAATATTAGATGGGTTTCCTTGGAGATATGTATAGATATGGAGGTACAGTGTTGACATTGATATTATGTAGTTTAATGAGAATCTTCTTAGAAAGGTATGATCTTATTTAGGTCTTTAAATTTTTCTACAAAAGCAAATATAGAACCCATGAAGCTAAAATTTGAAATGATAGATTTCTGGTTGTGAGTTTGGTGCTTTGTTGTGGGGGTGGTTGTGGTGGTGAGGGCAGAGGTCGGGGGAAATGATGGTATTTTCAGTTGTCATTTCAGATAGGCCTTCCAAAAGGATCAGACTATGGATCAATGTTCCCAACAAATCCCAATCCCAACCCCAGCAATTTAAGGAATTCATATGGCTCTTGAAAGGAGTGAACATATAACTGACATTTTAAATTTATTAATATGAGGGAAAGGATTCTTTGTTATCAATTGTAAAACTTTGAAGACTGTAGAAAAGTATAGAGGGAGCCTGGAAGGGAATTATTTATGACAGCTTGTTCAGAAAACAACTGTTTTTTGTATTTTTTAAAAAATATTGTTCCACGTTTTCTTCAAACTATGCCTAGTACAGGTGTGCCTTGTTATATTGAAACCTGATCTGTGGAAATGCAAACTGATATCAGACATAAATTATGGGGCAAATCTGACTTAAAACATGATAACTATTTTTATAGTCTCCAGGCTGTTTTCTTTAGTTATGCATTTCAATAAATTAGTGTACTCGGATTACCTCATTTATATCTGTGGTGTACATATGCCCCACTGGGTCATTTTTCTGCTGCATTTTTGCTCATTTTCTGTTGTATTTTACAAATGTCTTTACATTTTCACGCCATGAGCCCCCTGGTTATTAAACATCAGTTTAGCTTTCCCAGAGGACCAAGAAATGGTATTAGGAACTTCATGAGTGGATGTGTCCTCCTGCTCCAGAATCTTTGGCAGAAAGGGGCCAATTTAGAAGCTAAAGACCTTTTTCATTATTTTTGTTCTGAATGGAATGACTGAATTAACAGACTGAAATGCTTTCTCCATTCCTTTAAACCTAAGGACCTGTGTATAAGCAGACCTGTGAAATCTGCCTCTAGGTCATGAACGTTTTTGTCTTGTTCACTGTGTCACAATCATGCAGTGGCCTGACCCAGAGCATTGAGGGATGGGAGGGTCAGATCCTTCAGCATGAATGTAACAACTGAGCACTGGACATGTCACATAGGAGTGTAACCTGTGGCGTGGCAGAAATTGGTTAAATCACAAAACCTCAGGCTGCCATAGCCAGGATAGACTAACAAGGAATTAGTGATGTACAGAACTTCAAATAACCAATATATTGAGGAAACTTTTTAGTTATGGGGGAAGAATTTCTGAGCTTACATTTAGCCTGGAAGTTTCTTCTAGCCCCCAAGCCAATGTTCTCTTTGAGCTACAGAGATAAGACAGTCTTTGCAGGCAGGACTTGCTATAGCATCTTATCTTTGCAGAAGGAGCACTAGCGATATTCTCCTCCTTGAGCTCCTACTTTTCACAGCCGTTTGTAATAATGGCCAACAGTCCTTTAACACTGTTGGGAAATCTGAATAGCAACAATTTCTTTGTGTTGTTCATTTGATGGCAAAATCTGGCCTGAACTGACATGGGACTATGGTCCTTATCCTACTAAATAGTATTAATGTGTTTGACTATGGGATGTTGCTGTAGGTCCTGCTGGAGATGTTATGAAATATATGATGTATGTACCATGCTACCTTTTTAAATTTAAAAAAGAATTATGCGAGGGTCCTCCCCCGATCAAGATGGTGGAGTGAAACACTTTAGGGCTCCATTCCCCCACAGAAATTTTGAACAACCAGCAAGAACTGGCAGAAAAATCTTTCTCAGGGCTGCAGAAAACAGTAACAGGGTGAGTGCCAAATCAAGAAAAGGCTACCTAAAATGATAGGCTCTTGTGGTGCCCTGGCTGGCCCCTCCCCCATTCCTCACCATCTTGGCAAGATGCCCGCTGTACTTCCAGAATGGGTCCCTGGTCCTGGTTCCAGAGGGAAGGAGTAGTAACCCTTGTGTACATGCTGGAAGCATGTATGCCTGGCCAGTCTGTCTAGTGGAAGTTGGAGGAACCCAGAACTTGTCCTTCATGTAGAAGGCAGTTCACTGAGTTCTCCTACAGAATATAGTCAAGTCGTGCTACCTGGGCAAGGGATTGCTGGCTGTAAGGCATCGAGTACCGTGCCCAGGACTATGAAGAAACTGTTTCCACGGGAAGAGGGAATATTTGTAAAACTTGTCAATGGGGGAATTCCTAAGGCCACACAGGCATGCCCCAGACAAGGCACATGCCTCAGAAAGGGCACTTGAAGAGAAAGAATCAGGGAGACCCCTTTGCTTTGACCTGGAGCTGTTCTCATACAACCCATTGTATGGATAAGCCCTGCAGGAGAGCACTTGCACAGGTCAATCCCCAAAGACTGGGGAAGGTGTTTTCTTTTTTTTTGTTAGCATTAAAGGAAAACTTGGTCATAACACTAGCTGGGTACAAGCTAAATGAACAGACACTGCACAGTCTAAATTTCAGTGATAACATATTAAAACATCAGACTGTCCAGGTTCCAACAAAAGGTTATAAAACTTACAAAGAAACAGGAAACGATGGCCCAGGCAAAGGAGAAGAGTAAAGCACAAAAAACTATCAACATGTTAGGATCAGACCTGGGACATTCCAGTCAAAGGATTTAAAAACATGGTCCTAAATATGCTCAAAGAGCTAAAAGAAAACATGGACAAAGCACTAAAGGAAAACAAGAAAATGATAAATGAACACAGTATCAATAGAGAGATGGAAATTATGATAAAGAACGAATCATAGTGGAAGACCATAGTAACAAAAACTAATAATTTCCTAGAGGGTTTCAATAGCAGATTAGAACTGGCAGAAGAAAGAATCTGAACTTGAAGATAAGACGTTGAAATCTGAGGATCAGAAGGAAGAAGAATGAAGAAAAGTGAACAGAGCAGGAATCTGTGGAACACCGAGTGTACCAATATAGGCATTGGGGACCCAGAAGGAGAAAGAGAGAAAGGAATGGAAAGCATATTCAAAGAAATAATGACTAAAAACTTCCCAAATTTAACAAAATACACAAATATATACATCCAAGATGCTTAATGAACTCCAAACAGAATAAACCCAAGTGGACCCACACAATGGTGTATTATAATCAGATTGTCGAATGCCAATGATAAAGAGAGGATTCTGAAAACCATAAGAGAGAAGCAACATGCTATGTACAAGGGAGCCTCATGGAAGCAAGAAGGCAGTGGAATGATACATTTATAGTGCTGAAAGGAACATATTGCCAACCAAGAAATCTATATCCAACAAAACTGTCTTTCAAAAACGGAGAGTTTTAAAACATTCCCAGATAAATAAAAGCTGAGGGAATGAGTTACTCCTAGACCCATCCTGTAAGAGATGCTAAAGAGAGTTCTACAGGTTGAGTGGAAAAGACAATAGATAATAAATCAAAGCCACATGAAGAAATAAAGTTCTTCAGTGAGGGTAATGACATGGGTAAATATAAATGCCAGTACTTTGGATTTTTGGTTTGTATCTCCACTTTTTACTTCCTACAGGATCTAAAAGGCAAATGCATAAGATGCAATGAGAAATCAGTGGTTTTGGACCCATAATGTGTAAACATGTAATTTGTGACAAGAACTACATAAAGGTAGGGAGATGGGTGGGTATAGGGGCATGATCTGTTTATAATATTGAAGTTAAGTTGATATCAAAGCAAACCGGATTGTTATAGACTTAGGATTAGGATGTATACTGGTTTGGATCAATTATGTCCCCCAGAAAAGCTATATTCTTTTAATGCAGTCTTGTGGGGGCAGAGCTATTGTGGGTGGGATCTTTTGATTAAGTTATTTCCATGGTGATGTGACCCCACCCATTCAGGGTGGGTCTTGATTAGTTTATTGGAGTCCTTTCAGAGAGCTCATGGAGAGAGGGAGCTCAGAGAAGCTGAGAGACACATTTTGGAGAGAAGCTAAGATACGTAATCCAGAGTTTGCCCCCGGGAGAAGCTAAGAGTCTACACAGACCGAGACACTTGGGACACAGACAGAAAGAGGTTTGGAGATGCTAAGCTAAGAGATGAAGCCAGAATTTGCCTGGAGAAGCTAACAGAGGACCTCCAGATACTTAGAGAGAAACACACTGGGAAAACAAGCAATGATGCATAGAGGCTGAGCGAGAGAAGCTAAGAGAGACAGAAGCCCAGAGACATTTTGGAGGAAGCCATTTTTGAAATCAGAGCCTGGAAGCAAAGGACCAGCAGACACCAGCCGTGTGCCTTCCCAGCTCACAAAGGTGTTCCGGACACCATTGGCCTTTCTTCAGTGAAGTTATCCTCTTCTTGATGCCTTAGTTTGGACACTTTTATGGCCTTAGGACTGTAAATTTGTGACCTAATAAATCCCCGTTATAAAGGCCAATTCATTTCTGGTATTTTGCATAAATAGCAGCTTTAGCAAACCTAAACAGGATATTAAATTTAAGCCCCAGGGAACTACAAAGAAAATGTAGGAGAATGTATAAGTTCATAGAGACAGAAATTAGCATACAAGTAGCTGGGGGTGGGGGCGTGGGGGACAGGGGAAATGGGGTGTTAATGTATAATAATAGGTGTAGGTTTCTTTTTGGGGAGATGGAAAAATTTTAGTAATGGAAGGTAGTGAGGATACTTCAATATTGTGAATGTGATTAATCTCATTGAATGGTATGCTTGGGAGTGGTTGAGAAGGGGAAAGTTTATATTGTATATATAGTCCCACAATTAAAAAAAAAAGAGCAACTACAGAGACAAGGACAGTTAAATGCAATGCATGATCCTGGGTGGGGTCTAACAAGGGAGGAAAAAAAGGCTCAAAAGGACATGATTGGGACATAATGAAAAAAAAAATTGGAATATAGCCTGTAAGTTTTATGTCAATGTTAAATTGCTTGAGCTTGATAACTGCACCTAAGGTGGTTATATAAGTGAATATCCTTGTTCTTAGGAAATGTGCACAGCAGTATTAAGTGTTCAAGGAACATGATGTATACAACCTATACTTAAGTGTTCAAAAAATGGATTGATTGATAGATGGATAAATAGAATGATACAGCAAATGCGGCAAAAATTAAAATTGATGGATCTCGGTTTCAGGGGGAAGGTAGGGGTATGCTGGAGTTCTCTGTATGGGCTCTGTATTATTTTTGTAACTGTCCTATATGTTTGAACATATTTCACAATAAAAATAGTTAAAAATAAAGGATTCTGAAATATTTTTGGCTTCAAAGTCTTCAGAAAAAGGATTGACGATATACACCTAACAGGAAGAAAAATGGTCAGAACCATAGAAACAGAAATTTTTGTACTTTGCGTTTGTCCTAATATGACACTTCTCTGCAGTTAAGTAGATAAGACCTGATACCAGGAAGTTCCTATTCTGACAACAAGTATGTAATGTGTGGACTCCCATAGGACCGAGAAAAAGCCTCTGAAGAATATAGATCCAGGAAAAGACAAAAGGGAAGTGTCAGGGTAGGAGCTGGGCTCCCCTGGCTATGAGGGGACCTCGTGCCACAGTCAGGAGGGGTGGATCTTGGCTGTTCAGAAGCATATCTACATAGATATCAGTTGTATACAAGAATGCCTGTACTTATATTGTTTGATAAACTTCGTATAGTTCATTCTTTATTGTATGAGTTCATTTCTTTTCAAGGAATCCCGTTGTTTTCTTTATGAAGTTCTGAGGTAAAAAAAACCTCTTGAGATAGTGTTAAGGCAGGGTCACTTGTGCCTGGCAGATCCAACATAAATTTTTGGTTGTGCCCACAGGGTGTGGAGCAGATAAGCTGGGGACCTTTTGGAACAGAGCAGATTACTTCTTGTTGTGCTATGTGTTACATAGAGAAATGTGAGCAAGATACAGCCCATGTCCTTAGAGAGACAAATGGGATACAAATAATTTTGTAGTCAATCCAGCTTACCTTGCATTTAGGATAAGTGGAGTAAAGCATGACAGAGAAAGTTGGAATGGAAGGTTAGTGTCAGAACTTGAGAGGGGCTTTAATGCCACCACGACATAGTTGAGACTTTATTCGGTAGGTCATTTGTTCTCAGGGTTTGCAGGTGGAACAACACCAAGTAATAATATGTTATACTTCAAATAACTAAGAACATTATTTTATGATGTATTAGCCATCTCTTCTACTCAATTCTGGTATGGACAAACAGTGGTAGGTGCCAAAAGTTAGGAGCATTTCAAGGGACAGAAACTTAAAATGGAGGAAAAACATCCATTGCATCAATTTTTTTCCTTTCTGCAAATCGTGAACAGATTGCCATTATTTCATTTTGGTAGTGGGAATGCCATGATCCTTGAGGCAGGGGCCGTAGGACCTCAGATTGAAAGCCAGTGCTCTAGGCAATGATGAGTCACTGAAGGTCTTTGCGCAGAGGGGAGTGGTGCGGTCAGACAGGCTCTAGGAAGATGAATTTGGCGACTGCACATGGGGTGGTTTGAGTGGGGAGAGCCGGGAGGTGGGCAAGCCAGCAGGAGCTGTTGCAGGAATCCAGGCTGAAGCAATAGTTGCTTCCTGCACCTGGTGAGCAGCAGTAGGGGTTGAAAGAAGGGAAATGCCGGGAGCAGAAACTATAAGAAATATCTTAGATGCCATTGGTTTATCTGCACTTTTCTTATTTTTTTTTTTCTTCAAAGGCACTTCTAAATTAATTAAGAAGGAAGACCCAATTAGGAGGTTCTCTAGGATTTCCCCAGGGGTTGGGACAACATTTTATGTATCTGTGTAAAAGGTTATTTGCCTGAAAATATCGCCTGGGCTAGTGGAGTTCTTATTAAGGAACATTTGGGATTCAACAAGTTATGAGGAAGGAAGAGTGGTCGGGAAGGTGTCAATTTTCAGTCTAGCTGTCTCTGATTTTTCTTGGAGCACATGGCCTGCTGTTACCCTCAGCTGTCCCACATTGGGGCTCATCTAACATACTCATTCAGTGTTCCCCATCCCCTCCTCACATCACCTCAGCAACCTGCTCACAAGCCACACCCATTTCTGAGATGGTTATCTCTGAACTACCTACCTTTTCTTCTGGGCAAACCCATCTCCCTTCTGTTTTTCTCTCTCAACCTGTTCTTCAGACTCACTGTGCATTTATTTTCTTGACCCCCTCTCTGTCTTCTCAGTCTGTTTAGCCCTTTCTTCCCCTGCTCTCTCCACTTGCTCCCTGATGTACCTGGACTACGTAGTCAGCTATTTAGGTTATCTGCTGTGGGTACCAGTAATGTCCTCACCCCTCTGATCTGTGATAGTCATCATTTTCCCCAACTCTGAATCGACACAACAGTCTACTTCTCTGTCGGTACTCAGACTAGAATTCTGATGATTGGGTCCCTTACAAATTTATGATTTTAATGTTACCAGAACCCTTGATGTTACTTGGAAATTTCTTTGCTGAGCCAAAGTTTGTATCCTTTTCCATATTCTGTAGCAGATACTCCAAACCTTAACTACTCTCTTCAAGGATACAGCTTTCTTCTACAACCTCATTTCAGCATTTGACTTTGTCTCATTTGTTTAGAAAACAAAGTCACTGGGGAGGAATTCTCCCAACTTCTTATAACAGCCCCAAAATTTTCTTTATTTTTCCTCCTCAGAGATTGAACTGTGTTAATTTCTCTCTGAAGCTCACCCCACTATTCCCAAGGGCTCCTGAAGCCATCCCAGCCTCTTTCCTAGGGCCTGGTCCAAGTTATTCTCCTTTTGTATTTCACTCTCCCCCTCTCTGTCTCTCTATTTCTTCACTCACCCGTAGACAGGCTCAAGCTTCTGCAAATGAAAAAGAAACAAAAAACAAACAAAAAACTGCTTTGATTTTGCTTTCTCTTTGTACCACTGTCCCTTTTATTTTCCTTACTGCTTACTTTCTAGAAGCAGTTTGCATACACTCCTGTATTCCTCATCTCCTATCAGCCCACCCTGATCTGTTTAATCTGACTGCCTCTTTTCTTCCTGCAATTGTCTTAGATCATTGAAGACCTCACTACCCTGCCGTCCTCTTTTTCCTTGGTCTGTGTATAGCTGTTGACATGTTGGCTCTTCTATCAGTTGGGATGAGTTTTGGCTGCAAGTCATGAAGTGGAAGTGGCTTTTATAGGAAGAGAGCCCCGTAAAAGAAATCACATCATTATTATGGCAAATGATGTTGCCTCCCATTATACACTTCCTTTCCTTAGAACAGGATCCTTTATTGTTGTTATTGTTTTTGCTGGGCACATTACCTCAGAAAACACAGACAGACGCAGCAACAGCAAACCCCGTTATCATGCCTCTCTTGCAGCTAGGGGTGGATTAAGATCTGCCAGTGATGTTATTAGAGTATTGTGTGAGACTTCCAAGGAAATCTAATAAAGAAGAAAGCCGTTCAGCTGGAGCTTATCTCTTTTTGCCCATCTCTCTTTCCTTCTTCTGGCCTTCACATCCAAATGATGGCTAGAGTTTCAGAAGCGTTCTTGGATCCTGACATGATTTTGAAGATGAAAGCCAGGATAAAGGGATCCTAGGTCCTTTCTGACCGTAAAGCTGCCTTATCATCTTTGAAATGCCTACCTCTGGATTTTCACTTGTGCAAGTAAGTCTCTGTTTTCTTAGTGGCCGCCATTTGGGGGCAGGTCTATTAATTGCAGCCAAATGTAGTTCCTAACAGTTCTCCTCTCTTACCCAAGGAGAACACTGCACAGTTTTCCTCTCTCTCCCCCTTACTTCCAATATCCTAATTTGTGGATTATACTTTGGAAATATCTCTTGATCCTGGAAACAAAATAAAACCTTGTCACGAATAGCCACTTCACACCTATCAGATTTGTCACAGGTAAGCATTTTGACTATACCCAGTGTGGGTAAGGACATATAGAATGTAACTTGTGTTTTGTTGATGGGAATGTAATTTTGATGAAATTCTTCAGGGCATAATTTGGCAATAAGTAGTTAAGTTTAAGGCATTTGTACCTTATATCTCCATGAACCAGCAGTTCTGCTTCCAGGAATTTAAAAGTCACATGCGCATATATCAGGAGGTTACATGCAAAATTTTTTGTTACAGCAAAAAATTTAAGTGACCTACATATCCATGAACAGGATGTGGGTATATAAATGTGGTATATTCAATCAGTGGAATTCTATAGAGCAATTAAAATGAAAGAACTAGAGCTACATGTATCATTATGGGCAAATCCCAAGATACAGTTTGAACAAAAAAATCGAGTTTTATACAGTATGATGCAGTTTATACAGTTTTTTAAAATGCAAATAAAATTTTCTTCATCTGATTCTTCTCTATGAAAATTGCTGCTGCTGCCCCTACTTGGGACCTCATTGTTCATTTATTTTTACCACATGTATAAAGAGTTCAGTGATTCACCTTCTTGTTGCATTCTCTCCATTCCAACTCACTTTTGACACTGCTACCACTTAGTCCTCTGCTAAAAAAACCCTTGGGTTTCCTAGTCATTTGGATAATGCAGTCCACACTATTATCATGTATTCAAGATCGTTTCCAGCATCATCTCCTTCACTCCACTCCTATTCCATACCTGTTCTGTGGTAGGTTCTGACGGTTGCTCTTCACATGTTCTCGCTCTCTTCACCTGAAATGCCTTCCTCTCCCCATCTTTCTTTCTCATCTGGCAGAAGCCAAAATAGGACTCTTCAAAGCCCAGCTCCAGGGCTAACCTCTCTCCAAAATCCTTCTGCCTTCCCATTCCAAGGCAGAATAGGTTGTTTACTCTTCCATTTTCTCCCAGAACATGGTTCTCACTGTGATATAAGCACTTGGCTCCTTGTATTGCAGTTTGGACCTTGCTAAGAGCTGGTTCTGTGTCTTCTGTATCTTGAAGTTCCTGGAGCCCCTTTGCATAATTTTAGCACATAGTCCAGGGTCAATAAAGGTTGTATTAAAGAACATAGCTGGGATTCTCTTTTGGAAATTGTGAGAGGGAAAGTTATTCCTAAATATAATCTATTTCACTTTCTCTGTGTCCTTAGAAAACTTCACACATATTCAAACACACTGAGCTTCATGGGGAGGCCTTTTCAAGTTCATCTTTTATTGGAACCAGCAGCTTAAGGTCCCCTTCATAATAAAGTTGATGGAAGTTGTGCTTTAGAGCAGTGATACAAAGGATTTTGCTGGAGACATCAACCAGGAGAAATCTAAAAATCAATTAGGTGGTGATAAAAAAAAAATTCCATCTTTGACAATATATATACCTATTATTACAGAATAAACACCAGAAAATATAAAATAGGAGTTTTAGGAGAATATTAAACTTTGGTGTGTTTAAAAATTTTTTTTCTGGGCACATAGAGACATAATTATATGAAAATGGAATCATTTATATTATAGTATTTCTGTAAATACTGCTTTGTAACCTGTTTTTTTAAAAACCTAATGTATCATGAATGTGTGTCCATGTCAACCAATAGAGCTGCATCATCATTTCTTTTTAAATTCAGATATAACTTTTACCGTAAATTGTAAATCTTAAGTGTATAGCTATATAAATTTTATAGATGTATAACTACCCCATATGTATCTATATCTGTGTATCTATATCTATATTTATATCTCTGTATATCTATATATTTATGGAATACGGAACATCTCTAGTACTACAAATGTAGTTACTTTGTGGTGATGGAACAGTTCTGTATCTTGATATATACATGTGATAAAACTATATACAACACACGCACGCGTGCACACCCACAAAATGAGTGCATGTAAAAACTGGTGAAATCTCAGTAAGCTCTGTAGTTTAGTTAATTGTGCTGTGTCAGGGTTAACTTCCTGTTTTTGACAATAGCTATATAAGGTGCCACCATTGGGGAGAGCTGGGTGTAGTGTATACTGGACCTCTCTGGACTGTATTTGCAACTTCTTGTGAGTCTATAATTCTCTTAGAATTGAAAGTTTAAAACTCACTCCCTCATGCTTGTTTTATCATTTTTAACAGACATTTAATTAATGTCATTATATAGATATACTTCAAATTATTGAACTATCTTTTCATTTACACATTTTCCAGTTTTTTTTTTACTACTCTACACAACTTTGAGATGAATCACCTCGTACATGGTTTTCACAAAGGGTCTTATCTTAAAAAAGAAAAAGCCATTACAAGGTTCTCGTAAGTCATTTCCAATAGCTACACACACTTTTCAGGAGCATCATGTATTACATAAAATATTTCTAGAAAAGATTCATTTAAAGGCAAGCTGTATAGCAAACTCAGTTTTACACTTTATTTAAACTTTATTTAGTTTAACAACTCAGGGATAAACCCATCTGAGATGTTATGCTAAGTTTCTTGGTATTGTTCATCCTGATTACTAATCTGATTTGAGGATCCCAGCCTGGGCACGGGTTTCTTGAACCCATAATGTACTTTACACTAATCGTTAGTAGCTAAGGACCAGAAGATAGATATGTTGTTGATAAAGCACATGTTAAATAAGGGATATTTTCCATTTGGCTAAAGCTGGTACCTTAATCTTTAGCAGTTGATGAAGGTGGGTGGGTTTGTTTGTTTGTTTGTTTTTCGTTTTGGGCAATAGTATTAATTTCACTTAAATTCTACTACTGACAATTATTATGTCTTTGATTCAAGTAACTTGGTTATTTCTCATTAAAACTTATAACTCAGACACATGAAAGCATTAAAACGAAAAGATTATTGCTTCTCAAACATCCAGCAAAGAAGACTTAAACTTGTCAATAAGATCAGTGTTGAACCTGCTGCGTTTACCTGTGTAATATTTGAATAAAATTTTATTGAGGTAATTGATAGTGGTGTTTTTCAAATAAGATTTGACTTTTCACATAAAAACTGCTCTCACATGAGGATATTTTCCATCACCTCCAAGCCCTTACTCTTGGCTCCAGCTGAGAAAATTAACTTTCTCCCGCATTACCATTTTAGAGCAGTTACACATTCCATATAAATGCCTTCTTCCATCAGAGCCAGCAGATTCCATTGCTTCTTTTATATTTTGCTTTTCTCATTTTATCCATGGATCCATGGGGAAAAAATGTTAACTTTGTGAGTTACACATCTGCTTTCTTTTTAAACATCAACTTCTGATCAGAAATGGGAGCAAATGCAAATACTGGCCTTCACTGGAATTTAAGATAAAAAATTATGGAAAAGAAAATTTTCCTTCTTCATACCTAACAAAGTTAAAATTTTGCTCAATTACTAGTTTTCTTTGGGAATGGATGTGTAGTCAGAAATATTATTAGTGATGTAAACGTACTATATTGTGAAGCTAATCTTGTTTGGGTTTTTAGACTGATCTATGATTGTCAGTATCTTTATAGTTTTCTGGATTTTTTTTTTCCTTCACCTGTTCTACTTCTTTTTGGTCATTCATAAACTTAAGATACTGTTTTACATGTGAAATTACTCAATAATTTTTGGGGTAAATCAGAGTCCACCAAGAAAGAAAATATTCTAAAGGGTGTGTATTTGTGTGATTGCTTTTTACCTTCTCAGCTTGTTCTTTTTAAAATCTAGAACAGTGTTAGCTAATCGTCGAGATGAGATGCCTCGTGACTCCCTTTTCTGGAGTTTGTGGGGGGGGGGGGTGTTAATGATAATCCCCCTTGAACACATGTGACGAACATTCCTGTCTCTTTATTCTCCATTTTAACCTTGAGCCATGAAACCCCCTCTCAGCTGGGCCCCATTTCTTCAGGCTTCTGCCTGCGTGGCCTGTTATTACTCTGAATCATTGCTGGCCTTATTAAACTATTTAGGGCAGCCCAGAGCCTCTCCATTTCCTCCCATGAACCGTGAAGCTTGGAGTTACACAGCTACAGCAGACCCAGCATGGAGTTTGAATATGAAGGAAAGAAGGCACACCTGTGTGTGACATGTGTCCATCTCATAGGACAGTAGGTTTCTGCCCCACTGCAGTCACTTGGTATCTTGAAAATTTTCTGTTTTCAAAAGTCATCTCAGAGAGGTCATTCTTGAATAACCAGCATTTAAAATACTTAAATTTAGGGCAGTTTGGTCTTTTTCCCTTTTTTTCTCTCAGTTTCTCTAGGGCACTCAGATCCTGGCTTGTGTGGGTGGTGCTGTCTTGCTATTTTGCTGTAACCTACCTCTGTCCCATGGGCCGCAATGTGAACCTTGCTTTTCCAGGGATGTGGTGCACCTCCCACATGGATGAGCACGGCCTCCAGTCAGACCTGCACCCGCATCCCAGTGACGGTGTGCAAGTGACTTCACCTCTTTAAGCAGCTGTGGCCAGAGCTTTGAAATGGAAATAAAATCGTGCCCACCTCACAAGGTGGTATAAAGACTGATTGAGATAAGACATGTAAGAACTGTCAGTCAAAGGGCGAGACTGCTACTAGACTGCTGGGTAGAACTAGTCATCGGGCAAGTCCTCTGACCTTTGTAAAGGAAACATTATATTTCGTCTCGTCTAAGTGTTTCATTTTACAGGTCAGCTGAGGTCCAAAGTGGCAGCACTTGCCTAATCACATACGGCTGGAATGTGGAAGAGCAAGCACGAGGACCCAGATTTTCTAACTCCCAGTTATAGTGTTTTGTCCACTTTACCACGTAGTTCCCCGTATGTTGTTGCCTCGAGGCTGAGTTTGAGTTATTCTCAGCCTTGGTAATGGAGGTATTTGTTAATCATCAGAAAATACTTTTTCCGTATGTAGGTATACTTTTTCTATGTATGTGTACATAATTCCATATGTATTCTTTTCTTCCCTTCCTCATCCCTTAAAAAAGGCAGTTGTTAGTTTCCTATTGCCTTGCTGAAACAAATTACCACAAAAAACGTGGCTTAAAACAATGTGAATTTATTCCCTTACAGTCCTGAGAGTCAGAATTTTAAAACCAGGGTGTCAGCAGGGCTGCATTCCTTCTGGAAGCTCTAGGGTAGAATCCGTTTCCTTGTTGTTTCCACTTGTAGAGGCTGCCCACATTCCTTGGCTTGTGGCCCCTGCGTCACATCTCCTATTCTCTCTGTTCCATTGTCACATGGCCTCCTACTAAATCTGATTTCCTGCCTCCCTGTTATAAGGATTACATGGGCCTAATCTGGCTAATCCAGGATAATCTCTCTTTTTTTTTTTCAATATTCATTTTATTGAGATATATTCACATACCACGCAGTCATACACAACAATTGTACATTTGATTGTTCACAGTACCATTACATAGTTGTACATTCATCACCAAAATCAATCCCTGACACCTTTATTACCATACACCACAAAAATAACAAGAATAATAATTAAAGTGAAAAAGAGCAATTGAAGTAAAAAAGAACACTGGGTACCTTTGTCTGTTTGTTTGTTTGTTTCCTTCCCCTATTTTTCTACTCATCCATCCATAAACTAGACAAAGGGGAGTGTGGTCCTTATGGCTTTAGAGGATAATCTTTTAATTTAATTTATTCCGCTCTGCAAAGTCCCTTTTGCCATATAAGGGACCATTCACAGGTTTTGTGGATTAGGAGGTAGACATATTTGGAGGCTGTTATTCTGTTTATCAGGGACAGACCCCTGCCTTAAAACCCCAAATTCCTAAATTATCCCTTTTTTTTTTCAGCTGTAGTTCTGAATTTTTCCGAAGTAAATCACACTGTGTCAGTCTGCTCACATTTTTGATTGCCATTCAGTCTCCTCCTTCCTCCGGGGCCCTGAGTGCATTCCTTCTTTTAGAATAGACCTATTCTGGAAATAGAAGACACTGACACCACCTACTCAAATTGCTGCTCATGGTTCTCAGTTTATTCTGATGTTGAGGAGGGAACGGGTAGGGAATGGATGTCTGGGAGCATCTGTCTTCCCACAGCTCACTTTCTGCCTCTGAATATGTACTTCCTGTGAGAATGTTAAATAATTTTTGGAATTAAAAAAAAAAATCTTCAGATTTTACCATATGTGTATTTGGAATTTGGGTTGTGGAAAGGTTTGCCATGCTGTTTTTGTATGTAAGTCATATTTGAATGATTGTCAACAGAAATCTTATTGATGAATTCATTTAATCGGGGTCCTTCATCCAAACCTGAGGTCCCCACACTCTCCACGAAGGCCTTCCAGGACCAAACCTCATGGGGTGTGCAGAGCCTTATGAGAATTCTGGGAACCTAACTTTCATTAGATTTTCAAGGGGTTCAAGAGTTTCGTGATCCAAGAAAGGTTAATGTTGATAGCAGGTGGATTATCTTTTTTTTCCCATAGGCAAGGGGCCCTTGAAAGTACAATGCATATATATTTTTTAAATATGTGATTTCTTTTAGCTGCAGTTCAGCTTCCCCCATTCATACTGAAATAGACCTCCCACTGAAACCCATGTCTTTTTTTGCTCTCAGGAATAAAAGGTTTATTCTATTTCTGCTGGCATATTTTGAGATATCTTTAGAACAAGATATGAGAGACCTTTGTTAAGTGTAATCTGAATCTTGGATAAGTGATATATAATTTGTTTGTTTAGACAGGAATTGAAGATAAAATGTGTTACTTTTTTTCCCCGTATCTCCCCGAACACCAGATGTTTTATTTGCAGATTTTTTTCTTTCTGTACAAATTTTCTTTGGAATAATTTCCATCAGTGTTTTGCCATGCATCCCCCTTACGTTTGATAACTATTTGCCGTTTCTTCTCCTTTTCTTAAGTTTTCTCATAAAGAATGTATGATGTTTTCCTTTCTCTACCATTAATTTTGCCTTCTTCACCTTTCCATACCTTTGTCCTGCCTTATGGGAACCCAGAGAGAAGAGGGCCAACTTTTGGAACTTGCTTAGTTTCCATACATTGCTAGATATGTGGGGCTTACCAATAGTAAAGAAAAATTGCAAAATATCAAATGAAATCCCAAGATTTTCTAATTAAGTCACCACATATAATTGAAAGGTTAGAGAGCAAAACATAAATGACCAAAGATGATTATTTAGTTTTCTTGAATCAGAAAGGTTTTAAAAAACAGATACAATTTGGAATAAAACTCAGATAACTGTGAAAGGGAATGCATTAGCCGTACCACGTAGCCATATCCTGTCAGATGAAGGGTTATTGATTTGGCAGGCCAGCTTCAAATGCCAGTCAAAAGAGAGACTCTTATGTGAAATACCTAGAATATGCAAATTCATGGAGACAGAAAGTAGATTTCAGGTGACCAGGGACCAGGGACGGAGGGGAATGGGGAGTTATGGCTTAATGGTACCAAATTTCTGTTCTGGGTGATGGAAAAGTTTTGGAAAATGGATGATGGTGGTGGTGGTGGCACAACATTGGGATATAATTACACAACTGAATTGTATACTTGAAAGTTACTAAAATGGAAAATTTTATATTAAAAATATATTGTATTTTAATGTGTGATGTTTTGGAGAGACCTATTCCTTTGGCATTACATAGGATATATATGTATGCTCTTTGAAATCCATGAGACATGATGCAAAAAATAAGGCTAATTATTATGAAAGGAATATATTGCTTTTGACTGAACTCATATATGATCATTTTTATTTAGATCAGGGAGGTATTCAGGTTCATTTGGCCCAACTTGATCATTTTATAAATGGGAAGAACATGAGAATGAGACAGGTGGTCTTTATAGCATTATGCATTTATTCACTGACGAAGTTAGTGATAAAATTCAAGACCCCAGACTCTGGACCCAGTGGTCTTTCATTATACCATGTGCCTCTGTACCATAGAAAGAGGAAAAGGCTGAAGGGTGAAGGAAACCTTTCAGACCTTGTAAATTAAACTACAATGAGGTACACTTACACACCCACCATTGGCTAAAATTTTAAAAACTGTCAGTACCTAGTGTTGACTGCCAGACATGGCTGTTGAGGTATAAAAAAGGTACAGCCAGTTTGGGAGCTGTTTGGTAGTTTCTTAGAATGTTATATGGCCCCAAAATACTGCTCCTAAGTATTTACCCAAGAGAAAGACTTACACAAAATGTTCACAGCAGCTTTATTCTATCCACCAAAAATGTTCATCAACTGGTAGGTGGATAAATCGTGGTATGTTTATGCAATGGAATACTACTCAGTAGTGAAAAGGAATGAATCACTGATACAAGGAACAACCTGGCTGAAACTCAAAAACACTGTGCTGGGAGAAAGAAGCCAGGCACAAAAAAATTCTATACAGCATGGTTACATTTATAGGAAGTCCTGGAACAGACACAACTGATCAATGTGATAGAAATCAGATCAGTGGTTGTCTGGAGTGAAGGTGGGAGTTGAATGCAAAAGAGCGTAAGGGAACTTTTTGAATGACAGAAATGTTCTCTATCTTTTTTAAGGTGATGGTTACAGAGATGTATACATTTGTCCAGACTCATCAAACTGTACACTTAAAAGGGGTACATATTTCTGTAAATAAATTATATCTCAATAAACTTGACTTAAAAAAAGAAGTGGATAGTGAAAAGCTAAGGTATTGAAAAACAAGGCACAGTAGTTATAAAGCACAAAATATTTTCATCTGGCCATTGAATTTTCTCTGGTCCCACCATCTCTCAACAAAACCATGGACCTTCTGTTATTGTCCCTTTGCCTCTAGTCTCAGAGCACAGATCCAACTATGTGCAAGCATAGCACTGTGAAAAAAATTGAACAGTTTGCCAGAGACATATCTGTGAGCAAGTTTCTTCTGTGCCCAAGGATATTTTGCCAACTTAAGTAGTAATCATGGGAATCATTTAGAGCTTCAGTTATTAATTCTCCTTTAGTTACCAAAATTTTACCAGCATATGCAAATAAAAATAGTACCCCAAGAAATGCCAAGAGCTTTTCTGTTCCCTAGAAGGAGGTTTAGAGGATTTGTAGACAGAGTAGTTTGAATTTATAACCATATTCCCTGTTAAAAAATCTAAAAATAAGAACATTGACATCACAGTTGGCATACTGAATCATATTTTAAATCCTGTAAGCGTGCAGCTCAGAGAAATGCTGTTCAGAAAACCAAGCTGCACATACAATTTATATTCATCTTGCCAAGTGTCCTGCAAGCTTCTTTCTGTAGAGTTTTCTTTCAGCAACATCTAGGATTGGATCTGAAGTTGAGTCTCCTTGAAATGTGTTCTAGACATAATATGAAAGCAGCATTGTTTCTGAGTCAGAGGCACATTATTTCTGAGTCAAAGTAGCATGCTTTATAGATTATTAAGTGACTCCTGAAACCCCAGGCTCACTGTGGAGAATCTAATTGAATAAGAATTAGTGATTATGTTCATCAAGTTTTCTTTTGCTCAGCCCAAACAAAATAATGCCAGCAGTATTTTGTGTTAGTGTCAGCTACTTGCTTTCACATGGCTTCATTTATTGGTTCATTCATCAAAAATTTATTGAGTACCTATATCATATGATGGCTATTTTGCTAGACATCAGGATATAAAGATGAAAAAGAACAGTGTCTGACCTCAAGGAGAGTAGGAAGATAGACATGCAAATACTTCATTGTAATAAATATAGTTGCTAGAATCAAGTATGTGCAAGGCTCTCCCGGTGTGTCCCTGCCTGGGAATGTCAGTGAAGCTTGGCCACCAGGTCTCCTTTGAGTGCAGCCTGGATGCTGGCTACTGTACCACCCATGTGGGGTGGGTGGGGAGCTGCTGCAAAGGCTTGGAGTCTGTTTTTGGGGAACTGGAGGTGGATTGGTATCCCTGGAAGGTGAACGTGGGATGGGTAGTTACAGGAATTGTAGCACAGACGATATGAGTCTGTCTCTTGTAAGTTGGTGGTCCTCGATCCTAGCTGTGCATTGTAATTGTCTGGAAAGCTTTTTAGAAAATGTTCAGTCCTAGACCCTAAGACTACTGAATTAGAATGAATCTTCAGGAAGGGGACACAGGCATTTATATTTTGAATCTGTCTCCTTGGATGATTCTGATTTGCAGCCAGATTGATTACCTGAAGAATTTTGAATAGGGGCATGCCATAAACTGGTATGTTAAAACTGAAAACGGGAGAGCCTTAATGAAATAGTGTCCAACTTCCAGACATTGCTTCTCTAAGTACAAATGAGTCTCTATCATTTTTCTCAATTTGAACACCTAGGAGGTGTTTGTCGTAGGCATAGGGAAATAGTAGGCTGCCAGTGCATTGTTTTAATTATGCCTTACATACCAGGCCCTGGGATAGGAGCAGGGCCTAGTAATTGTGCTGCTCTTGCATCAGACCTCTTCGTGCAAAACTGAGGCTAGTGAGATTTTACTCAAAGCTATTTAAGGATCATTTTGATGAAACTGAAGATTTTTATCTTCTAACTCCAGGTGTATGATCCTGCCTTACAAGTGATCTGTGGAAACCAAAACAGCTGTTGTCCTCACTCTTTTCCACATCCCAAGTATGGATAAAATAATGGCTATGGAAACCTGTTTTAAATACTGTTAGGAGAACCTGCCTCTATTCCTGTTTCTGCTCTTCGTATATAACCCAGTGTTGCTGTTTGCTAACAGTGATACAGAAAAGCAGCAAAATGGTCCAATCTGAATAGGAACTGCTGAATGCATTTTTAGCCCCAAGAAGCTAGAGAGGCTCTTGCAGGGGATGGTGTCTTCCCCAGGAGTTTAACTTGGAGAGAAAGCCATTCTCAGAAGTCATTTGAGACATTTCAATGTTTCTTGCTTCAATCAGGCCTTCCACTGGCCATTTGGAAGGAAGAAAGGTTTTGTTGTTAAATTAAAGGGACACTAAGGAAACGAGTGGAAACTGTCTTGGGTCTTTGAGTATTCTGGCTGGAACTGGGATATTTTTTCTGTTCTTGGAAAAGTCCCTAGCCATGTATTACTATAGACTGGCATCATCCTGCTTTTCCATGGCTTAGGTGACAAATAAAGTCAGACAGGCATGCCAGCCCTGTCTGGGAGGCTTCCTGTCCTCCAGCTACACCTGCTGGAAGGGGGTACCTCGGGGGAGTTTGTCATTATAGCTGTAGGTAGGTCAGTAAAGAGTCCATCGGGATAATTTCTATCTCAGTTGTTGGCTCCTTTTAACCCAACACTGTGCTCACAGATGTGGTATTTAAAACACCTAACTCCATGGTTATGTCAGTTCATCATTTTAATAGCATTTTTTGAATGTTAATTGCATGTTTAGTCTGTGGTGCTCTTATCAAGATCAGAAGACTAATATAAAAATGACAAATGCTGTGCCTTCTTCTTCTCCTTCACATATATACATAGATGCACATAAAAAAAAATGCAAAAGAGGGCATTAATAATAGCTGTATATACAGTTGACTTATATTATCCCTGAAGAAGGGAAAACCAACAAATAAGGACAGATGTGATTCCTGGGCAATTCTGCCAGCCTCACAGCTATAGATCTAAATTCCTTGGAAGAAAAGGTATCTTGTTGGAGGTCAGAACGATCAGATTGGTGAGCCAGTCATGGAAGAATCAAGATATCTGAAGCTGGCAACAGTTAACATCACCAAAACACTTAGAAATGCAATTGGCTGTCTCAAAGGGTAATCAGTCCCCCATCAGGGTTTCAAAGCATCAGTTAAACCCAGCCTGATCCAAGATGGGCAGGCATTGAGGAAATGTTTGTTAAATAAATGTCAGTGTGACAATAATGGGACGAAGCTTAGCTGGATGAATGAAAGTGTGGAAGAGCTGGACTCTCACCATTTCCCCCCCCTCATTTTATTTTTTTTTTTAATTTTCAGTTATTAAATATATCATCATGAAAATATATTCTCATAAAAATGTTGAAGAGACAGAAAATTAGTAAGAAAGAAAGGAAATAAACCCTTTTGATTTACCATGAAAATGAAGCCCCTGTTATCTCTTTGGGTATTCCCTGTGATCGTTATTTTCATTGGACATTTTTACCTAGCTTAATGCAATTTTTATTTAGCATTTTTCTCTTAACATGTTCAGTTTATATGTTGTAATAAATGCTCCATAAATATTTTTAAAGGTAATGTAATATTTCATATTCTGGTCTTAATTTGCTTAATTTTTCCTCTGTGCTTGGGATTGAGGTGTAGCCACTTTTTCCTCTATTACAAATGTTGAGTCAAAGGGTAAGAGCATATTATAATCTTTTTGATCCAGTTTCTGAATAAGTTTCTAAAGACTTTTTTTCTTATTTATACTGCTATTGGCAATATAAATGTCAAAATTGCCAACACTTCCCGTCATGAGATATCAATATTTAAAATAATTTTTCTAATTTCATAGGTGAAAAATAGTATTCAAAAATGGGTTAGGTAGGAGAGGATTTTATTGGAATGATGCAGGGGCAGCTCACAGAGCCCAGGGCTGGAAGCAGAAGCACAGCTGGACCTTGGGAGGGCCTGAAGCTTAGCAGGAGCCTGTCCGGCTCTCCCTTCTCCCCACCACCTTGCCTGCCTCCCTTGGTTTCTCTGTCTTATTTGTCTCTGTGTGCCTGTTACTTTCACTCTGGCTCTGTCTCGTTGCCTGCATGTGTTGTCTGTCTGTCTGTCATGCTGCGTTTCTGTGTGATCTTGTCTTTCTCTCTCTCTGCCCTGCTATCCCTGTGCCTGCATTTTCCCTCATCTCTGCTTCTCCATGCACGTGGTCAAAAAACAGCCGCTCATGGCATTCCTACTTGTCTCCCAAGGTTAGTGGTCATCAGAGTCTGTGTCAAGTTTCCAAATTCAGGACAAAGATCCTGATTGTCTCAGCTTGGCCTGCGCTTGGGAGAGGGCGGCTCTCAGAGAAGGAGCTGGGAGAGGAGACATCCTTATGTGCACCTGTGATGGGACCGTGTGAGGTCATGACTCTGCACTCTCGATGCACGACTCTGCGGAGATGTTAGCAAGCACGCCCTGTGTTCTTTTGTGGGCATATTGAAGACAAAAGGAAGATCAGTGAAGACCTGTCTCTTGATAATCTGTCACAATTGATGAAAAATATCTTACAGCATTAGATTTGCTGGGTCCCTAAAGTGAGGAAGACTTTGTTTAATTGACCCCATGGCTTATACTGCAGAGAACCTCCAATAGTTGTACTTATGATGTTGGTTTTTTCCTTTTCTTTCGCTAAAACTGTTAGTCAATTCTGTCAAACCTGCTTTTTCTTTTCCTTGCATTGACCCTAAGGTAATAAGCTTGCTTTGTGTTCAGAATTAACCATGTGGTTTTCAAGGAGGTGGGTGATCCATCAATTTCGCCCAAGTCTCTGAGTCTGGTGAGTGTGTGGCCGCAGTGGGTTGTGCACAGGGGACAGAGATCCTTGACCTGGATACGGAAGCAGGCCTGGGGGATTAGGTGCAAATTGCAGGGTTGGGAGCAAGCTTGTGAGACAGAACCTGGTGGTCAGACTGGAATGAGGTCAGACTGATGCCCCAGGGCAGAGCTGGCCACTGAACAGAAGTCAGAGGAGAACCAGGAGAGGAGGGGGCGAGGAGATGGAGGGAGGAGGGCTGGAGAGGGCGGCTGGCTGTATTACGTACTCCCTATGCCCTTCCAACAAGTTAAGCACTGTTGGAGGTTCTCTAACCCCTATCCCTCACCATCCCACCTCCATCGAAACCAAGAAGAGCACAGAGACTCTCCCTTGGGGGTTATTGTAATGATCTGTAATGATGTATGTAATTGTTTAATGTTTGTGGAACCAAATTCTAACAGCACAAGGTATCCACAGAAAACTTAGTTTTCCTTCTACCCCGGTCACCCAGGCACAAATCCCTGGTGAGGAAATTGAGGCAAAAAGGAGCAAATTTGCTCAAGTCACACAGTGGGCAGGGGCAAACCTGCCTTTCTGACTCCAGAGTTCATGTTATCTCCACTCCACTCCACTGCTCCCAGTTGGGGCTTTTTGGAGCATAATCCAGACAGTGTAGTGTTTGTGGATAATTATTATTTTAACCATCTATTTTCTCTTCTCATCTAAATGATTTCTTCCTCTGAGGCCATGCCTGTCCCATTGGTGCCCATCACGGTGTGTGTTGTTACTACATGGTATTTAAAAAATAACTTACATCTCAATTATAAAGGTATTCAAAGGTATGGAAGATTCCACAAATATTTTCAAAGTGCCTGCTATGTGCCCTCTTCTCTGCTGGTTGTAGGACAGGTGGTGCTGAAAAAGACAGAATCTGTTGATCATAGGAGGCAGCGAGAAGTTGCCCAAAGTCATTGATGTTTCCTGCTCTGTTTTTTCATGTTTCTTCCCTATGATTTATAATTTTTTTAAAATCCAGTAATTTGAATTTTATTGCAACCAAAAGTTCTTAAAAACCCCATAAAATGAATGCTTTTGTTTGTCTTTGTTTTTAGATAAGCTGGAATGTACTGAAATTAGAAGATCGGAAGGGTAGTGTGAAAAGCCTCAGGCCCTCCCAGGCTTACAGAGCCCTTGTGAAGGGTCCGTGTGTCCGAATGGGAATTGGCTGGGATGGCCACCGTGGACCATACCCTGTGCTTGTCCACCAGTTTAGAGCACCCGGGAAATGATGGGAACCAAGAGTGCACACATCCTATTTCCTGATGCTGCAGGCTGGATATTGCCACGTTCTGGAGTTGGAACTTGGCATTTTCCCCAGAAAAGAAGTGCCGTTGGCTCTCCACTTCAAATGCGTGTGTAGACTTCTCCAGACTGGCCTGTGTATGTGACCACCAGCTAACAGATTTCTATGAAAAAGTGTGTATTGTTTCAAACAGTTGACTCACAATTAACATTTTGGAACACAACCTCTCAGCCCTTGAAATTATCTGTGTTTGCTCTATTGATCTAGCTCTTTTGACTGGAGAGTGGAATCAGGGCTTTTCAGGAGCTTATGCTATTATTTTGGCTATTGATGGGTTGGTTTTTATGAATGCATGTGCACATAAGTGTTTCTATTTTAACCTACAATGTGGTGTTTCTGAGAATTAGAATTATAGGAGCTGACTTTTTTTTTTTTTTAAATGTGAGTCTGTATCTGCTAAATGTAGGCAAGCACACAGATAAAAATTCAACCAGCTGTTTTGGAGCATGAAGGTAGCTTTAACATTGCATCCAGTTGAGATTTTAGTCATTCTGTAATGGTTTTAATCAGACCCCTTGTCTACAGGCCCTCTGTGATCTAAGTTGGTGCTACCCACCAGTACATAGAGAAGAAAGCCTTCGAGATCTCGGAGGACCCTATGTTTCATTTCCGATATGACTGTCAACAACCTCTCAGATGAGGAGTCTCCATGATCTAATTCTGTGTTCTAGAATGTCTAATGTGGCAGCCAAGGTGGGCAGGTCTTGTCACAATTTGTACAGATGTTGCCACATGTTGAAGTTGACTTTGACTCTTGACTTCTGTTATTTTATTCTTAATGTTCATGATTTCACAAGAGCATATAGGTTCAGAAGACTTTCTGTGGACTGACCTGAAATCATAGACTCCTGTGTTGATATTATTTTGCCTATTTGTTTCCATTTGAGTGCACTATTTTAAAGTAGTCATGGCGGGGGTTTTAAAACTTTCCTGTTGGAGTTTCTCCATCTATTTCAGATCACAGAGCAGTTCCCTTTTGAATCTTAGGACTGGATCCCAAATGTCATATGCCTGATTCCATTTTATTCAAAGCTTATTTTGCTGGAGGGGGTGCAATATTGAGATATAATTCACATACCATAAAATTTATCCTTTAAAGTATACAAATCAGCATTTCCTAATTCCAGAACATTTTCATCACCCCCAAAAGAAATTCCATATCCATTAGCCCTCTCCCCATTTACCCCTAAACCCCTAGCAACCATTTCTACTTTCTTTCTCTATGCCTATTCTGGACATTTCATGTAAGTGGAATCATACAATAAATAGCCTTTTGTTTCTGGCTTCTTCACTTAGCATAATGTTTTCAAGGTTTATCCATATTGTAGCATGTTAAAATACCTCATTCCTTTTTAATGGCAGAATAATATTCCATTGTCCGAATATGCACATTTTGTTCATTTATTGATCAATTGATGGACATGTGGGTTGTTTCCATACTTTGACTATTATGAATGATGCTGCTATGAACATTTGTGTATACATTTTTATGCAGACATATTTTCATTTCTCTTGGGTATATACTACTAGGAGTAGAATTGGTAGGTCATAGGTAACTCTGTGCTTAACTCTTCAAGTACTACTAGACTGTTTTCCAAAGGGGCTGTACAATTTTACTCTCCAAACACTTGTTATTACCTGTCTTTTTTATTATAGCCAACCTAATGGGTATGAAGTGGTTTTCTGTTGTGGTTTTTATTTGCATTTCCCTAATGGCTAAAAATGTTGCTTATCTCTTTATGGTTTTTTGCTTATTTGTTTTTTGGCCATTTGTATTTCTTCTTTGGAGAAATGTCTATTTAGATTCTTTGTCTTTTAATTGTTGTAAGAGTTTTTAAAATATATTCAGTATAAAGACCCTTACCAGAAATAGGATTTACAAATATTTTCTCCTATTTTGTGGGTTATTTTTCACTTTATTGATAGTGTTCTTTGAAGCCCAAAAGTTTTAAATTTTGATGAAGTCCAATTTATTTTTTCTATAATTTTGTGTGTGTGTGTGTGCGTGCGCACGTGCTCTTTTGGTGTCATATCTAAGAAATCATTGCTAAATCCAATGTTATGAAGATCTACACCTATTTGTTCTTATAACAGTTTTATGGTTTTAACTCTTACATTTAGGTCTTTGGTCCATGTTTAGTTAATTTTTATATGTGGTGTAGGGTAGGGGGCCAGCTTCATTCTTTTGCATGAGAATATCCAGTTGTCCCAGAACCATTTGTTGAAAAAAAACAATTTTTTCCCATTGAATTGTCTTGGCACCCTTGTTGAAAATCATTTGGCCAGAAATGTATAGTTTTATATCTGAGTTCTCAATTCTGTTCCATGGCTCTATATGTTTGTCCTCATGCCAGTATAACATTGTCTGTATTACTGTAGCTTTTAAGATGTTTTGAAATCAGGAAGTCCTCTAACTTCGTAAAAACTACTTTTTGATGTGGTGTTGTCTTTTCTCTGTCATCATGAAGTTAGGTTACAAATGTGAAGTATCTATAATTCAGTTTCAGTTCTAACCTCACCATTTTAGTGTAATCAGGCAGATTCCAAAAGTTTGACCCACTGGCTCTGTCTCAGTTTTCTTAATAATAAATAATGTTTAAAATTCAAGTCAAAGGATAATTCTGGGAATTATATAATGTAGCATGTGTAAGGGAATCCAGCATGGTGCCTGGAAAATAGGTTCAAAATAAATGTCTGCTGCCCCCCACCCCCCTTTCACGGATGCAGATGCTTTCTTTATATCTTGTAAGATGGTTCTGAAGTGTTCCTTAATTCAGCCTTCTTTCAAATAGAAACCTGTTTTCTCCAGGGTCATCATGTGGTTGATATTGCTGAATCTTCTAGTCTGTTAAGTGGTATTGTTCCTTAAAGTAGTGTAGTGTTTAGATTTAGTTCACTGCTATCTCCAGCATCTCCAGCCATGCTTGATACATAGTAAGCTTGCAATAAACATTTGATACATGAATACTAAATGTAGGTCCCATTTTTTTTGTTTGCTTGGGTAAATTCCATGCTAATTGCATGAAAATAGGTTTCCAAGTAGGCTTGAACTGCAGTTGCATGGGTATTTAGTTTCTGAAATATTTTCCAAAAGATTCTTTTGAGCAGTTTTTCTAGTTGACTTAGGGTTTTGAAGTGTCTCAAGTGGCACTTCTTTCCTCCAAATGATGTTGTAGTTCCCACCCAGATGCATTCTCTGTAGGCTCATGTCTGACTGAAATAGAAAGGATCAAGTCTGAGCAGTCAGCTTTAGAAAGCAAGGGGGGAGGGAAAGGGTGTGTTAGGGAATTGGGCATCACGGGGAAGACATGATATTGAGGAATGAAAGAAGGACTTTTAGGGAAGATGGAGTCAAACAGGGAAGCACATTTCTAGTCTCTGAACATCGCTTATGGCTGTTATGTGGTCGTCATGGTTTCTCATGACTCTGTACCTCAAGTCTAGACATGAAACTGTAAGCAGAGAGTGTTCAGGTATTATTCCTCGGTGTCGTGAGCCTGATTCATAACCGAGAAATGGTGCCTGTACACGTTATTATCCTCATGGCATAGTCTACCTTTAAAGGCTTAGTTTCTTGGAGAGGAAACGTACTGCTTTAGAGTGCATATCATTTCATGGACTTATAGGGTAATCGAGTTTTAAAGCTAAGTAAGATGATCAGGCTGAAAGATTGCTGATAGAGGTCAACTCAAAGAATGGATTCCATGGGTTTCCATGGTCAAATAGGCTTGGAATGAGTTCAGCAAAATTAACAGGTTTGGTTTTATATTTGTTTTAACTGCAGGACCTCTCAGAGCCTTTAATGTGCCAACATGTATTATATGTGACCCCGGGAGGGGAATGTAGAGCAGCACTCCCCAAGAGGACTGGTCTGTGGGGACTTATTTTTTCCCCCACAGAAACTCCTGTGGGACTGGTGTTCAGCAGAGCACATTCTGAATAATCACGATCCAGGGTAGCACCTTTATTTTTCAGATATAGAGTCTAATTTGTGAGTTGCTATTTCCAGGAAGGGTCACATCTGCTGATACATAGAAGCCAACTGTGTCCTTTGTCTTACTAAGAACCATCACAAAAGTGAGAGCTTAAATTAGTAGCTACAGCCAAACTCATAACAGACTGTGTATTTTTATATATAACTCTTAAAATATCCTATCTTTCAGCTCCTAAATTATGTTTGTTTTTTTTTTTTTATTTATTACTTGCAGAGCTTGGTACCTAATAATCCCTAATCTACTGAATTTGTAAAGTTCTACTTCTACAGCTTTGGCTCTGATGCTCGTACAGATTGAGGACAGGAAAAGTCTGGAGAGGGAGGATCCACACCAAACAATGGCAATGGCACTGACTTCTGGTGTGAATTAAACAAAACATAGATAACCACTTTGTTTGAGGTTGTCAGATAAGCTTGGTATGACTGGAATGCGTTCTTGGGGTACCCTGCCAGAGAAACTGTATACAGTTAAAATATGAGGACAGGCCACTGTATACTCCTAAGAATTCTTCCTTCTTCCCTCTCTCTGTGCACCTACCCACGCTTTATTCCACGTCATCTAGTCAGATTTGTTTATTTAATTTTCTTTAAGGAAGAAACAGAGAGAGAGATGGGGAAAAAAATGGAAGAGGTCTGAATGGTTGGTATAGCTACCTTTACTTCTGGTAAATCCAGGTTGCATGCTTTGGTACATGTCACCATGTGGTATAAATAACAGCACAGGATTTCCAGTGTCAGCAGTTTCATGTCACACCTCTAGTTAAAAGATCCAGACACCACTGTTTTTTTTTTTTTCTTTTTTTAATCTGCACTACCCTACTTGAGGATTGTTGGCAGGTATGATATTAGCTGCATTCACTCTTTGGTGAGCAGATCTGTAATGTCTCTAACGCCCGAAACACAACCAGAGAAAGGAGGGCCAGAGAACAAAGAGCAAAGATGGCACATTGGGTCAGAATCTGAGGTTGGTGGGTTGTGGGGAGATAACAGAAGCATGGACCAGGTGAACATTTTAGGAAAATGAGCCATATAAATTAGGATTAGTTTATTTCCTTAATTTCAATGATATGTATTTCTTATATTTTAAAAATCAAGCAAATTTAAAAAGTTCAAAGGAGAAAGCAAATACTACCCGAAATTTCCACCACCTAGAAAATAACCAATGTTAACATTTATTTCAGATGTCTCTACACATATTTGGGAGAGAAATGATGAACAGAGAGAGGAATAGGTAAATGAGGGTCACAAATCATTATGTATGACTGAGGTCAAACTAAACGTAATTTTAAAAGTAAAATATTCAATTTGATCTTACTTGAATTTAACAAAAGGAAAACAATTTGCCTGTCTTCTGAAAAGTAATGCTTTATCATAAGGGTATTCTCTTAGATTCATAAGAGAGATGAAAACCGTCAAGAGGTTGGGAGTTGGAATGGACTAAGCGTGGTAGGACGGCATGATAAGCAATTTAGCACTTTCTTCCATCCTCCCTCCCTAGCTTTGAGAAGTTCATTGCTTGTATTATTTCTATTTTGTTAGGATTTATAATTTTAACCTACTGTAACTATAATTCCCCTGGTTATTCTCCTACTTATTTTATCTTAATCAGTGCAGTATTAACTATCGATCTCTTCACCATTGCTTTGTCATTCTTTTTTTTTTTTCAATTTAATTTTATTGAGATTGTTCACATACCATACAATTATCCAAAATGTACAATCATTTGCCCACGGTAGCATCATACACTGTGCATCCATCACCACAATTAATTTTTTTAAATTTTTATAACATTTTCATTACTCCAGAAAAGAAAGAAAGACAAAAAAAGAAAACTCAAGTCCTTCCATACCCCTAACCACCCCCCCTCCATTACTGAGTCATAGTATTGGTGTAGTACATTTGTTACTATTGATGAAAGAATGTTAAAATACTACTTACTATAGTACATAGTTTGCAATAGGTATATATTTTCCCCTATATATCCCTCTATTATTAACTTCTAGTTATAGTGTCATACATTTGTTCCAGTTCATGAAAGAGAATTCTAATATTTGTACAGTTAATCATGGACATTGTCCGCCACAAGATTCACTGTTTGATACATCCCCATCTTTTAACCTCCACCTTTCCTTCTGGTGATATACATGACTCTAAGCTTCCCCTTTCCATCACATTCACATACTATTCAGCACTGTTAGTTATTCTCACAATAACATCCTACCGTCACCTCTGTCCATTTCCAAACACCTAAGTTCAACCTAGTTGAACATTCTATTCATAATAAGCAACCACTCCCCATTCTTTAACCTCATTCTATATCCTAGTAACTTATATTTCATGTCTATGAATTTACATATTATAATTAGCTCATATCAGTGAGACCCTGCATTATTTGTCGTTATGTGTCTGACTTATATAACTCAATATAGTGCCCTCAAGATTGCTTCATCAGTCCGTCTTTTTTTTTAAAGACGGTTTTGTTCACCCACCATACTGTCCATCCTAAGTAAACAATCGATGGTTCCCTGTATAGTCATATATTTATGCATTCATCACCATTGCCACTATCTATATAAGGACATCTCCATTTCTTCCACAAAGAAGGAGGAAGAGTCAAAGAAGGTAGAGAGACAAAGAAAAAGGAAAAAGAAAGAGAAAAAAACAAACATGACAGCTAAAAAAGCAACAAAAGGAAAGATAGAGTTAATTTACAGTAGAATAAAAGAGACAGACAACCTCACCAATGCCAAGAGTCCCATACCCCCTCCCCTATGTTCCCCTCTTAAAGGCATTTAGCTTTGGTATATTGCCTTTGTTACATTAAAGGAAGCATAATACAATGTTTCTGTTAACTATAGTCTCTAGTTTGCATTGATTGTACTTTTTCCCCAAAACCATCCTATTTTTAACACCTTGCAAGGTTGACATTCATTTGTTCTCTCTCATGTAAAAACATATTTGTACATTTTATCACACTTGTTGAGCACTCTAGGTTTCACTGAGTTATACAGTCCCAGTCTTTATCTTTCCTCTTTCCTTCTGGTGTCCCACATGCTCCTAACCTTCCTGTTTCAAAGAAACTCACAGTCATTGTTGTTCAGTGTACTTACATTGCTGTGCTACCATCACCCAAAATTGTGTTCCAAACCTCTCACTCTTGTCTTTTCCTGTCTGTCTGTAGTGCTCCCTTTAGTATTTCCTGTAGTGCAGGTATCTTGTTCACAAACTCTGTCATTGTCTGTCAGAGAATATTTTAAACTCTCCCTCATATTTGAAGGACAGTTTTGCTGGATATAGGATTCTTGGTTGGCGGTTTTTCTTTTTCAGTGTCTTAAATATATCACACCACTTCCGTCTTGCCTCCATGGTTTCTACTGAGAAATCTGCACATAGTCTTTTCAAGCTTCCTTTGTCTGTGATGGATCACTTTTCTATTGCTGCTTTCAGGATTTTCTCTTTGTCTTTGACGTTTGATAATCTGATTATTAAGTATCTTGGCATAGGCCTATTCAGATCTATTCTGTTTGGGGTATGCTGTGCTTCTTGGATCTGTAAATTTATGTCTTTAATAAGATACGGGAAATTTTCATTCATTATTTCCTCTATTATTGCTTCTGCCCCTTTTCCCTTCTCTTCTCCTTCTGGGGCACCCGTGACATGTACATTCACATGTTTCATGTTGTCATTCAATTCCCTGAGATGTTGCTCATATTTTTCCATTCTTTTCCTTCTCTATCCTTTTGTGTGTAGGATTTCAGGTGTCTTGTTCTCCATTTCTTGAGTGTTTTCTTCTGCCCCTTGAAATCTGCTGTTGTATGTCTCCATTGTGTTTTTCGTCTCTTGTGTTGTGCCTTTCATTTCCATAGATACTGCTAGTTTTTTCAAACTTTCAATTTCTACCCTATGTTTGCCCAGTGTTTTCTTTATAGCCTTTGTCTCTTTTGTTATATCTTCCCTGAACTCATTGATTTGGTTTTTGATTTGATTTAGTATATTTATTTGAAAGTCTTTAATTGATTGTTTCATTAAAGTGAAACGACATCTCATCTGTATCTTGATTGAGGTGCAAGTTTGTTCCTTTGACTGGGCCATATCTTTGTTTTTCCTAGAATAGATTGTAGTTTTCTGTTGCCTAGGCATCTGGTTTCCTTGGTTACCCCAGTCAGATTTTCCCAGACCACAACGGGTTCAGGTCTCAGAATGGGGTTATATTCAGGGTATATCTTAGAAGAATGACAGACATTCCTGTGAAGTCTCCATTCGCTATGCTTTTCCTAACCTGCCTAGCAGGTGGCGCCTGTCAGTCTGTCACTCCCGAATGGTGTTAAGGAGATGTGTTTTGGCTTCAGTTTCTGTTTTGGCTGTTTTCCCCCAGGCTCTGGAGTCTGATTCAGAAGGGAAAGCTGGACTCCACCTCCTTACTCTTAGAGAAGATACACCCCCTAAGGAGTTATCATTTGCATTTGAATTGTCTCTCTGAATCTGTTATCTCCACCCCTATCTGGGTCAGAGTGCTGAGAACTGAAAATGGCTGGGGCTCTCTCCACTGCAAATGACCACAGCTCTCTCCTCTGAGCCCATCAGTTTGAGAGAGAGAAAACGGGACAGAAAGCCTCCTTTTGGAGCCAGTACATGGCCCCTCAGTTTCACCCACTGGCCAAAGGTAACGCCCAGTCCTCTGGACTCCCCCTCCCAGGACCGACTAGTCCCCCAGTTCTTTAAGGTCAGTCATCACTAAAAGCCACTGTCTGCTTGTTGTGGGTTTGTAGCTTGTATTCAGAAGTCCACATTTGTTAACTAAAACCCCAGTTGGAGGTCAGTTGAGCTATAGTCACTTGCTGGGAGAGTGCTGCTCTGTACCACAGTGAGGTTTTGCTGCTAAGCTTGCTGTGGGGGAGGGACTCCTGGCACAATTCTGCAGTTTCTACTTACAGATTTTATGCTGCGATCTCAGGCATTCCTCCCAGTCCAGGTTGGTGTATGATGTGTAGACAGTCACAGTTGTCCCCCAGCAGTTATTCCAAAATATTTACTAGTTGTTTCTGGTCATTCAGTAGTTGTTCCAGGGGACTAACTAAATTCCACTCCTCTCTATGCTGTTATCTTGCCATCCTTTGGCTTTTTCATTTTTGATGCCATTAATGTTTGGTGGATTTCATTGTCAGTAAGCTTTTTTAGAATGGGCTCTTGGGTGCTTTATTACCTGAGTCGTTTTATGTTTGGAAGGTGTTGATTATCGCCTTTACTTTTGAAAGATAACTTATTTTGTTGCCAAATTGTCTTCCAAAGAAGTTGTACCAATTTATAATCTACCAGCAGTACACACACACACACACACACACACACACACACACACAGTTAAAAGGCACCTGGTTGGCTGAGAGTGGATTTCAGTTGCTTCTGAAGATATTAGAAAGTGGTAAATATTTTCATCTATCAAAAAAATTTGATAATTATTTGAACTAATCACAGTTTTTGTTCCTAAATACCATCTTTTGCCTTGCATCACAGTCTTAACAATAAGCAGCCATTGTAAAGAGTCTTGTGAAATTCTAAAATGACATTTGAGCCTTACACACCTTTTAGCAACATTCCTAATAGTTTTCAACTGAAGTTGGGTGAGTTGGAGGGTCTGGCCCTTTTAAGGAAGCTTATCTCTGTCCTGACACAATATAAAGTACCTGTAAGTTTAAGTTGAGCTTATTACTAAAAATCTCTGCTGACTTCATGTGGAAACCCTGTTTCACCCTTTAATTTGTATCCTCCAGACAGAGGAGGGAATGGGAAAGAAAATTACCCAGAAATGACTTAATATATTTAAGTTTTGGCCATGGCAATTTAGAGTGAATCAGCTATGTGCCAGGGATTGAGGTAAGGCATCAACAATAGGGTTCCTTCACCGGAGAAAGGCCATTGGTGTCTGGAAAACCTCTGTTAGCTGGGAAGGCACATGGCTGGTGTCTGCTTGCTCCCAGGTTGTGTTTCAAAATGGTGTTCTCCAAAATGTCTCTTTGTCAGCTTCTTAGGGCAAACTCAGCTAGTACCTCCAAAGCGTCAGCAAAACTCTGCTTTCAACGGCTATCTTCAAAATGTCTTTGTAAGTTGCAGCAGGAAGCTCCTTCTGTCTGAGCTCTTATATAGGAGCTTGATTAGTAAACCAATCAAGGGAAGGAGGCATTGCTGCTTCCCATCTGACCAGCCTGGAGGCCTGCCAGAAGTTGCTGCCTAGTGTTTTAATTAGCTAATACTGTATAAGAAACAAATTTATTGGCTTAAGATATGACAACATTTTTAAAATTTCAAATCTGCCATTTGGTCAGGGCTTGGTTGAGATTGCAGATTTCTGCTCCACTTAGTATCTGATGGGTCAGAGTGAAGGCTGGGGACTGCATTTGAAGGCTTGCACTCTCACATTTCGGGGGGGTTGATGCTGGCTGTCAGTTGGGGCACTGTGGTTCTTTTCCACATTGGCCACTCCCTGAGTTCTCTCCACATGGGCTAATTTGAGCTTCAAGGTGAAAGGAGAGCATCCTTGGAGAGAGAGTGCACCAGGTGGAAACTGTATTACCATTTCTCACCAAGCCTCAGAAGTCACAGAGTTTCACATCTGCCATATCACAAGCCCACCCCAATTCAAGGGAAGGGAACACAGACCCCACCTGCTGATGGAGAAGTGTCAGAGTCAATGTGAGAAGAGCATGTGGAATAGGACGTATGTTGTATAGTCATCTCTGGAAAATACATCTGCCACACCCAGTAATGATGAATCAGTATCATTATCAGTATTGATGCCAGTCATATCGGCATCAGCTCTATCTACAACATAAATAAGCCTTGAGGTCAGAGTTGGGCTTGGGAACTGGGGCATTTCTCATTTTCATGGAGATAGGAGGCTGCTCTGTGCTATGGCTGCTCTGCGTTTGGATGTGAGGATGAGGGAGCTACAATTTGCTTTGCATGAGGAGTTCTTTGATGAAAGATGCTATCTAAATTAAAAATGGCCTATCAAAATACCCTGAATGTGCTATCCTCCCGCATTCAACTGATGTGTGCAGTGAATGCCCAGTGTGGGGAAATTCACAGTGACGATCAGGGTCCTAGTTTTTGAAAGTTGTATTTTACATTAATTTGATGGACTCTGACTAGAGTTTTAATATATTATTTACACCTCACATTTTGACATAGGTTTTCTTATTTGTAATTTCTATTGTCTATTGCTCTTCTGTAACAATCTCATTAGATGTAAACTACCAAAAAACTTCCACAAATTAAATTCAACCTGGGGATACTTTAGAATATTTCTTTCCCTTTTTCTTAGATAAAATAAGTTTTAGTAAAAAACCTTCTTCTAGCAGCTAGTGTTGAAGGGGAGGGGACACAAGGGCATCACTTTGCTAAGCTAGCTAGTGTACTAGTTGTAGGAAATTTAAAAAATAATAGTAAGGCACAATCCTTGTCTTCAAATGGCTTCTGATCTATTCAAGTCTACTGCATTATCAGCATTAGACACAGAGGGGCTTTTAAATTTGTCTTGCCTTTTTAGCTCTAGACTGCCATAACCATCCCAGTTTTTTTAACCTGTTTTCTCTGCCTTTTCCTTTTATTTCTCTTTATAATTTTTTTCAAAATGTACTAGTTTAAAAATGTTTAATGTTCGGTTTCTTGCAGCAATCCTTTCCCTGAGAGTGAGTAAAACTTCCTGCAGCCCCTCTTCTCTCCGCCTATGTTCTCGAAATTAGTGGCTCACTGCTTTCTTTCAGGGTTCTTTGAAGGCATCGTTTATTATTTCTCCTGCGAATTTGGAGGGTGTTCCGGTTTGCTAAGGCTGCTATTATGCAAAATACCAGGGGATTTATTAGGTTACAAATTTACAGTTGTAAGGCCATAAAAGTGTCCAAACTAAGGCATCAACAAGAGGATACCGTCACTGAAGAAAGGCCGATGGCGTCAGGAACACCTCTGTCAGGTGGGAAGGCACGTGGCTGGTGTCTGCAGGTCCTTTGCTCCTGGGTTCTGGTTTCATTGTGGCTTTCTCCAAAATGTCTCTGGGCTTCTGTCTCTCTTAGCTTCTCTCTCTCAGCTCCTGTGCATCTTTGCCATTTCTCTCTAAGCATCTGGGGGTCCTCTCTTAGCTTCTCTGGGGCAAACTCTGGGCTTCATTTCTTAGCTTAGCATCTCCAAACGTTGTTGTTGTTATTGTTTTTAATTTTAATTTAGGTTTTATTTAAGTTGTTTCTGAACATTACATTTCATTCTTTAGTTTTCCCGATTTTGTTTTAGTATTTAAGAACCTTTCTTCACTTAAATTGTCTGCCAGGAAAGAGAGTATCAAAGAACTCATGCCAAACTGACTGCATCTCCAAGTGTCCAGGTCTGTCTTGGACCCTGAGCTTTCTTAAGGACTCCAGTAAACTAATCAAGACCCACCCTGAATGGGAGGCTCACACCTCCATGGAGATAATCTAATCAAAGTTCTTGCCCACAGTTGGGTGGGTCACATCTCCATGGAAACAACCTAATCAAAAGATCCCACCCATAATAAATCTGTACCCACAAGATTGGATTAAAAAGAACATGGCTTTTATGGGGGGCGTAATGGATTCAAACCAGCACAGAGAGATACCCCAAAATATATCTGGGAACTGTAGTTTCGTTTTGTTTTGTTTTGTGGTCTTTATTAGAGAAGTTATGGGTTTACAAAACAATCATGCATAAAATACAGGATTCCCATATACCACTCCCCCCCCACCAACACCTTGCAATGGTGTGGAATATTTGTTACAATTGATGAGAGTACATTTTATAATTGTGCTATTAATTGAAATCCATGGTTTAACTTAGGGTGCATTGTGTAGAGCTGTGGATTTTTTTTTTTTTAATTTTTAAAATTTGTATTCTGTTGCTATGTATACAATCTCACACTTCCTTCTGGAAATTTAGTTTTATAGAATATGTTTAACCTTAGATTCTCAATCCTAGGGTTATTTTTAGTAAGGTGGACAAACAAACTTGAAGTGTGCACATTTGATCCGTGAACCACAAGGCTATTTAGTTGCATGTTACTTGAGACTATTCAGTTAGCTCTTGTGGAGTATTATTCATCCTTAGCTTAATGTTTACATTTCTGAAAAGACAATTAGTGGATTTTTATGGGCGATAGAGAAATTCTTTGAATTCACCCTCACAGTTCCTGGTGACTCAGCTGATAATCTTTTTAGATAAGCAATGAAATGCTGTCTGTGGTTGCCAATTGTTAAAACTCTATCCTGCAGTTGTCAAACAGTTGTCAGTTAAGGGGGTGCAACCACACTGATAAAATTCAGACCACAAGGTGTTATTTTAAGCTCTTAGGTGGTGCTAACTCTACTTTGCATTTTAATTTGGTGGAAATTAGATGCAGCAGACTTAGGTCTGGCATTAGATACTAAAATGAAATTAAGCGCCAACATAAAACAAAGCACTTTTTTGGAGTAAGTCTTCTTTTCATTTCTGGATGCAGGATTATGTTAGGACAGTGTTTCTCACCTCTCCCTCTGCATGGGAATCACCTGGGGAGTTTTTCAAAATGCACGATGCCCTGGCCTCACCTCCAGAGTGTCTGGTTGAACTGGGGTGAAGTGGGGCCAGGCTTTGGTATTTTGTAGAGACTCCCCTGGGGGGATCTTGTCCTGCAGCCAGGGTTGAAAAATGTTGTGTGATGACCCCTATTCCCTTCCAGTCTCCACCCCCCAACTTTGGCCTCCAGGTTCCTCTCTGCCTTGTCAAATCCTACCCATATCTTCAAGGTTCCCCAGGGGCCACCTTTATCAAGCTTTTGCTCACACCTCCAGCTCCACTGTTCTCTTTCCTTTGTGATTGGCCACCCTGCTATGTGTCCCACCCTGAATTGTGCTCTGGCTTCTTTCATTTGTGCTGGTCTTGTCTCCTTGTTTCCTCACTGGATTAGGCTTCTGCCATTCAATTAGTTTCCATCTCTTAATGGTTAGCATCAGTGATCAGATAATAGGTGCTTTATAGAGATAGTGAATTTTCAATAGTGTGGCTATTCTCCATTACCTCCCTGGCTTTTTGCTATAGCTTCCTTTATATTTATCCATAAGTTTTTCTTCCTTTGGAGACATGGACGGACAGGGAGAGGAGCTAAATTTCAGAAGGAGGAGGAAAACTCAGCTCATTCCTGATTTCACTATTCAAGAGTGGAGTGGGCCGATCCCTCTTCAGTGAGAACATTCAGTCATCCTGTTGTGGAGCGGCTCTCGGGGCCCTGTGGGCGAGAATACCATGTGAAGAGGGCTGTCCTGCTTGAGGAGAAGGTGAATATGGCTGAGGAATGGATTCTACTACCAGGTGTATTGGAGAAATTGGGATTGTTTCAGGTGATAATATACTCCTAGAACTCGACCTGGAAAGAGTAGCTTTCCTTGTGTTGTCAAATGCCGAGAAGGGTTCTCAACTGCCAGTGTTTCAGAGGTTGCTGTTTTTGGCCCTAGGAAGCCAACAAGGTGAGAAGTGGTTGGCAACTTCCTGATGAGTGGTTCAGAGGTGTCCCAGCGTCCCTATTTATAAGGCACACTACCTTCATGGGGCCTGTATTATTTGGGCTAAGTCTCTAACAGAGAGACCCCAAATTTAAATGGCTTTTATAAGATTGATGTTCATCTCTCTTTCATGTAACTGCCTATCCTCAACCAGTGGCTTCCATTTCTGGGTCCAGCAGTCTCCATCTCTCAGCCCTCAGGAAAGGGGAAAGGACAAGAAACACATGCATGTTTCTTTATGATTGGCAGAACTCAGTCACATGACCTCAGCAAGCAGCAAAGAAGGCTGGAAATATAGCCTCTAATTAGACGACCATGTGCCCAGCTAAGAAGAACTCCGAGTGGTGGACAAGAAGCCAAGGCAAGTTTGATAACCTCCAAAGACATCGGATCTACCAGTTATCACTCCTGTTCTCTGGTTTGCGTAAAAATATACTGAACTTTCAAAAGAAACCTCAAATGTATCACCAGTGCTATGAAGTCAGGGCAGGGAAGTTGAAGTACTTGAGGGAGATGTGTGGTATTTTTAACCTTTCAGGGGAAGGTAGATGACTTGGAAGAGTGTACAGAAAGTATACAAATACCTGGAGCAGAAATAGTGTTGAAAAGCAGCACTTGGTTTTCAGGGCAGGCTCTTGGCATCTTTTGAGGACAAGTGTGTTTGGCAAGAGATTTGCTAACCTGATCAGGAGAGTTGAACTGAAATTTGATGGGAAGGAAAAAACATTAAAATTTGATCAGAGGGAGAACAATCGTCATAGCAAAGGTAAGACGACCAGTAGCCAAGTAGGAGAGGACTTCAGTAATTCATGAAAAACCACTCAGGAAGCAGATTGGTTATGATACTTGTGCCTATTTGCCATTACACAGCCTCAGAGTACTTAGCAAAGTAAACTTGAAACATTAAAACTGGGACATAGATAATGTTCATCTGATTATTCTCATCAAGAACGGTGGCTCTCATGACAAGAATATGATTCTAGAAGAGAATAGTTTGCTTTAAAGAATTAGGCCTATGGAAATGCAGACCCTGAGGGTAAACCCCTGGGAAAGGAGAAAAAAAAAGATTGCCTTAGGATCAATATTGTGGATTGCATACAGAGGCTATGGACGATGTTTATTCCCAGAAACTATAAGCCTGGAATGGATGCCAGGTGTGCTGAAAAGGAGATATAATCAGATGATTTCACACTGGACATCTCATTTTGTTAACTGCTGATAAGCTCTTGGCTTTCTTGGTTGATCCCTTAATTTTTCAGAAGTCTGAGAAAATAATGCAGAGATTGGTATCTGTGGGTTTCTTTCTGACCCAATAAAGAATCATTGGCCAGTGATGTAAAGTGACAGGATTCTGGAAGTGAAGTCTTCAAGGGGGGTGCTTTGGACATAGACACACACTCTAGAAAATTTCAAATGGAAGAAAGAAATGATCTCTCTCATAGCCAAAGACCTAAAATGGTAAGGAAACCCCCCAAAAAGAAGGGATAGCTAACGTATTCTGAACTACCTATAAATCCCAAGTGATTCCATTGAAGAGGAAAAGAGGAAGGCTGCTGTGGCAATAAATAAATAAAGATGTTTACAAATAAGTTTTTCCTGTTGGCTCAGATGAATAAAGCATATTCAATCCAGCTCAACAATTCTTGCTACCATCCTTTGTAAATTACTTGTCCTATACTATACTTTCAGATAGTGCAAAATTAAAGCTGGGGGTCAAAAGAGAAACATCACCGATGGTTAGGGGGACAGGATTCAAAAGAGATTTCATGGAGAAGGTGGTGCTTGAAATGGTCTTTAGAGGATGAAGGTGATTTCCACAGATGGAAGACAGAAAGTGGGTTAGTAGGGTTCTCCACAAAGAGGAACTGGCAAGGACAAAGACAGGGAAATATAAATGGTGGTGGCGGGGGGGGAGGTGGTTAAGGGGAATAAAGAATATAGATATATACATGTGAGTTTTTAGAGATGCAGTTTGAGTATTAACAGCTACAGTTCTATCAAGTGATGTGTGCTAAGTACTGTGCTTACTGCTTGACATGCATTATTTCAATCAATCTTCACAAAAACACTGTGAGGTTAGTATTATTATTTGTCCCACTTTTCAGATGAGGAAACAACTTGGAAGTTTATAATGCACAGTAAGCGGTGGATAGCGCCCGAGTCCAGAGCCAGGTAAATTTCACTGTACTGTGGAGGACTTAGCATGCCAGGCCTTGAAATTTTTTCCTTAACCCAATAACCATTGGGAATTTGGAGCAGAGGAGAAACCCTGTAACTTTTTTGGGAAGATAATTGGACAAGGCAATATAAGGTAGATTGATGTGATGAGAGAGGAAAATTGGGAGTCAATTGCAAGGCCTGGTGGGGGTCTAAAATGGATTGGTGGTTGTGGGAATGGAAGAACGTTAAGCAAGTTGAAGGTAATGAGGTGAGTGTCAGGGCAGAGCTGGAATCTACAGTATTGGGGTATCAGGGAGAGGGAGTCTGGGTGACTATGAGAGGGTGAGTATCCAAATCAAAATGGGGAAAGTCAGGAGCAGTTGTCGGTGTGACGGAGAGAGGAGCTTGCGGACCGGAGGGAGGGTAAAGATAGCCGAGTGGTGGACAGCTGCCTTAATGAAGTCACAGGATGGTCCAGAGCCAAATAAAATTCATAGAAAGAAGGGGATGAAGGACAAAACTTTGGTAAATGCCTACAAAAGCATATGGTAAATGCTTTAAAGTTAAGAGCAACTAAACAGTGCACTGCCAGGGGCTTGTAATTGAGGGGAAATACGGGGCTGCTGCACAAACACGCTGGAACAGTGTCTGCAGAGCTAATGTCAGGAATGAGCTGGAACTTGCAAAAAGTGGACAAAACCAGAAAACAACTTTGCAGACTTGTGTTCAGAGCCAGATGAGCAAATGAAAGATAAACTTCCAGTTGTGGAAACTTTCTTTTCACAAAATGTCAGGAATCAAAGGAATTGTTCCAGTCCTACTTGTTTTCCATCTCTTTTCCAAAGGAGAGGTCCTAACTGAAAAGACTAGAATAAACACAGGGAAGAGGAAGTTGACATTCATGACAGGTAAAGGGATAGGAAACGTGCACCCAGCTCTGTTAAATGTGTTCCAGGAGCCAGCTCTGCCCAGAAGAACACCCAGGGACTGAATTAATTAGATGTCTGCACAGAACCTTTGAGAGTGAACTCTGCTGGATGAAAGAGACGGATATTGATATCAGAAGCCTAAAAATTGTATAGATGTTGTCAAGATTTTCAAAAAGAGAAAAGGAAATTTTTGGAAACCCTAGACCAATGATTGCCAACCCTGGCTGCACAGTGGAAATGACTGGGGAGCTTTTACAAAATATTGCTGTCCAGGTCCCATCCTGAGTATCTGATTAAATTAGTGCAAGCTCCTTAGGACGTTCTTACAGGCATCCATTGATAAGAAGCACAATCCCATACTGACGAGTTCTGTCCATCCACTTCACAATTTTTGATTGTATTATTACTAAGCAGATGAACAGCTGACATTTAGAAAATGAGCCAGTTTGCGTTCACAAGACAAGACATGCTGAATTACCCTAGTATTCCTTTTGGTTGGGTTACTGGATCATAAAAATACCACAAACTCAGTGTATCGTATTTCTAGTTGTTTACATCTGTCGGTTGGAGGTGGGGCATCCCCAGCCCAGGGCATCCCCTTGGACAGGGCAGAGATGGAATAATAGGTAGGGTCTACAACATTGGGAACCACCCGAATAGGGCAGAGGATAAGGCTGCAGGAGAAAGGATGGAGTGGGAAAGACACAGCTTGATGAAGTCAGAACAGCAGCAAAATCCACTATCCTGATGGAAATTTGAGGCTAGGGGTATGGGGTTGAAAGCCAAGACTGGAGCCGACGTAGACCAGGATGAGAGGCTCAGCACTGGGGCAAAACCCTGGCCATCAAGATAGCCAGCCAGTGTTGCCAGGCAAGGGGATTTATGTCTAGCAAGCTCCTTTCCTGTCTTCAAAGGAGGATGTCAGACTTCTGAAAATTAGATGAGGTATTCTTCAAGGTATTTATCTTGCAGTAGCCTTGTGAACAACGTGGAAAATCAAGATCTGAGTCAACAGCTTTTGTTGGGGTAAAGGGTGGAATTTGTCTAGATGTGTGACACAATTTTCATAAAAATCATTTGGAAATTGTCTTTTCCTCCTTTTGCCTATCTGCCTGAAAGTGCAATCCCCTGAAATCCTCCCAGTTTTGAATTGTCCATCTGCAAACTTCTGAAAGACTAGTCATGAGGAACCTTGGCAACTTGGGTCTCTCCCAATCTTCCTTGTCCTTTCTTCTCTAACAAGAATCTTTGATGGGTTGCATTCTGATTCTGTGAGCCAGGGATCTTTATCTATGTCTCTGCACCTCCCTCACTTCTCACTTGGTCAAAGGATATTTGCTGGAAATTGGAATGGTTTAGCTGAGGCCAGAGCCATAGGGCTCATCCAAGAAGATAAATGGAAGGTGGGTAGAAATACACCCAGTACTGGAGCATCCTGCCAACAGCCCAGCAGCATGTTGTCTTATTTTCTATGTAAAAAAAAGCAGGATGGGGGAGGAGATTTATTTAAACAATTGCCTTGTTTCACAATATTTGAAGTGGTTTCCAACAATGCATATACTATACACGGAAATAGTAGGTGGTTGAGAGAATTGGAGCGCAGTAAAAATAAGGGTGAGCCAAGTATGCAGAAATGCTCATCTTCTGCTATGGAAAATTATCAGCATCAAGCCATTAATTTGGCTCTCATCTATCCCAGTATCCTAAACAAAGAGGGATATGTTCTCATACACATATTCTCAATGTCTAAGACATAAGAATAAGCCAGTCATTTAGGGGTGGTACTCTGATTCTGAGACCTGAAAAAGTTCACTGTGGGTCCTCATTCGGTTTGGCCACTTTGGAGAGCAATTTAAAAATATCTAGTAAACTAAAAGTAGTCCTCCCTTAAGATGCAGCAATTCCACTTATTTTAGAAAATCACTGTCCCAGGCACATTAAGGAGCAGATATGAGGGTGTTCATTGTAGCACTGTTTGTAACAGCAAAGAATCAGAAATCACCTAAAAGAATAATTAAATAAGACAAAGTCATACTAGGGAGCTATATTGCAGGCATGAACTTGTGTGTGTGTGTAATAATTTTGAGTGAAAATAGGCCAGCTGCAGAAAAAATATATGATATGATATCATTGATTATGCAAAGTTTAAAAAATTAGGAAAGTGGTGTGTGTGTGTGTGTAAATAAAGCCAGAGACTGATAAATTTGGGGCAATAGGAATATGGATGTTTGTATATATCTTTTGTATTTTTCTGATTAAAAAAGAAAAGCAGCCACTGGGACGTTGTTCAGGCTAATGTCCACTATACCTTAAAATAGCTAATTTATTGAGAGGTGACTGCACTGTGCTAAGTGATTTTACCTCAACAACCCCTTGGGAGAGATCCTTTGAGTATTTCTATTTTGCAAATGAAAAACTGAGGTTTAGAGAGCTGAAAACTTGTCTAAAGCTTAGTAAGGCTGACTTTGAACCAAGGCCGTTTGAATCCAGAGCTTGCAGTCTTAATTATTATATTACTCTACAAAAATTCCCAATATCGTAAGTTACTGTATCAGCTGTATCTGTCTCCCTCCCTATGTATCTCCCTACCCACCTTTCTGTCTTTATCTCTATTTCTGTCTCTGTTTCTCTCCATCCATCCATCCATCTGTCCATCTACCTGTCATAATTTCTCCCATTGTAGGCCAAGGGTGTAACCCTGGAGCACAGTGCAGGAAAAGCTGGTCTTCTGCGATCAGAAGAAGGCAGTCCACCAACTCAGCTATCAGATGACCTAGCTTAAGCCAAGTGCACAAGTTGACTCTCTTTTTAGGCCATTCAATGGTAGCTCTCAACCCTGGTCCACGCCAGAATCCCTTTGTGGAGCTTTTAGAGATACCAAAGCCTGGTCCCGCCACAGGGATTCCAGTGTAATACAGCTGAGATAGGCCTGGTCATCAGCATTTGTAGAAACTCCCCACATGAGGAGATTTAATAAAAAACAAAACAGTCAGGTCTTAGATTTCAGTTAAAGGAAGTAAAGGAGTCCTGTGCAGAAAGAAGGAAGCCCAGCTTCTCAGTAGTTCCCACAACCTCAGAGTCCTAGTGAGCTAGCACAGTGAGGGCTTGAAAAAACATGGCAACCTGCAGAGCTAAGGCTAACTTAGGCTTATTAGCAGTTGCTCTCTGTTCAAGGCAAAGGAGGTGATTGTTCTCTTCTTCCCTGCTATGGCAAGACCATACCTGAGCTCCTCTTTAGATCTGGACACCATTTCCAGGGTAGAAGGAACACATTGACCTGCAATCAGGGTTGGATTTCTGTAATCTAAAGGGTCAAGATCCATGCTAAAGGAGAAATGGTTGATACAAGTGTAAGCTTTGATCTGGAGAAGAAAAGATTTTCTGGGTGTGGATGAGGGGTGGTAGATAACAGGGTTATGGTGAATAAAAGAAATTAATCTTGTTGTCTGTATTTACAAAGGGCAGATCCAGGATCAGTGGGTGGAAATCATAGTGAGACAAATTTTAACTAAATGATGAGAAACCATCTAGAATAGATTTTAAAAAAAAACATAAAGTAAATGGCGCACTCTATTCCTATCATGGGAAATAGTCAAGCAGAAATGATCAAGCAATATTGTAAAAGGAATTTTTGCTTTGGGTAAGAAGTTGAACTAGAGTTGACGCTTAGGTTCCTTGATTCTATGGAATGACCAGTATTTTTGTGTTTTTTTTTGTTTAGTTGATGATGGCAAATAAATTGTTCAAGCACAAACTTATAGCCTCACTCCATTATCAAGCCTTTTCTGCTTGTCTTCTGGAGACTCACTCATCAAATCCGTGTACATGCGCATTTTTGTTGCTGGATTGGACTCTGAGCAAGACCTGTGATTCTTCCCTGAAGCAGTAGATTGTAAAGGGCATATAACACTTTTGCTTAGACTGTGAGGGGTTAGAAATGGATGTTCTGTTGAATGTCAGAGAGTAAGTTTAAATCTTAGGCCTCTTGATCTCTGTCTTCCAAGAAGGGAGAGCATACCAAAAAAAAAAAAAAAAGTTTCATGGAGGAACTGTTTGCCCTTGGAGGTGAGAGGGTGGGAGAGTTGTTTGCCTTTGGAGGTGCAGGGGTCTGGGGGGAGACTTTTTGGACTCTGATCCTCAGTCCTCAACTCCAAGGAACAGTCAGATACCAGTGTCCACAGGTCAGTTCAGGCCGATCGGCCAGTACTCCACCGAGTGGCTCAGGATAAGTGGTTGGTATCTGAGGGCATCGTGATTAGAACCAGCTTCTAGAAACCTGTGATCCTGAATTTCTACTGTGTGGAGCTCAGAGTCAAATAACGAAAACCTGACTTTTGCATTATGTGACATTTTGGAACTCAAAGTGTTTCAGAGGGTGCCATTTTTAAAAAGATACATATCCGGAATTTGAATAATTTTCTGTTAACAACCAAAGACCAGAAGTCCAGAAATAGATATCCCATAAAAATATGTTGGTGTTTTTTAAGGATGTAGTTTATCTATGTATTTTACTGGGAAATTGCAAATTAATTGGAACTATATACCATCTGGTCTTTATGCAAGTTTTTTTCCAAGTATGGGAACAAACATGTTTCTTAAGCAATATTTGGCCAAGAATATAGAATGCAGACCCCAGGCCTAATGGATTAATAGTTGGCTGTTTTATATGCCACTGTTTCAAATCTGCTGGTTAATATTAAGCTATCTTTTTTTGACAGCCAGTGGTGATAAATAATGTGGCTTTTGTCTTTCCGCATCTAAGTCTTGCTCCAAAGTAAGCCCTCTGCTTTGATGTTCACACTTGTGCTGTGGATTTTGGCAAATATTAGTAGGTTGAATGACAAAAATGTTTTAAAATTCTGTAGAGTCCTTATTTGTTTTTGCTTCTAAGAGTAGTGTAAGATCTTATCTTTGGCTGTATATGCCACTTGTAGGAATCCAGAAGAGGAAGAAATGGGATTAACATCTGATGCAGTTAGACCCTTTATCCTCATTTGCTCACTTAATCCTCACAATTACCTGAGTGGTGGCTATCACTATTCCCCATTTCATACATAAAAAACCAAAGAGCAGAGAGATTAACACATTTGTCAGGTTCACAGAGTCAGTATTCAGGGAGCCCCAATTCAAACTGGGGTCAGACTCCGTCCAAGGCACATGCATGGTACAACGTGTCTCCTTTGCATCCTTTCCTAAATCATGAATTCCTTTCTACCAAATAAAATAAGCCTTTAAATCTGCCTTGTTGCCAAAAACACTTGGCAATACGTTGGTCAATTGGTCTTTCCCATTCTTGGTGGAAATCAGAAGGCTCTTTTTCCTCATAGAAGCCCAGGAGAGCATAGGCTTGCATGCTTTTATGCCCATTTGACATTTAATTAAAACACCATTTTCACATGGCCCTGTCCCATTGGCTTCTCCAGGGTGGGCAGCAGTGCGAAGAGGGACCCAGCTTAGAGGCACAAGTATGGTTTTTTGAACTGACCTAAGTGCATCTGGTTTTGGCAACTGTCAAATTTGATGGCCTCCTGTGATTTCAAGGGAGGGGGAAGTCATAAGCACCCCCCTCCCCAATCTCACTTCCAGGTGGTTCGTTAAAATGAAAGCAAGTCTCAGACCAAATCCTGTCCACACCTCACACACTTATATCAGGAAGAAGGCATCAGAGTTATCATACAACCTGCTCTCGTGGGCTTGGGGAAGGCCCAGCACTGTCCCTGGGGCATGCTGACAAGGATGTGCGGGAGAGGCTTACTCCAGGCAGGTGGACAGACTCTAGCAGGAGGATCTACTCAGACCTGCTCTGAGCAAAGGCCGTGGGCTGTTGGAGTCTCAGGCTGCTGCACATGTTCTAATTCTTGATCTGGGTGGTTGTCAGGTGAATGTTTCCAGAGGTAAAATTTTCATTGAGCTGTTAGTGCATTTTACTATATGTAAATTATGCCTCAGTAAAAAATAAAGAGGAAAATAAATTATTGGCCTTAAGTCGTTCACAGTCTGTGAGCAGGGAAACTATTATATATTGTTCATACCAGTGAAAACCTCTAGAGTTAGAGGTTTTCCATGGAAAGGTCACTGGGAGGGGTGAAAGGGTCTTTTATATGTACCCGCTTCATCATCTCCTACACCTTTAAATCAGTGCTCTGACCTCTGGCCCAGTATCCCCCTTAAGGAATTTATCATCATCATTTCCACTAGGTCAGCAGAAGGAAGTCTGCAAGTTGGAGGAGAAGACAGCAGGCTGGGTGTGGCTCCTCTTTGTCGAGGTCCTCTCTCTTGGGCCTCCTTCCAGGGTCTTCTCTCTGTTGACCCCCAGCCCTGTGGAGTCCTTAGGGTGGAAACAATAGCCACCTCGTTCCAAATGACCACCTTGCCCCTGGAGTACCTTAGCCTGGGCTACTGCTACTTTCATTCTTTATTCTGCACTGTTCAAGCATATTTTCCCCCTGGAACTTAGCTTCTTTTCTGAATCTTTAAGCTGCCCTTGGTAATTTTAACTGAACTTTTCCTGAAGCTAGGCAGGATGATTCTGGGAGCAGAAACAGATACATTCTTTGGGCAACAATATCAGATTCGGCCCTGGGGTTCGAGGGGTTGGGGCTGTGGGTTGGATTCCACTCCTTTTCCTCCCTGAAGGTGCGGTGGGGACTGGGGACAGTGCTCAAAGAGGGCTTAACGCTAAGTGCCAACTCGAATAAGTATGGGGTTGGCCTCCTAACAGCGCTGCTCCTAGTAGCTGTTGCCTCACAAGTGAAAGTTGGCAGGGTTGAGAGATAAAGACAACACTTTTATGAGCTGCATCTGGGACAAGCCTATGGTGGTTGTGATTTGGCTCAGTTTCAGAATTCTCATGACTCTCATTTCATTGCCCAGCATTTCACAGATCTCCTGTCACTGCATACTCTTATTTGTCAGAAGCCCAGCCTTAAAAATGAAACAAAACAAAAAACCCACAAAAATACACACACAAGCAGGAACCCTTGGTTGGTATTCCTAATCAAGTGTGGAATCAGTTGCCATAGCAATGGCTGCCCCTCCCCCCCACACCCCATATTTCATCATTTGGGGTTTCCATCAGGGTTTTTATTTCCTCTTTCTGAAACAGCAGTGACCAACACTGTTATTAAACAAACTATCAATATGTTTTTACAGCCCCTCTTGGCAATTTTCAACCAGATTGCATTTGTTTCTACTTCAGGTACAATTAGTCATGCACCCATAAGTAAAGCTAACTTTATGAAGAGGCTGGTATTGGTTTGCTTTTAGCCGTATTTATTGTTGGATGTAATATATAATAAATACAGACTTTTGTAGGGTTTGTGTAAGAGAAAGGAGGAAACTTAGTTCTATGGCTACAGGTACCTTAATATTAGAAAATTTCTGAGACTTTCATGTTTCTCTCCATTGTCTTGGTTTTGGTTTATGGTTTTAACAATTTTTTTTTTAAGAACTAAGTACTAATGAAAGGCATGGGAGGTTTGAGTGTTTAATAATTAGCCAAAAGCATGATATCATATCTAGCTGGATCCTGGACAATCATATAACATTCTTCTGTAAAAATTAGACTGTGAACACTAATAACCAAATGGATTGGATATAATTTTTTGTTATTATCGTTAGCATGCTTGGGAAAGTTGTAGACATTCATTTAAACTTAGAATTCTGGTATTCTGAAACCCAAACCAAATATTATAGTCACCCTTAATTTAGGGCTGTGGACAAAGTCCATGGCAGATACCACTTTACTGGTTCTGGGGCCACTTCCTTCTGCATTCTAGAAGCTCTCTATCAGGACAAGACTCCCAAAGACTGTGGGGGTGGGCCCAGCTACTACTGGTAGGAGGTGTCCTTGTCTCACCTAGTTGACCGTCCCCTCCTCCACCTCATCTGCCCCCTCCTGCACTCTGTGGCACACACAGGTACTTTGCTACCTTGGAGGTTGACACAGTGCTGCAGAAAGGAATGGGACATTACCTCTTCAAAGCTGGCTTATGATTTTCTCCCTCCTGAGTATAGTCCAGCTCCCCAGTTCTCTCTGGCTCCAGATTTGGAATGATAGCTGCTCTTATCACAGACCTGGCCACTAGGGGAGTGATGATTTCTAGCACCAGAGTTCGAGGGCTGGGATCTAGTCCCGAGTCAGCCTCTTGCCTGCTGCGTGACTGGGCAAGTTACCGAACTTCTCAGAGACTCCGTTTTCTCCGCCGTAAAATAGAGATAATACTCTCCCATCACACTGTTGATTAAACGAGACAATGCATGTGGGAAGTCCTTAATATAGTGTTTGGCAGTAAGTGGTATGTACTCAATAAGCAATCAGTTTTAATTATTAATATGCTAATAGATGATATGAAAATTCTGCTTTCTCTGATAGTTTTTATCACACCATGTTATAGGTTTACAGAAGATGTTCCAAAAGCCTTTAGAAGAACAAATTCATCACCCTATACCTCCAAAATACAGAGATTTTTTATTATGGTGTTGGTAAAATACACATAGCACAAAATTTGCCTTTTTAACATTTTAAAGTGTACAATTCAGTGCCAGTTAGTACATTCACAATGTTGGGCAACCAACACCAATATCTAGTTGCAGAACATTTTCATCACCCCAAAAGGAAACCCTGTACCAGTTCAGCAGTCACTCCCCAACCCTCCCTCCACACCAGCCCCTGGCGAAAGTCTGCTTTCTATCTCAATGGATTTGCCAACTCTCAATGTTTCATATAAATGGACTTACACAAAATGTGGCTTTTTTGTGACTTATTTCTCTGAATGTACTGTTTTCAAGTTTCATCCATGTAGTAGCATGTATCAGTACTTATTCCTTTTTATGGCAGAATAATATTCCACTGTGGATATACCACATTTTGTGTATCCTTTCATCTGTTGATGGACATTTGGGTTGTTTCTACCTTTTGGCTATTGTGAATAATACTGCTGGGAACATTTGTGTACAAGTTTTGTTTGAACACCTGTTTTTAGTTCTTTGGGGTATATACCTAGGTGTGGAATTGCTGAATCATAGGATAATTCTATGTTTAACTTTTTGAGAAACCACCAAAATGTTTTCCACAGTGGCTGTGCCATTTTTACATTCCCACCAGCAATGTATGAGGGTTCCAGTTTCTTTATATCCCTCTAATACCTTTGTTGTTTCTGTTTCATCATCATTTTTATTATTGTCATCATGGTGGATGAGAGTAGCATCTCACTGTGGTTAGGGATGGTTTTTACAGTATTGATTTTCTTTATGTCTGGACTCACATTTTCTTACTGATGTTCATAAGCCTCACTAATAAAGCCACATGAAAAACCATCAAGAAGAGAGCAGTGTGAAGCATTTTTTCCTTCATAGCCCCTGCTGTAACTGAGCATCTTAGCACTGTAATCTATAGTGTGGATTAGTCACCTGCAGACAGTCAATGGTTAATTATAGATGATGTCTGATCTCTCTCACCTTTTCTCTCTGTGCTTTTCTTTTGGTTTTAGGAGTTCCCTCTGGGTCACCCAAAATGCCTTTAAAGTGTATTGGCTAATTGCTGATCCACCCACCGGTGTGGGACATCCATCCTCTGGCTCCAGGCTGCTGCTGCCGTTTTGACTGTATCCAATGCCGAGTGACCATCTGCTCATGATGAGTGACGAGAAGAACCTGGGGGTGTCCCAGAGACTGGTCTCCCCTTCAAGGAGCACCAGTAGCTGCTCCTCCAAGCAAGGAAGTCGACAGGTAAAGTTTAACTAATGTAAACTTTTAAATGCAAGTTTTAATCATCAAGAAGTTTACAGATTAACGTGTGCGTTTATGTGGGAAATTCTGCTTCTCCCAGCGTAAGAGCATTTGCTTTCAGTCATATCTTAATTATATGGGGAGAGTCAATTCTAGATAATGTAATAATCTTAATAATGTAGCTTGAGTGCCTTCCAGGTGGGAGGCTATTCATATGATTTTGTTCACTCCCCACAACTGCATAGTTTTGTAATATGACAGGATTAAGAAGGTTAGTAAGAAAAATTGCATCCAGACATACACAAAATCAGTGCTATAAAAACCATCCCTAACCATAATATCTCTGTTTTCCCCAAGAGGAAGCTGACTAATCCTGACCAGTTACTTCCCATGGATACACAGCCTGTAACAGGCAGAGTGAGAGACTAAAGCTCTGTCTGTTTGGCTCCAGAGCCCACACTCTCCTTTATGCCCTGCTAACCAAAACAAACAAATCAAAAATCATTTTTCCGGTAATTATAATATCCTTTCCTCCTCTGCCTGCCCCTCACCGAACTTTTTACAACAACTTCTAACCACAGCTTGCCCAGTTCGTAACTTTGAGTGTCACCTGCTTCATTTCTCTAATGAACTAGGAAACCTAATCAACAGAGAAATGGTCAGAAGGAATTAAGTATGAGGAAGAAAGAAATGAATAAATAGTTCCTAAATAAATGTCAGTTAATTATATGTTGTTTCTTGGTTTCCTTTCTAGTAAGTTTCTGTTGGCAGAATTTGCCAGTTTTAGATCAGTGGCCCTAAATGCACATTAATCATTATAATTCTTCATCCTACAGTTAGGTGGGAGAGAGAGTGGGCTGTCAAAAAGCTGTGGATTAACAACTAAAGTAGTCTCAGCCTTTTCACTACCCGCTGGCTGCCTGGCTTTGCCGTTCGCCCATGGGAAGTGCTGGCCTAAGAATTGACGCAGAGTCCTCTGTTCTAGATTTAGAAGTGACGGTCAAGCACCTCCCACCTCAGGCCAGTTCACACGCTTGTGACACATCATCAGGGTCTCTCCGTTTGGACGTTTCCTGGGACAGGAAGTGTGTCACCTCACAACCCTACCTCATGTCATTAGAACCTAGGATTTTAGACAAATCAGATTCTGCCACAGGCCTGACATTTGGGGAGCCCAGCACTGTCATCAGTTCCTCGGGTTTTAAACAAAAATGACTCAAATTAGCATTGCCTGCATTATGACTCCCTGGAATTCTGTTTTCATGAGAGTAGCTATGTTTGCCCTCTGTCAGCTTTCCCATATTGATTTTGATTTAGCATCTCCATGGGGGTATTTTTTCCATAAGCCACCACCCAGCAGGAATTCTGACTGGGATTAGAGGGGAACATGTGAATTTTTTCCTCCCTTCGCACCTAGTTGCATCTATGTCCTCCATTGATACAGAGAGAGGACAAGATTCATTTAAGTAGCAAGTACTTATGACACCATAGGAATTGGGCAGTACAGTGAAATTCTTGGATTAAATACTCCAGAAACTTTTTTCAGTGTGCTATTTGAGATTGACTGGTTTGGTTTTCACAGGGTTGTGTTCTATTTTGTTTCATTTTTAAGAGAATGACCAGTTTATATCATAAAGGGTGAGAAGAGTATGCTTGATGCCTAAATTTCTTCCTGACTTTCAATAGTTGGTCATTTGGTGATTTATTCATTCAACTAATAGTCAACTTTCATATTTAGGATCTCCTACTTTAATATGCATTAAAGTTACTTTCTAAATGTAAAGACTTAGTTTTCCTCTGTGGCAAAGAAGATGGAGAATTTAATACATTTATTTATTTCAGCTTTATAACTAGTTGTAAAGAGATGCTTCATTTCCAGAGACCCATTTTCTAATTCCACCCCTTTCCCATCTTTTTTTTCAAAGAGAGATGTTTTGCCACAGTATTGGCTTAGCTTCGCCATCCATGTTGTCCACCTTGATAGTCCGTGTCCATGATGACACCAAAAACTGGCCCAAGGTTGTCTTTCAGTCTCTAAAGATGCCTCGCAGGGCTGAAACCTTGAAGCTCTTGCTCCACAGCTCATAGGGAACAGTCACATTCAGTGATTTCCTGATTGTTAAGTAGTATTTAGTGCTAAATATAGCGTGTTTCCAGTCACTTCAGTGGAAAATACAAATTAAACATGTAAAACTTCAAGGTTTATATAATAAGGAATTTAATTTGAGAAATAATAAAATATATCTGATGACGATAATGTGCAATAACCTACTTGTTTTTAAAGCCCATTTTAATTATTTTCAGCAACAGTAGAGAATGTGTTTTGTCCTGTGGTAGATTATGTGCTCCCATTACTCTTTATAGATTAGAAACATACATATTTTTGTGTACAGATGTTTTAAAATCATTTTCAGGTTGCTCTATTCTTTTTATTTCATACAGAGGGAGATGCATCGTCTGATACTGATTTTATTGGTTGTCTTAGCACTAGTTTCCTTGTGTGCTTTGGAATTATGGTGTTCAGCCTCCTCTTGAGTTTGCTTCTTATGCATTCTTTCTCCGCACTCATCCTGCTCTATTTGGGGATATTGCCATTGCCTACTTCTGTACCCAAGGGCTCCAGTCCAGAGCCAAGTCTTGTAGTTGCAGTTAGGTGCTTCTATCCCATGGTGATGATAGAATATCTAAGAGCCACCACCAGGCCAGCAGACAAGCTGGCCCAGGTCTGGTTGTGAGGCCATGTCTGTTTCTTGCCACATCCCTAGTGAGCAGCTTTTTAAATTCCCTTTCATTGTTGTGTGGAGGATTCCCAATTCCACATTCCAGCAGTAAGCCTGGCACTTATCCTCAGGACATTTTAGCAGGACATTTAGCACATTTGACCCACAGAAGTAGGATCATGGACACATCTGTCTACAGTATGCTTTGCATTTTTATTCTGTTTCTGTTCCATGGAAATATTTAATCTTGTTTTCTATTATCAAAACACCCGATGTATTTGTCACTTTTTATATTGTTGGTATGTTTGGAATGAGGATGGTGGTGTGGTGGGGAAGGTTAGGGACACTAAATGTCCCTACACTTACAACACCATTTTGGCTGAAAGATTTGACCTTCGTAAGTCTTTTCCTCTTAAATTCTCATCCAACACTGTAAGGTGAAATTGAGAGTCTCAGTACTCCAGCCACACTGACTATCAGTTCCTTTAACTTGACCTTGTTCCTTGTCCTTGTCTCATGAACTGAACTTGAACTTGTCCTTCCTATCCCAGAGCCTACTCATGTAAAATCTGAAGGAATTATGCATTTATGTGTTGATACTCCCCTATCCAATATTTATGTTAAAACAACTTGCTTCCTTGAAGGAGAAAATGATCGAGACCTGGGTATTAATTGTGATCTGTGCTTTCACTTTTACATCTGACCCTAAGACAAAGTGTGAAACTTTTAACTTAAATACTGGGGCATTTAATATTTTAAAAATAGTGTGTCTCACTTTGCCAGATTTGAGACAACCTGTAAATAAATTCTTATCAAGATTTTGCTCAATAAAATGCCAGCAAACTGAATCTAACAGCACATTTAGAGGATTGTACACCATAACCAAGTGGAATTTATCCTAGGATTGCAAAGGTGGTTCAATATAGAGTATCAATCAATGTAATGCACCACGTTGATGTAATGAAGAAATAAAAATGCATGATCATTGCAGGTGACACAGAAAAGGCATTTGAAAAAATCCAGCACCCTTTCTTGATTTAAAAAAACTCAGAAAACTAGGAATGGAAGGGAACTTCCTCCACAGGAAAAGGGTATTTATGAAAAGACATATATTAAAAACCCACAACTAATATCATAAAAATTCTCTTCCCCAAGAATAGGGGTGGGCACAGCCAATCAGTGTTCACAGCTTTTGACTATTTAATTCAAATCACCTAGGGCCAGGCTTTGAGGGCAGCTATTATTTCAACGAACCCCAGACAAAGGCCACAGCAGCCATTGTTTCAACACTTAGAACAATAGAAATAGAAGGAAACTTTCTTAACTTGATAAAGGGTATACATAAAAAGCCCACAGCTAATATCCTACTTAATGGTAAAAGACTGAAAATGTTCCCTGTAATATCAGGAACAAGACAAGAATGTCCACTGTCACCACTGTTATTCAACATTGTACTAGAAGTACTTGCCAGAGCAATTAGACAAGAAAAAGAAGTAAAAGGCATCCAAATTGGAAAGGAAGAAGTGAAACTTTCCCTATGTGCAGAGGGCATGATCTTATATATAGATAATCCTGAAAAAGCCACAACATAGCTACTAGCTTATAAACAAATTCAGCAAAGTGGTAGGATAAAAGATTGACATGCAAAAATCACTGGTGTTTCTATACACTAGCAATGGACAATTTGAAGAGGAAATCAAGAAAAAAATTCTGTTTACAATAACAACTAAAAGAATCAAATAACTAGGAATTAAGAAAGCCAAGGATGTAAAGAAGTTGTACATGGAAAACTACAAAATATTGCTAAAATAAATCATAGAAGATCTAAATAAATGGAAGGATATTCTGTGTTCATGGATTGGAAGACTAAATATCATTAATATATCAGTATTACCCAAAGCAAATTTATAGATTCAGTGCAATCCCAATCAAAATCCCAACAGCCTTCTTTGTAGAAATAGAAAAGCCTATCATCAAATTTATGTGGAAGGGTGAAGTCATCTTGAACAAGAAGAATGAAATTGGAGAACTTGCACTTCCTGAACTTAAAACATATTACAAAGCCACAGTAATCAATACAATATGGCACTGGCACAAGGACAGACATATAGACCAATGGAATAGAATTGAGAGCTCGGAAATCAGTCCTCATTTTTATTGCCTACTGAATTTTGGCAAGGTGGCCAAGACCACTCAATTGGGAAAGAACAGTCTCTTCAACAAATGGTACTGGGAAAACTGGATCTCCATTTGCAAAAAAAAAAGATGGAGTACCCCTACCACATACCATATACAAAATCATCTCAAAATGGATCAAAGACCTTAACAGAAGAGGTAGTACTATCAAACCCACAGAAGAAAATGTAGGCAAGCATCTTTGGGATCTTATGTTAGGCAGTCGTTTCTTAGACTTCACACCCAAAGCATGAACAACAAAAGAAAAAATAGATAAATGGGACCTCATCAAAATTAAAAGCTTTTGACCTTAAAGGACTTTCGTATGAAACTAAAACGACAACCTACATAATGGGAGAAAATATTTGGAAAATACATATCCAATGAAGGACTAGTATCTCAAATATATAAAGAAATCCTTGAACTTAACATCAAAAAGACAAACAACCCAATTAAAACATGGGCAAAAGCCCTGAACAGACATCCCTTCAAAGAAGATATACAGGAGGCCAGAAAGCACATGAAAAGATGCTCAACATCATTAGTCATCAGGGAAATGCAAATCAAAGCATGCAAGATACCATTTCACACACACTAGCATAGCTACTATTTTAAAAATGTAAAATAACAAGTGTTGGAGGGAATAAAGACAAATAGGAACACTCATTAATTGCTTGTGGTAATGTAGAACGGTAGTTGCTCTGGAAGACAGTTTGGCTGTTCTTCAGAAAGCTAAGTATAGAGCTACCACATGATCTGGCAATTCCACTACAAGGTATATACCCAAAAGAATTGAAAGAAGGGACTTGAACAGATATTTGCACACCAATGTTCATAGCAACATAATTGACAATTGCCAAAAGGAAAATGTCTATCAACTGATGGATGGATCAATAAAATGTAGTATATACATACAATGGAATATTATTCAGTCATAGAAAAGAATGAAGTCCTGATGCATGTGACAACATGGATGAACCTTGAAGACATCATGTTGAAATAAGCCAGACACAGAACAAGAGATTTTGCATGATCTCACTGATTTGAAACAATTAGAGTAAGCAATCTCATAGTGTCAGAATCTAGAATATAGGTTACCAGGGTATGGGGTAGGGATAGGGAGTAGGAAATTAAGGCTTAAAATATATAGGGTTTCTATTAGGAATGATGGAAATGTTTTGGTAATGGATGGTGGTGATGGTAGCACAACATTGTGAATGCAATTAACAGCACTGAAGTATACATCTGAATATGATTAAAAGGGGAAATGTTAGATTGTATATATGGTAACAATAAATTTTTTTTAAAAATCCATGAAACTACACTATTCAAGCAGTTAACTGTAAGTTAAACCATGGACTTTAATAGTACAATTATAAAAATGTGCTACCATCAATTGTAACAAAAGTTCCACACCACTGCAAGTTTTTGGTTGTGGGGTCCTGTATGGGTATCTTGTATTTTGTGCATGATTTTTTTGTAAACCCACAACTTCTCTAATAAAAAAAATATATATTAGCATGGCTAATATTTTTTTTTAATGGAAAATAGCAAGTGTTGACAAGGATGTGGAGAAATAGGAGCCCTCATACTTTGATGTTGGGAATGAAAAATAGTGTAGCCACTGTAGAAAACAGTTCGTTCCTCAAGAAGTTAGACATAGCATTACCATATGACACTGCAATCCCACTTCCTAGGTATATACCCCAAAGAAATGAAAGCAAGGACTCATACGGATATGTATACACCAATGTTCATAACATTATTCACAACAGCTAGAAGACAGAAACAACCCATGCGCCTTGGCAGATGAATGGATAAAGAAGATATGGTATATACATACAATGGAATATTATTAGCCATGAAAAGGAATGGAGATCTGATACATGGTACTACCTGGATGAACTTTGAAGATATGATGACATTGTGAATAAAATTAATAACACTGAATTGAATAATTGAGAGTGGTTACAATGGGAAATTTAAGTTGTATATGTGTTTCCACAATAAAATTTTTTTTCAAAATAAAACCTCAAGATAGTTTTGACTGGATGGGACGCATAGTGATTAGAACTTGAATTGTGGAAACTTTTCTACCAATTTATTTGTTCTGTGACCTTGAACTCCCCAAGCCTCAGTTTCTTCATCAGTAAAACTGGAATAATAATTATTCTTTTCTCATATGATTAAAAGTAAAGCACTTGTGTTCGTTTCCCAGCTGCTAAAACAAATACCATACAATAAGTTGGCTTAAGCAACAGTAATTTATTGGCTCATAGTTTTGAGGCTAGGAGAAGTCCAAAATGGAGTTGTCAGCAAGTATTTCTTTCTCCCTGGAGACTAGCATCCTGGAGCTGTCTGCTGGCAATCCCTGGGTCCTTGCCTTTTTTGCATGAGGCAGTGAATTCTCTTGACTTTGGCTTCCACGCCTCCCTATGGCTCTCTTTCTCTGTGGCCTTCTCTATAAGGTCTCTAGAAATAGGTTAAGATCCATACTGATCCAGTTGGTGTGGTGATTTGAAGCTGTATGTACCTTGGAAAAACATGTTCTTAAATCTAATCCATTCCTGTGGTGTAAACCCATTGTAAGTAGGACCTTTTGATGAAGTACTTTCAGTTAAGGTGTATCCCACCTCAACCAGGATGGGTCGTAATCCTGTTACTGGAGTTCTTTATAAGAGAATGAAATTCAAACATAGAGAGAAAGCCACAGAAGCAAGAAGCTGAAATAAATGAAACGCAGAGGAGAAGAGAGAGAGCAGTAGATGCCGTTGTGTGTCTTGCCGTGTGGCAGAGAGCCAAGGATCACTGGCAGCCAGTCTTCAGGAAAAAAGCATCACCTTGGTGATGCCTTAAGTTGGACATTTTCCTGGCCTCAAAATCATGTGCAAATAAAATCCATTTGTTTAACCCGACCTATTTCATGGTATTTGCTTTGAGCGGCCTAGGAAACTAAAACAGTTGGCCATACCTTAACTAAAAGTAACATCTTTGCAAGGTCCTATATACAGTGAATTTATACCCACAGGAATGGTGATGATTAAGAACATGTTTTTCTGCAGTACATAATTCAGTCTACCACAGCACCTTATCCAGGGTCAGACTCATAGCAGGTGCTGAGGAAATATTAATGTTCATTTTTATTATTAGAGTTAGTATTAATTTGAACTTAATTCTTATTTGTGGAAAGTATAAATGCTTACAGCAAATAGTACAACTTTTTCTTTCCCTAGAAAACTTTTGTGTGGATCATACATGTGCCTACTCAGACCTGTCTGCCTTTAGCATTGTACAAAACAGTTTAATGGATGAATGTAATAGAATGTTTAATAATTTGGCTACATTTTATATCTTCAACATCTGGCATAAGGCTATGCTTAAGTGAAAGAAGCCAGTGAATTCTTATCCTGTTCTATTCCCTGGGCCTTGCCCTTGCATGGGTGGTCATTGGTTTTCCCTTTGATGCCAGCACTCCTTTGCCAGCCCCTATCCATTGGTAGCAGCTGCTTCAAGCAGTGTGTTAAGAAGGACTCTGCAGCTGAGTGTGGGTTCAGTGGGTAAGGTGCCGTGTTTTTCTATGCTTCATGGGCATTGGCAGGGAGGGTGGCAGCATGAGTGCCACATTTGTTGTGCCTTAGTGATATTGGAGAGTTGAAATCAAGAGATCTCTGCTATAACCTTTATATCCTGCTTTTGGAGGAATATTGGGCAAGTGAAGTTTTGCCTCCATAAAATGAAGATAAAACTCACCTCCTACTCCCCTCTCAGGGATGTGGTGAGAGACGATTGTTTTTCTGTGACTAAAAGATGTTGAAATTCTTTGGAGAAAAGTCCTCTGTAAATTTAATAAATTCTTACAATTGTAGATGAGCTCCCCTTAATCTGGCTAGTTCCAGGGCCAGAACTGAGATTCAAAGGTGAGCCTCTTTGAAGTAGACCACTTTTCAGATATAGTGCTTTGATGGTTAATTTTATGTGTCAGCTTGGCTAGGTTATGGTGTCCAGTTCTTTGGTCAAACGCTGGCCTGGATGGTGCTATGGAGATACTTCATAGATGAGATTAACATCTACAATCAATTGACTTTATATAAAGGAGATTATCTTCACTAGGGATGGTGGGCCTCATCCAATCAGTTGGAGGCCAAAAAGGCAAAGAACTGAGGGTTCCAGCAATGAGAAAAAATTCTGCCTCAAGGCCACACCATCTACTCCTCTCTGAACCTCCAGCCTGCCAACTTCCACTCAGAAATTTGGACTGTGGACTTTAACATCATCATAATGACTTGAGCAAAGTCCTTAAAATGTAGTAAATCTCTTTATATAAATATATATCTCCTATTGATTCTGTTTTCCTGGAGAACCCTGACTAATACACTGCCTTTACCATACAGGAAACATTTTTGTGTGTGTGTGTAGGAAATTCCCAGCTGAAGGAACCCAGTCTTTAAAAGGTTGTTGGTTCCTTCTGACTCTCTTAATCAGGCCCTATTATTTGTAGGGTTCTACTTCAGTCAACGTCAGTGTTTTCACCCATCCTAGGCTTAGGCTTACCTATCCCTTTAGCTAGATTTACTGTCTTTCTAGCTTTCATGATTTTCTCAACAAGAATCTGCATTTATTTATTTTAATCTTTTTAGATAACTTTTAAAAACATAATATGTGCTTATTATAGGTCATTGACAAGTTACATGCAATCTGTATAAATTGCAGGGCTTTAATTTACTTTGCAGTGGCTGCTGCTAGGCCAGATGCAGTGAAGCCGGGGACTGTTCCTTGGTTGTGAAGGTCATCAGTGACATTGTTGAGTGGTTTCTTTGGAGTCGTGGGAGTGAAAGGCTGATTAGAGACTATTCAAGGTAGAATAGGAGCAGCAGAACAGGACACCCCAATTCTACCTTGCCCCCCGATAAGATTTGAGAGAGACCTTCATAAATTTCTGTTTTGGGATCTTGGGCTTGGCTGATTCCATGGTTAACACTGCCACCCTGTCTCCCCACATGGTTAACTCTCTTCTGATTACTTTATGGTAGAAAGAGTACAGGGTTCTTTGCAGACATGGTTCCTGTTTACACATCTGTCTATCTCTCGTTACCTAGCACAGGCCTTGCGCATGGCATGTGCAAATTATTGAACTGAATTAACTGGACACCAGCAGCAAATTAAATTTCCTTCTTTCAGAGGCCTGAGGGATAATGAGGGATAATGAGCACAAGCCTAAGCCCTCCCTCCTCAGGGACATATTGTGAGGCTCGATTAAAAAAAATAAATAACAAAGACCTCTCCATTGAGTTTATTTTGGCAGAGAGTGAAATCCAGAAAGGCTTGTGCTATACCTGTGGTCTGTGAGTGAACTATTCTGTTGGAAACTAGGGAGCAGGAGTGTGATACAAGTCTTTGTTGTATGTCAACCTGTATTCAAACCGGCCCTGCCTTCTGCCAGCTGAGTGATGTTGCCATGTTATCTAACCCCTCTGAGTCTCATTTTTTTTTTTTTTTTTTTTTTGATGTGAGATTTGGGTGATTATGCCTGTCTTTGAGGACTGAGATAATAAATAAAAGTACCTAGCCTAGCACTTGGTGACATTTAGAACATGTGGATTAAAGAAATGAATGACTAAGCATGCAATTGCTACGTAGAAAGATTATTCACAAAGCTCTACAGATACATGAGGTAGGTGAAGGGATGAAGTCTAAGTGGAGAGGAAATTACACTATTTTAAAACTTGTAAAATGTGAGTAACTGCACTTTCCTGTCTTTTCTCCACTGCTCCCTTACATTTCCTTCCTAGGACTCTCAAAGAAACTCATTTCAGAAGCCAGAGTGAACTAGATAATGATGAATGAATATGTATTCCTTTGTTTAAGGCATTCTATATGCCCTAACTTTTATTTCTTCAATCAATGTCTATTGAGGACTTATTATTAAGAGGCCCTGAATAGGAAGGTGTGACACTACAAAGGACAGGACAGCTGAACAGACGATTACAAATAAATTGACACTTGATTGGGGAGGCTGTGGCTTGTAAGGAGAGCTGGCTTCCATTCTTTTTTCTGTGTGTTGCTAGCATTTGGTATTCCAGAAAGTGAATCCTGCTAAATTAATTGACAAGTGCTTTCCTCATGATCACTAGGTAAGTCTCTATACAAATACACAATTCACTCTTGCCACCCCTGCTTTCCTGTGCTAAACTAAGGCGGCTTTTGTGCCCCTCCCCCCCAGAGTCACCTGATGAGAGTTCATTTCTGCAGACTATTACAGTATGCTGCACTCTGGGGAGTCCAGGCTGGCTGGGCTCCACGCCAGAACCCATTAGACATGTGAGTTGAATGCAAGAGACTTTGGCAGGGAATGAAAAGCGAATGGGGCTCCAATGTTCAAGTATCTATTATATCAGTTGTTGGTATATCGAAAACACTTGATCCCGTTTATTTCTTATAAGTCATCATGTATTTAGAGACCCTGAAATTGACCAGCCATCTTTTATTAGGATGAGCTGAATAAACACCACAAGAAAGACCTATTGAGGACGAGGGACCTTGGGAAAGTCATAATTGTGTCACATATGTTCTATGTTTTGTATATATTGTAAAAGATGAGAAACGCTGAGCATGGACTCTGGAGGCAGCCTGCCCAAGTATGGATTCTGGTCCCACTGCTTACAAGATGTTTGGCTGGGGATGAATTGCCTAGCCCCTCTGTACTTTAGTTTCCTGTTAGGTTGTTACGGGGATTAAATGCCAATTACTGAGAAGAGATCCTGTGTGTAGTAAGTGCTATGGAAGTGTATGATCAATAAACCATTCAACTGCCGTAAGTAGGGGAGCCCCAGGAGCCCTCCAGCAGTACCTCAAGGTGACTGTGCCACTGCTTCATCCTTTGAGCTGTAAGGCTGGGTGCAGACTGCACGGTCGGGTGCCTTGGCTTATGTCCAATCCAGGCTGCTTGCAGAGGAAATGTTGGCAAGGGACATCAGAAGATAACAATCAGTGATAGCATCTTTACAGCTCCTAATATCCTTTCCTGCTCCCCTTTGCCATTTAAAATAACCTAGTGAGGTCATTATTGTTTTCTACACTTTAGAAGGGAAATATGTCCCAGAGACATTAACTGGCTTGTTCAACATCACACGACAAATAAGTGGCAAGGGGACCAGGCTGCCACCTATCTGGAGAACTCTGGATTTCTTCAGATATTAGGAGACTTCATTCAAAGTTAATTCAAGTTCCACATGCCTTGTGTACAAATGCTTGTTACTATAAATAAGCCTGCATAAGCCAATACCTCTGTGAAGGCTGGGACAAAAAGAGCATGGATGAATGTACCGTTTTGTATATATTATGTCCCCCAGAAAAAGCCATGTTCTTTGATGCAGTCTTGTGGGGTCAGACATATCAGTGGGGATTAAGTTGGAACGTTTGGATTAGGCTGTTTCCATGGAAATGCGTCTCACCCAACTGTGGGTAATGACTCTGATTGGATAGTTTCCATAGAGGTGTGGCTCCACCCATTCAGCATGGGCCTTGATTAGTTTACTGGAGCACTAAATAAGCTCAGACGGAAGAAGCGAGCTTGCCACAGCCAAGAGGGACACTTCGAAGAATGCACTGGAACTTAGAGAGGAGCTTCAGCTTATAGAGACATTTTGGAGATGGCCTTTGAAAGCAGACTTTGCTCCGGAGAAGCTAAGAGAGGACAAACTCCCCAAGAGCAACTGAGAGTGACGCTTTTGAGGAACTGCAGCCTAGAGAGGAACGTCCTGGGAGAAAGCCATTTTGAAACCAGAACCCGGAGCAGACGCCAGCCACATGCCTTCCCAGCTAACAGAGGTTTTCCAGACACTGTTGGCCATCCTCCAGTGAAGGTACCCGATTGCTGATGTGTTACCTTGGACACTTTATGGTCTTAAGACTGTAACTTTGTAACCAAATAAACCCCCTTTATAAAAGCCGATCCATTTCTGGTGTTTTGCGAAAAGGCAGCATTAGCCAACTAGAACGATGTGTGAGTCAGCCTTATACATCCCTGAGGTCTATTTGCCTGGAGCTGTTTGTGTGTGTGTGTGTGTGTGTGTGTGTGTTTTAATGTATAGGTATTTGTGTCTTAGTTTTCCAGATTCTTACTGTCTGGCTCTTTTACTTCTCCTTCTTATTGCCTACCTTTTGACCTTGCCTGTGGTTGTTGCATTGTACCCTAACGGTAGGAAAGGGTGAAGAAATGAGACTCAATTCTCAATGAATTGCCACTTCAAGTAAGTCTTGGAATAAAAGCAGAGGATACAGGAAAAGGTTAAAACTTCAGCTGAAATGAGTTGTCAGGGCTTCCTTTTTGTTCTCCATGTCCACAAAACAATAGACCGCCAGTTACATTCCACTCTCAGAACAGAGAAACCAAACTCTGAAAAGCTTTCTGGAGGTAGCTGAACTTTCCCTACTGTTCTTCAACTCCAGAATAACAAGCACAGCAGGTAAATTTTAATGGGGTTTAGAAATTTTCACTTTGATAAAAATTATATTGGGTGCCTTAAGAAAATAAATTTATTTATTCATGGGTGGCCCTGGGTGTGGTACAGGATACAGAAAGGCAGAATGCTGACCCAAACACTTGTTCAGAGTGCAACTTACCAGCTGTGCAGTGACTGGAATTTTCTCTAGAAGCTATTGATGCAAATATGAACTGAACTGACTCGACAGTTCTTTCCTAAGGAGGGGACATTCTGCTTCAGTAATCATATTAAAAAACCACAGGCTCAGAAATGACAACATAAGAAATAGGAGAGAGGCAAAACAGCAAACTTCCCTGACAGCCCTCTGAGGTCCTCTGCACCTTGGCTTTGCCATGGAGCCCAGCTGTGCCTCCTTCTGTACCTGGACACACAACTGAAATCACCTGCTCGCAGTTCCTGTTCAAGATGAGTCACCTGCTGGTTTGTCTCTGGCCTAGTGGTTCCTCTTTCCCACGTGGGCTGAGTGGTGACCCCCCCAAGGGATATGTCCACTCTCTAGTCCTCGGAACTTATGAATGCTACTTTATTTGGAAAAAGGATCTTTGTAAATGTAATTAATTTAAGAATCTTGGGATGGGATCATCCTGGATTATCTGGATAGACCCTAAATCCAGTGACAACTAATCAGACACACGCAGAGGAGAAGACAGTGCAAGGGTGGAGGCATGGATTGAAGTGATGTGGCCACAGGGAACACCAAGGAGCGCCAGCAGCCACCGGAAGCTGAAAGAGACAAGGAAGGTTCTCCCCTCGAGTCCCCAGAGGGAGCGCGGCCCTGCCTGATTTTGGACTTCTAAACTCCAGAATCGTGTGAGAGTAAGTTTCTGTTGTTTGAAGCCATGAAATCTGTGGGAATTTGTTATGACAATCTCAGAAGCTAATATACCCCGCTTCTTCCTTTGTGTCATCTTGGCTCAAGTCCGTCCCTCAAGGTGCATTTAGCCCCAGGCATCTCAACTGCCTGAGACCTCTAGCCACAGGTTTGTCTGAATCTCCCTTTTGGCATTTACAACTTTTCAACCTTGGAGTGTCTCTTTATTTTTAATGTCTGTCAACTTCTTGAGCGCCACCACTTTGTTTCTTTGCATCTTCAGTGCTTGGGCCTTTGAGTAGGGTCCTGCCTATTAAAGTAGAAACTCAATTAGGAGCTGGAGTATAACGTTGAAACTAAAATCATCCCTTCCCTGAGTTGTACGGCTCTCCAGGAGCATGACCTGTCAACTACACTAGGTTCTCATGTTGAGAATGAGTTATTCTTGAATAGTACTGTAGGATTGATTTTTTTTTCCTACAGATGCTTTGGATCAAGGATGAGGAAGAGTTTATTGTGCTAAACTTCTGTCACCTACTTCTGTGATTCTAAATCATGTATGCATTAATTAGCTGGAATTGTCTCCACTTTGATTATAAACTTTAATTAGCTCTGAAAAAGTAGTTTTGAGCACATTATAAGAATACTGTAATTAGCAAGATCCAGCCAGCAACGGAGTGAGCTTTCTTTAAGCGTTGCGAATGCCCTGTAATTGGGATGCAAAAGTGTTCTATCTTACTAAGAGTCTGGATTCTCTCCAGTGCTCAGAGACCAAAGGGCAGAGGTCATAGATACACCATTGACAGTTTGATTTTTTTTAAATTAAAAGTAATAAAGATAGACTATTAAAACAGTGCTGGAAGGTATTGAATGAAAAGCAAAAGTCTCCCCACCATCCCACCTGTCACCCTGGTCCCATTCACTTAGGAGTCTGTGTCTTAGTTTACTGGTGCTGCTGTAACAAAGCACCAAGCCTAGGTGTATTGAAACAACAGAAATGTATTGCCTCCCAGTTCTGGAGGTTGAGAGTCCAAACTCAAGGTGTCAGCAAGGCCCTGCCTCCTCTGAAGTCTGTAGGGTTCTGGTGGTGGCTTGCTGCCAGTCTGGGACAAAACGCAGTCCTTGCTTCTGTCCCATGATGGCTCCCTCTCTGTCTGTCTCTTACCGAGTGTGTCCGGTTTTCCTCTGCCTATAAGAACACCAGTCATATTGGATTAGGGCCCATCTAATTCACTTTGGATTCATTTTAACTAATAACATCTTCAGAGATCCTAGTTCCAGGTAAGTACACACTTGCTGGGCTGGGGGGTTAGGACTTTAACATATCTTTTTGGAGGACACAGTTCATCCATAACAGGCTGTACTGGAGCTTCTCCCCTATCAGCACATGGCATGGCCCATCTGTGGTGAGATGGTCCAGAGTCTCCTCCACAAGGCTGCCTGCCACTGTGGCAAACAGGTAATTCCCAGCAAGGGGCAGTGGAGTTAGAAAAGCCTGGGTCCTGGTCCTGCAAAGTGCTCACTCGTTCTTGTGGCCCTAGGCAAATCACTTAGCTTCACTTCCCCACCTCTGAAATGAAAGGACAGGGCAGATGACTTCCACATTCGGTTTCAAATTCTGAGGCTTAAAAGAATATTCTACGACTCTATGGGGGAAAGCAACCATTACAGTATACTCTGAGAAAAAGGCCCAGAAGAGACCTTTGCGTTCCTTGGTGAATGGAGTTACCTGGTTATAGCTGGCTGTGGCACATGTGTTCTGAGTGCCGGAACATGCTGTCAGAGAGATTTATTCTGCTTGGGGAGAAAGTTGCCCCGGATGGACTCAGCTGAGGACTTCCTGTAATTATGGGTGACCTTTTCCATCTAGAGTGGATGTTTAGCCGAGAGGCCCTGTGTATGATCTCCAGATTCAGTGGGTTTCACCACTTAATAGCTTGTGATCTTGGGCAGACTACTTTCATTATAGAGTCATTGTGAGGGACACAGAGGTATTCAATAAGTAGTAGTTGTGATTTTTATTACCACAATCAATAAGTAGTAGTTGTGATTTTTATTACCACAATCATTACCATAATAGCAACAATAAAACCCACACCGTCTGGTGCACTGCATAGCCACAGTAGAGTGAAATTTATGAGTTGGGTGCCTCTATCTTTAACAGTAGCTACGTCGCTTAAGAGACCCAGAGCATTGCATGGAAAGAGAAATGCATAGAAGATGCTGTCATAGCTTTAAAAGGTGGCATGCATACAATTAGGGGAAGTTTAACAAAACTTAATAATCTGATATATATATAAGAAGCCTAGAAATGCTAAAGTAATTGCAGTCATAAATGCTGAGCAAGCAATCAGGGTAGAAATAATCATTATATGTGCACTAAAGTTTTTTTTATTAATATGATTTTTCATTGTAAATCCATTTGTTGTCAATACAGTTGGAAAACATTTTTCTCTTATTTGGAAACCCAGGATGGGAGTGACTTCAGGTGGATATGCCAACAGAGCTGGTGACAGCTCTCATGTTCTTTTCTCCCCATTGTCAGTGTCAGCTGCTGGCAATGACTCTCCTTTTCCTCTCATGTCTTGTGTTTTCTCAAGGGCTCGTTGAAGGGGTGTGCATTATCCTGTCATCTAAGTAATTAAGGCATTAGCATCTTTGGTCCATGGCTGTCCAAGTGATTAAGACCTAAGCTTCCTGGGGCCTGAATCGTCTGGATATCCACCTCCTACCCCTGGGGTAGGGCTGGGAGCTGTTCCTCTGAATGGAGGGAGAAGGACAGTGAAGGTTGCTGGCCACGGCTGCTGCTTCCCACCTAGCTTTAAGAATCTAGGTGGAGCTAAGCCAACTTGAAAGGTGAAATCACTGCCCTCCCCCCTACGTGGGATCAGACACCCAGGGGAGTGAATCTCCCTGGCAACGTGGAATATGACTCCCGGGGAGGAATGTAGACCTGGCATCGTGGGACGGAGAACATCTTCTTGACCAAAAGGGGGATGTGAAAGGAAATGAAATAAGCTTCAGTGGCAGGGAGATTCCAAAAGGAGCCGAGAGGTCACTCTGATGGGCACTCTTACGCACACTTTTGACAACCCTTTTTAGGTTCTAAAGAATTGGGGTAGCTGGTGGTGGATACCTGAAACTATCAAACTACAACCCAGAACCCATGAATCTCGAAGACAATTGTATAAAAATGTAGCTTATGAGGGGTGACAATGGGATTGGGAAAGCCATAAGGACCACACTCCCCTTGGTCTAGTTTATGGATGGATGAGCAGAAAAATAGGAGAAGGAAACAAACAGACAAAGGTACCCAGTGTTCTTTTTTATTTCAATTGCTCTTTTTCACTTTAATTACTATTCTTGTTATTTTTGTGTGTGTGCTAATGAAGGTGTCAGGGATTGATTTAGGTGATGAATGTACAACTATGTAATGGTACTGTGAACAATCGAATGTACGATTTGTTTTGTAAAAAAAAAAAAAAAAAAAAAATAGCCGAATCATTTGATTACAACAGATCATCCTAGCTTGTATATAAAATTTTTAAATAAATTAAAAAAAAAAAAAAAAAAAGAATCTAGGTGGGTTTTTCGTTGCCCAATCTCCTTTTAAAGATGGAATCAACCGGACTTGCTTTTAAGAAAATGGTAAAGACCTTGCAGTTTCCAAAGTGATTTCACATAAGGTCAGGGATTGTCCCTCACTGAAACTAATGCTGCTGTTTAACCTGACTGCTCTCCGGGGCACCTCTGCCAGGGGGACATCATCCTCTGACTCAGCACTATAGTGATGTGACAAGGGAGCTTGCTCTTGGAGACACTCACTTGGATCATTTTTCATAACACTAATTATTAGATAACCAGACAATCTGTCCTTTATGCAGAGCTGGAATCCAAGGCCTTAACTCCCATCCCCTTCATCCTGGTTCTGCCCTAAGAGCCTGTTGAGTCAAATCCCAATTCTTCAGGACAGCCTGGTCTCTGACAGTCTGGCTGCTCAGCATGGACTCACTATCCAGCAGCAGTGGCCCCGCTGCAGAATCTCAGGCGTGGCCCCAGAGCTACCAAATTGAAGTCTGCATTTGGATGAGATCTCTGGGTGATTGGTGTGCATATTATAGTTTGAGAAGCATTGCCTTAGCTCACATGCACACACCCCTCCCTTTTCTTCTTCTTTTAATTGTTATTGCTTTCAGGTCTGCTGGTACTCTAAAAATCCTAGTGGAGAAAGAAATTTTTAATAAGAAGCCAAAACTCCAACTCTGATTAAAATATAAGTCCAAAATTGGTCTGACATCCAGTTAAAACTGTCACTGTATTAACTGAAACTCTCTGGACAAGTATTTCCAAGCCCCATAGTACAATCATTAGTATAATCATTAGTACAATCATCAAAGATGTTATCAATGATCCTGAGGCGTTAGAAGATCACACATGCCTTTAAAGCCATTAAAAAGTCATTAATGGAGGGCATTCCCTGATGATCTTTAAAAACCTAATAAACAGACTAAGCAACCCACTCATCAGTCATTCCACATAGAGGTAGCAACTGAACTTCCTTCCCCAACACTCTTCAGCTGTAGGAAGAATGAAAGTTTAAATCGTTTTCTATTTCTGACACCACTGCAAGGGCAGAGCTGAGAATTCAGCCTTTGAAAGGTGCATGGGAGATGTGCACAGTGGGATCAGCTGTGCTGGAGGGAAGTGCTTGCAGTCTGTGCACTCAGCAATATGGAAATGAACTCTGCCAGCTCATGGGCATGAAGAAATGCTTAGCTGTCTTTCCAAGCACAAAGCTACTTTCTATATTTGGTACTTTTTAGACATTCAGTAAAACAGACTGAATTTAATGCCAGATGACAGTGCCAGACTGTCTTCAGTTAAACTGAAACAAAACCCTAAGAAACCGTTTCCCCCAGACTTTGTCAGAGTTCTCTCTCCAGCTGATATGCATAATGATCTTTAAGCCTGACACCTCACAGGGTGGGACATCAGCCCAGTGGTGTTGGGGGCCCAAGTCTGCCCTGTACCACTAATTTCATGGGTCTTCAGCTCAAGGTCCGTGTCCAGCACAGGCTCACCAGCTGTGTGAGGGACAGCAGGAGCCACTCCCTGGGACTTGGTCCCTTTAGTCAAGAGAAACAGGCACCTCTTTTATTTTTTTCTGTCTTGAGTGAATACCAATTCACACCAATCCAGCACACATTATTAAGCCCCCCCACACACATATACCCTGAGGGGCTCTGCAGGGCCCTTTTTATACCCCCTTTGATCCTTAGACTCACACATTCAGTAAATATTTATTTAGGGCTCTGATGTCCCAGGCAGTAAGATTATGATAAAGAAGACACAGTCCTTGGCCTCACTGAACCCACATTGTAGTTAGGGAGGCAGACAGTGCAAGTGCTGGTGTCATTGGAGGAGGGAGAGAATTTCTGCCTGGAGGAGGAGTTTTAGGGTTATATGAGAGTTCTCCAGGCTGAGAAGTAGACCAGTCAGCATTCTAACTGGAAAAAAGTGAATCAACAAAGACTTGGCAGCATTAAAACTCACAGGCTAATTTTATGGCCCCTGTTTAGAGGGACTTCAGGATAGGAGACATGGTAGCTCAGAGCAGGGTTCCAGACCTTACTTGAGGATATCCACAGGGTAGTGCTTCTTAACTCCTTCAGCTTGCTTCAGGATCGCAATCTCTTCCGGAATTTACCCATCATCATCCCCACACCTCATGGCATTTGCTCCTTGTTCATCATCGGAACTACATATTTAATTTATAGTAGAATGCAACATGCAACAATATGTATCCGAATGATTAAAAATACAGGTTCTGCAGTCAGGGGGCTTCACCATTTGGTACCATTTTTAACCTCGGGGAAGTTGAATTCTCTGTTCCTCAGTTTTCACATTCAAAAGCATAAGGATAATAATAATAATACCAAGCTCACAGGAATGTGTAAAAATTAGGCACAGTAATGAAAGTAAGGTGTTCGGCTCACTGCGTAACATATAGTGAATGCTTAATAAATGTTAGCTATTGTAATTGCTTCATTAACTCATGCAACATATTTATTGAGCATCTATTATGCAGTATTCTAAGTAGGAACAAGATGGAGCGCCTCATGGAGCTAGAAAAGTATTCTCTTATCATTTTATATTATTATTGCTTCAATCTACCCCACTGGATAGTGTTTCTGAGGCACTTTTTTTTTTTGTATTCTAAATGGCACCCAACACAGAGGTGATGATAAAGCTCATTATCAACTTAATCTCTATTCTTGGTTAGCGACCCCAACAATCAACCCAGGAGAATTTTTTTTAGTTCCTACTATATTCTTAGCACTTTGCTGGGGTTCTAAAAAGTTGAAAAGATGGTCCCTACAACTATTTGGGGGGAAAAAATGGGGGTCGGGAGAATGAAAAAAAAATCATGAGTTTTGTAATCAAGTGCTAAATTATCTGGTGATATATTTGTTGTCTTTAGTAGAAGTAGAGAATCTTAGGAAACCAGGTTTGATGAGAACCTGTATTAGGGTGGTGGTTGGGAAGTAGAGAAGAAGGGACATAGAAGATAACATTTGAAGATGGAATCAACAGGACTTACTTATAAGGAAATGTTAAAGTGCTTCACTTTCAGAGTGGTTTCACATACACTGTGTCCTGGCCCAGCATTCTTTCCACAACCGTATGCTGAATTTGTACCAAGTTCATCAGTGATTCTTAACCCCATCATACCAAAAATATGATTAATATTTTAATGACTCCTTTAACTGCCTCAAATGAATTAATTTTATTTGTGCACATAATTTTTAAAATATCAAGATAGTGCCCTACTGATATATAAAAGAGAAATACAAAGAAAGTCATTAATATTTAAAAATAATTTCAATATTTACCAGCCCAGACATGACTCTATCAGAAGACCTAACAAAGTGGACAGATATGCTGATACGTAGAAAATGACAACTGCGAATGCAGACTGATAAAATGTGTCGTGTTGATAACTCAAATACCACAAGCAGCATAGGCATCCATGATTCTCTACAATGGAGGACAATGCTTGGCAAAGTATAGTCTTCCCTTATTCAGTAATTGTATTCCCAGAGAATTCAGAGTATCTTAAAAGCATGCAGACATTCTCTGGTATATGTGTGGAACATGGGTTCTGCACTCAGGTAATTAGAAGAGCAGGTTTTCGCCTACAAAAATATCCAAAGACACTTTAGAAAGTCTTGCAGGATGTGGGGCAGTAATTTCATTGGGCAAGATTGACTCATCGTGGGACATCTGATATCCCTGGTAGCTAGTCATTAGGTCCCAGAGACGTCCCCCGCATTGTACAATCAAAAATGCCCCCAGGATTCCACAGTGCCTCCGAGGGAGCAGTACTGCCCCCACTGACAACCGCTGGGCTGGGTGAAGCAAGGGAGGAAGGGCGCCGTTGGCTCTCAGGGTTCAGACAGGAGACTCAGAACAGTGGCAGACAGGAAAGTTGGGGCGGGGAGCCCAGAAAAGGAGTCAGCTGTAGTGCTTTCGTCCTCAAGGAGAGCTTCCACTTTCTCAAATCCTTCAAATCGGGCTTTTCCAACCTAGCATCAGATTAAGGTTCTGGGCACAGATAGAAGATCAAAAGTGGGGAAAAAGCTATTATTTCATAGGAAAAAAATACAAATTATTTTTGGCTTATTTACTTAGAGGACCTACAGGACTCATTCTAATTCCCTTCCCTCCAACTTTGACTTCTTGGTAGGAATGGACTACATCTCATGAATTCAGGAAAAATCTAGCTCCAATATGAATCCCGGAAACAGTTTTGAAATTTAATTCTTGCTTCCTTGTAAACCACCAATGTGACTTCATTCCTTTATTTTTTCCCCCAGTTTCATAAAGTGTGCGGTAACATCCACTCCCTCTGAGCATCTGCATCTTGGGCAATTGAATGTATTGAGCAGATGGGCATGGTTGTTTAGTGTTAGTACTCTGCAGGTCGCCTGCTGTGTGGGAGTCCTAAAGCAAACAAATGAAAAGGGCCTGATCCACTTAGAGCACTTTCAGGAGGAAATTGTGCTTTGGATTTTCAGTGACAGCAAACATAGGTGTGTTGTATATAATTTTTTTTCTTTTAATGGCTGTTTTATATGTGTATATATATATAATATGTAACATAAAATTTGACATTTTAACCATTTTACATGTACAATCAGTGGCATAAATTACATTACAATGTTATACTACCATTACCACCATCCATTACCAAAATTTTTCTAACCCAAGACAGAAACTGTGTACCCATTAGGCAATAACTCTCCATTCCTTCCTCCCATTAGCCTTTGGTAACCTCAAATCTACTTTATGCCTCTGTTAAGTTGCTTATTCTTGATACTTCATCTAAGTTGACTCATACAATATTTGTTCTTTTGTTTCTGACTTATTTCTGTCAACCTGATGTCTTCCAAGTTCATTCATATTGTCGCATGTATCAGAATTTCATTCCTTTTTATGACTGAATAATATTCCATTGTATGGATATACCACATTTTATTTATCCATTCATCTGTTGATGGACCCTTGGGTTTTTTCCACCTTTTGGTTATTGTGACTAATGCTGCAGTGAACATCCTTGAACATGTGTCTGTTTTAGTCCCTGTTTTCAATTCTTTTGTGTGTATACCCAGAAGTGGAATTGCCAGGTCACACGTTAATTTCATGTTTAGTTTTTTGAGGAAGAGCCAAACTTTCCACAGCAGCGGCACCATTTTATATTCCCAGGTATTTAATTTTTAAATAGTCATTTGGCCTGAAGATATTGGGCATACTTCAAATGCATATCAGTTAATGGTATTCCAAGAACATAAATTCATTTACAGCCTTATACCAGAACTAAGTTTATTCATTCACCAATCAGATGCCTACCATTGACAGAACAGCAGGCTGAGCATTGTGAGGAAGTCAGAAGTGAAAAAGTAAGAATGATAAAACCTCACATATATTATTATAAGTAAGTAGTAGGTCATTCAAAAGGTAAGACGAAATATTGATGGAATTTCTGGGAATGAAATATACTTTCTTCTGAAGAAGGTTCCTGGAAGAGAGGAAATCTTTAACTTCTTGACCTCAGAGATTCATTAAAATTTTAGACATATAAAACATTTTATATTTTGAAGAAGGACTCTCAAAGGTGAAAGAAATGTGAGCAGAAATTTTTTGTGGTCTCCCATTACTTAGTAATATGCATTCTCTATCTATTGTCTGGGTATAATCAGGTGACTTTGAATAATAAGTATTCATTACTATTAAAATCTCATTTGACATTGCTGCCTTTCTGAGGAAAGTCCCTTAACTTAAAAGTTGAATTTTTTTCCAAGGATAGATTTTTCCATTAAAGAAAACCCTTTCACAATTCCAGAGACAACCACACTTTTCAAAACTCTAGAATGTTTCTTTAACTCCATTCACAGTAAAGTGCAGTCAGACATAAGTTAGGTCTGTCAGGATCTGTATATAAAGAGTTCAGTTATGGAAAGAGTTACTAGAGCTAATAAATGAATTCAGCAGAGTTGCAGGGTACATGATCAACATGCAAAAATCAGTGGTATTTCTATACATCAGCAAAAAGGAAATCAAGAAAAAATTCCATTTAAAATCACATCAAAAAGAGTAAAATATCTGAGAATAAATCTAACCAAGGATGTAAAAGACATGTGCACTTAAAACTATAAATACTGATGAAAGAAATTAAAGAAGACCTAAATATATGGAAAGACATAGTGTTTCATGGATTGGAAGATTAATTTTGTTAAGATATCAATACTACCCAAATGATTTACAGAGTCAGTGCAATCCCAGTCAAAATTCCAGAAGCCTTTCTGGTAGAAATGGAAAAGGCAATCATTAAATTCATATGGAATGGCAAAGAGCAGAGCCAAAAACATCTTGAAAAATAAGGACAAAGTTGGAGGACTCACACTTCCCAATTTCAAAACTTAGTACAAGGCTATAGTAATCACAACAGTGTGGTACTGGTACACAGACAAAACAAAAAGACCAATGGAATAGAATTGTGAGTTCAGGGGAAAAAAACACACATCTGTGACCAGTTGCTTTTGCACAGGGTGTCAAGTCCACTCAGTGTTGAAAGTGGATATCCACCTGCAAAAGAATGAATTTAACTCCCACTTCACACTACATACAAAACTTAACACAGAACCATGAAACTCTTAGAAGAAAACAGGAGAAAACCTTTAGGACCCTGTATTAGGCAATGGATTCTTAGATTTTACACCAAAAGCATGAGCAACAACAACAAAAAAAGATAGATAAATTTAAAACTTACGTGCGTCAAAGGATATTATTAAGAAAATGAAAAGACAACCCACAGAATGGGATAAAATATTTGGAAATCATTTATCTGAGAAGGGTTTTACTATCCAGAATATATAAAGAACATCTACAACTCAACAAGAAGATGAAAATCACAATTAAAAAGTAAGCAAATGCAAAGGAGAGGCTAGGCCTCCCTATAATTGTGCCTAAGAGCCTCCTCCCGAATGCCTCTTTGTTGCTCAGATGTGGCCCTCTCTCTCTAGCTAAGCCAGCTTGGCGGGTGAAGTCGCTGCCCTCCCCACTATGTGGGATCAGACACCCAGGGGAGTGAATCTCTCTGGCAACATGGAATATGACTCCCGGGGAGGAATGTGGACCTGGCATTGTGGGATGGAGAACATCTTCTTGACCAAAAGGGGGAAATGAAAGGAAATGAAGTAAGCTTCAGTGGCAAGAGAGATTCCAAAGGGAGCCGAGAGGTCACTCTGGTGGGCACTCTTATGCACACTTTAGACAACCCTTTTTAGGTTCTAAAGAATTGGGGTAGCTGGTGGTGGATACCTGAAACTATCAAACTACAACCCAGAACCCATGAATCTTGAAGATGATTGTATAAAAATGTGGCTTATGAGGGGTGACAATGTGATTAGGAAAGCCATATGGACCACACTCCCCTTTGTCTAGTTTATGGATGGATGAGTAGAAAAATGGGGGAAGGAAACAAACAAACAGACAAAGGCACCCAGTGTTCTTTTTTACTTTAATTGTTCTTTTTCACTTTAATTATTATTCTTGTTATTTTTGTGTGTGTGGTAATGAAGGTGTCAGGGATTGATTTTGGTGATGAATGCACAACTATGTAATGGTACTGTGAACAATCGAATGTACGATTTGTTTTGTATGACTGCATGGTATGTGAATATATCTCAATAAAATGAATATATAAAAAAAAAAAAAGTAAGGAAAGGGCTTAGATATTTTACCAAAGAAGATACATAAATGGCCAATAAGCACATGAAAAGATGTTCAGCATCATTAACCATTAGGGAAGTGCAAATTAAAACCATACCAAGATGCCACTTCATACCCACTCAGGTGCCTATTATTAAATAAGTGGAAAGTTACAAGGGTTTCGTCTGAGAATGTGGAGAGATGGGAACTCTTGTGCATTGCTGGTGGGAATATAAAATGGTACAGCTATAACCCAACAATTTCAATTCTAGATATATACCCCCAGAGAATTGAAAGCTGGGACTCAAACAGGTGCTTTGTACTCTGATGTTCATAGCAGCACTATTCACTATAGCCAAAAGGTGAAAACAACCCAAATGTTGAATGAATGGGTAATCAAAATGTGGTATATGCATATGATGGAATACTTTTAAGCCACAAAAAGAATGAAGTTGTGATACATGCTGAAACATGGATGCACTTTGAAAACATTATGCTGACTGAAATAAGCCAGGCATAAAAGGACAAATATCATATGATTCCACTTACATAAAATATCTAGAATAAGCAAATTCATACAGGCAGAGAGTAGATTAGAGGTTATCAGGAGCTGGGGGAAGTGGGAATGGGGAGTTATTGCTTAATGGGTGTAGAGTTTCTGTTTTGGGTGATGAAAAAGCTCTGGTGATGGTGGTGATGGTAGCACGATATTGTCACTGTAATTAATGCCACTGTTGTACACTTAAAAATGGTTAAAATGACAAATTTTATGTTATATATATGTTTGTTATATATATTTTTAAATGGTTACTACCACTATAAAAACACAACAGTTCAATTGCTCAAGTAGGAAAAGGTTAGTGTTATCGGTGGGTCCCATGTACTGAACTCAAGGATAATAGAGAAGCCAAGCTAGAGTGCGCAGGGATCCCTGTAGATTCCATGCCCTCACTGTTGCTCAACTTTAGATGCAGTCTGTGTCCTGGGACTTGAGTTCTGCTCCCTGGTGCTGCTCCAGATTTACTGTCCATCCCTCAGCACCATTGGCCTCTGCTTTTACGTCCTGCTGTAGGCTGGAGATTTGACTAAGAGCCAATTAGTCGGCATGAAATCTTGGCCAAAATGATATGTTTGTCAAAATTTAATTACCCTGTGTTGGAAATGGTTTATATCTTGATCTGGATGGTAATTATTGAGTGTATATGTATAGTATTTATATATACAATTATATTCTTGAGATTTGGCATTTCATGTATATCTCAATAAAAATTAAAAAAAATCATCAATTGTCTCAGTCGCTGAAGTATTGGTAATTTTGGTCTACCTTCTGCAATGAATTATGCATTTTTAGGCATTCTAAAATAATTTTTCTGAAATTTTTAGTGTTTTCTGGTATTCCTTTTAAAATTAAAATTCTTGTTCACTCAATTAGTTGAAACAACCTAAATAGCCAACAATGGAAGATTAATTGTAACAACTATTTTACCTCTTCCTAATTACAGATAGCTTAGTACTGTAAAGATTGGCCAAAACAAACAAACAAACAAACAAACAAGGTTTTGAATCAAAAGAAAGGAGAAAAAACAATTTCTGGGAAAAAAAAAAAAGCATGTAAATACTTGTTGTAAAGCTATGCTTTTGATGCTTTAAGATTCCCAATACTTAATTTGAATTTTTTCAAATATAATTTAAAGATACTCATTGTGCCAGTTTGAATGTATTATGTCCCCCAAAATGCCATTATCTTTGATGCAGTCTTGTGTGGGCAGATGTATTAGTGTTGATTAGATTGTAATTCTCTGAGTGTTTCCATGGAGATGCAACCCACCCAACTGTAGGTGATAACTCTGATTAGATAATTTCCATGGAGGTGTGGCCCTGCCCGTTGAGCAAGGGCCTTGATTAGTTTACTGGAGCACTGTATAAGCTCAGACAGAAGGAGCGAGCTTGCTACAGCTAAGAGGGACACTTTGAAGAAAGCACAGGAGCTGCAGATGAGAGACAGTTTGAAGACGGCCTTTGAAAGCAGACTTTTGCTCTGGAGAAGCTAAGAGAGGACAAACACCCCAAGAGCAACTAAGAGTGACATTTTTGAGGAGCTGAAGCCTAGAGAGCAACATCCTGGGAGAAAGCCATTTTGAAACCAGAACTCTGGGGCAGATGCCAGCTACGTGCTTTCTAAGCTAACAGAGGTTTTCCAGACACCATTGGCCATTCTCCAGTGGAGGTACCCGATTGTTGATGCCTTACCTTGGGCATTTTATGGCCTTAAGACTGTAACCGTGTAACCAAATAAACCCCCTTTATAAAAGCCAATCCATTTCTGGTGTTTTGTGAAAAGGCAGCATTAGCAAATTGGAACAGATTTTGGTACCAGAGAAGTGGGGTGCTACTGTGTTTGCAAACACCAAACATGTTGGAACGGCTTTTTTAAATGGATAAGGGGAAGACTCTGGAAGAACTGTGAGAAGCTTGAAAGAAAAGGCCTAAACTGCTTTGAAGAGACTGTTGGTAGAAATATGGACTCTAAAGATACTTCTGATGAGGCCTTGAGCAGAAATGATGACTAAGTCATTGCCAACTGGAAGAAAGGCAATCCTTGTTTTAAAGTGGCAGAGAATTTGGCAAAATTGTGTCCTGGTGTTGGATGGAAGGCGGAATTTGAAAGTGATGAGCTGGGATACTTAGCTGAGGAGATTTTGAAAGTAAATATCAAAAGTGCGGCCTGGCTTCTCCTTACAACTTATAGTAAAATGTGACAGGACAGAGATAAGCTGATAGATGAACTCTTGGATACAAAGAAACCAGAAACTGATAGTTTGGAAAATTCTGGGCTTCCAGAAAGTGAGACCCCAGAAGCTACAGCCCCATGTGAGGATTTAACCAAACATGGAAACTGACCACCATTTTAGTACAAGCCAGGATTGGAAATGGAGTTATCCGGAAAGGATTTGTGGAAAATTCTACTGTCTGATGGTTTTGTCCCCCATGTGCTTCATGCCAAGCCAACGAGATTTTTGAGAGAACTCTATAACCGGAGCCATGGCCTGTCTGGACTGGAGGGCACAGAGGAACAAATTAAAGGAAAAATGTCTTCAAAGACAGAGCCATGGACATTGAGGTCTGGAGTCAAGAAGTCTAGGGCAGGGAGAACGGAGCAGCCCCCACACGTAGAAAGGGTGAGTTTGCCGCAGAGGTTGAGGGCGGGCCTTCCGCCTCGATGCTCAGGAGGGGTGCTTTCACCCCAGGCCTCACAGTTGGTGGAGCACATTCACTGGGGATTGGGGAGAGCCTCACCGCCACCCCACTGTTTGGAGAGAGTAGAGCCTTTGCCCCAGAGAGGCAGAGTCTGGATGGCACCCCAATGTTTGAGGAGGGTGGGGCCGAGAAGGTGGTTTCCCCAGTGTGTGGATATGTTGGAGCACTCACCCCAGCGTTTGGAGAGAAAAGGGCCGCTGCAAAGGCCCTTAGGAAGGGTTAGAATCCGGCTCTCTCAAGCCCCAAGGATAAAACGCCGTTCCCTAAATGACTCTCAGACTTTGAAGTTTAACGGAGTTTGCCCTGCGGGTTTTAGGAACTGTTTTGGTCCTGTTGACCTTCTTTTCCTTTCAGTTTCTCCTTATGGCGATGGGAATGTTTATCCTATGACTGTCCCTCCTTTGTATGTTGGAAGCATATAACTTGTTCTACGTTTCACAGATCCACAGCTAGAGGGGAATTATGCCTTAGAACAGACCTTGCCTGTAACTGATTCTGATGGGATCTTGTACTTACCTATTGTTACTGAAATGATTTAAGTTTTTTTGATACTGCGATGGGATGAATGTATTTGTATATGGAAAGATCATGTCATTTTTGGGTCCAGGGGGTGGAATGGGCCAGTTTGAATATATTCTGTCCCCCAAAACACCATTATCTTCGATGCAATCTTGTGTGGGCAGACATATCAGTGTTGATTAGATTGTAATTCTTTGAGTGTTTTCAACACTCATTTTCAACTAAATCATGATTTTGACCAAGTTGTCATATTTGCTAACTTGCATTTGGTGTCATATTTTTGAGCCATTTCTTGAGTCCCCCACCACCCAGGTTCCATCCCAATGTCTGTAGCATTTGGTTAAAATTCAAACTGAAGTCCAGTGGTGAGAGATACAGCAACTGCTGTTATGATATCAAAGTGAACAAAAATAGAACTGTTTACCAACCAACTAAAGAGAAAGAAACATTCCCTTCTAACAGAGAGCTTTTGAAAAAATAAAATTCGATGCCAGTACATTATAGCATTAGATCTATAAAGGCAGGGACTGTGTGGAAATTGAATTTGAGTTTCTTCTCTCCATCAAACCTAGCCAGCCTCACCATCTTGGATTGATTTACTGATAGGATGAAGTGTGTCTTAATGTTATTATTGTTTTTAAAGATAGCCACTCAGCATGAAGTCTTTTGTTGGAACAGGACAGCTGGGAAGTGGTGGAAGGACTGAGGGGAGAAGTGAATTACACCCAGGAGCCATCAATTCAGAAAGGATTTCTGCTGAAAAAGAGGAAATGGCCCTTAAAAGGCTGGCACAAGGTAAGACATTGGCCTTGGCCTTGTCTTTATTAGCACCCACTACCCCCACTCAGTACTGGGTTCATAGGCACTTATAATTTAATTTGAGGTTTGAAATTTGAGACCAAGGGGAGGATGTTTAAATGGAACACCTTAATGGGTTGTACTTTCTTCCCCACAGAGATTCTTCTATTTGGACAAAGGAATCTTGAAATATGCAAAGAGCCAAACTGATGTAAGTCGTCTTGTTTGTCCAACATGCCTTTAAGAATTCTGAAGGGATAATTGTTGTCGACTCAGGGACTAGATGGTGCACATTTGGGGATTGTATTTCTCTGCACTGGACTCTATAGGAGGTGGTCGTTTCTTCACTTGGAATAGAGTCTACTCTCCCTTGCCTAGCCCTGGGTGCCATAGGCTCAGTTCAGCCATCAGGTAGAGGTGTGGGGGCTCCTCCTGACAGCCCACTGGGTATCCAGGGGTCTGGTCTGGTCTTAGAATTTCTCTGAGAGGTTTTCTTCTAGGTATCAGGAACAAGGCAGGGGGTGGGTGTTGCTCCCACTCTCAAGTGACTGAGGGGGTTGGTGGAGAAGCCTTGGGTGAGGATGATGGGCAGTTCCTATGCGGGCTGATGGACCATCATCCTCTCCCTTGTGGCGGTCCTTCTCCCACCCAGCATTTCTCTCCTCCTTTCTTCCTTTAATAGTCTCTCTTAGTTTCCTGTCATTTTCTCCTTTTTAAATGATTTCTAAGTGAATTTAGACACTAAAACTCATTCATTGGGAGGCAGTGCAATTAATAGGTTAATGCATGTAAAGCATTAATTGCATACTGGTCCATACTAAGTACTGGGTAAATTGTGGTTATTTAGTATTTGCTACTGGTAGATATGGAGGGTGAGTGTAGAGGAATGGAGAGTCCAGGATGTTGCTGTTCTTTTTAACACCTTGATTCTTAAGCAGTCCTCTTTGTGCTTCTGCAGATAGAGAGGGAAAAGCTGCATGGCTGCATTGATGTTGGGCTCTCGGTGATGTCTGTAAAGAAGTCATCAAAATGCATAGACCTCGATACCGAGGAGCACATCTACCATCTGAAGGTGAGACTGGGCACTGTCTCCCATTGTGCAGGGGGTTGTGTTTATTTTGGGCAGGGGCTGTCATTTATTTAACCAGGTATAGGCATGCCATCCACTGGACCACACAGCCATCTTGTTGCTATTTATGTTACCTTTGTATATTTTCAAATACTCAGCCAACATGTAGATTTTCATTGCCATAATGTTTCTCAATGGATGCAGTTGATATTTGGATGAGACAGTTCCGCGTTGTGCAAGACTGCCTGTTTAAAGTTTAGCGTCTCTGTGTCCCCATACTTTAAATACCAGTAGTGCCCCACTACCCAGTAATTGTGACAACAATCAACAACAAAAAACCTTTCCATTTCCAAATACAGCGCCTACTCCAGTCAGTTCGGTCCTTGATTAAGAACCATTTACCATAGGTTAGAATATGTTCCCCAAAATACAAGATAATGCTTATTACATTGAGTCTGACCCCTGCCTTACAACTCCAGCTAATCTTATAGAGATTCCATTAAGATTCTCATATCAAAGTCAGGAATTTTTTTCCTGCAGTATGAATCTCCAAATAATACCTTTCAAAGCTGCTTAACTTTGACTTGAGTTTTCTCTCTCTTCACAGAAGGTATAGATAGTTAAAAGCATGAAGCATATGATTGGCAGAGATAGTTCTGGTTCAAATGTTGACCTGAGTAGCTGTTGACTTTTGGCAAATTTTTTTTTTTTCTGAAACTTTCAGTTTTCTTCCCTAAAAAATGGGAATAATTATAATGCTGACCATGTAGTGCTACAAACAAAGAACTAATAATTTAGTTATTATATGTGATTACTAAGTAGTTCCCAAATGTTAGAAATTAATTGAAAAAATGTTAAGACTCTTTTCTAGAGAATTATAAAAACAAATTAGTTGGGATATTGAGGTGGGGGCTGAGTGTTTGGAAAATATTGGTGTGAGATAATGAGTGCCATTTCTTAGCAGGTCCCTGACTTCTCCATGGCATGTGCACGGTGCTCAGGCAATACATGCTTAACAAACGTGTGTGGTTGGTGGACTGAGGGAGACAGCAAAATCCATGCTGTTTCGTGGCCCATTCTAATCTCTAGACTAGTTTAGTCATTGCTCCAGCTGCTTTCCCATGACCCTTTGTTCTAGTTTTGTTGACATGGTCAGGAAATAATGGGTTCTCATTTATCAACTATTCTAGCTAACATCATAGTAATTATTGATTCCTAATTTTTAAAGAACTGGAATACCTTAAAATATATTAAATATCTTAATTAACATAGTTTAATATTTGTGTTGATTCAATTTAAGTTTTTTTGTGTGTTTCTTAATCATTCTTTTGGACATCAATTAAAAAAAAGAGCCAAGATGAGAGCTTGAGGCACTGACTTTTAAGGGCCTCTGAGATTAGATTAGCACAAAGGATGAAACAATTCAGTTTGTATCAATATTCCTGTTAACCACATCTAGAAAAGAAAATACATTTCAGGAACATAAGGTAGGGAGACAAATAGATGTGTCTGTTTTTATTGCTTCTTCCTGAAAAAGACACGTTAAAGAGTCCTTGGAGGGGACTTGTGTGTACTTCTATTAATCAACAACACAAATATAAGGTCCAATATATCCTTTCCTAAGTGATTGCTGCCACTGACATTTATTTCCGCGTATTTGCTCCCAGCTGTGGCATTCGTAAAGGTTTAACAGGATTGATCTGAATTTTTCTTCTTGGAAGGTAACCTACCATACATCCTCTTGGGACATTTTAAATTGCAGATTCATAAGTCTCTTACTATACAGGTATCTCTCATTTTTTACTTTGGGAACATTGATATCACCCTCATACACTTGCAAATATGCTAAACTATTAAGAAATATCTGTGGTACATAGCTGCTTGCTATATTCTTTTTAGTACTTTTATACATGTGTGAAATATTTTATAAGTTACTAGCTACAGTTATTATTCTACGTGGAAATTAGAAATTAATAGTCACTCATCTGTGGAGAGGGTGGCTAAATGTTTCTGTGTGTGTATATGAAAAATCCTAGAAGTCATTGATAATGCTTTCTGATTTTTTTATTCTATTTCTGAGAGTGGGAGAAATGTTCTTTTAAATAAACTTCACATTCATTAACATCTTCCTCAACAGTGTATTGTTTGTCAGAGAAGATTAACAAGGTTAAATATTTTAGGGTGAATTTACTAATTCATTCGAGATCAAAGAAAGTAGATCTGAAAAGTCTGAATTATAAAAAGAATTTTAAAAAGAAAAATGGTGTTTATATTTTCAGTAGGGATAGGGGAAGTTGGAACTAGAGAACTTGGGAATGCTTTAAGGGTCTTGTAAAATAATAAATTTCACTTTGTTCATTGTTTAATGTAGCTGGTACTGTTTTGAGTTTCAAAAATAGCATAACAACTGGGCTTTTTCATAGATAGTTGATATACCTTTTGAAGACCATTTTTACTTTCCATTTCCTCCTCAAACTTTTCTCTACAGATTGCAAAAATGTAAGCTAACCAAAAATGTGATATTAACCAAGATGTATTTCTACATTTCTACTTGTGCCAACATGAAAAGAGTGTGTGTGAGGTGTGACCTTAACTTGGTGAAAAATTGTTCCTTTCAGTGAGTGACTCCCTTGTTTCCCCTTTCAATTTCACACATTTTAGGTGAAGTCAGAAGAAGTCTTCGATGAGTGGGTATCCAAGCTCCGCCACCACAGAATGTATCGTCAAAATGAAATTGCCATGTTTCCACATGAAGTTAATCATTTTTACTCAGGGCCCTCCGTCACAGACTCCGCATCTGGGGTATTTGACTCCATTTCAAGTAGGAGGGTAAGAATTGCTTTGCCAATAAACAATGTAAAAGGAGGGGGCAGCTTTGTTGAAGGAGTCTTCTCTGAGAGCTGTGTCTGAGGAAGGAAAGGTTTTGGGGGAGTTGCAGGGTGAACTTTAGGCTGGTCTTTAGTTCTGACCAGGCATTCGGTCAGAACCAGGACCAGATGAGTGTCTACTCACTGTAAGACAGTAATTGGAGAATATTGTGCAAGGAAGGATATAACATTCTCACATGCTCTAGCTTTCTCTTGACCAGTTTGACTTTGGTGTTCTTATCTGATTGTAAAATGTAGTTAAGTATGTGTATGGCTATGCAGGATTGCAAAATAGTCCCCAACATTCATTTCAGTTTGGTATAATTATCATTTGACAGGGGAAGACTGCAATCCCAGGCCTCAGAGCTTGGTCTGGCTAAGCTGGGGCAATAGCCTGAGGTCTGAGGTTGTCTTGGGGAAAGCTTTGCCCGATATTCCTTCCTCCTTACAGTCCGTGGCTTCCATTAGCCAGCAGCCACTGTTATCCTTTACCCTAAAATGTTCCCTCTGGACTGTATTTTCATTTATAATGTGCTTTTGTCATCTGTGGAACAGCGTAGCAGTGTATCACAGCAGAATTCATTTCACACTGGAAGCAATTTGTCATTTTCTTGTGGTGGTGAGACACGAGTTCCATTATGGTTGCAGTCGTCAGAGGAAATGGAAAAATGCTCAAAAGGTAGAGTCTCTTGAAACCTCTGCTGCTTTCTGTCAACAGCTCTTAAATTATACTGATTTTGTATTTACACCTTAAATGAATCTATATCCTTCCCATTCACTCACCTACATTCCCACTTATATTACCCTTGGTAACATTGCATGCATGATCAATAAAACACATTCCTTGCAGACTTTATATCTCTATCTGGGTGTGCATGTTGAGAGGTTTTCTGTCTCCTTTTCTCTTTCCTTCCTTCCTTCTCCCTCCCTTCCTTCCCTCCCTCCCTTCCTCTCTCTCTCTCTTCCTCTCTCCCTTCCTTCTCTCTCACCTTCCCCCTTTCTTCCTTCTTTCCTTTCTTCTTTCCTTCCTCCCTCCCTCCCTCCCTTCCTTCCTTTCTTCGGGGCCCTCTGAATTATAATCTCCAGGGGTAGGATCTGGACAGCTCTATTTTTTTTAAGTGCCAAAAATGATTCTCATGCACACCCAAGATTAAGAATCACTGTTCTAAAGATGAGTAGGTAAACCAAATGAAGAGCCCCATTAGATGGGTGTTCTGAACCCTGGCTTCACATTAGAATCACCAAGAGAGCTCCTAAAATACAGGTATGCCAATGCCCATTCCCCTCTCCCAAAGAAACTGTTTAAACTGGCCTGGGGTGGGACCTGGGCATCATTCGTTTTTCCAGAGTTTTCCAGGTGATTCTGTTATGGGACCAGGTTGAGAACCCTGCCATAAGGAAGTTCAGCATTCTCAAAATTAAGTAGCTAAAACTCACCCAGGAAGCCACGTCTGTCCCCCTGCAAATCACCAGTGTGGGAGAGAGGAGTGTTCTGATTTGATTGCCTGGGATTGGGTTAGGCATATGTAATTTTAAAAATTTCCCCAGGTGATTCTAAAGTGTAGCCAAGGTTGAGAACCACCTGTTAGAGAAACATTCCAGGTGGTAGCCTTGAAAATTGCATTTTCTTCTGTTTAATGCAGATATTATCATTCCTGGGGGCATATACGCTTTGCCCTCCCAATAAACATCACTCATGAACTTTAGTCAATGACACCTTGGGGCAGTGGTTCTCAAAATGTGGTCCCTGGACCAGCACCTTGGCATGGCTGGGAACATGTTAGAAATGCACATTCTCAAGCTCCCCCCCAGGCGTTCTGAATCGTGCACTGGGGTGGAGCCCAGCAGTCCATGATTTAATAAGTTCTCCAGGTGATTCTGATGATACTCGCTAAAGTTCAAGAACCACTATCCAAAGGCATCTGGGCCTGGACTGTTCAGCAGAAACAGCCATCAACCATTAGCATCCAATGAACAGAAAATTGTGGGCTCTCTTTTGAGTGGGTGACCTAGGAACTTGTCTGAGCACCCTCTTAGATCAGTACTCTTGGGTCCATCTGCAGCCCTGCAGGGCATCCTCATGGCCCTCATGCAGGTCCACGATGGACAAAGGTGGCTTTAGATACCAATATGACCTTAACTACCTTCACTTTAGTTTCGTCCATTTACTGTGCACTGGGTCCTTGGAAGTGGACAGTGGCAGTCGAATACTGCAAGGCCGGTAATAATAGTGATGCTGATGTTAGCTGATTTATTTAGTGCTTCCTATGTGCCAGCTGCTTCTCTAAGCACTCTGTGTATACCAACTCATTTAACTCTACAACGATCCTAAGCTAGGTGCTATCATTATCCCCATTTTCCAGAGGAGGAAAGTGAGGCACAGAGAAGTTGTATAATTTGCCCAAGACTCCCAGCTCATTAAGTGGGTTCAGACCAAGGGGTCCTGGTTCCAGAGCCATGCCCTTACCCAGTACACTCTTCTGCCACTCTTCTAGAATGGAAGTAAACTTCCCTGTCCTCACAGATGTAAAGTCAAATGTAGATCAGTAAGAAAAGTAGGTGGCACCCAGCATGGTGAAGCTCGAATGCCAAGATAAGTACCCGTGAATCCTCCCTTTCTCCCTCTTGTTACTGGAGAATTATGAGCACTCTCCTCCCTCTCCCACAGACCTGGTGCACTGTCATACCTACCTGGTGGAAATGAGCCAGCTCCTACAAAGTATGGAGGTCCTGCATCGGACGTATTCGGCACCAGCTATCAACGCCATCCAGGTTAGCCAGATCCCTCTTCTGTTTGCATTCTGGCATTCTTCTGCTTTCCTTCCCAGCCTGTAACTAACCGTGGGATGTTGTCTGCTCAGTTGCTGCAGCCAAACTCGAGGGGATGGAGATGTTCACTTTGCTGGGCGTTTATCCCTATTGGTTTGGTGGACCTTACTGTCTGTGCTCTCTTTCCTGTTTTGAAACAAAGGGTGGAGCTTTTGAAAGTCCCAAAAAGGAAAAAAGATCGCACAGGAGGTGGCGGTCCAGAGCTATTGGCAAAGATGCTAAAGGAACGCTGCAGGTAACCAATCCTCCCCCAGCAGGCGAGCTTCTTCATTGGCCCTGCTCTGCCTGCCATGTGCCAGGGTCTACTTTTACTCAAATAGGGCATAACATGAGCGAATATTATGTGGTTATTTGCCCATAAATACCCATTGCAGAGATATGAATTCAACCTCTTAGATTTTCTGGGTACTAGAAAAAGTATGCAATGGATACTAAGAGAAAAATGGCATGAGGTTGGAGGCGCTGCAGCCCTCCAACATTTGGTGTCTCCTTCTCTAACATTTAGCCTGCCCCGTGCCCTGCTTGGGTGTGTGCCTTGTTCTGTGCTGCTGCAGCTGTGTGCTCTGACCCACCTCTTCTGCGGATGCCCAGTGGATATATCATCCCTCCAAGCCCACTGGCCTGAGTCTCTGGGAACAGAGCATTGTGCAGATTCTCTTTTGCCTCCTGTCTCCAACGTCCCAATCCCCCATCAGAGGCTCACTGTGTCACACTAGCAGCCTTCTTTCCCAGGGTCCAGCTAAACAAGCGGTCAAGATTTGCTGCTTGGCCTTTGCCCATTCAATTGCAACATTGCCAGAGTCAAAGTAAAACACTCTCATGTACTCTATGTTTCAATGCACTTCATGGGTTGAACTTAAATACTTTTGAAGTGAGGAGTGTTTCATGTACAAACATGTGAGAAATCACTTTGTTTTGTAGAAATACCAGGTGCAGATAAAGAAAGGCATTTTTAATCCTGTCCGCTATTTGCAACCTAGGTATGGGTTGATTTTTGCCACAATGAAGGAAATGAATATTAAATACGGAAGAGCCTGGCAGCTTTAGCAGTGCTATCAACCTATAGCTTTATTGCTCCTATTGTTTCCAAAGAATATGTGATTTCTCAAGAGGCCAGTATAAGTTGCTCTGGAAAGTGTTTTCCTGAGTTTTCATTTATTTTTCTTTTACATTGTCACTCAATAGGGGACTTAGGTATAAAATGTTCTTTTCTTACTACTCTTCAAACTTAGAGCTAAGTAAATATTCTAATCAATCTGCATCTGAAAAGAAGTATCTCCTTTTGGTGTCACTTCAGGTCCCTAAACCTTATTCTGGCTCAGTAAGACTACACTCTTCCAATCCTAATTTGTCAACACTGGATTTTGGAGAAGAGAAAAATTATTCTGATGGCTCTGAAACCTCATCAGAGTTTTCTAAAATGCAAGAAGATCTGTGTCATATTGCCCATAAAGGTAAATGAGTTTTCTTTCTTCCTAATGTGCTTGATGAAAATGTTAAATGTGTGTCTGAACGTGGGATGTCCATAGAGAGGGAATCTTAGTTGATTCATTTTCTGCTCTATTACAATTTGGGGCAACCTAATTATTTTTATTTCCCTGATAATGGCAAGAATTACATTTTTAAGCCCTTGGGTGAAGTAGTGAGAGTTTTAGGTGTACTGTAGAAGCTGAGCAATTCATAGCCTGCTGATGGGAGTGTAAATTGGTACTTCTTTGGGAGGCAATTTGACGTTATGTTTCAACTTTTTTTTTTTTCTTTTTTAATTTGCCTATCCAGCAGTTCCACTCTAAGGAATTCATTTGTAGGAATTAATTATAATTTATCCAAATAAAGATATCCATTGTGGCATTGTTCAGATGTTTAACATCATTAGCCATTAGGGAAGTGCAAATTAAAACCAGGATAATATGTCACTATATACCTATTAGAACACTAAAGTAAAAAACACTGACAGTACCAGATGCCAGTGAGGATATGGAAAAACTGGATATCTCAGGTACAGCCACTCTGAAAAATCATTTGGTAGTTTTATATAAAACTAAACATGTACTTTCCATTGCATTCCTGGGCATTTACTCCAGAGAAATGAAAACTTAGGTCTGCACAAAAGCCTATACACAAATGTTCAGGGCAGCTTTATTTGTAGTAACCAAAGACTGGAAACAACCCAAATGTCCTTCAGCAGGTGAGCGATTAAACAAACCAGCACATCCACACAATGGAGTACTACTCAGCAATAAAAAGGAAGGAGTTATTGATACATGCAGCAGCTTGGATGGATCTCAGGGACATTATGCTGAGTGAAAAGAGCCAACCTCAAAAGGTTACATACTGTATGATTCCACTGATATAACATTACTGAAAGGACAAAACTGTGAAGAGGGAGAAGAGATTAGTGGTTGCCAGGGATTAGGGACAGAGATGGTGTATAGGGGAGGGACACTGGTATGACTACAAAGGGGTAACACGGGATCTTTGTGGTGGTGGAAATTTCTGTATCTTGATTGTGGTAGTGGTTACATGAATCTACACATGGGATAAAACTGCATTGAACTGTCCATACACATATTCACAAGTTAGTGCTTATAAAACTGGTGAAATAGGAGTAAGAGCTGTAGATTTACCACATCAATTTCCTGGTTTTGATAATGTGCCATAGTTATGTAAGATGCTACCATCGAGGGAAATGGAAATTGGGTACATGGACATCTCTGTACTGTTTTTGCAACCTTCTTTGAGTCTATAATGATTTCAAAATAAAAAGTTTGTTTTAAAAAATTGAAATAACTTCAATGCCCAATAATAGAGGATTGCATTTTTTTAATGCAACATAATCGTATACTGGAATACTCAACAGCCATCAGCATAATAATCATAGCTACCCTGTATTGAGCACATCATTATCATGTCAGGTGTTTGCTCAGCACTTGACATGTATTGTTTCCTTTAGTTCTAGCAGCCACCCATGGAGTAGGTATTATTATAATCTCAATCATACAGATAAGAAACCTGAAACTCAGAGAACACTGAAGAATTTCCTCAGAGTCACATAGCCACCAAGCAACCAACCTGAGGCTTGACTCCTAACCTGGGGGACCCCAGAGTCTGACCCCTAATCTGGTATTTTACTGCCAGTGCAGATGGTGTAGTTAGGGCTATTTTTTATTGACATGGAAAGATGTTCCCAACATATCATTAGGTGGAAACAGGGCTACAAAACAATATATATGTATGATCCCAGTTTTTGGAAAAAAAAGAAACTATATCCTTTTGACATATATAAGCATATACAAAGGATATGGAAGGTTATACATGAAAGATATACACAATGGACGTTGCTGTGGATTGAGTCATGTCCTGACGAGACATGTTCAAGTACTAATCCCAGCTCCTGTGGATGTGAGCTCATTTGTAAATAGGATCTCTGAAGATGTTACTCATTAAGGTGAGGCTAAACTGAATCAGGTGGGCCTTAATCCAATGTGACTGGAGTCCATAAAAGCAGAGGAAATTTGGACAAGGTAGCCGGAGTGAGGAGGAGACGGAAGGAGATAGATCGCCACGTGTCAGAGGCAGGATCAGAAACCCAGACAAGCCGCCACCAGCATGCTACAGAGTTCAGAGAAAGCCTGGCCTGCTGACACCTCGATTTTGGACTTCTAGCCTCCAAAACCATGAGACAATAAATTCCTGTTGTTTAAGTCAGCCAGTCTTAATTTTTATATATTGTTTTTAAAGGTAAAATGGGTTTTTAAAGGTAAAATGGGTTAAAAATTTTGAAATGGGACAGCACTGATTGAAGTGAAGACAGAAGATATTCCCTGCTTCCCATTGCCTTCTTCCTCTAGTGTCATGTTTTTCTTCCTTCACGTTCTTTCAGCCTTCTCTTCCTTACCCTAAAATCTAAAATATAAGCTAACATTGGCTATGAGGGAACCATTTTGTGCTTTTTAAAATTTCCCACCTGAAACTCCTGTCCTAGCTACCATTAGAATCCTGTCCATGTTATACAGTGCATCTGTAAAATGGAGTTACCCACCCTGCTTCTAAAAGCTCTTCAAACACTCCTTTGGGCATTCTCTATTAATGGAGCAGTTGTAACTAGGTAATCTTAAGTTTTGTGGGAGGAAATTCCTATAAAACACCATTACTGTTTTAATATTATAAACTGACTTTTTAAGAAATGAGAAGATGCTGCCTCCTTGCAGAAGGAGGAAGGCCTGAATCTTTTCCTGCATTGAAGAAGCTGCTTCCTCAGCAGGACAGAGTCATATTTTGAGTCGATCCATTGATCCCGTCCTCCTGCAGAGGTCTGAACCTCACTGGAAGTCTATAGGGGGCCTTGGCCAGCTGTGCTGTCTTTCAGGGCTTTGTGAAAACCAGCTGGCTGCAGAGCTGCCACCTACCTAGCCTAGGTCAGGGTTTGTGCTCTGAGAAAAGCCCAGGAGCATTTATTCAGCAACAGCCTGTGTGCACCATAGGCTCAGGGACAGTGAAGTCCACGGGGAGCCCGACTGGTGTTTCATTCCCATGGTTTTAAAGTACACTCACAGAGACAGAAAGAGTTCCCCCTTCCTAGGCCACAGAGTCCCTTTAACACAGCTATACTCCAGGGGCCCATGAAATAAAGACAGTTCTTGGGTTCACTCTCAGTCCTGTGATCTCACGTATTCTCTCACTTCCATGTATTCAAGCTGGAAGCATCTTGATCTTGCTTCCTTATTTTGGTACTAGCAGTTTCTATAGCTCTTTCTTGACTGCATCACTGTTCTATTGACTGTGATTCCAGAGCAGCTGAACTCAAGTCAAGAATTCTACTGAGGTTGTAACATAGTCTATGTGACCTTGTACTTTCACTTCAACTTGTTAAGTGTGTCTGACTTCTCATCTCCTTACTGTTTTGTAGAAGATAGATCCAGATGGTAAGCAACCGACATATATAAACCTACCCCTGGTTTAAAAAGTCCTTTCTCTGTATATATTAGACTATATGTTATTTTTATGGCTTATCATTGAACTAATTCTTATTGGTTCGTGTTTCTGGCTTTGTGTGTATGTTGGCACACATATAAGCAAACAGAGAGCGAATGTACTAAAACCTAAAAACTGGAAGTAATTTGCATTAACTTTTACATTTCCCAAAATGTGTTTCATGGAGCACTTCCTTTACCCATAAAATCCCTGAAAGAAAAAAGAGTTTCATGATCAAAAATGGTGGGGAAACACTGCTGACTCTGGTTCTCTTTGGATCTGCACATACACACACACAAAACAGTAAATGGTAAAGTTCCTGAGAAGTTCTGTAGCAAAGAAACTTATTAGCTTTGTTTAGCTCAGTGATTCTCAATGTTATTGGAAAGTTCCCCACACCCTACCCCCTCCACTTAACAGTGATTAATAACCTGGAACTAAAATTCCTGAGAAACATACTTCAGGAAACATTGTAAATGTAGGCCTTTTGGGAGCTATTCCTCTGTATTGGCTGTGTCAGAAGGCATGTGTTCTAGGCCACCTCTGTTGTAGACTCCCTGAGGGACTGTGACCACACCAGCCAATGTGTCTGGGCCTCAGTTGCCCTGTCTGTTAGATGCCCTGAAGTGTTTGTCCTGTCTCTTTTGGCTCTCTGACTCTGTAATTACCTTCTATGGTTAATTATTTTGCGCTGAATAGAAAGAATGCTGTTGCATAAAGGCAGCTTTAAGAGATAATTCTAGTGGCAGCAGAACCAGAAATGGGGGAATTTGGCGAGCATATTTAGGGTGAGAAAGCAAGTAAAAGGATAGGGTCATAGTCAGGGTGCTTTAGATAGAAGTGGGTATTCAAGTTCTGCCTTGGAAAGGAGAAAAGTGATGCTCTCCTGGTACTTCTGCAACTCCCAGAAGGCATTTTATAAGGTAAGGAGGCATCCTCATTTACAAATATAAAGGCTAAAAGGAGAATGAAGTTAAACTGTATTAAATTACTTGACACTTTTGTTTCCTGTGTTTTCTTATTTTCCGAACTGTTTTGAGCTCATGGAAGCATTGAATAAAAAGTCAAGTATGTCACAATTGATACTGCTTTCATAGACTAAAAGATTTATGACTTAAAGAAAAGCCAGATCATGTATTGACTGTAAGTTAGAATTCAGCATAAGTCTGCTGAGCAATTGGGTCCATGTAACATAAGTAAATAAGTAAAACTAATTAACAAAATTACCTAGTGTATCTAAATCAAAAAGCCATTTGCATAGAATATGGGTAGGAAAATATTTTATAACCATGGACGTCTTGTGAAATTTGAAAATTAGAGGAAGCAGATCACAGAACATCAATTCATCCCAGATATCTTAGGAATGTTAACATTTTAAAGAAAATTCATCCAAAATGTGTTTTTCATGAAAAAGAAGGAAAGAAAACAAGTTCTTCTGTGTCTTAGATACTCTGACAGTAAGATTTCTCATTGTTTCCTTAAAGCACTCCTGAACTATGGGCAGTGTCCACATATACAGATGTGGAAATCGAGGATTTGTCTAAAACCCAAACAGCACCTACGTGGAAGAGGTAGGATTTAGGTTTACCTCATTACAAAATCTTTTTCCACTGCATCCATGGGAGTGGTGCCCCTGGCATTCGCAACAGTTCCTCAAGATCTTATTCTTTTCTGATGCTGAGAAGCTTCCAAAGAAGGGGCTTAATAAGAAGTAGAGCTCAGGTCTCCGTCTCTGAACTCTGGCTTGCCAAGCAGGTTTTCTGTACTCCCACATCCTAACTCAGTGAAAAATGGCACAGAAGCCCATAGAAATGGCAAAGGTAGTGACCACCCAGAGTCAACATGATTCCATTAAGTACTGGTCAGATTACTAGACTCACCCAGTTTCCTCTGTTTAAGGAGGGCAGTTGGGGTGTTGAGTAACAGGCTTATTAGACTGGTAAATCAGGGAGATGCACCAGATGAAGCTGAATCTCAGCATGACGTTTTATATGTTCTATTTTTTTCCCTCTAGTCTCGATTTTTTTCAATGCTTAACGTTTTAAATTACGTCACATAACATATCTACTGAAACATGCAAAAAAAAAGTATTATAAAATAATTCATTATGCACCCACCCCCAGCACAGACCAAGAAACAGAACCCTGCTGGCCCCGTGGCTTTCTTTCCATCACACTGTCCTCCTTCCCATATATAACCACCGTCCTGACTCTCACGGTAATCACTTCCCTGCTTTTCATTATCCTTTAATCATCTATGTATGCACATACTTTATATATATGTATGTCTTTTACAAAATAGTGAAATGTTATATACTGTTTGGTTTTCTACCTTTCCTCTTCATAGGTAAGAAAATTTTCTCAGTCCTTTAATTAGTCTTCAGGAATCCTAATCGTAGGATGCTTATGGTGTTCCTTTCTGGGGATACAACTAAAGGTTTCTGATAGTCCCACTCAACCTGTGTCCCACTCCCTTAGTTCACCAAGGGAGTCTGAGAAATAGCTAAGGACCTGGGAAGGAGAGGAGGAAACAGACATGGTGTAATTTGCTTCCGACATTTGAATGCCTGTGAAAGAGGAAATAGACCTGTTTGACAATGAGGAGACACACAGGTAAATGTGGACTCAGGATCAGGAAGGATTCTCCAGCCCACAGAGCAGTCTGAAGAGAGAATGGACTGCTTCAGGAGAGAACCTGTGCTTGAGAAGCTTGGGCCAAAAGACCATTGGCAAGAAGTCAGAGATGGAGAGGAGTGGGTCAGTCTGTGGGGGTAGGGGCGGCCTTGATGATCTTTGAGGTTCTTTGTAGCTCTGTGCATATAAGAATTTCTGGGTGACTTTGTTTATGATCTAGTATCCACAGATGTGATACACTCATATGGATCTTTCTATTTTTTTAAGCTTTTTATTTTCCTCTAATAAACTTTGGAATCAAATACCCCAGTGACAGAACATTCCTGACCTCAGGCTTGTATCTAAAAATTAATATAAATATGGCCTCCCATGAGCAGCCTCTAATCATGTGTGTTGGATCATTAGGTGGCTGTGAATGACCATTTTAATGTCCTCATAGTGGGTCCTTAAAAGTCATTGAAGACATTTAGTGCCTGGGGCTATGCACTAAATGGTAAGAAAATTAAAATTAAAAAGCATTTCATACCTCACAAGTAAATATGGTAACTCTGTGAATTTCTTTTAGCTTATTTTGCGCCCAAGAGTCTTCTCAGCTATACTTTTTGAACCAAATAGTGTATGTTCTGCTGATTTTTAAAAATATAATAGGAATCTTCTAGTTTGGTAGAAAGCCTGGCTTTATTGCAGGCAATCTGAAAGCCAGAGGAATAGATTTGGCAAAGTGGCAGCCAGCTGAGTGCCACATTTATTTAATTTAGAGCAATAAAGATGACAGTGAAGAGTTAGTTCCCTCAGGGACAGACACAGACGAGTATGGGAAAGATAGAAAGGGGATTCCTGATCAAAAGGAAACCAAATGCAATGACTTAATGGTGTGGCTTGTTGCTCTCCTGAGCTGCTTTTATATGACTCAGACTCAGAGCCATATAGATTCTGGCCAGTCTTTCATTCATAGAACTGCTCACCTGCCTGAGGTTACTTTCAGCATTGTTCTGGCAAAAGGCTAAATTAGTGTCCTGAATTTTAAGAGAATGCAGTCACCACCACTCCCATCCTCAGGTGTGAACCTCTTTCATCATCATCACTACTATTGTCACAGTAACATTTATTATGTATTATGTCATGCATTGTGCTAAGTCCTTTATGTGCATTTTCTTATTTAATCCTCATAGCAAGCTCATGAAGTAAATGCTGTTATTATCCCCATTTACAAGTGAAGAAACTGAAGGTTCAGGCACTTCCTATACTTTCAGAGGTCATGCAACTAATAAATGACAGGGCTGGGAAGACTCCAGGGCTAATGCCAGAGCCTCCACTGTTGGTCACTCTGCTGTACTGCCCAATATTTTCCTCATTTGAATTGTTTAAATCATAGACATGGCTAGAAAACTTCACTGCTATTGACGCTTGTGTTCTCTTGTCAGAAGCAGCACCATAGTATCTGTGTGTATGTGTTTCTAAGCAAATTGCTTATTTGTTTTATGTGAAGATAGTTTAAGTCCATCTCTAAATGCCACAACCTCTGACAAGGTCAGCGATAACCTGTAGAGAGGTTCGGTTGTCCTCATGGCTGTGAAATGAGCGAAGTCAGTCAGTGATGTGTATTGAGATTCTGTGTTTCTAAATAGGGCACTCTTGGATAGCGATACCTCTAAAAATGCAGCACTGGAATTCAGTAACATGCCCGGCCATTTGAGAAGAAGTATGTCTTGCCTTTTCCTTCTTTGCCCTTCTAAAATAAACTATAATAAATGTTCTAGTTTGCTAATGCTGCTGGAATGCGAAACACCAGAAATGGATTGGCTTTTATAAAAGGGGGTTTATTTGGTTACACAGTTACAGTTTTAAGGCCATAAAGTGTCCATCAACAAAGTGTACCTTCACTGGAGGATGGCCAGTGGTATCCGGAAAACCTCTGTTAGCTGGGAAGGTACGTGGCTGGCATCTGCTCCAAAGTTCTGGTTTCAAAATGGCTTTCTCCCAGGATGTTTTTCTCTAGGCTGCAGTTCCTCAAAAATGTCACTCTTAGTTGCACTTGGGATATTTGTCCTCTCTCAGCTTCTCCAGAGCAAGAGTCTGCTTTCAATGGCCGTCTTCAGACTCTCTCATCTACAGCTCCTGTGCTTTCTTCAACGTGTCCCTCTTGGCTGTAGCTCCTCTTCAGAAAGTTCACTCGCAGCTGCACTGAGTTCCCTCTGCCTGTCAGCTCATTTATATGGCTCCACTGATGAAGGCCCACCCTGAATGGGTGGGGCCATGCCTCCATGGAAATACCTAATCAGAGTTATCACCTACAGTTGGGTGGGGCACATCTCCATGGAAACACTCAAAAAATTCCAATCTAATCAACACTGATAGCATCTGCCCACACAAGATTATATCAAAGATAATGGCATTTGGGGGACACAATATATTCAAATTGGCACAATAAAGGAGATTGCAAAGATAATATTCAAATGTGATATCCATGATCAATAATTTAGATGACAGTTTTGTCATCCCTGAGAGGTAACTTGTGCATTATGTGATCAAAACCTGATGAATTTTTTGCTGTATGTGTTAGTGGTTTTTAGAACTCCAGTTTAAGCCTTTGAGTGCCTAAAAGTGCTAAGACGTTGTTCTGGTTTGCTAATGCTGCCATTACACAAAATACCAGAAATGGATTGGCTTTAATAAAGGGGGTTTATTTGGTTACAAAGTTACAGTTTTAAGCCCTAAAAGTGTCCAAGCTAGGGCATCAACAGTAGAGTACCTTCACAGAAGAATGGCCAATGGCATCTGGAACACCTCTGTTTGGGAAGGCACGTGGCTGGTGTCTTCTTCCTTTACTCCCAGGTCGTGTTTCAAAATGGCATTTTCCAAAATGTCTCTCTTAGCTGCAGCTGCTCCGAGGTCCTTCTGTTTTTGAGCTTTTATAGGGCTCCAGTAAACTAATCAATAACCACGCGGAATGGGCGGGGCCACACCTCCATGGAAATAATCTAATCAAAGGTATTACCCACAGTTGGGCGGGTCACATCTCCGTGGAAACAGCCTAATCCAAAGATTCTAACCTACTCAACACTAATACATCAGCCCCCACAAGATTGCATTAAAGAACATGGCATTTGGGGTGACATAATACATCCAAACTGGCACAGATGTCATTGTATCTAAATGCTCAGTTCAGTGAACAGTGTGGATGAATGCCAAGTTTAGAGATGGGGAATTCAGGGTCTGGAAGATGGTAGGTGATACCTTAATTTGAAATAATTCCAAACTTACAGAAAAGTTACAAGAATATTACAAACAACCAATAACCTTTACCCAGTGTTCTAGTTTGCTAATGCTGCCAGAATGCAAGACACCACAAATGGATTGGTTTTATAAAAGGGGGTTTATTTGGTTACACAGTTACAATCTTAAGGCTATAAAGTTCCAAGGTAACACATCAACAACAGGGTACCTTCACTGAAGGATGGCCAATGGTGTCCGGAAAACTTTTGTTAGCTGGGAAGGCACGTGGCTGGTGTCTGCTCCGGAGTTCTGCTTTCAAAGTGGCTTTTTCCCAGGTTGTTCCTCTCTAGGCTTCAGCTCCTCAAAAATGTCCCTCTTAGTTGCTCTTGGGGCGTTTGTCCTCTCTTAGCTTCTCTGGAGCAAAAGTCTGCTTTCAAAGGCCTTCTCCAAAATGTCTCTGTAAGCTGAAGCTCTTCTCTCAGTTCCAATGCGTTCTTCAAAGTTCCCTCTTGGCTGTAGCAAGCTTGCTGTTTCTGTCTGAGCTTATATAGTACTCTAGTAATTTAATTCAGACCCACCCTGAATGGGTGGGGCAACACTTTCATGGAAATTATCCAACCAAAGGTCTTATCTATAGTTGATTGAATCACATCTCCATGAAAACACCCAAAGGATTCCAAAATCTAATCAACACTAATATGTCTGCCCACACAGGATTGCATCAAAGATAATGGCATATTGGGGGACATAATACATTGAACTGGCACAGCCAGATTCACCATTTTTCTGGTATTTTACCATGTTTATCTGTCTCTTTCTAAACATACACACACACACACACACACACACACACACACACACACACGTTTACTTTTCTGAACCATTTGAGAGTATGACTCTATACAGCTTATCCGTCTTTACAACTTTATACTTTATTGTATATTTCCTTAGAATAGGGATATTCTTTTATGTAACCACAGGATTATCAAATTTAGCATTAGAGCAATATTTTTGTCCATTCCACCTTCCATATTCAAATTTTGTCAATTATCCCAATAATGTTGTTTAATAGCATTTTCTCCCTTCAATACAAGATCTGGTCCTTGATCAAATACTTCATTTAATTATCATGTCTCTTTAGTCTTGTTTAATTGGGAACAGTTTCTTACCCTGTCCTTTCTCTTTTATAAAATTGACGTTTTTAAAGAATACAGGCCAATTTTTAACAAGATATTTCTCATTTGGTGGTTGTCTGATGTTTCAGGTTCAGGTTTTATAAATCTGGTTAGCATGCAACAAAGGAAAGGTTGTGTCAAAATCCATCTGCCTCTCATTGGTGATTAATTTTGACCACTTGATTAAGATGCGGTTTAGTTTTTCTCACTGCATTTTTACATTTCCTTTGTTTTCTTTGAAACGTTTCCAGTCTTTGGGGTACAAGTAAAACTAGATGCTGACCATTGAGAATCCGGAAGCATAGTCCTTTCACTTGTCAAAATATCATAAAATATAAATCATGGAATTTTATAGTGGGTAGGGGCCTTAAAATTGACAAATGTGTTTTTTAATGTCAATTTCCAGTATCCATTTGCTGCACTCACAAGTATTCAAGGGTGTTAATTTTCATGTAGAAAAAATTCATTTTTTGTATTTTGTTTTTAAATTATGCCTCTTCCTTTATTCCTTTTTATAATGATTATATCTTTCTAGTTTACTTCACTTTAAGGTCAGCTTTTAATACCATCTCAACGGAGAGAGAGAAGCTGAAGCAGCTGATGGAGCAGGATGTTGTCCCCGTCCCGTCCAGCCAGGCCGTTGGTCTGAAGCATGCCCTCTCCTCCGTAAGTCTGTCCCCCAGAGGTGCCTGCAGATGTGTTCGGGCTCAGGAATTTCCCATAGTGCCCATTTACTTGGTTGTGCTGAAAATCTATGGTTGAAAAAACCAAATGAATCATCCAAATCATATTCTAACTTTCATCAGATCTGTTTATTCTAAACACCAAATCTTAGTAACTGGTATTTTATTAAGTGTTAGATACTTTAGGTTTGGTTTCTGCCTACTCATTAAAAAAAATTTTTTTTGTTTCCATGAAGACTTTATTGTGTGTTTGTGTGTGTGTTTTAAAAACATTTGATTGTTAGTGCTTACAAAATCTGACGGTTTGGAGATTTGTGATCTTGAGACCCTACAAGCTTAGACGACATTTCAAATATCAGATGGTGCAGCAAAATTTCAAATTCACACTCTTCTCTTTCCTACTGCAAAGCATTGATCCTATTTACCTCTCTTTCAAAGACTTGGAAGTTATTTTATTTGATTAGATAGTACAAAACAATTTTCTCCCCCAGAATACAAAGAGATGAGTCATATGGAAGTGTCTGTCGGGTCATCTTTGTAGCTTATAACAACAGAAACTTCACTGTCAGCCTCACAAGTTGTTCAGCAAGCTGCCCTGTCACACTCACTGTCTCTTTCAGCTCATTCCTCAGAATAGTTGGGCTCTGTTGATGTGCGTGTCCTAGATCCCTATTTGGAGTAGCTGCAGCTGTTTGGTTATTCTCTGCCCCCTCTCTATCAAGAAACTGAAGAAATAGTAGAATAGCATGTTTACTGGCTCTTACTCTTTGCTTGTACTTTGGAATTCCTACTTTTAAAAGAGCAAGTGTATTTGCACATAGGAAATTACCATCTGAAGCAATTCTGAGTTTTCTATTTAGCATTGGGTAGGGGAAATGAATTTGAGAATCTTGTTGTCAGAAGCCAAATCAGGCATTGACAGAACTAGGAAATATCCATTTATATTTTCTATTCATCATGTTACCAGGAAAAGCAATGCTCTTGGTATAATGGCCATGATAAGTCCTTTACCAGTAGTATATTTTGTTGTTTTACAACACTTAAAGAATATTAACTTAGCTGGACTTTCCAATCATGCTGTCTTTGAAAGATAAAAAAATAGCTTTGGCTTACTCCATGTGTAAAGTAGAATTTTAATGTTGTCTGTGCTGAGCAGCTATAGGTTCTTTAAGATCAGAGAATGAAAACAACCCCTTTTGGATTGTAGTGGACAGCTGGCTGGACAGTGGGTGCTGTTTAGGCTTGAGAGAGGCCAGGTGGTTCATTTAGGTCGATTTCTTAATGGTCGGAAGTATTTCACATGCTTCCCGTCAGACTGACTTTTAGTGCATTTAGGAGGTACCTATGATGGGGCCCCAGCAGTCCCTTTCTCTGTTGTCTTCCTTCTCTTGCTAATCTGCTCATATGGGAGAGACTCATTTGGCCATAATATTGGAGGCCAAAGTTGTTCTTACCTTCACAGAGTTCATGCCTCACCTGTGTTCAGGATTTGGAAAACTAGGATATAAACAGAATGATCCTGTCTCCCCTTCTTTAGCTTAGACTCCTGATTAGATTCAAGACTGTTTTGTTTTGTTTTGTTTTGTTTTGTAATATTTGTAGTCATTGCAGGATTATCGGGAGGGATGCGTTTGTGCTGTGTGTACAATTTTGGTTCTTTTCTTTCTTCTGCCTTTGGCTTAGAAAGAAAAGGGAAGATACTAACGTACATTTCTGACACCATGATAAGATTCTAGTCTCCATACCAGTGACACATGGGCCAAAAGGCACTGAGTGCACCACAGAGATTGTCACATGTGGTTGTCAAATGTTTCTAAAATGATACCTGAAGATTTTGAGATTGAGATGGTGGATTAGACAGTGCCATGTCTTCCTATGCTCCTGGCAAGCAGGCGCTGTGGACCCTGATGCATGGGAAGGGTTCTGAGCTTCTTGGAAGAGTCAGGAAGATAGACAGGATGGATCTGTGTACAAGCCCTCATGGAGCTGACTGTAGGAGTGTCTGGGGGCGGGGAGAACTATCAAGGGAATTTGTCCCTTTCAAAGACAGATCACTTTGAGAACAGGGGGTCATTGAGTGTACAGGAATATCAGCAAGAAGGGAACACCTTCCTTGACCTTGGAGCCAGTTCTCCCACAGTAGTAAGTTTGGGACAGGAAATTAAACCTGCCCAGAGAAAAATAAGAGGTTATGGGTGGTCTCACATATGCTCACATCTTATCCCTGGGGCCACGGTCCTTAGTCCTCCTACAGGTAAGTGAGGTTTATTTATTGTTTTATTTTGTTTTAAATAAATGTCTTAGTCCTGAAGAATGTAGAAGGATCAGTACCTGTATGGGAAAACAGTAAAATGAATCCTCCACAAATTTCTACTTCCCAGCATACTTCCTAGGGTCCAATTCAACTGGTGTGATAATTAAATAACATTAAAATATGCCCACTCATGAGGGGTGGCAAGAGCATTTTTTTCAAGGATGAGATGAGCTTGGGCTCATTAGGGAGGGAGTTAGCAAAAGAGACTAAAGGGGGTTGGGAAAGAGAGGCCACCAAAGGACTAGCTGCAGTAAGAGCCGAGGGTGCAAGGGTGTTGGTGATTTTCCTTCTCCACTGCCCTTCCTAGCCCCTGCTCCTGTTTCTGCAAACGAGATTAGAGAAGGGGCATCATTCCTGGGTTTAATATTTCTGTCTCCCAGGCATCTCAGAACTTGTGTCTTATTGGACAACATTCAAGGACAAAGCCTAGAAGTGCCCCCTCGGGGCTGCATGGAGGAGAGTTGAGCTATGTTCAGCTGTGTCTCCTGCCAGGCCCACTGCTGTGCTTTTTTTGAAACGTCCGTTTATTAACGTAGTCCCACTATTTTTCTAACATGTTCCAGGCCCTAGCACAAAACACAGATCTTAAAGAACGCTTACGCAGAATCCATGCCGAGTCTCTGCTCCTCGACCCCCCCACTGTCGCCAAGTCGGGCGACAGCCTGGCAGAGGTGGGTAAGGTTTCTCCTTGGGAATTGTCTGCGATTGCTGCCCCGCTCCCGCGGCGCCCGCGTCCAGTTGCGTGGCCTCCCGGTGCCACAGTCGCGAGCGGCGTCCCCAGCTCCACCCACCTCCTTTGCAGGGGGCGCGGCGGCTGGGAGAGCGGGCGCCAGAAGTCTTTCCTGGGAGCATGCTGCTCGTCATATTTTGAAAATGCTGTTTGTTTGTTTTTTCTCACCAGAACTTTCCTTCCTTCGGTATTTCTTTACCGCATTCCCTCATATCACCACCTTTCATTAGAATTTACCGGCATGAGAGCTGGAGAGAGAGAGTTTCTCTCCTTATTTCTGAAGAAACCTAAATTGTTCCCAACTCCTTGCCATCTTCCTGTGTTCCTTCTGGAAGAATAATTCCTGCCCTTTCTTTGTGGCTGTTCCCTTCCTCCCTTCTTGTGATTTTTGTTTTTTTTTTCTTTTCTTTTAATGATCAGAGAGAGAATTGTATGATAATTGAAATGAATTGGTCAGTTAATAGTATGTTATAAAGGTATTTTCTCAAGACTTGGGCTGATTTTCCAAAACATTCTTTGTATGTGTTTAAAATGAAAAAGTTGAGAAAAATGCAAATAGGTTATTCTAAAAATAAGTAGGAAAGGGCAGGGAAGGCTAAAACTGCTTTTAGCTGTCTCCTTTATGCCTCAGATGTGCTAAATTGCTCATGAACAGATTTATTAGACTGAGTACATTTAAGATAAAAAATAGGAAAGGTAATATACAAGTTGTATGTGTGTATGTGTGTGTATAAATTTTTAAAACGGGCTTCCAGAATTTAATCTTAATCCTTCCTTCCCTTTTCCTGTCTTCAAAGAAAATAAAACTCGGATACAGTATCCTCACCCCTTGGGAAGCTGTTCTGTCAGGTGATGAGAAGACTAAAGGCTGAAGTCTGCCAGCACACAGACTAGGAGGCCTGGCACGTCCTCCATTAGACACAGGCTGTGCCTTGTGCTGACATAACCTTCCCTTCTGATGGGAGCCGTCCTCCAGGTGCAGTGGCCCAGGTGCTACTTGTTCTGAGGCACGTGGCAGTGGGGGGCAATGATATTCCTCCTCTGCAGACTCACTACCCCAAGAGATCATTGTTGAGTTCCTTTGACTAAGACCTAGAGTCATTGCAGGGCTGGACACCCAAGCATTATTTATGATGTCCTTGGTTTTAGACTCAGGCATAGAAATGTGCTCACCAGGCTGGCCTCTCCCTCTTTGAGTCTGCGCTTTTGCTAAAGCAGGGCCCGGTCACCATGCCCAGCTGCCGTTCAGGATCATTCACCGCCACGGCATTCCACGGAGTTTCGTGTGTGTGTGTGTGTGTGTGTGTGTGTGTGTGTGTGTCTGTTTCTAGACAGTGCTCACCTCTTAAATAATGTCGTATAAATTGCAAGTAGTTAGAGAAATGTCTCTTCATTTGTACTTTTATGAATTTATTATGCCAAGTGGGTATGCTTGTGGCTATTTGTGATTTGGAATCGAAACCAGAATCACAAGTCTTTTGAAATGCATGTTTTTAAACTGATCTCCAAAGTCATACACCTGAAGGCTTAAACACTGCAAGTTATCCTTGAGGGGTGTTGATAACATTCCTCCAACTCAGGCTTTCTGGAACAGCCTCCTTGAGTTCTGAATCAATGTGCAGTTGTCTTGTTTGTCCCCTCTCTCAGTGGCTTTATGTTTTCCATGCTTTATCCTGCTTTTCACTGAGTGACTTAGGCTGACTTTTCCAGTGTATAAAAAGTCATTGTTGCTTTCAGGAAATAAGTAAGACTAAGTGTAATTGGCTGTCCCAGAGCATGAAAATTTGTCTCCAGTTTATCTTTTCAGATAACTCACATGCGTCTTGAACGCTGTCAGGGGATGACAGCACTGGCAGTGGGGTCAGCCCGTTTTTTGAACCTATAGCTTTCTTTCTTCACCCCCTGTTGTCTTCTTTTACCTGCACAAATTGCCCAACTTTGATTTATACCTGGCCACTTGTATTCTAAAATCCTCTCTCCTGTCAGAAATTGCCCCCACATCCTATCAAGTCCTTCTAGTTCATGGATGCGAAGATTAGATATTACCACGTTATCAGTTCTTAGATTATCTTATTTTAAATTCCAAATGAAAAAGGCTAGGTGACTTTTGGGAGTAACATCCTACCAATTCTAAAGTCCATTTAAAAGATTAAATAGCAAGAACTTCAAAGGAATGTCTGGAAGAGAAGGGAAGTGGCCTTAGTTGCCCACTGGTCTCCCAAATTGCATTGGCTCACAAAATCTTAACCACTTCTGGGTAATGAGACTTTAAGTGATGTTTGTTTATTTGCACTTTTGTTTATTTTCTAATTTGAACATGTATTACTTTTATTCTCAGGACAAATGTTAATTGTGAAAATATGATTATGGTGCAAGGTTGTTTGGGGGAAGTTTATAAATTAAAGACATATATATATTAGGGAAAGTATGGTTTATATAGTATGGTTGTGTGGTTATAATATGGTACTTGAGATATATATTATATATATATATATTTATATATGAAACCATAAACACATGTTAGTATGGTTTATGTATAAAAAGCTATGTATAGAAAAACAAAGCTATGTATAGAAAAAGAATTAGAATTGTGTCAAAATGCTTATTGTGTTGTTAGTGTGATAGGATTATGGGTGTGCCCTTCCCTCCTTTCTCTCCATTTGTTTAACTTTTTATGATGAAAAAAAAAATAAATAAATAATCACTCATGCCTTACAACCTGGAAGTGAAGATATTGAATTGAATTGACTAGATTAATACTGTAATAAATGAGATCCTACGTTGTGCAAGACACTGTGCTGGGGGCTTGAGGGCTGCTGCAGTTCTGCTGAGTTTCCATTATGTATTAGTATGAAGTTGCTGGGGTAGTGGAACACCAGAAAGAGCTGGGCTTGTATTTTTCAGTGCTGGTCATCCAGGAAATCCTTCCGACCCATCAGACTAGGAGGGGGAAGCTGCAGAGAGAACAAGAATGACTGGTTATAAATTAATGAGTAGAATGAGTAAACCATTGGTGTCTTATGAGGCAGTGGCACACCAAAGACACAGGGCAAGTCCATCATTTAAACGAGCATTAAAGGAGCTCGGGTTATTCACTGCCTGTCTTTCATCCCAGTAGCACTCTGCTGGGCGATTCTGAGGAGAGAGAGAAACCTTTCTCTTGAAGGTGGCAGCGTGTTACTTATTTATGGATCCTAAAGTGAGCTCTTTGTTAGCCAAAGGAGGAAGCACAATTTCCAGAAAGCTGTATAGATATGACAATGGGTAGAATCTTTAAACCAAATACCTTGGTCATTTGTCATCTAGGAAGGACCCAAGAGAAAGGGCTTTGCATTTAAATGGCTCCTGAAATAAACATTTCATAAACGAACTGCTTGCCCTTTTTTAATTATGAAAATCTTCTGTGGCCTTCCTGGCACAACATCCCCTCCTTGGGTGTAACTTATGTTTATGAGACTCAGAGGTATGTCCTGAACTACAAAACTTCTGGGTGAGACATGATCTGCCTTAACTTTTTTCTCCATGTTATTCTGGGACTTAATTATCAAGTACATAATGATTTAAAAGTAGCTCTGTTATCAACCTGGTAAAAAAAAATGTGTGCTGTCAGGAAGCTCAGGGAACCATTTTTTCCTTGGACTTAAAGAAATTGCATCACCTTGTCCTGAAAATGTTCTTCCTTAAGATATAGGTTTGTTGTCACCTCCTCTGAGGAGCCGTCCCCAGATCAAAGCCCCCTACTTGGAATCAATCTCACCTTCTCCACTTCTCTAGCACTTTGTCTGTTCCATGGTCTGGATCTGATGCAGTCTCTGCACTCACTCATTGGGCCCAGACACCTTGTCTTCTTCAAGGTTAAATCTCCTGATAGCCAGCACAGAACTATATACAAAGCAGTTGTTCAACTTGTTGAGTTGACTTGAATTTCCACTTGCAAATAGAATAGGAAGCACATTCCCAAAGAATTTAGATCCTTCCCAGAGGGGAAGTCTAGATCCACTGGAATACAACTACCTACTCAGTGGAAGGGGGTATGGGGGCCATGCAAAATGGAAAATAGTGATATTCTATTGGCTTCTTTGCATAGATACTTATAAAGGCGATTGAGGATTTCCTTCCCTGGCAAAGTCATTGTGGGTGGAGAGAAACAAAGTGAATGTATCTCATCCTTCCATGAATAATGAATGATTGGCCACCAAGGATGCTTCCAAACCTAAACACAACATTTGTCAAGGATCGACTCAAAAGCAAAAGCAATTTGGCCTCTGCAAAAGCATAGGAGCAGAAGAAAGTTATGTTGCTCTGAACCAGTCACACAAGGACATGCATTCAGTACCATTTAGAGGAAATTTTAGGTTGAAAAGAAGCACCCTGCAGTGATGGAGAATAAGAGGATATGATTCAGAGAGTGTTTCAATTCTTTTCTCCCTTAAATGGAACAGCGACTGACCTGGAGAGTTATTTTTGGTTTTGAGATTGGTTGTATGTGCCTGGGTGGTGATACTGCCCATAAGTAGAGTGTGTGTTTGGGGAGGACTTCATTTCTCACTTCGTTTTGTGGGGAGCTTATGTCACCTCAACTTTGGAGCTGACCGCTGCTTTGAGTTGCTTGTTTGCATAGGCCTGTGACCTTGTATATCACGCCAGTAAATCATTTGTTTATTTTGCCTCTCTTGAGACTGTTTCTAAATATAAGCATTTTTGTTTTTGTTTTCCAAATAGGAAAATGCCAGGGATGAAAACCGTGCTCTGGTTCATCAACTTTCCAATGAAAGTAGACTCTCCATTACTGACTCCCTTTCAGAGTTTTTTGACGCACAAGAAGTTCTCTTATCTCCCAGCTCTTCAGAAAATGAGGTTTGAGCACAGCTTTCAGTTAGGTGCCTCAAAATCCCTTTTGTTGTTTTGTTGATTAACGTGTTCAGTAAATACCCGTATTTCGGAAAGTTAACCCCAGGGGCCCCTTTCCACCATTTGCGTTCTGAGGAGCCTCTCATAAAAAGTTATAGAAGTAGAAGGTGTTGGACACTTCCTCATTCCTGTTACTTGATTTATTATACCTCTTGTTTAATCACAGGTTAATAATTTTGACTTTTCCATGATAATTTCCGCTATAGCAAAAGAAATTGACATCCTGTATAATTTTTATTCATAGAATTAGACCTATGTTAATTTATAATAATATATAATACTTACATTGTTATTACTTATAATTATTAGTTTATAATGTATGATAATACTGTTTTTAATTGATGCATAAGCACCATCCTTTGCTGAATAGGCAGGTGTCATAGTTAGCACTGCTATGTGTGACTGTACTATTACTTTTACCCCTTAAGTATAGATGTACTGATCTTGTTGATACACTAATTTTCATAGCAAGTTCTTTTTTTTCCCCTCACAAAAAGCTTAAAGACAAACTGTAACTCAGTTTGCCAGAATTTTTACAATAACTAAAAGCTTGAGCTTACTTGATGTTTTCCTTGTGAGAATTAATCAACAATGCATAAGGTTTCTAATAACAGGTATTTGGTGTAAATACCTCCAAGTGTAAGGGCCCCTATGAAAACAGCATCCAAAATTATTTCCATAGATTTGTCATGTAAGACTCAAAATGTTTGATCATTTGGAGAAATTTTTTTATGAATAATCAGGTTCTTGTTTACTCTTACTCTGATGTAAATTATTTCTTCTTTCCCATAGATTTCTGACGACGATTCATATGTCAGTGACATAAGTGATAACCTTTCCTTAGACAATCTCAGTAATGATTTAGATAATGAGAGACAGACCTTGGGTAAGATGTAAATTATTTGATGTCTGAATGTTTAGGTCTTCTAGAACACTAATAAGCATATATAGAGTGCCTGCTACAAACAGAGAACTGTAGCGAGTACTGCATAAGACAATTAAGACATGGTCCCTACCCTCAAGGATTGTATAGTCCAGCTGGGGAGACTGCAGTCATGTGGGAAAGATGTATGCATTCAAGTACATTTGTGTGCTTGTGAAAATTTTTATTGTAAAGTGAGAGTATGCCAATTATCGTAAATATCAAAAATTAATGTAGCAGGTTTCTGTTATGCAATCAGACATTCTCTCTGCAAACATGTTAGAATATAGCTTTTGCCTTTAGTTATCTGCAGAAATTCTATAGGGCTTATATAATAAAAGATCTGCTCTAAGTGGTACTTTAGCTTTAGGTTCTTCGAGATAACACATTTGAAATCAACGGGGCTAAGATGTCCCTTTATTACTGGTTGATCCCAGGAGGGAAAATGATGACCAGAAAGTGCAATTCATAACATTAGTTTGAACTATGGGTATCCAGAGTGTCTGGCTAGATACCAAATAACTCTGATTTAGGACTTCAGTAAGTAGACTGAAGCCTATTTAGGAGTGTGCCCTTAAGAATAATCTGTCCAAGAGTAGTAGATGATGAATGATAGATAGGGAGGGAAGGAGGGAAAGAAAGAAATGGTGGTGTGACAGGATGTTAAAGTTGGTGGATCAGGGTATCGGGGGAGGGGGTTCGAGGTATGCTGGAGTTCTGTGTATGGGGTTTGTATTGTTTTTGCAACTGTTCCTGTAAGTTTGAATTTATTTCAAAATAAAATTAAAAAAATAATAATCTGTCCAATTGGACAGTTCTCCATCATGGGTTCTATAGCATCAAATACTCCCAGATTTGGTACTTAGTTTATCTTGGGGTCTCCAGGTTTTCTGTACCATGCTTTGGACATCTGAAACTCTTATTTTTATATCTCACAGAAGACAGGGACTATGTTGAATACCTTTTGATATTTTAGTGCTTCCCAGCCCAATAAATATGTTGTGAAATATAACAATGTATTGTTATCTGAATGCCAAAAAGCTTCCTTTTTTGGGGGACCACAATATAGAAAAAAGACAGGTAATTTCACTATCCTCTGGAATAATATCGTTTCAGCTTCACACTTGATAGACGTGAGATGCCTCACCATATTCCATGTTTCACATGAACTTTTTCTGCAGAGATCAATCCCCTTGATGGAAGAGTCTATGAACCAATGGGTAGAAGGGAGAAGGCTAGTAATATAGTAGTAAGTTCATGTGCTACTTATTTTTCTAGAAAAACAAGGAAGCAAATTGAAAGAGAAATGAAGACGCATCACTTACTCCCTCGGCAAACAGCACACACACACAAATGGCACTCCCTCTGTAGGTGAGGAAGACTGACAAAAGCGAAGACCTTCTCTCTGAGGTCTTTGGGAGGGTCTCCAAGGGAGCTCAAAGTTGGGAACAGAGCACTTGCCAGAACCTAGAACAGTGGCTATACTGAGTCGACACTGGCCAGGAAAACGTGAGAGGTTAAGAGGAGTTCTGTCTTATCCTAAAACCATTTGGCTGGCATGCTGGCCACCATTGCCTTAGCTGGAACAAACAGTGGGCAAAACCTAGCTTGCTTCTTCAGCAACATTTAAATACTAGAAATGGATGCCCTCCAGTCCTTTACAGACATTCTCTAAGGACGATCGTTTTGTTTTTTTGTTTGTTTGTTTGTTTTTTTATTAAATTCAGTTTTATTGAAATACATTCACACACCATACAGTCATCCATGGTATACAATCCACGGTCCACAGTATGATGACATAGTTATGCATTCATCACCACAATCTATCTCTGAACATTTTCCTTACATCAGAAAGAACCAGAACAAGAATAAAAAATAAAAGTGAAAAAAGAACACCCAAATCATCCCCCCATCCCACCCCGTTTGTCCTTTAGTTTTTATCCCCATTTTTCTACTCATCCATACACTAGATAAAGGGGGTGTGATCCACAAGGTCTTCACAATCACACTGTCACCCCTTGTAATCTACGTTATTATATAATTGTCTTCAGGAGTCCAGGCTGCTGGGTTGGAGTTTTGTAGTTTCAGGTATTTACTTCTAGCTATTCCAATACATTAAAACCTAAGACGTGTTATCTATATAGTGCATAAGAATGTCCACCAGAGTGACCTCTCGACTCCATTTGGAATCTCTCAGCCACTGAAAGTATTTCGTCTCATTTTGCATCCCCCTTTTGGTCAAGAAGATACTCTCAGTCCCACGATGCCGGGTCCACATTCATCCCCGGGAGAGGATCGGTTTTGTGAACATCAATACTCCATTGAAAAGACTGGATGTAGAAATAACCTTTGTGTCCTGACTATGACATAGTTTTGCTTACAAAAGGAAATAGCGTTGGGTGATGTTCTTGATAAATTATTACCCAAGAATTTCTCTGAGTCCATAGTAAACTCTAGGTCTTTAGAATGCTTCCTTTTAATTTCTTCCCCAAAAATTACTGGGCACATATATAATCTCTCGCTGTGGGTAAGAACATGGATTTGGGGACCAGACTTCCTCAGCTAACCCCAGCTCTGCCACTTACTGGTAATGTGTCCTCAGTCAAGTTATTTAACTTCTCTGTGCCTCAGTTTCTTCACCTGAAAAAATAGGGATGATAATATCATTTACCTCAAGAGGTTGTAATGAAGAATAAATGAGATAATACATGTGACAATGCTTAGAAGGCTGTCTGGCAGAGTAGAGCTACTTACGTGTTAGCCATTAAGAGTAGCAGTGTTCTTTCAAACTTTTTTGATTAGTTTAATCAAAGAAATTATTTTGAAATGAAATGGAAAGCTGTTTTAAAAACTATCATTTTTAGCTATTTACCTGTGTGTATCAGATTTTTCCCTGTGTTAAACACTTAAAACAAAATTAATCGAGGGCATAGATTAACATGAGACTGCGAAGAATGGCATCAATTTCATATTCTTCTCTTCATCCAAGTAGCAGCCTCTTTATGCAGAGTGATTGACTTTATAATGAGTAAATGTTAATTTTTTAAATTTAATAAATAGATAAAATATCACCTTCTCATACATTGGTGTAATGCAAAATATTTCATTTGAAAATAGGCTTGGTTGGGATGGGAAAGGAATTGCCAAGCATGAAGCAATGGGAGTAGTCACAAAGAAAAAGATTGAAAGATTTAAATACCTAAAATGTAAATGCTTTATTCATTTTATATTTGTAAAACAAATATAAAAGCAAAAAATTAGGGTCTTAATACATAAATAGGAAAACAGACAATTCAGAAAAGAAGAAATGCTCATAAAAGTATACCAAACTACGCTAGATATTTTTAAAATATAAGTCAAAACAAGGAGATACACAGTCTGTTAACAATTTGACAAAAATAGAAAACAAATGATAAGCCTGGGAAGGACTCAGGAGGGAACGCCTCCATAAGCTGCTGGTGAACGTATAAATTGATCCAGCCTTTTTGAAGAGCAGCCTCTTCATATGAATCAAAAGTCTAAAAATATGTTCAGAGTCTTTGACATACTAATCTCATTTCCATAAATCCTAATAAAATATTTAGATACAGTCAAATATCTTATGTGGAACTTTGGATCTTCCCTACTGTTTTTTGATCATAGTAAAACATAGAAACAAACCTTGAAGTCCAACAAATGATGAAGAATTCAGTAAATTATGGCATGTCAATACAATTTAAAATTTTTACAGTCACCAAAAGGATGTTTTAGAATAATTTCATATACCATGGGAAAATACCTATGTTAGCTGAATAAGCAGAATATAAAACTACAAGTGCAGCATGACCTATATGAGGGGAGAAAACACTAAATGAAAATACTCCAAAACATAAATAGCTGCTATTTCTTGGTGATGGGACAAAGGATAGTTTTTATTTCCTTTATAAGGTCCTTCTAATAAGCCCAATTGTTTTATCAGAATTTCAAGTTTTTTTAAAAGTTAAAATTTTCTAAAAACAATGTGCTATAAGGCATAGAAATCCAATTTCCAGTTTAACAGTAAGTTATAGGAACTATGAGCAACTAGCTTTTGAGTGGGAACTTCAGGGCTTCCCCGGGAATAAAATGCTTGAGTTTCAGTGCATATAATTTTGGTACAAAAATTTAGCTGCTCTGAATTCATTGGGCTTCTAGTGATATTGTGGATTACTGAGTTTAATATTAGAATTGAGTACTTGATTGGTAAGGTTTTATTTGTGGATTTTTTTTTTTAAACTAATAAAACAAAAAACTTCAGTGAGACAACCAGGTTTATTTCCCTTTTCAGGACCTGTTCTTGAAAGCTGTGGAGGTGCAAAGTCCAAAAGGAGAACTTGCTTGCCGGCACCCGGCCCCAACACCAGTAACATCAGCTTGTGGAACATCCTAAGAAATAACATAGGGAAGGATCTGTCCAAAGTGTCGATGCCGGTGGAGTTAAACGAGCCGCTGAACACGCTGCAGCGGCTCTGCGAGGAGCTGGAGTACAGCGAGCTCCTGGACAAGGCGGCGCGGATCCCCGACGCGCGGGAAAGGATGGTGAGGACGCGCCGCCCCACAGCGCCGCCCGCCGCTGCGCCCGAGCCGGTGGCGTTCCCGTGCTGTCCAGAGCCGGCTCGGGTGGAGCTGGAGAACACCTTCCTCTGGCTTTCCTTTCCATCGCTCCTCGATAGGTCAATTTCTCAGAGGCGTCTGGTTCCCCTCTGCCTGCCTTCCCAGCACTTGCCGCTGGGCGGCTTCTCTGTGCCCGCTGGTGTCCGAGGGAGTTCTGCTCTGTGGGTTGCGCGCCCTCTCCCTCCGGCACCTTCCATGTGCTTGTTCTGATACGTTGCCTGGAAAACAAGTCTTCAGAGCTGTGCGCCTGTTTGTTTTTACTAACCCTGGGTGGACAGAATTTAATTTCTTGAGCTGTTTTTCTCATCCAGGGTAAATTTCCTTTGAGAATGTTTTTGTTTATTTTTGAAACTGTCCCATCAGCTCCTAGGGTTTTTGGAAAATATTGTTCACAGAGAGGGGTTTCACATCAGAAAGATTCTTCTTTTTCCCTCTTATTTTTTTATAGAGTAAGTTTAAACACACACACACACACACACACACACACAGACACACAAACACCTCAGGCTGGAAAAATCCCCCTTCAGTTCTCTACTCAGGATCACTTGCAAGTACTTGTTGTTGGCTTTAAAAGGGGCTTCCCCAGGGTTTCTAATCCTCCTCCTGTTTTGTGGAGAAGTGAGGATGGGGAAGGGCGTCGCGGCCGTGGTAAGACTGTGGTCAAATCAGCCCCTTCTGTGACTCTGTGGCTGACCTTGTTCTAGAAAACTGGGTTTCTGTACCACTTTCTGCTTCCTCCTCTGCTACCTGGTAAACAATAAGGCCATTATCTAAATGGAAAGCTGGGATGTCAGTGTCACCCCCAAACTGATTTTCTGTCCTGGGCATTTGCCGATTGGCCAAATTAGAGTTAACTCTCCCCTCTCCTCAGCCCTGCAGAACTAGGGGGTTGGGGTGGGGAGGCCCTTTGTGAAGTGTGCAGACAACCTTCCATTGATAGAGAAAGCCATTCTTTCCTAAATTCTAAGCCTTCTGCGGTTTTAACTCTCATTGAAACTTTATTACTTTAGTGACTTGAAGGTTACAGAGAAATCTTAACTACCAGCTGAAAGAGACATCCATAGTTTTTCCGGAGTCTCTGGAAAACCCCCCAACTTTCTTGGTACTAATGATAATAAAGGTAGGAGAGAAGAACAAGCTATTTTTTTTTTTTTTTATCTTCTTCATTAATTTTCCCCAGAGAATTTCTGCTGGAAAAAGGGGAAGGTGAATTGTTTTGAAGGCAAGTCACTATTTATGGACAGCTCTTTCCTTTAAACAGTCAACTTTGAAGATACAAGTATTCTGAAGATGTCTCCTTCTTATGGCAAGTTAGAGCCCCTTAGGATGTTCAGCTGATGGATCAGTATAACCGACTTTGGGAAGGTTGAGGAAAGGCTGCACATCCCCAGCACAACTAGGATGGGGAAGTCCAGGAAAGCATCCAGCAGGAACTTAACCTACCTTTGTTTACTGTTCTGCAGGTCAGCTTTTGCTCCTGCGTAGATTCTCTCTCATGCAGCCAACCCAAAAGAATAGTACCCTTCCCTCCCTTCTCCCTGCAGCCTCATGAAGGACACTAGGTTCTTTAGTAAGTTTGATATGTTTTAAATTGGGAAGATGATGCAGGATTGATTCAGCATTCCCTGTGGACCATGGAATCTTACTAAGAGGTAGCGTATAAGGAAGCAGAAAGAGGAGCCAGGTGGGACTGATGTGAGCACAGTGGTTGACGTTCATAAGCCATCCAGCTGCTCTAGCGTGGCCCACACTGTGAGGTGGTGAGGTGCGTCCTATTGTACCAGAGATTTTGCAGAAGTCTTAGGGAAAGCTAAGTGACTTGCAATCATTTATGGAAGGCACTCAGCCTTTCTTCAGTCTGAGAAACTTCATGGAATATGCTGAGAAGATACACATTAAGATGGTTACATGATAGTAGGAAATTTTGCTATCACTGCTTAGGTTTTACTTTTTGGCAAAAAGAAAAGAAGGAAGGAGAGGGGAGGGAAGGAGGGAGGGAAGAAGAAAAAAAAAGAAAAGGGAGGGGGGAGATATATTTCTTTGGTGCCTAGAGAGACAATTTATCAATGGGGAACTGATAAAAACGGTGATTGCCTCAGAGCAAGGCCATTAAAGTATTTTACTCATTTAGTTTCCTTTCCTTTTCTTCTTGATTTTTCATTTCTCCCCCCAGAAAAGCAGAACTTTTTAAAAGGCACTGTGCTCTATCCACTGACTTGTTTCCTAGGCTCAGAGAATGACTTTCACAGGTTTTGTTTTATCAGACGAGCCTTTAGGTGCCCACACTATCATTTATAAATGGTTAAACTTGTGATACTTATTCCTGAATTTTAGGGGAAGTCTGGCTTTTTTCTAAGCCTATCCCCCCATCCTCCACCCCTACCCCTGAAGCCTTAGAACAATACCAGGATTCTCAAATGCCAAGCGTGAAGGTACTCAACTCAGCTTAACCGTTCAAAAAACAGTGTGGTCATTTTATAAACATCATCACCTCAATAGCTTCTACCACCTTTTAGGCATCAAAACAAATGAACAGTTTAAGAATGTTTGGTTAGCATTAACAAACCTGTCACTGTGACAAAACTTTGGCTTTCTGATTAAAAAACTATCTAGAGAGAAATAGAGGTTTTGTTTTTTTTATTTCTGTGTTTGTGAAAAACAAAGCTCTTGGTGACAGAGAAATAACAGGAAGTTCTTTCCTCTCTATCTTTAGGTGTATGTGGCAGCCTTTGCAGTGTCAGCATATGCATCTAGCTACTTCCGCGCTGGGAGCAAGCCATTTAATCCAGTCCTTGGAGAAACATATGAGTGTATACGTGAGGACAAGGGCGTCCAGTTTTTTTCAGAACAGGTGACTATTCACCCTTTTTGTTTATTGGGAGGAGTTGCTTATGCCTCCCGCTAAATGTGCTTCTGAAATACTTAGTTCCACCTTTCACTGGCTTCAAAGAAGCTGAGTTAATTACAGTGCCTTTAAACATAAAGAGAGGGATCAGTTTACCTTCTGTTGAAACCTACTCCACCCGTGGATCTAAAGGTGCTGGTCATTCTGAGCACGTGCTTGGCTATCTGCATCAACAGTGTCCTTCTGCTTAAAGTCACAGTAATCAGAATTTGCAAAGCATGAAGTATTTGTCCAAACTGCAATTTAGCACTTTGACATGTGCCCTGACCCATTGAAGACATTTATTCTGGATCATGGGCATCTCTTCTGCCCATCAGAACAGGTAGCACCAAATAAATGCAGTAGTCCTAATTTTGATTTAAGGGGACTCATTCATTCATGTAATTTATTTATTTAATCAATAAGTATTTACTAAGCATATATCATATGCCTGGTATTGTTCCAGTACAGTCTGGGATATTGCATTGGGGGCAGGGGCAGATAAGAATCCCTGTCCACATCTAATGGTGGACATACCTTACACTTATGCTGCCTGGGTTCCCTTAGGTTCCATTCTTCCCACTTGAGAACTAGTGTAGAATGACATTCAAGAGTAGGATCTCTGGAGCTCTAGAGCAGGCTAAGTTCGAAGCGCAGCTCTGCCTCTTACTAGCTTTATAACCTAGGGAGAATTACTTAATATCTCTGTGCTTTAGTTGCCTTTCTTTAAAGTGGAGATGACAGTAGCATGTACCCCAGTGGCTTTGTGATGATTAAATGAGGTGCCATCTATAAATCACTTAGAACAGCGTCTGTACAAAAAGTATAATATTGACTGTTTGCTATCACTGTTGACTTGTGACAGCAGAGTTTGCAATAGTGGAATATTGGGAACCTCCTAAATATCTATGAATAAGAGATTGTTTCGCTAAACTAGGGTGAATACATACTGAAAATAAAAAGCAATCCTCCTACCTGGGTAAGGCAGTGACGAAGCATGTTCACCCTGTGTGTCCCTAAATGTCAGCCTAGGAACGTTAAACATCATTGCTTCGATATGTTTCTCTCCTCCCAATTCTTAGAAAACTGAGGGAAAAGGGGGATGAATTGATAAAATATTTTTTCCTTCTTGTCATCTGTCTGCCCTCTTTATAAACTGATTTGTATTATGGGAGTTGGAAGAGAAGGGTGGTATGGCTGAGAGAATTAGGAATACAGGACTTGTCTTAACCGTAAATCACAAGCAGTAGGATCTGGAGCTCAAAGGAAAATGAAGATACAGTAGTCCCAAAGCACATTTTCAGTAATTTCACAGTTAGAATATAAAACTAGAAGGAAAACCCTGACTGATTTGGGGGGAGGTAGGGGGTTAAATCAGTAGAGGATAATCTGGCTGATTCAAATTCAACTGGGTTATTTAAATACTGAATCTAAAATGGAATAAGAATAAATGAAAATATTATTTTGTTACCATGGTACTATATGCTCTCAAGTGACAAAATAAAGGCCCAAAATAGCCTCAAACTATACCAGACAATTCGGACAGGATGAATAGGCATAAACAAAAGAGTAATGTGAGCTTGTGTGAAGCTGAGCTTCAATCCTGGGAGCCCCCCGTGGTCAAGGCCAACTTCAGGATCTGCTTGTTTATCTCCTGTGGGACACAGAGAAACAAAGCAGAGCTCCTGGGCATCTGTGCACAAAGACGGAAAGAGCTTATGTAACTTAGTCTTTGGTTCCATGAATTGATCCCAAGTAAATAAGCAAGGAAGAGATCTGGCATTGTTAGTAGTCTAGGGTGTGCCAGATATATCGGACACCTGCTTTCAAATCCTAAACTCACCACTTAACTCTGTGTAGGACCGCGTGTGAATTGCTTAAACTTTCTGAGCCTCAGTTGTTTCTTTATCTATAAAATGGGAATGATACTTGGCTCATAGGTTGTAGTAAGGCTTAACTGAAATAATACACTGATACATAAAGTACTGCAGGATAGTAAAGTGTTCAGTAAATAGGTTATTGCTCTTATATTTAGAGGCAAATTTTAAAATACCTTTTAAGATAGCGTGTTAAGAATAGTATGAGAGAGTTCAAAAGGCAAAGATGAACTTCAGGAATGATATGATCAAACAAAACTGGAAAGGCACATTTCTATTCTAATATGTTTTAGTGTAATAAAATAAGATATACCATATCTATTAATACAAGTGCTTTGAAGGGGGCTTGATGATGCTGGTGATCTCTGACACAAAGCCAGCCATCAGGCAGCCAGGAGTTCTCACAACTGGCTTTACTACAGTAATGCCACCAGTCCTGATCATGATGAAGCCACTACATTTGTCTGAAATTTAGCCTTATGGTTTTGGGCAGTTGGTTCTTTTAATATACCCAGGAGTGGATCAGTCTCTCAGGGATGGACTCACACTAGCCAAGCTTATGAGAGACTGATGTATAAACTGGAATGCTACTATATCCATTTACTGTGAAAGATGTAACTGCCATGAAGATTGGACAACTTTTGGCCAGCATGACCCAGGCATGCTCTCCCCACAGGCAGATTACTCAGGGATCCCAATTGCAATCACCAGGTGAACGTACATTGAGATGGAGTGGTAGCTGTATGCTGTGCAGGACTGCCCATTGTCTCCGAGGTAGCAGGGGTTTTGAACCAGGAGCCCCCTTTTACTGACCAGCAGAAGACATATCAATTCAGATCCCCCACTGTCACTCCCGACCTTGTTTTTTAAGCTGCCCAGCTGACATGTTGTACACTAATGCTTTCTAATTTAATACATCCAAAGAGAAGGCCAGAGTGTTTATTTTGTTTCATGCTGATACCTGCCGGTACAGGTCTTTCTGCTTCAGTCCATGAGACAGCCTACCTTAACGGAGATTGCATGACATTCTATCCTCATCTGTTACGTGTAGATGATATATTTTAGCTTTCAGAGCTTGGGGGTTTCTTTGCTTTCTTGTGCCTCTCTATAATGAGAATAGGTTTCTAAAGGACTATTAAAATAAACTGGGCAGGACCCCCAAATTAATATTTTTGGTTGAAGTTTTTTGATGGAAATCATATCTCCAAGTTAAAGAACCTGGAAAGAAATAAGGGTAACTCAGCCTTTCTACTGAATTTTTCTAGCAGCAGAATCTGATGATTTGAAAAGCAACGGCTGTCCCTTTCTACCAAGCCCTCTAGACTTGTTGCCTTGCTGTTTTGGTGGGATGTGGATGTTTGAGGCAAAGGAAGTTGAAGTAGTTGCTACTGCTTAGAGTTTAGCTACATCATAACTTGCCTCTCTTTAGTGTTTCTCATCTATAAGACCCAAAAACACATAATCAAAATGACTCACAAGGTCAGAAACCAGAGAAAGCATTTGTTGTTCACATTTTCCTTATAACAATTATTAGGTCTGTAGAGTGTTTTATGCTTTTCAAGCATGTACATTATCTTATTTGATCCTCAGAATAACCCTGTGTGGCAGGGGTGGCAGAATTGCATACAGGTGTGAAATCCAAGGCTTAGATGTATTTTGGGTTTTCCAGCGCCCCTCGGCTACTGCTAGAATGCAGCCCCTCTGCCTTGCAGTCCAGTGACCTTTCTTCCTCACTCTTTGGGGATCTCTTGTGTCAATTTAGTTATTGTGCTCAGATCAACAGAAGTCATTGGCTGCAGATGTGGAGATAGTCCTTTTGTATACTGTTCAAACTGTTTTTGCCTGTGGTTGCTTTAAACCTTTTGCTCTCCAGCCTCAAATAGGACCTTGTTCTCAACTCCCATTGTGGGTCAGGGAGGGGCCTTTGTGAATAAGGAATGTTCAGTAGTAAATCATAAATATTCCTGGCATATGTACTAACCCTCTAGCTCTTCCACCTTTTGAGAGAGGAGTTTCCTTTGTGCCAAGGAATCGGATTCAGCCATGGCATTATATATATATTACTGAGAATTCCCCTGGCGGGTCGTGGCAGCCCCCTCCTCCTGCCGCCTGGCAGGGAGCTAAGACACTGGCTCTGAGATGGATGGGTCCGAAAACTCAATTCAGTCAGCTCTGCCTCGTTTTTTTGTACCTTTGGGAAAGGTTTGGTGTTTAAAGGATATGCAGTTAAGCTTCTGTCTAAAAGTAGCTTTCTCTAATTACAACAGACCTTCAATTGTCCAGACCATTCATTGTTCAAGTCATTTTCACCCTTTACCCACCCAGCACAAGTTTGTGACAGAAAAGCTGAATGGAGTTATTGAAAGTTACTAGAATGTCAGAGATTCAAATGAAGCCTTCTTTCCTTTTCGTTCCTAATTTGGAGAACTCCGAGCATACATTTTTGGACAGACTTAAAAATGCACCGCTTCTGTCCCTGTGCACTCATGCTACCTCTCTGAATGCTTCATTTCATCTGCTAGTGGGCAGAGTTGTTTACTACTGACTAAAGTGGCATCTTATTTAAAGATATTATGGGGAGGAAATTCAAGCTGTTCAAATAAAACTGGCCGTAAATCAAATATAAGGCAAATGAACCATTGCTTTGCAGTTTTCTACATTTCTAGATCGTTATCACTTAAGACATTTTTTTAAGAAGCCGTTCGTTTATCAAATAATTGAGCAACACTGAACATAGGGGAAGGGAAAATAATTGACAACTGTATTCTCCCCCCAGAAACGGCCTTGGCACCATCCTTAGTAGCTCTATAAATCCACATTCTATCCATCAGCAAAGGCTGGAGTCTTCCTTCCGAACATGTCCAAAGCTAGTCATCTGCAGTACCTTCCGTGCTGCTGCTCACCTCCTAGCCCAGTCGATTGTAATAGTTGACCAGAATTATTGCAATAGACCCATTAACTGTTCTGATGTCCCCACAACCAATTCCTCAGCCAGCAGCCAACATGATTCTTTTAAACAGAAGCAAGGTCTGTTCTAAACCTTCTAATGACTTCCTAAGTCACGTGGGATGCACAAAAGCCCCCATGAGATCCTGCCCCCAGCTGTCATGTCCTGTCCCGCTGTGCCCCTCACGCATTCAGCTTCAGCTGCACTGACCTTGGAGTTTCACCTAAAATATTCTGTGTCCTCCGCCTGGGATGTGCTTCTTCCAGAGACTAATTTCTCTTAGCCTCAGGGTTTCCAATATCAGAGAGCCCTGCCCTTATCACCTTCTCTGGAGCAGCACTCCCACCCACTGCCTCCCCCCTCCTATGCCTTGCTTTATTTTCCTTAGTACATGTTGTTGCTGATAGATTATGTACTTATTTGTTTATTGTCTGTCTCACCCGCTTCTGCATTACAATGTGATCTCCATGAGGGTAGGGATTGTTGTTTCTTTTGTTGCTAGAACAGTGTCCTGACACATCAGAAGTAATCAGTTATCATTTGATGAGTGGCATGGGAAAGGTGGCCAATTGGTCCCCTGCCTGGATGATTTTTAGCCCGACCCTTGTCCTCTTCCTCACAAGCTGCCCTCAGTTGTTGTTGGCAAGTCAGAAATGAGGGCTGTGTAGTTAGGTCTCCAGACAAATGCAGCTTAGAAGTGGTGCAATTAAAGGGATATTTTTCGAGATCTTAAAAAGAAAAACTCTTACAAAGCACATGATTATTGAAATACATTCTTTCCCCATCTGCTTCTCCCTTGCTCACCTACCTCTTATGTAAAGTACATTCAAAGCGTAAGTCAAAACGATTAGGTCAGGCTGAAGAAAGGCCTCACGTTTACAAATAAATGATAAGAATTCTTAACTACCAGGGAAATTCATTGAATTGGAGCTTATAACAAGAAAGATATGTCTTGCTGTATAAATACTTACATAATGAAACTCCTGTATAGTAATGTCTTGAAAGCCCAGGAATCCTTGCCACTCGGGAATTACTCTTATTTGATTGAGATGGAGAAGAGGTGATAGAGAGACATGCTAAAAAAAAAAAAAAAAAAAGCAAACTAAGCTGGATTTATCCAATGGGCTAATAGTCAGGGTCTACTACAGGGCTGGGTCAGTTCAGACTCAAACTCGTCTACAGCCCCTTCTATGCCTGGGTTATGATGTAAGGAAAAGAGAGACTCAGCCAAATCCCACATTAACAAAGATTAGATTGTGCTCATTACTTTCTACTCCCGTAGATATTAGAAAGCTTGCCATCAACAAAGATTAAATGATTAACTGTGAATTACCCCTTTCTGGGGGCACACAAGTTAGTCAAAGCCTCAGTATAAGTTGCAAATTGGCTGTCATTCACCAGCCTTCTTTAGTGAGATTCAAAGAAGACACTGAGAACAGATGATAGAATCTTAAATTTTGAAGCCAGAGGTATCCGTAGACCTTGTTTTACAGAAAAATAAGTGAGAGGAACTCAAAAGAGGAGAACCTTAATAATGTACTGTGGTTTTTGGGGAGGGACAGAGCCACTTTGAGAACATCTGGGACACTCAGAAAAAAGCATTGTATTTGAAATCAGAGAACCTGGATGTAAAGTGTTGCTTTGTCACTAATTAACTGTGTAGCATTGGTCAGGTTCTTCAGTGTGTTGAGCTGCTGTTTCCTAATTTATAAAATAAGAATAATGATACGTAAACACAAGGGTACTGTGAGAACTAAGTAGAAATACCACTCATGCAAAAAAAAATTAAATTTCATCTTTGCGTGCTCCATAGCAGCAGATAATCCTAGTACTTTATATGTGCTATCTTTTTTCAGTTTACAAAGTCAGTAGTATCAACCCTGTTTTATACATGAAATAACTGAGGCTTGGCGGGTTAAGACACTTGCTCAAGGTCATATAGCCAGCAGATGACAGAGCACGATTAAGGCCCAGATCTCTGGAACTCCTAAAGCTCTCGCTCATTCACTAATGCTGTGGTAGATGGGCCGTATATGTTTCATGAATAAATATAGGAAATGTAGCAAAGAAATAAGGCATCAATTTAAATTTCCCTGGATATTAAAATTAAATTGTGATCATTCTTAAAGGCCTTTTTAAGCCAGAAAGAAATAAGCAAAATTGTTGATATCTGAATGTTGAGAAAACATTTGTTGAATCCATCTACAGGCACTCTGCTAGGCACTGATTCATTAATCGTGTATAATAGTTGCATTTTTGTGGGATGTATGCACACTTACGGTATAATAGGGCTTCTTACATAATTCATATGGAGAGTATATTTATCCCTGTTTTATGGGATTTAAAATTATTACAGAAGAGGCTGCAGTTTTTATGTACTGTATTTTGCTTTGATGTTTACTTATGGCCACACCCATAAAGACACCAAGTTCTTGGTCAAGGCTGTCGTCCGCCACCTTCCCCCATTATTACACTGTTTGTGGGAATATAACCTGCTTTATAATAATCCACATTAAGATACATCTACATTATGGGTCTGGGGAGCATTCCATAGCTCCTCTCCCAGTCCACTGAGTGTGGGAGGGGGTTGTTGATGGGGAGAAGAGGGGGTGCAGGGTTTGGGGGTGGTATTTTCTTCCCTAATTTTGTTTTATATGATTCCAGGATTTACAAGTAAGCTACATTGTTTTCATTGAGAACTGGTGGGGGAGAAAACCGATGGGGTGAATGGATAAATAAAATGTGATACACACATGGTGTGGGGGTAGGGAATAGGAAGGTAATGCCTAAATTGTACAGAGTTTCTATTTGGGTGGATGGGAAAGTTTTGTAGCACAACATTGTGAACATAATTTGAATGTGGTTAAAAAGGGGAAAATTTAGATTGCATATATGTAACTAGAATAAAAATTTTAAAAAGAAAACAAAACCTAAGATTGTACAACAAACAGTGAATCCTCTTGTAAATAATGGACTAAAATTAATAGTACAATTATAAAAATGTGCTTTTATCACTTGTAATAAATGTACCACAATAATGCAAGGTGTGTTAATAATAAGGTGGTATATGGGAACTCTGTATTTTATACATGATTTTTCTGTAAACCTACAACATCTCTAATTTTTTAAAGAAATGCATTCCAGAATGCAATTTTTTGAAAAAAGAATCAGTGGAAGGGGATACAGCATTTTATGATACAGTGTCTTCAAGTGGTTATATTTAAAAAGAAGAAAAAGAAGAGAGCAAGTAGGGAGTTGTATCTCAGGAGTTAGTGTTTTAAGTCAGTGATTGTAGTGAAAAATGCCCTTGAAAATTCCATAGGCAAGCGAGGGACTCATTCTTAGGAGGCATGTGGGAAGTAAGACCAACCAGGAAACAACAAATTTGTATCTGCCACCCCATACTCTGTCTGAGGTTTATGTTCATTGACTAATTTGAAAGATACCCATACTATTTAAATCTTTGTCTCTACTTTTCTTGGGGCAAGCTGGTATAGTTGACACCCCATCAGTTAAATGTGTGCATGGCAAGACTGTATGCCCAATCATTGATTTATCCCTCCAGTTCTCCATCAAGAGGAGTGGTGCACAGTAGGGGCTTTCAAACTATTTCCCACCCCAGTTGAAGGTCCAAAATGAGGCAGGTGATTGTGGATTTGTTCTTGCCCCTCTCTGCTCCCCTCCCCCCCACATACACATACACCTGTTTATCTACCTTCTATCAGAGTTCTTGATGATGTTTGAAAGCAGAGTATAGATGCTTTAATTTTTTTTTTAAAGTTTGAAAGACCCTGATGTAGAACAAAATCTATGAGTTTTACCTCTGCTTCATTCCTAACTATCAGTATGGTTTGGGAAACATTACTTGCTCTTTCTGATTTCAGTCTTCACATTTGTAAAATGAAGGCTTTGGGCTAGATACCTCTGGCAAAGGAACCAGCTAAGACAGAAATTTCGGGGCACATCACTGCCTGTGTGGCTGGTATCACCAATACTCAATTACAATCACAGCACATGCACCACTCACGTGCCTCAAATGTTCCCCAGATAATGAGGAAATGTAATCAAGAAGCCGTTTTCTCTTCGGTTTCATTAGTGAATAAAATAGAAGTAATGTTCTCCCTGCCAAAAGGCAGAGAAACATGCCACAGTCTCAGTTAGAGGAGATCCTCTTTTCTAGAACATAATTGCTTATTTACTTAAGATACTTTTATCATTCCAGATTTGAATAATTTTTTTGTAGTTGTTGACAAACACTTCTTCAATCATAGTTTTGCTTAGCTCTTTATTGTAGAAACATCATTCTTCAAAAACTTGGATTTATTTTGTGGGTGATTTGAAAAGAGGCTGGACTTGGTGATGCAGAATTTTGAAAAGAGTTAAGTATGCAGAGCTAGAGAAAGAGAAAGAATGTTTTTGTGTTGCTTTGAAGTAGCATTTAAAAATATTTACTATTTGACATCTTCATTGAAACATTTGCAAGTACTTTCAGAACAAGCTAATGAAGATTTTGACATTGGTAGCCAATGTCAGATTATATGGTTTATGAACTGGGCAGTCCTTGCATGTCCCTGTTTTTATTTTCACATATAAGATTCTCACATATAAAATGCATCTCTAACCTCATCACTTACCGCTTGACCCCACGCTCACAGAAGATTCCGTTTACTGGCTTTCTCCTCACAGTTGTGGACCTTGTGAGTCGAGCAAGTTGGGAGCTAACTGTATCAGGGACACCCTCTTGAGGACAGACTTGCTTAAGGAAACTAAAAACGTTTTAATCCAGTAAAACACTGTGGATTGGGTTACATCTCAGTGCAAGGGAGAAGGACTGGATTGCATGGGAATCAAAAGTTAATTTTTTTGTTTTTTTGTTCTGTTTCCATCAGGTCAGCCATCATCCACCTATCTCTGCATGTCACGCTGAGTCTGGAAATTTTGTTTTCTGGCAAGGTAAGGTGCTAATAGATTTGACGTTATCATTTTTTTGTATTGTTATACATTTATTTTATTCAGAAGCTACTGTAAGTGCTTGATCAAAAGTGGTCCTTGGACTTGGGTCTTGTTAGTATAATCTGTACCATTTGATGCTCTCACCTCTCATTTCTGAACGATTATTGAAACTTTTTAATTTCATAATTAGGTATTCAGGAGTATCATTTAGGTGTTGACTCTTAAAAATCCTCAGTCTTTATCTGGGCCACCACCTTTTTTTTTCCTGTAACTTGTTCTTTATCTTATTCCACAACTACTTGAAATACCACATGTATTTCAGGAGACACTAAATAGTTATGGTTGTTTGAATTGCTGGGTCATATAATATGTTTAATTTTTTGAGGAAACAACAGACTGTTTTTCAAATTCACTGTACCATTTTACATTCTCACCAGTAATGTATAAGGATTCCAGTTTCTCTATATCTTGATATACTTATTGTTATCTTTTTGATTATAGCCATCCTAGTGGGTGTGAAATGGCATCTTAATGTGGTTTTGATTTGCATTTCCCTAAAGACTAATGATATTGATGTCTTTTCGTGTACTTATTGGCCATTTGTTTATCTTCTTTGGAGAATGTCTATTTAGGTACTTTGCCCATTTTCAAGTTGGTTATTTGTCTTTTTATTTTTGAATTTATGTAGTCTACACATAAATACCTGATGAGATACATGGTTTGCAAAAATTCTCTCCCATTCTGAGTTGTCTTTTCAGTTTCTTGATGATGTCCTTTGAAGCATTAAGGTTTTTAATTTTAATTTTATTTTTGTTGTTACTTACGCTTGTGGTTTCATTTCGAAGAATCCGTTGCCTTATTCAAGGTCATGAAGATTTATACCTTATAGGAGTTTTATAATTTGAGCTCCTACATTTAGGTCTTTGATCCATTTTGAATTAATTTTTGTGTATGGTGTAAGGAAATGGTCCAACTTCATTCTTTTGCTTGTGGCCATCCCTTTCCCCCAGCACCATTTGTTGAAATGACTATTCTGTTCCCACTGAATTGTCTTGGCATTAATTATCTTTTAAAGATGTTTTTAAAAATAAGAAAAATATGTTTTATATTTACCCACGTAGATACCATTTCTGGTACTCTTTTTTATTCCTTTGTGTGGATTCAAATTTCCATTTCTTACATTTTCCTTCTGCCTAAAGAACTTCCTCTAATGTTTCTTTAAAAAGTGCTGGACTGCTTTAAGCTTTTGCATGTATGAAAAATATTTTATTTTGCCTTTGTTTTAAAAGATTTTTCCTGGGTTTTGAATTTTAGTTGACAATTTTTTTCTTTCAATTTTTAAATTATGTTGCTTTACTGACTTCTGGCATTTTTCTGATGAAAAATCAGCTATCATCCTTATTTTTGTTTCTCTGCGTGTAAAGTTCTCTTCCACTGCTTTTAAGATTTCTTCTTTATCTCTGATTTTAAACAATTTGATTGTAATGTGCCTTGGAGACATTTTATTCATGTTTCTTATGGTTGGGCTTTTGAAACTCTGAAATTATTGAGCTTTTGAAACTCTGAAATTAGAGCTTTCATCAAAATTGGAAAATGTATGGCCATTAATTCTTCAAATATTTGTCTGCTCACCCTCCTCTCTGGGACTCCAATTACACATATATTAGGCAGCTTGAAATTATCCCACATACACTGATGCTCTGTTTATTTTTTTCCTCCTTGTTTTTCTTTTAGGATAGTTTTTGTGCTATGTCTTCAAGTACACTAATCTTTTCTTCTGCAGTATATATTATTAATTTCAGTGTATTTTTCATCTCTAGAAGTTCAGTTTGGGTCTTCTTTATATTTTCATGTCTTTCCTTATCACCTTTTACTTTCCTTTACCTTCTTAAACTATGGAGTATTTTTATAATTGCTGTTCTAATGTCCTTGTCTACAAATTCTATCGTTTGTGCCATTTCTGGGTCTGTTTTTATTAATTGATTTCCCCCCTCATTATGGGTTGTGTTTTCCTGCTTCTCTGCATTTTTGGTAATTTTTATTGGATGCCAGATATTACAGAAATTAAATTGTTGTATATATGGGAGTTTTTTTTTAATTTCCTTAAATGTTTCTGAGATTTTATCTGGGACACAGTTAAGTTACTTGGAAACCATTTTATCCTTTTGAAGCTTGCTTTAAAATTTTGTTAGGCATATCAGGCAAAGCCTTCATCTAGTGCTAATTTTGTCCCACTATGGAGCTAAGACTCTTCTGAAGACTCTGCTGAGTGCCCCAGTTACTACCCGGTCTCTCAACTCTGGCTGTTGGGAGCGTGAATGATTCCCAGGCCTGGGTGAACTCTGGGGATGGTTCACCTGCTCCTTTCTGCAGGCCTTAGCCTGGCCATGCATAGTTTCCCCACACTGATCAGTGCACAGCTGAAGCCTCGAGGAGAACCCTCTGCAGATCTCCAGAGCTCACTCTTTGTACTGCTGTCTTTCCAGTACTCTGCGCTGTGAATTCTAGCTGCCTTGGCCTCCCTAATTTTGTGCTCTGTTTCTCCTCAACTCAAGAATTCCACTGGCCTCTGCCTGGGTTCCACTTCTCTGTGGCCTGCAGACTTTCTCCAATAAGTAGAGCAATTATATAGCTGCCTTGCTCATTCCCCTTCTCTCAGGGGACAGTGTCTTTTTTCATATATTTTATCCATTTTCATTTTTTCTTTTTAGCTATTTAAGGTGAGAAGGTAATCTCTTCCCCTATTACTTTATCATGATCCAAAGAGGATGTTCAACTCCCACATATTTTTCATAGTCTGCCCTCTCACTTCTGCCATTTCTGTCCCATATTCCCAAACTTATTTCTACTTATTTGCTATATTTTCTCCCAACCTTGCTTATTTTTTTGTTGTTGTTTTGTTTCCTATTTCCTGTCTTCTTTGTTGCTACCCCAGTTATTTACTCAAGTTAGAAAAATCAACATCATCTCCAAATTCCTCTTTTCTTTCACATCTAATTTGTCACCCAGGTCTGTCTATTTCTACTTCCTTGACAGTGCTGAGGCCACTTCTTTTCACTCCACCCTCTGCCTCTGGCTTGGTTCACTTCATCCTCTTTTCTACATGTGGCAACTAAAGTCTCCTCTTCACTTGTCATCTTGTTTCTAATCTCTCCTGCTCTTGTTCCATTCTCCATATGGCTTCCAATTGAATTGGAATCCTGTTTCAACCAACACCTGGTTTTACCTGGTACATACAAAACCAGACTTCTTCACCAGGCTTGTAAAGCCTGCTGTTCTTTCTCCTCTTCTCTCCATACAATCCCCGGTCTACCGGGTGGAATCTCACCGAGCTCTCTTATACTCTGTCGCCTTGAATAAGCTGTTTCTTCTGCCCTAAATTGATTTGTCTCTGCTTGGTGAAATCCTGCTTATTCTTTAAAGCCCAGTTTAAATGGCCTCTTCCCACAAGCCTCTTCTGAGGCCTTCCACCAGCGAGTTGGTCATTCCTTCCCCTCTGGTTCCATTTCACTTCAAAACACACTCCGTTGTGGTCTGTGGGCCTCCTTGTTTTTCACTTCTGCCTGCCTTTCATGCTTTGAGCTCTTCTAAGGGAAGAGCTTTGTCTTATAATTTTAGTTTCCCTGATTCTGTTTCTGCTGCTCAATTCATACTTAATAAATATCTATTGCATGAAAAGTTACCCTATATATTAATTTGCTTTATTATGAAGAGGTTGTACTGTATCATGACTGATCATTTATCCAGTGGAAGAACTCTTTTGCTGTCATTCTAAATATGTCATATTTGGTATGTCATTTCAGATGTAAGATGGAAAAACAAATTCTGGGGTAAATCCATGGAAATTGTTCCAGTTGGCACAACCCATGTGACTCTGCCAGTGTAAGTTCTTCTGTGGTTAGGGACTTGGCAGCATTTAGGGCCAAGGTTTAGCTTGAGGAATGTGATGCCCATTTTTCCTGATGACATGGAGTGTGTTTTTATCTTGTAAGCTTGACAGTAAGTTCAATTGTTCTTCATTTTGACGATTTCACCTCTTCTCTCCCTTAAGCGGAAATGCCTCCTGGAGACCGAATTTCCCTGAATAGAAGCTTTTTAAAACTCATATTTCTACTTCCCAACAAAACTAAGAGTGGTAGTTTTTATTTAACATTGTTGTCATGCCTCACTGTCGAAATTCCTCTTGAGAAAGATAAGAACTTCATGGGGGAGTGACAAGTCCAAGCCTCCATGGAGGCGGTCGTGGCCGAGCCTCTCTGAGTCTCAGTCTACTCATCTGAAAATAGGGTTAATAGTAGTGTCTGCCTCATATGGATGTTGGGAGGAGCACGTATGTTAATGCACATAAAGGATGTGGCCTGATGCCCAGCACATAGGAGGCCCTCAGTGAGTTTGAGAAAGACTGTATGGGGTGAGAAGAGAAGAGGACCGAGGATGGGGCCGTGGTGTCGTGGCCAGACTGCTTCAGACCCTAGCTCCTCACCCTCCAGCTGTGTGAACTTAACCTCTGTGCCTCAGTTCCTTTGTCTGAATGACAGGAACAGTATCACAGCCTGCCATTTATGAGGATTCAATCAGTTAATACTTTGAATGGTGCCCGGGCATTATACTATGAAATAGATGAAATACTATGATACTAGGAAAGTATTTGTCAAATAATCTTAGCCTCTCAAGTGTTGCCATATCTGCCTTCCCTCTGTGCTATTATTTACTTAGTAAATGTTTCTTTACCCAACTCACAAATTTATTTTAAAAAGGAAACTTTTAATCGCTACTTGAAATGGAAAGCCAGTATCATTTGCCACAAATAGAAAGTAACCATACAAATAAATACTGTGAGGCAGAACAATATTATTAAATTCTATCTAGACATTATGACTTCTCTTTTCTGAAGTCTGTTCTCTGTTAGTTACAAAGGGAAATGAGATGTTAAGGGCAGGGTAACACTTCCTCTTTGAATCCATCAGGAGAATTGAAAAGGCAGCCCGACAGCAATCACATTTCTTCCGATTCTTTAGTTCCCCCAAGGGTGAGGATGTGGTTTTTGTTTGCAGGTAGCACTTCAGGGCCAAGTCACCAGAGAGAGAAAAATAGAGATAGATGGCCTTGATCTTATAGGGATTATTGATATTTTTTCTAAAGCAGAATGGTTGTGGGCACGGACTCTGAAACCAGCCTGCCTGTACTCAAGTGCTGGCTCTGCCGTTTACTGATTGTGAATCCTCAGGCAGGTCACTTAACCTCTCTGATCATCAGTTCCCTTACCTGTAAAATGGGGATAATATACCACCTACTTCTTAGGGCTGTTGTGAAGATTAAACAGAGACTATCCATAAAGCACTTAAGTAGTACTTGGCACATATAAGTGCCATTTGAGTGTTAGATCTTATCTTCATAATTATTATTTATTTCTTTAATTAATATCTGAATACTTTCTCACTATAGAAGATTTAAGTAGTAACTATATAGCAAATTGTGAGAAACCCCATACCTTCCTCATTCCCACTTCCCTTTTCTGGCTCAGTGACTATAGACAAGTCACCTCTGGCTCTCAGTTTCCTCCACTGGAGAAGGAGGGAGAGGTTGTTGCTGGAGATCACCAGGCTCCTTGCAGCTTCTGGGGCCTTTGGCTGCCTGCTGAGTTCTGTGGCCCTGTGTGCCTCCCCGGAGAGCGAAAGCACTTGGCATGCCCAGCACGGAGCAGGCACTCAGGCAGGGTGGGCTGGGGAGTGAGAGAATGAGTCATTCATTGCATGACCACTTTTTCAAAATGCCAGTGCTCTTTTGGGAATCATTACTTTCACTTTTCCCTCCTTTGCAGTTTTGGAGACCATTTTGAGTGGAACAAAGTGACCTCTTGCATCCATAACATCCTAAGCGGGCAGAGGTGGATTGAGCACTATGGAGAGATAGTCATCAAGAACCTGCATGACGATTCCTGCCACTGCAAAGTGAATTTTATAAAGGTACCTGGTGGCCATTTGAGTTCTGGGCCTGGAAGGGCTGCAACAGAGCACAGGGTGTTTTGGGGTGGGGGATTTCACCTTCACTTTTGTGCCGGGGCTCCCTGGAGCCTGCCTCGCCTCCATCATCTGCACCATGGCCATGGCCCCTGGCTGGCCTCCCTGCTTCCCCCTCGTCCTCCTGGCAGTAGCCAGAGGGATCCTTGTAAAAACATAAATCACATCATAGCAATTCTTCAACCAGCAGCTTCCTTATGGTGGCCCATGAGGCCCCACACAGCCTGTACTATCTACACACACACACACACACACACACACACACACACACACAAAATCCTTGGACCTTGCCACCCTCAGTCATCCCACTCCTCTCCGCTTCCTCCCTCACTGTATTCTGTCCGGCCAGGTGGGCTTCCTTTTGTTTCTTTATTTCCTTCTGCTTGGGCTGCTCTCCTTGGACCCTCCCATCACCAGCGCCTCCTGTTAGTCACTCTAGCGCATCACCTGTCTTCAGAGTATTTGTGACATCTGCACTTAGCCAGCTTATTCTGGGCTTACTCGCTTACTTTCTGTTCCCTCACCCTCCTCACCACCCCGGGCTCCAGAAGAGCAGCACCCAGGTCTGCCTTGTCCACTGGTGCTGCCCTCACGCCCAGAACGTAGCACAGCTCATAATTATCCATGAACATAACTGAAAAGATTGGCCTGAGATAAACAGCACGAAATTGTCTGTCTTTCCAACTGCCATGATTTGAACCCGTTCTCCACCTTCTCTCCCTCTTCAGATTCCCTCTAGCCCTTAAAACTCCCATGTACTTAACATGGCTTTAAAGTGTTATCTTCCTCAAGGAATATTTGCATTTAATTAAACCAATATCATAAGCCAAGGGATCAGGCTCTAATTGTAGAATTTCACATGCCACCTCTCTGCACCACCTATAACTGGTGACATTTATAGAAAGGTGGATTGAGACCTCGGTTATACTTGTAAGTCAACTCTGTGTTGTAGACAAATGTAAAGTGGTCTTATATTTGGGCAGTAAAATGAAAAATGTCTCCATCTTGAAAGCTTTGTCTAAGCTCACTACAAAAAGAAGCAAAAGGCAAACTGGAGCAGGGGTATAGACCCGTGACCCAGGTGAGGCACCTCCTCCTGGTTCAATATTTTCCCCACAGAAATATGCTCAACTCCTCTTTCTCCCACCTACCTCGTTTTCACTGTCTTAGGACAAGAGGGTGGATTTCTGTAGCTATGAGAGATGAAAAATTAGAACAGTCAGTGTGAGAGAATCTGAACTGAACACAGATGCAGCCATCACCCATGGAATATGGCTGCCTCCCCCTGTGGCTTTCCAGTGTGTTGGCAGCATTGGATTGGGGAGTGATCTCTAAAGAGGAAATCTGACTCCTGCTTCAGAAGAAACTTGAGCCCCAACAGTCTTTTTTTCACCACTCCCACCCCACCTCATTTTTACGTGGCTGTGGAACTCAATTTTAATTTTGTGACTTATCTGTGAGATGCCCCTGTACCTCTCCTTCTTCACAGTTTTTTGTTTTGTTTTGTTTTTTACCATGGCCTTGTGATGGGGAAACCAAACCACTAGAATGTGGTCTGAAAATGCCACTCAACTTTATTGGCTTTAAAATATGGATTCTGTTTCAGCTGAAAATAGTACTAGGAGTTTTGATTTATGGAGAAATGCCTTCCGTTCTTTTATAGAGATTTTTAGGGCAGCCAGGTAATTGGAAGATTTGAAAAATCACTCTAGGGAGTTAGCGCTCCATCTGCTGGCGTCAGTTTGGTACTGCATGCAACCAGCGAGGCTGAGCTGGGTTCAGCTGGGCTGCTGTACATAGTGTGAGTATGGGTAGCATGAGGTTCCCATAGGCTGATGAACAGAACTGGGCTGGGGTGGAGTGGGGTGGCAGTAATAAAAGAAACGGAAATTTTAAGCAACTCTTTGATTGGTTTACAAAGGACTAAATCCTTTAGAGAAAAAAATTTTGTATATTCAATTTCTTTTAAATTGTAATAGTCAGAGCCCAAGCAACACCCATGAAACAGCTGTTCCAGAGGAGGGGGTTTTAGCACCAAATGTACTACTTGGCTGATGTCTAAGAGGAGAACTGATCCTTTCCTCCTTATATTGTATGTCGCAATTTTTTAAATGTATCATACAAATGTTGGTTGAGTTACAAACTGCAAAAATAGTGTTAACTATTCATTTTTTAATTAAATAACTAAAAGTATGTTTTTTAGAAAATAAGCCAGACCCCAAACTGGCAAACTAGATGTAGTGTTTATGGTTCTTTCTCTCTCTCTCTCTCTCTTTTTTTTTTTTTTTCTTCTTTTAAGATCTGTAATAAGTTGGCCCCAAAGTACTAAACAGACATCTCTTATGGAATTCTAGGCAAAATACTGGAGCACTAACTCCCATGAGATTGAAGGCACGGTATTTGACAAGGATGGAAAGGCAGTGCATCGGCTGTTTGGGAAATGGCATGAAAGCATCTACTGTGGTGGCTCCTCCTCATCCATGTGCATCTGGAGAGCAAGTTGGTGTCCGGGATAATCTCCCCCAAGCTGAGGGCTGGTGGGGGGCATGGCTGGGGTAGCTGCAGTTGGGCGGGCATGTGACCATCAGTGTCTTCAGCCTCTGCCTGCTTTTCTGTTCTAGAGGAGTTGGTCCTTATTTCCTTCATCTGATATCCCAAAGTCATCTTCATGCTTATCAACACCTCCTCAGTTGGGCTGCCAGGTTCTGGGTTCTTAATCCGGGAATGAAGCCACTGCCAGCCCACGGTCACTCTCCCAGTCAACACACAGTCTTTGAACATCTCTCCGGTACCTAAATTGGGCACCAAACAGGAATATCAGTGAAGTACAAAAAGTCATTCTAGAGTAGAGACAATAAACGTTACTGGGAAAGCAGAGCACCCCTCAGGTTAGCCCCATACTGTAGGCAGCTCGGCTCTCTCCTGTGGTCCAGAGGGACGCTGAGCTCTGGAGCAGCTGTGGGGAGAAGGGCTAGGGCACCCTAAGTTTCCTCAACATGTACCCCCAGCATTTTAAGACCTTCGCCCATCTTCGAATCTAACGCGTAGGTTGTTTCCAAGTCATAGTAATTTTATAAAACAATTGTTCTGAATAAATCTGTTAGGATGCTTTAGGCTGATGAAAATGGAAAGCCATTCTAATAGTAGCTTAAACCATTCAGAAATATGCTATTACTTAACAGTAAGTGTGGAGGTGGATCGCTGTTTAGGCGACATCTCTGTCGAGGACTCAGATCATCAAGGACACATTCTGACCTTCCCAGTGTGTTGGTGATGATTGTCCTCAGGCTTGTAAATGGGTATCATGAGTCAGTGCCTTATCCTCAGTGAAAGCCCACCAAGCAGTGAAAAGAGGTAAAGAGCTTTCTCTTCTCATGCCTCTCTTTTTCTTGGAGTGAAATATTTCCCAGAAGCCTCCAGCAAATGTGTCCTTACATCTCGTCAGTCTGAATTGGGTCCAAACCCATCCCCGAATCAGTCACTGGCAAAGGATGGGCATGCAGAGATTCAAACTAGCTTAGACTCATCCCTGGGGAAGGGCAGAGTGCCAGCTGAACAGAATCAGTGTCCATTAGCAGGTAAAAAAGGGAAGTGGCTGTAGTGTGGCAGAAAAGTCCCTTTCAATGAGTAGCTGCCACATCTTCCACCATCACAGAGGTTGCCATGAAGCTGGAACAAATTGGCACTTGTGGCCTTTCTAGGTTCAGAGGCATGAGTGAGAATTTGCAAGTGAAACACTCCCTCTCCTTTGCTCGTAGTATGGATCAAAGGTGACAACTGCCACCCTCTCTGGAATGTTCAAGTGGTGTTTTGACTGTGTCTCTGCATGGACCATATGTGTGCTGGCCCATCTTTGAGAAAAACCACTATCTTCATTCTCTGGTGCTTAGGGAAGAGAGGCAGATTTCTGAAGGCACATCAGAAGCTCTGCTGTCATTTTCATGCTTAGACTAGTTGCAAGGAGGACTTTTGAAACTTCAAAAAAAAAGGGTCTGCAGAAAAGTTCAGGGAAAGCATTTGTGTTTGTATGTGGGAAAAACAAGAACTACGACTATGAATGGATTTTATTATTCTACGCTTGATTGACCCGATATATAATTGTATTTTTTAGCTGGAATTCAAGTTAGAGCAGTGCACTTAATGATCTGAAATTTAACATAAGATCTTTTTTTTTGGTGGGGGGAGGGAGGTGAAGTTGGTGAAAAGAAAAGCAGGAATGGAAGAAAAAAATTAACATTTATTCACCAACCTATCAGGAAAACTAGACTCTGAGCTTTTCATCATGCTTATTTTAATAAGAAATTATATTTTCTTAGCTTAAACAGCTTAGAAAGAAACTTCATGATATTGTATAAATTTGATTTATGTCCCACACAAAGGAGGCCTTATCCTTGTAGATAGAAAAAAAATTTTCTAGAGAAATATTCAGCACCTATTTGCTTAACCAGAATATTTTAATAGAAATGGAACAGTTTAGATCTGAGAAAAAAAAATCGTAGCTGGTCAGGGACTCCCTACCAAAAAAAATATTAAAAAGAAAAATAAAAAGTGAAGGAATTAAAATGAAACACAAATGAAATGCAAGTTAGGCATAAATGATTTATTTTTCTTTTAGATCCCATGCCTAAAGGCTATGAGCAATATTATGGCTTCACACAGTTTGCGCTAGAATTAAATGAAATGGATCCGTTGTCAAAGTCTTTATTACCACCTACTGATACTCGATTTAGACCAGACCAAAGGTAAGGACTTTTTAAAGGCCTTTCTCTCCAGAAATGTAAGTCTTTACACCAAGTCTGATTCACGTCCCCCAGGCCCCCAGAGGAGCCTGAGAAGAGGACTGCTTACCAGGGGAGCAGACAGGGAAGCTTTCAGCTTAGAACTAGCTCTGAGTGGCCTTTATTCCTCAGCAGGGCCCCGTTTCTACTGAAACACCAAAAGAAAAGTGTTTATGTTTAAGAGTTTTACTGCATGCAATAATAGAGAACTTACTTTCTTATCGTGTATTTGAAAGAGTAAAAAGCATCCTGCTCTCCAGCCCCACCCCTAAAATTGAAATGATTTTGGTGCACTGAGCTCTAACTTCTAATTCTAGGTTTCTTGTTAACAAGCTGCATGACATACGATGAGTCCTTTCATCTTTTTCAGCCTTGGTTTCCTACTCTGTAAAATGGGAATAATAATCTCTCCCCTGAAGCTTTTCCAGTTAAGACCCAAAATCCAGAAGCCAAAAAAGATTGATTAAATTAGACTTTATTTAAAAAAAAAAAAAAACAAACAAAACCTTCTTTATGGCAAAATAAATGAAAAGATATAACCAAAGTCAAAACACAAATGAGAATGACATAACTGTGAAAATTTACATTTGCAACTCATTTCACAAAATGGTTCTAGAAATCAGGAAGAAACAGATCAACCTATTAGAAAAAGTGGACATTGGAAAATGAACCAACACTTCATAAAGCAGGAAATACAGAAGGCTCTTTAACATGTGAAAAGGTGCTCAACCTAACTCATATAAGGGAGATGCAGCTTATTAAACTCACTGATGTTTCATGTTTTAACCTGTCAGGTGGCAAAAATTCCTATGTTAGATACACTCTGATGAGGCGAAGGAGGAAGCAGGCATTCTCAACATTGCTTTTGGGAATGTAAATTGCTATAACCCTTATAAAGGGCAGTTTGATAATATTTAAATTACAAAGGCATATCCCCTTTCACCCAGCAATTCCACTTCTAGAAATTTCTCCTACAGATATACTTAGCCATGTGTAAAATAAAAGATACAGCTTCACTCATTGCAATATAATATAACATTAAAAAAATTGGGAACAACCCAGATGTCTTTCCATAGGAAATTGTTTAAATAAATTAAGGTGTATCCATACAGCAGAATATTACACAGCTTCCAAAATATAAAGATATCTATGTACTGATATGGAAAGATCTCCAAGATAAATTGTAAAAAGTAAAACAAAACAAAACCAAGGTACAGGCAGTATGTGTAGCATACTACCATTTATGTTTTTTTTTTTTTTTTTTTTTGTATTTTAGAAATAAGTTTTATTTTAATTCAATGTAAAAAAAAAAGTTTATTTAAAGAACCTAATCCATCCAAAATATCAGCATATGCATAGGCCTTGGGTGCTACAAATACAGGACAATGACTTTGGGTTTGTTTTGATAAAAGCCAAAGGCCATTTATGTTTTGAAGGAAGGGATACAAATATATATTAATGTTTGCTTATATATGCATTAATAAACTCTAGAAGGGTGCACAAGAAATTAATGACAGTGGGTTGGAGGGTGAAGGTGGGTGGGATGGGGAGAACTAAGTGGAGTTAGAGACAAGTGAGAGGGAGATGTTGCCCCAAATTCATTCTTGTGGATGTATTTTTTTTTTTAACCATGTGAATATATCACCTGGGCAAAAAGTAATATCTTCTCCATAGCCAATAAATCTAGCTCTTCAAACACACATGCTCTCTACATATACCCTCATTTAGCTCAGAAGTACAATCTCACAGAAGTAAATGTTATGGTTTTCTGGAAAGTAGTATTTTCAAAGAAAAACAAAAACCAAAAATAGTATCTTATGTAACTACCTCAAAATTTTGTTTTACGGTTTGAGGGAGGAGTTTTATGTGTGGGAAACCATTTAAAATATGCAGTCTGGGATTCGTGAAACTTTAGTAGTAATTATTATGTTCTCTTACAATTAATATTCTCTCATTTTCCCCTCAATGCCTCAGGTTTCTAGAAGAAGGGAACTTAGAAGAAGCTGAAGCACAAAAGCAGAGGATTGAACAGCTTCAGAGAGAGAGGCGGCGAGTTTTAGAAGAAAATAACGTGGAGCACCAGCCTCGGTTTTTCAGGTTTGTGCGTGGACGGGGTAGATCAGAGAGAACCGGAGGTCCCCTCCCAAATGAGCGCTTTCTCCATGTTTTTCTTGCTTCAGAGTGGCGAAACTGCTCCTCCACGTGAGGGGCAGAAATTCTAAGGGTATTTGCCTTGGGGCTCTCCCTTTGCTGTTTTTCTAGGGCCTGAGCGTCTTTCACTTTTGCCTCCCCGCGCTCCTCCTGCCCGCCCGCGCCGCAGCGCCTCTCCCAGGGCGTGTGCAGAGGGGTGCTCAGAAAATGCAGAGCGGACGGCCCGAACCAGGCTCCAGATTATCAGGCGGGCTGATTACATTCATGTCTAAAGTTGGTCACCCAGGCAGACATATTTCACACAACAGATAATAAATAATCAACCCGCAGGTTACCAAAATGGAAATTACAAGTAGTCTAATCCTCGGACTGAAGAAGTTCTAAGACACTTGGGCTTGGGTTTGGAACATTTACTGTTATTTTTAAATTAACTTGCTAAGAGGGTCTTTTTAAAGACAGACCTAAAGATTCAGAAGATGCACCAAAGGTCAGCTCTCCCTCCCCTTATTTTAAATGATGAAGAAACGAAGACCAGCCAGTGTGGATGATTTTCGGAATGGCAGACTGTCCCTTACAGGACCCAGCTCTCCCAACTACAAGGCCAGGGCCCTATGGGTTTTAGGTTTGTTCATTTTTTTAAAAACTCAAAGTTAAAACGGGTACATGTGGAAAAGCAGCAAGCCCCTGCCTTACCTACCCCTTCACCCTAGTCTTGCTTTCAGGGCAACCAGTATTTTTTAGGATTTTAAAAAATTTTTAATGGGCAATGTTAGGTCCCAGAGGAAGAAACTAACATGTAGAAGGAGTTTCTGACCCAGGGGCCCCGCAGCTTATGTCACAGAAAACGGGTGCCCCATAAACTAAAGAATGAAGGCTGTGCAAGGCTGTTCCAGCCACAGTGGTGCCTCAAAGACAGGTAAGGCAAGGTCAGATATGCCCATAAGATGAACAACCAAAAAAGCCTGCTCTCCCTACTTGGATAACGCAGATGCTTTCCTAAAAAGAACATTGTCTCAGAATTCTACCAACCAATCAGCCCAAAACTAGATAGGCACTTACCCAGTCAAGGGACAGAACACCACAGCGGACACCCTGCCCAACGTGGGTTCCTTTTTTCGTTAAAAAATGCTGCTCTCAGATAGAGAGCCGGAGCCATTATCTTTCTTTCTTTCTTTCTTTTCGCTGGCTCCCACCTGCTTTCTTCCTCTAATAAATCTTAAACTTTATCCTTAAACTTTGACTCGCTGCATTGTGTGGATTCCTAAATGACTCCGACCTAGTAGGCAACAGAAGGATTTTTAGGGAGGGAGGATTTAGCTACTAATCTATTGTCATCAATAATAAAATATACATTCCAAAACAACAAAATAGCAACAATTAAATGTTTTGTCTTCAAAAAATAACACAGTCTCCTCTGAAGTTGACGTGGATTTTACCAAATCCCTTCTGATCATTTCCACAAACTCAGGAATGAACAGATTGAAGATCAGCTGGCCAGAGCCAATCTCAAAATATTCATAGTTTTGTTTAAACATTAAAAAAAGAGATAGACATCCTAAATCCATTTCAAAAAAGGCAAGGGATAGATAAATGGATAGATTAATAGACTGATCATTTGATTTACTGATCACTTGATAGATACATATCCTCTTAGGTAGGTTGGTTCTTTTTTTTCCTTTCATAAATCCGTTTCTTTTATTAAAAAAAGGAAAATCTATGTGTATATAAAGATTTTTGGATATCTTTTGAGGATCATTAAAAATTATGGGTAACCAGACCATCTCAAGGACTAGTTAAGGAGATATTAATATGAAAGTCTTAAAAATGACCTCACAAAGTCTGAAGCACTAAGGGAAAAGAACTAATGTTTAAATGCAAAATATAAAAGGTGGTATAGGCTGTGATTGCAACTATGTAAAAATTAGTCTGTGTATGGGCAAGGACTGAAAGCAAATGCAGCTGCAATGACTGGAATGCTTTTTCCTTTGGGTTGTCTATAAAATTATGATAGTATTATTAGATCAAGAAAAAATTGGAGAAAAGGCGAGAGTTGTTCAGCAGTAGTGATCTTTCTTGAGACTGTTGTAATTAGAAATCTAGCAAAGAGATTTCAGAGAGGAAGGTAGGGGCTTGGATGTTACCATTAACACATACTGAGAAATCATGAAAACATCACTGGACATTGCACGTGGACATACAGCTCAGACAGAATCAGGCCCTTTTGTTTTATAGTGAAGTGTCTCATAGGCAGATTGGCTCAATTTGAACATATCCCTTTATTGGAATAAGTAAGAAAGGATGATAAAAATCCATGTTCCTGGGAATGTGGGAAAATAGGCACCCTCCACTTGTGCTGTAAAAATTACAAATGCACAGACTCTTTGACCCAGCAGTTCTACTTACAGGAATTTTAAATGTAATTCTACTCAACACACTTACAAAATAATATATAATTTTTAGAGATTGAAGACAACCTAAATAATTTCCACTGTGGTACCTGTTACATAAATTTTGGTCTGTCCATACAATGGAAGAGCATGCAACTGTTTAAAAAGAAAATGAGGAATCCTTTGTTGCTGAAGTTACCAAATGTTTCCTGTAAAAGGAATACTAAATATTTTTAGCTTTGCCAGCCATCTAGTCTCTGAAGCAATTACTCAACCCCACCATTGATCATGAAAGCAGCCATGACTGGGCTTGGCTATGTCCTAATAAAACATTATTACAAAGTAGGCAGGAGGCTGAATTTGGCCCATGATAGCTCTCTGAGCTCCTGCCTTATTGTACTAATCGGAAATGACCTCCAATATAAATTAGGTGGAAAAATCAAGGGATCAAACACTACAGTGCTACCATTGTATAATAAAATGGAGCGTGGTAGAGTTTATGTGCACACACACGTGCATGAAATTTCTCTGAAAGAAGGAAGCTGATCACATCTTTGCCTTGGAGGAGAACTGGGAGGCTGGAAGATAAGGGTAGGAAGCAAATTTTTAACTATAGACCCTCTTGTACCTTTTGAATGTTTGTCTGTTATCTTTTCAAAGAATAGTGAACCGTGTCTGTTCTTTCCGGATTTTCATGGCTTTCAATCCCTGCGCCCCTTTTACACTAATGTTAACTTATCAGTTCCTGTAAACAACCTGGTTGGTTGTAGTTTTTTCATGGTCATACCCAAGGCAGTGGCTGTCATCCCAGCCACGTTTTATATACAACTCACCCCCCACCTGGCTTCTCAAAAGTACCACTTTGCAGGATCTCTTCAAGTTTGAGAAGCAAAAGTCAGAAGGAGTGAGAATGGTTTCCAGGCTTCCAGTTCCTTCACTGATCCACCACTGGACTATTGGGGACATTGGATGCAAGTGACAGTGATGGCCTCTGTGTGTGTGTGTGCTTGGGGTTGGCGGGGAGGGAAGGAGAGAGAATATGAGGATATTTTAAGAGTCTTCAAAAAATTGTTTCGTCTTTGACAGGAAATCCAGTGAAGACTCTTGGGTGAGCAACGGCACCTATTTGGAACTTAGAAAAGATGTTGGTTTTTCAAAACTGGACCATCCTGTCTTGTGGTGAAAAGGAAAGAAGAAAGATACATTTTTTACTTCTCCATGTGTGGTTTCTGAAGCAGCACAAACCTATGCTTGTTTATTGAAAAGATACTATCTTAGAATGAGTAATCACTTGTGCTTATCTTAGCATTCTAAGTATTTAAGTATGTATTTTCTTCAGTGGGTTTCTTTACAATTGCAGATGCTGTCATGATCATTTATATGAATGTAGCACATCTTGATATTTCTTTTTATATATGAACTATTTAATAAAAATGAAAGATTGAATGTTAAATATGTGGGTTAAAAAGGAAGCTTTAACACTAATTTTCCAAAGGTTATGGAAATACAAATTAAATGTATGCCTTATAGAATTAATGTTGGAGGGGGAAAAAAGCAACCTCTCCCAGGTGCATTAAGAAATAAGTGGAATACCCAGGGTTACTCAAATGCATATGCTACCCAAGTTTAATTTGGTAGCTCAGAGATCTTTCTGCCTCAGACAGCTCTTGAATTGCTCATACAAAACAATTCTGCTGGTGCTGGAGGCTGAAGAATCCTTTTATTTGCGTTTTAGTGGTTGGGGAGATGGTAAAAGGTTTATGGAACATGTGTTATTATATAAACTGGATGTAGCACCTTCTTGAAGAGGAAGTTCTGCTGCCTTATGTGCAACATTGTACCCTGTGCTGGAGTGTTAATCAGAGAAATCCTCATTAATTAAAGGTCATAATGGCTCCCAGAGAGGTAGCAGGAAATTTCTCCTTAGTGAGAGCTGAATCCTTGACTAGCTAAGAAGCTATTTCCTGCTTCTCACCCACCCTGAGCTTCCCCTCCTGTTTAACCACATCTGGGTTGAGTGTGGGATGTCCTAATTTAGCATAAAAAATACAGTGCATTCCACAAAGCAGTTCAAGTTTGACTTTCTGAAATTTTAGCAAAATAACTGATTGTTTTAAATAACTGAACATGTGTTTCTTAAATACTGTTTTGATATTTTCTACCTCTTATTAAGCACCATATTTTAGATCTTGTGTAAAAAATCTGACCATCTGCCTTATAGACAAATGTAGAGAACTGATGTTCTTCCTGTGTATCGTTTGTGTTCTGATAAAGCTTTAAGTGTCTTATGCCTTTCTGACACTTTCTTCTTATTCATATCTCTCATGGAGTTTTGCAGCAATCTCAAATAATACTGATTAAAACTATTAAAAGGGGAAATTTTGTCATTTTAAGTGTATTTGAAACTACAGTAATATAATTTGTGCAGTAGTTGTATAATCAAAGCAATTCCAACTTCTGCTCAGATTACATTAAGACCAAAGCGTAATTTTTAAGCCTTCTATGCTAATGTCAATAACAATCCTATAGAATATCAATATAATGATATGCTAAAGATTTCTTCAGAAAACATTTTTTTTTTTAGGTATTTAAAGGATCTCAGGACATGGAATGCTGCAAATAAAGAGTAGAATAAAAAAACAGAAAAAGAATACATAATTTTTCAATGTTACACCAAATAACCAATTGGACAGTATTACATTTTCAAAATGTAGAGTTGTTTTAAGCGGATCAGTAGGCTTTCAGAATTTGCAAATTTAAAATACCACATTTTAAACCAATAAATGACTCATTACATATTGGATTCGCTTATTCCGTTTTATTTAGACATCAAGATGAACACAATGGGAATATCATTTCCATTTCTGAGCAGTTGTATGACACAATCAAATTATGTGGTATGATCTTTGTTCTTTTCTTTTAAAACATCCATCCAAATACTGCTCACAGACCTGAGGAAGCAAGCTGCAACTCAAGGGAAAAACAAATCTAGTTTTCACAGTGTGAGAGTAAATGTAGAATTTTAGCAGTATTGCCTGTTGAATAGGATTACTCTAGAGGCTAACTCAAAACACAGAAAGCAAACAAAAAACCCACAGCCAGAATGGATGTAGTTTTGTCATGCAATGTTTGGAAATTCTTTAATTGTCCCGATGCTGTAATTTCAATGGTTCTAATACTTTATCTTGGAATCACATGGATAACTGGACCAAACATCACCTATACAGTCATTTTATGTGAGAAGGGAGGGGGTGTGGTTAAGTAAAATATAACACAGAACTGTGTGCAGTACAGTAACACCATCTATAGAGGGCTTTTCTGAAATATAAACAGCTCGGTGATGCATCCTGCTATTATAGCCTTAAAACTACCTTGAGGGGGAAATGGCTTCTTTTTTCCTTGTTCCTATTCTTAATAGCACTCATCTACCTAATTTGTATTGCAAGGACATTTTATATTTTTAAGATGAAGAACACAGAAACATGGCATTGGTTGGGAAGAATTCAGGTAGAATTTAATTTTCTGGACTTGATTAAATTATGACAGTCACTACACCATTTGAAATGCATGTTTTAACCTTTATTTTATTCCCAACCCTACCCAAATTTATGGCAAATTACAGATATTCTTGGAAATGGGACTTTGTGCCATCAGCCACATTGTTCTGATGTTCTGATTGCTACTATTGACTACCCCAAATTTCAGGAAATCCATTTAGGAATGAGTCAGTGGTCTCCAGTGTAGCAAGGGAGCAGATCAGTTCCCTCCTGGACCCCAAAGCAACCTAAGGATGGTCATTTCCTGAGTCAAATGTGATTTAAAAAAAAAAAAATTTATTGTAGTAATACATATACTATATACTATTTCCTATTTTAACCACTTGTAGGTATACAATTCAGTGGTATCAATTGCTTTCAAAATGTTGTGCTACCATCCATTACTAATACGTGGTCATCACCCAAAGCAGAAACTCTCTACCAATTAACCATTAACTCCCCATTCTCACCTACCCCTGGCCCCTGGTAACCTGTAATCTACTTTGTCTCTATGAATTTGCATATTCTAATTGTTTCATATAAGTGAAATCATACAATATTTGTCCTTTTGTCTCTGCTGTTTCACTCATCATGATGTTTTCAAGGTTCGTCCACATTGTAGCATGTATCAGAGCTTCTTTCCTTTTAATGGCTGAATAATATTCCATTGTATGGCTATACCGCATTTTATTTTTCTACTCTTCTGTTGATAGACACTTGGATTGTTTCCACCTTTTGACTATTGTGAATAATGCTGCCATGAAGATTGGTGTACAGATATCTGTCCATGACCCTGCTTTCATTTATTTTGGATATATACCTAGCTGCACCATTTTACATTCCCACCAACAATGTATGAGGGTTTCTATTTCTCTACATCCTCGCCAATACTTATTTTCCATTTTTAAATAATAGCCATTCTAGTGGGTGTGAAATGGTATTTCATTGGGGTTTTGATTTGCTTTTCCTTAATGGCTGATGATGTTGAACCTCTTTTCATGTGCTTATTGTCCATTTGTATATCTTCTTTGTTGAAAAGTCTATTCAAGTCTTTTGCTCATTTTTTAATTGTGTTGTCTTTTTGTTTTTCAAATGTGATTTCATCACGCAGTTCACCCCACAGACACCAGGCTGGTTCTGGTACTAAACAAATGGAGTTCACTTTAGGACAACAGTGCAGTTATCTGTTGAGTTCCCAGAATGTGTGCTTCCTGTGGGATTCTCTTAGGGAGAAAATATTCTATTTTTAATTAACTTCCAATAAACCATTTGCTTGGGCTTTGAGCAGTGTCCTTCATCTGTATTTTCCAGATTTATGATGAGTGGTCTTGTTATACTGTTAAAGATATCAAGCCTAAGAGGAAAATAGTAAAGTCTTTGTTTGGCTGTTGAACCTTGATGTAGGCTTATTGCATTTACTCCCAAGTTAGATTATGCCTTCCAGCACTAATAGAATTTCCTCAGATGTTTTAGGTATCAGTAGGTGCAATAAGACATTATTCTTATGATCTTAGAAATAATAGTTCCAATGTACTGGCATAATTTATTTGTCTTTAATTTTGATATTAACATCTGCATAAATCTATTTTTGCTACCAGATGATGATGACTATTTTCATGTGCTCAATTTTCCTCTGCATTGTATTAATCTGTGACTTTGTGTTAGTTTTTATTTTTCTGTTTATATAAGTATCTGCCCATATCAGTCTAAAATGTGGACCATTTTGGAGATTTTGATTTTGGGGAATACAGTGATCAAAAGTTGCTCAAATATTTTATTTATAATGATTTAATCTTCCTCTACCTTCAAAGGATACTATTTTTTAATGAATATTTGTAAATCTTCCATCTGACCATTTGTAAAATTATTTTCTGTTTAAATCCCACCCTTCTACCCTTATTCCAATGCCTCCCCCAAAAGCTGTTACTAATTTGTTTCCCCCGATGTAGTTAGCAGACTATGAATAAATACATGGAAGAAGGCCACCTTTGTCTGTGTTCCCAGGTTAATGATATATGTGGCAGCTGAAGGGACAAAGTGCAAGACTCTTGCATAGGCCCTTTCGTGGAAGAAACAGCAGGTTACCCAGAGTGATGGGGTAGAATACCCTGGGAAAAAAAAGAAACTTGGAAACCATGGAGTTGCCTCACTTTGGTTCCCAGTATTTCCCAGGTATTTGACCCAGACCGGTCACCTGCAGCCCCAGGAGCCTCCTCCATCTACCCCAGCGTTCCACTGAAATACCATTATTTTTGCATGTGCCCAAACAAAAAAGGAAAACACTGACTACTTTCAGCAATTCAATGGCTCTTACAAATGAGTCACTCGTCTCCTCTCATACCTAACTTGTATCCTTTGCAATGCCAGAAACATTCTTAGACTTCACTAAAGTTCCATTGGATTTAGTTGGTACATTTATGGTGTTATACAGTGTGCTAGATTGCAAAGTTATATGCATTAAGTCATGTTTCTGCATTCCTGAAAACACTTAAAGAGACAAAAGTGAGGCATGACTCCAGGAATGCCCTGAGCATTCTCTTGCCTGGCCCCTCTGTATCCTGACAGTCTTCCAGAGTCTTGTTTCCATCTGAACTTCCTTCTGAGAGAAGGAAAAGAAACAGCTTTGGCCCTTTATTGTTATCCTAAGAACCCACACCAGCTCTGGCTGCCTCTTAATGCCAACCACACAGTAGCAAATAAAAAGTAATTTTTGACCCCAGGCTTGAAAACGGTAGACTGATTGTCCTGGGCTCTGAGAACTGCTGCTTTTAAGAATGGGTCACAATTTTGTTATTGGTTATACAGGATTGGGCCTTGATATTAAATCATCCAAATTGTCAAAAAAAAAAAAAAAAAAAATGAACCTTGATAGGATCCTAGCTTAAAAGAAAAAAACTATAAAAGATGTTTTGAGGACAACTGGTGAAATTTGCATATGAACAAATATATTAGATACTAAAAAAGTTTTGTAAATTTTCTTATATAGTCTTGAGTTATTGCCTGTTTAGATGACTCAAATCTGCCATCAAGGAAGACCATTTTCCAGTATTATTGCAAATAATGTGTTACAGACACTAAAAGAAATCTTAAAAGGCAACCTCAGAATATTTTAACATGTGGACCATCATTGGAATAGGCATAAAGCATCCTAAGGTGTCAACTTCAATGAGGTAATAAAATTTGGAGGTATAAGTTTGAGGCCATTTGTTTACAAAGTTAGTCATGTTCTTCAGATTCTAATCTTAGCAATCAAATATCAGTGTCAACATAATGTCCTTCAGCAAATCAGGACATCACTCTCCTTGTTGACCTAGTAAAGGGTTTCTTATTATGGACTTGTTAGTTGGGATCCCTGCAGGAAACAGAATCCAACTCAGATTGTTGGAGACGTTTAAAGGAGGGGGCAACTTTGGAGAGCTGGGAGCAGGTTTAAGGCACCCAGAGATTAGCAACCAGGGTGGGGGTAGGGGGCAGGAGTCATTATCACCCCAGGCATGAAAAGGCAAAGCAAGGAAACGGTAGCTGGAGGCGGGGACAGCCACCTGGAGCTGGAGCTGTGGAGCTGCTACTCATGGTCTCTACCAGAAAATCCCGACCCCAATACAGAAGAACTGTCCCAACCTCTGTCTCCTCCAGCAGCTACTCTCCTGACAGTGCCCCCTAGTGGCTGAACTCAGGTGAGCACGGACGCGGAAGTCTGGTGCTACAGCTTAGGAGGAGGCGCCTGGGGGCACTAACAGTAAACAAGCACTTGGACCTTGCATTCACCAGATTAATATCCGAGCTTTCAGAGAATTTGTAGAAGGTAAGTAGGCCTAAAAGCTTTTTTCCTCCCTCCCACCCCGAGAAGAGAAATTGTTAAATTGTATTGGCTCTAGGTATCCTATCAAGGATGAATTGAGATTGACTGTGATTTTTTAAATCTGATTCTCAGTGGTGATGTTATAATGTTTTTAGCGAGCTAAGGGCAGGCTCTCTTCTGTATCATTTAAACAGACCATCAAACTAGGAAAGATATGTCAATTAAAGAAGTGACTCTCAAATTTGGCTAATGTCCTGGGGGTAATTTTAAACACACGGTTGGTTCAGAACCAGCAAGCCCCGCAAAAGCTCTTGACCAGCATTTGATCCCACTGATCTGGGACACCAGCTTCTGATTGTTTTAAGATTCCAACAATGACATGTTGGTGACAACTATGTTTCTTTTCATTAAGTTTTGTATATTGCTTTTCTGCTGCCTTTTACATTTTGAGCTCATCAAAGGTAGGGACTGTGTCACCTCCTTCCTCTGGGACACTTCTTGGGTAATTTATAAAAGGACTTGCAGACACTGAGCACTCAGCAGCTGTTATGCTGGATCCTTTTACTGAGACAGGAATGGTCCTGACACTGGGAAGACAGAGCCCCGCGCCTTGTGTAGCTGTCAGTCGGGTGGGAAGCTGCTTGGCCGAGAGGGCTCTGTTATGGAGGATGTCCATGTGGGGGAGCCCTGACAGTCTTTGGGGATCAACAGAGAGGTGATGGGGACTTGACTAAGCTGGTGATGGTGGATTGAGAGCAGGGGTGGACCTCAGAGATAGTGAAGCCTGGCATGTAGCAGATGGTCGATATTCATCTGCTTTTCTTTTCCTGAGTTTCTAGAAATCGGAAATAAGGTCTTGCCTTCCTGAAACTTAAAATAGAGTTAGGAAGATAATGTGTCTGTATAATGCAAGGATGTAAAATATGGCATTAGAATTCCTCTCAGGAAAGGAGCGATCTTCTTCATTGAGCAAAAGAGTTGATGAAGCCCTTTGTGTGAGATATGATGCCCTGGGAGTGGAGATTGGCAGGAGACAAAAAAAACCACAGAGCTGGCACATTCCCAGGGCTATCCATTATTCAATTTTTAGTTGCTTGTTTTGCTTTCTGGCAAACTCTGTTTCCCCAAGCATTCGGTAACACCTTCCACACACATATGCCTTGTGTGGGTGGTATTTGTGTAAATTAAAGACAGGCTGAATTCCACACCTGGACCAGTTCCAAAGAGAGGAGGAACTAGGGGAGCCTGGTTGAGTCCAGAGATCCAGGACCGTAAAGCCAGAAGTGAGCATGAGATTGAAATCCTGGGAAAAGCATGGACTCTGGAGAAGACCTGGTTTGAGGGCTTAAGGTGAAATATGATGGGGGAGGAGGGGCCGGTAAGCAACCATAATACTGGGTGAGTTAATTGGCAAATGAGTGGCACCAACAGGAAATGGCTTGGAGAGCTAATGCTTCGTTGGGGTCATGATGGAGTTCCAGAGGAGATGGGGGACGAGTGGGACCTGGAAGTTACTCCCAGCTCAGAATCTCTCAGAAAGAGAATTTTCCCCTCCTAAAGAAAGGAAGGGTTGTTTTTGACCTAGATCCCACATACTTTCAAAAGAGACTTGTGCATCTAACAAGAGGCATTCATCTGTGTAGGCATGGGGAAGTTAAAGATAAAAAGAGATCAGAAACTATGACGGGAAGTCAAGGGATGGTTGTGCCAGGAGCTAGGGAAGCTATGGGTGTGGCATTTGGGCTTTCTGGTAACCCCAGGAAATAGGAGGTGCCACAGAGCCTTCCATAAGTGAGAAAAGGAGTTATACCAACTCAGGAGAGCAAACTGTCTCCTAGCACCAGATTTTAGGAACAGTTTCTTTCAGGGAATACTTTCATATACATATATGAAAGTGCCCTGGCTCTACAAAACCCAGTGGGTCATGTCATCACTATTTTAGAAGACATACAAAGGCTCGTCAAAGGTGGGGCAGAGAAGGAGCTGTACTGATGAATTACAATGTGACTGTGACTGTTAGTTAACCTTATAATTCTTATATCTGCATAATACATCTGAAGCTGAGAGTCTCAATAAAACATGAAAATAAGAACTGATTACAAGTCAGTGAATGGAAGAACATTATGAATTGCAGTCAAATATGAATACAATTAAAACGAATTAGTCATAAACTATATTAAAATGAAGGCTGGAGATACATGGATTAATGATTTGCACTAAAATGTGAAAATAACAATTGCACTTTATCTTAAGCTATCAAACAATTGTTTTCCAATGTGCTTCAGGTACTTGCTATATAACTTGAAATGTCTAGGTCATAAAACAGAATTTATAGCCTAAATGATTTAAACTGCAATGTAAGACTAAATAGTGAGTTTGTATGAGGGAAATAAGATAAAAAAAATTTTTTTTAATTGTCACTGATGAGTTTCCAGGAGACTGAAGACGGACTCTTTCCCATTGGAGTGGGAAAAGGAATGAGCTTATTCTCAGGCCGGGTGCTGGCTTGCACACCTTCGTGGGCCTAGGATTCGAGAGCATGGCATCCTGTTACAATGCAATTCCCATAATCTGTAACAGCACCTACTATGCCTGCTCCACCCTATCCCCATGGGTCCTTAAATACTGTTGGGTATTTCATTAGTTGGATTCACCCAAGACCCTGGCACTTAGATTCTTGATCTTTTAAGGTCAAATCTCTTCTCCTGGCCTCTTTTATGAGTAAAAGATGCATTAACATAAAAAAGGAGAGGCAACCCAGCCTGAACAAAACAACAAAAACAAACAAAAAAAACCACACCTAAGTTCTAGTGACCTGGATTTTTTCCCTGGCTCCCTTTTGTTTCTGTGTGCAATATTTAAGGTCATCTGGATGGAGAAGCAACCTGCAGCTGAGGTCGGTTGTGCCTTTTCCTTTTCAGATGTGAGGGAGGCTGGGAAGGGCTACTTAACATTTTCCTACGTGCCAAGCTGTGCCAGCAGTCCGGGGGCCCTGACTGTGACCCTCTGTAGACTCTGTGTGTGACTGGGTTCCTGTTGAGACAGTCAGATGGTGTATGTCCAAATCCCTACTGACCACAGATGTTCTAGCTGGTGTCGAGTGGCACAGTCATACTTCCCCATCTCTCCAACTAGGTGGCTTTAGAAAACCTTAATTTTTTTTCCCCTTTTATATGGACTACAAATAAAACTTGGAGCTATTTGCAGTTTGAGGGGAAAAAAAGCTATATGAAGATTCATTCTTAAAATCCCAGCAGGCTTTACAAAACATAAGCCAAGTTAGTCATGGAAACTCTTAGCATCTGATGAGAAATACTTCCATGAAATCAACAGCTACCATTTATTAGGCACTGAATTTATGCCAGACTTGATGCCAGATTTATCTCTAATCCACAGCCACACTTGATTGACTCATCCATTCATTTCTGCATTCAACAAATACATTCATGGGGTGCTGACTCTGTGCTAGACAGTGTGTGAGGTACTGGGAATACAGGAGTAAGCAAAGACAGGCATGGTTTTCTGCATTATGAAGCTTGCATTCCACCAGACATTGAAAACAGACTTTAATGATTAGTTACACAAACAACTAATTACAATTAAGAAAGTTTCTCTGAAGAAAGATGAGAATAAGTAAGAGAGACCTTGCCAAGTCTATGGCTCAGGGAACACTGCCTAGAGAAAGTGAGGCTTAAGTGGAGACCTGAAGATAAGCAGGAGTTGCCAAATGAGAAGCTGGGGACAGAGGAGGGCCCCCTAATGGCCCAGTGGTGGGAAGGAGCTCAGCACTTTGGCTGAGCTGCAGGAAGGGCCGTGAGGGGCCTTCCTCCCAGAGTGAAGGTTGAGACAGGCAAGACCGAGAGGATGCGGGGACTTGGGGTTCTGTAGGAGCAATGGAAGGACATGGAGGGTTGTTAACATGCCGCATATCTCCAAGAACGCCTCACATGGTGGCGTCCATTACCTTAGAGAATGTAACATACTCCAGGGCCCAATGAGAGACCTACTTTTGTCATCATATGAAAACTAGGACAGATGTACATTAATCAAGCTTCAAAGACAGAAATTAAAGAAAATGCCACGTAATTAAGTATCAGGGAACAATTGCTATCACAGGCATGGGATATGCCAAGCCCATGTGACCAGCTCCTATGTCTATAGGCAGACCCTCATGGCTTAGGGACCCTTGTGCATGGGCTCAGGACAAGGGGGATAGCATCAGAAGTCACAGCCAGCTCCAGCTATTTCTCAACAGAGTGGTCTTGCAAGGGGGACAAGGATAGTCAGACACCACCCCCCATTCACATCTCCCTGACAGGGATGCTTCTAGGCTTGCTCAATGGAGCTGGAGTAGGATTGACTGACTTTCCCTTTCCCAGGCTACCTAGGAGTCTATTGCCTCCCTTTCCTCCTGATCTTTCCTTTTTGTTTTAGAAACATTCACGTAGCCCAGCAGGCCCAGGAGCAGGTCTGCAGCCAGCTGGGACCTTTGCCCATCAAGTACCTGTGGAGCCTCCAAGTCAGCATCCTTAGGACAGGCTTCCAGTTCTCCTTCCCAAGTCTCCAAAGCATCTCCCTGTAACCTGCAAATACTGACTGTGGGTGTCATCTGCAGGTATGGAAATGGAGGCCCAGCAGGTTGTGTTACTTGCCCAAGACCATGCAACAAGTATCAGGACCAGGATTCAAACATGGTCACACTCCCTTGACTGCACCAAGTGGCCTATTACAGACTCCAAATAAAGAAAAGCTTTATTAATTAGTCCATCATGAATGTAGGAGCTTATAATAATTTGACTCAAAGGTCCCCTTCCCAGACAGGCCTTCCTTGGTCACCCTATCGAAAATTTCAAACCTACCCACCTCATGTCCATACAACTCCTTACCTCCTTCTTTATTTTTTCCTGTAGCATTGACCACTGACACACTGTATATTTTCTTTATTTGTGCTGTTCTGGTGATTTTGCCCATTAGAACATGTGTGCTCCAAAGGCAGGTGTTTAAGTCTGTTTTGTCCTGAATTTTCTCTTTATCTTCATTCATTCACTTGACAAATATAATATACTATGCTATAATGATATAATACAATATACTGTAATACAATTTAATACAAATGCTGTTTATGTCTGAGCTGCTGATGAAAAACATTTACTAAGCAAATGTTGTGTCCCGCTGGACAAGCATCAGGATTCACCCTTGTGCCAGTTTGAATGTATTATGTCCCCCAAAACGCCATTATCTTTGATGCAATCTTGTGTGGGCAGATGTATTAGTGTTGATTAGATTGTAATTCTTTGATTGAATGTTTCCATGGAGATGTGACCCACCCAACTGTAGGTGATGACTCTGATTGGATAGTTTCCATGAACATTTGAATGGCCCCACCCATTCAGCATGGGCCTTGATTAGTTCACTGGAGCACTATATAAGCTCAGACAGAAGGAGCGAGCTTGCTACAGCCAAGAGGGACACTTTGAAGAAAGCACAGGAGCTGCAGATGAGAGACAGTTTGAAGATGGCCGTTGAAAGCAGACTCTTGCTCCGGAGAAGCTAAGAAAGGACAAACGCCCCAAGAGCAACTGAGAGTGACATTTTGAAGAGGAGCTGTGTCCTAGAGAGGAACATCCTGGGAGAAAGCCATTTTGAAACCAGAACTTGGAGCAGATGCCAGCCACGTGCCTTCCCAGCTAACAGAGGTTTTCTGGACACCATTGGCCATCCTCCAGTGAAGGTACCTGATTGCTGATGTGTTACTTTGGATACTTTATGGCCTTAAGACTGTAACTGTAAATAAACCCCCTTTATAAAAGCCAATCCATTTCTGGTGTTTTGAAATCTGGCAGCATTGGCAAACCGGAACAACCCTGAAAGAAGGAAGAGGGGAGACCCTGCTGGGACTGTTCAAAACTGCACCAACAAGGGGGCCTGACGAGATTCCAAAGAAAGAGGCACTATACGCCAGGTGGATCAGTCCTTAAGCATTTATTAGGAGAACATATGTTCATCTTGTGATGGACAGCAAAACAGCAAAAAGTTCACCTGAGTAGGTCCACACCTATGGCAACTACTCTTTAGATTATATGGGGCTTTGGGACAAAAGTGGCTGAATGCCAGAACTTGCATGCAAGTTTTGGGAAAACATCTGGGCGTGTGCGTGCAGGGTGAGCAGTGTTCAAGGCTATAGCAGAGAAAGCTTAATGTGCTTCCAGGGAATTATGGGGAGGTATGTCTTGGGGTGGTGGGGTGGCAGGGGCGAGGCCAATCCTCAGTCAGGTAGGAAATGTTGTATGTCTCATACACCAAATTAACTTGGTGGACCAGATACTTTAAGGTAGCGCTTCCCAATCTTTTTCATATCATGGCACACATAGAAAAGTATTGATATGATAATTAGCCAGAGGCTCATATCCCAAGGGTCTCAATTTCTAGCCTTTTTATCACGAGTGTGCTGCACTGGTTGGGAAATTGTTTTAAGGGTCGTGTTTAACCCACTGAGGAGACCAGTTTGGCTAAGGTGATCTAATTTAGACTCATCCTGAGTGGGCAGGGTAACACCTCCATGGAAATAATGTAAACAAAAAGTCTCACCTACAGTTGGATAAGTCACATCTGCATGGAAACAACCTAATCAAATATCCCACAAGATTGGATTAAAGGAACTTGACTTTGTGGAGGAGATTATGTATCCAAACCATCACAATGTATATAAAGGACCATGCTGGACACAAAGTAAGCATTCAAAAAGGATAGCTATTGCAGATAGCTAACATGGAGCCTAATGACAAATGACTAAGCTAAAAGTAGCAAAGTTGTGAAATAATTTGTGGTTTCCTCTTTGTAACCCTTCCAAGTGCCTTTCAATTTCCTGAACTCCAGAAAAGAACATTTATGTCTTAAGGTGTTTGTTTGTTACAGTGACTTCCCTTGGGACATTCACACTTGAAGCCTGTTTCTAATTCAGGAATGCAAGGCTAATCATTCCTAGAGGGAGAGACCAGAAACGGGACATTGAGAATTTTCAAACGAGTTTTCTCCACTTACCTGGATCCTTCTCTGCAAGGCCCTGCCCAAAGGCTGGTTTTTCCAAGATTCATTTCCCAACAAAGTCCTGTCCCAAGTCAGAATAAACAGGGTTCTTTTAAAGCTTCTCAGCTGGTACCTCCCCTAGTAGTTGTAAGGTTCTTAAAGGCAGAGACCAGCTCTCTCTAAGTGCATAGAAGGCACTCATGATGTTTGCAAAATGGAATGGAATTCCAGGGAACCCTAAACTAGTCACCATTTATCACATAAGTACCTTCTGGGTGGCAGACAAGTAATCGCAGTAACTCTGTGGAGTAAATGTTATCACCTCCACTTTACATATGAGGAAACTGGTCTGGAGAGGTGGTTACAGCAAACAGGTGGCAGAGATGGGACTCAAACTTAGCTCTTGCGCCAATTCCAAAATCGTGACAGTGAGTCCTAATCAGCTGCCCACACTGACATAGGGAATAGAAGTTGCTTTGCTCGTTGTGTTGGCTTTGGTGTTGATGACTTTATTGCTTCTTGTATGACAAAGGTAGTCAAGGAAGATGGATTCATTTGCAGAAAATAAGCCTATTTGAATTCTGAAGTCTAGCGCACCCTTTCCTATTGGCTGTCTAAATGCGTTAGAGAAATCTCATTGAGGCCCAGGCTCAAAGTGAGATGAACAGGTACAGATCTTCAGGGAGAAAAAAAAGGTTGAAGATTTCAAAGTATAGTATAAGGAAAAAAACTCCACGTCTCCAACAGTTTAAAACAAACTAAAATCTTCCAGGGTGTTAAAGGTGTCCAAGGCAGGCAGAGGCTCAGCTTCCAGAGCTGTTTCTCCCCCCACCGTTCAGATTAACACGTTTACTGTGCTGGTGCTTTTAGCAGTCAGTCAAGATTGAGTCAAATGCCACAAAAATTTTTCCTTGCCCAATTGCTTTTCCATTGCAATTAGCCTTTTCAAGGTCCTTACCTAACAACAAATGAGTATACAATTCCCACTCCCCCTCTTCAATTATAACTCAACTAAGGAGCTTTATCAGTAATTGTTGAAGATGAAAACATCACCCTCATCTACTCTATCACAAGTTTCTCCATGTTTTCTTAGATGTCCTTTAAACCAGGTGTAGGATTAAGAAAGGCTTACATTTTCAGCGGCTTAATTTCTTTTTAATAGTATATGTTATATAATCAGAAAATAAATTATTTAAATGAAAAACAATTTTGGGAGCCTGGGTTGTCCTCATTGGGAGTCTCTCTTTATGAAAGTTCTGCGCCTGGGCCACATCTATTCGTCTTCTGGAAGCATTTTGTAGCTGAGTCTGCTCCTGGTCTCAGAAACCCATTTCCTGTTTTTTTCTGGGAACAAAGACTGTATTTCCCAGCCTCTTTTGCAGTTAGCAGGGGCCATGTCACTGATTTCTGGCTAAAAGAAGGTATGCAAAAGTTCCTGTCCCATGAATATCTCCCATGAGTGAGCTTCCAAGTTCTTTCCTGATGTCCATACCCAGGCCAACTGTGGCAGCCTCAAGTTGAAAATGGCAGAACCTCCATCAGCCTGGGTTCCTGAAGGAACAAAACTACCCTCCTCTGTCCCCAGCTCCCACAACCTGCAACAACCTTAGACTGTTTACAGAGTAAGAAATAAGTTATGATTGCATTTGAGCCATTAAGATTTGGTGTTAAGTGTTCAAGGATCATAATGTATGCAACCTCTCAAATGTTTAGAAGATGGATAGATAGATAGAATGATATAATAAATGTGGCAAAATATTAACAGTTGGGAAATCTGAGTGTCTGATTGGGGATATATTGGAGTATTGTATTGGCTTTGTATTATTTTTGCAACAGTCCTGTAAGTGTGAAATTATTTCAAAATAAAAATTTGAAAAAAAAAGAACAATGATAGTGTTGTACAAAAAGTGTGCACAGCTCTGAATTGCATTATTCCTGAATATTTCTTTTATTCTGACATCTGATGAATGACTACTGATTTTCAGGGAAAATTTCCTTAATGCTGCTGCTGATAGATGTTTCTACATGAACAGTGGTCAAAAATTTTGACTTTGTTTAATGCCCTTCTCTGGCACATAAACAAGTGTGGCAGATTAGAGATGCCTGGAAATTCTTTACTATTCTTCCCATTGTGAGGTAGTAGTGTCCCCCTCTCTTTGAACTTGGGCAGGCCTTAATGACTTGCGTAAACAATAGGATGCCAGATGGAAGTTATGTTCTGGGTCCTCTAAGGCTAGGTCTTAAGAGGCCTTGTAGCTTTCACCTTGTTTCCTGGAACACTGACATGTGGAGTCCTGAGCCTCATGTGAGAGGCGTGGCCTCCCTAGAGGCCAAGTGTAGGTTCTCTCTCTGGTTGACAGTCCCACCTGAGCCCCACCCGCCTTTCAACCATCCCTGCCAAGATACCAGATGTGTGAGTGAAGCTAACTTGGACCCTCCAGAGTAGCCCTTTCACCAGCTGAATTCCACTGAGTGACCTCAGTTAACGCCACAGGGAACTGAAGAATCGCCCAGTTGAGCCCTGTCCAAAGTCCTGAAACATAAAATCATGAGATAAAATAAAATGGTGGTTGTTTCATATGAAATTGTCAGAGTAGTTTGTTATTCAGCATCAGATAATCAGAACAAAAATTTCCCTCATATTTCCTTCTTTGTCCATTGATATTTGTGTTGGACTTTTAAAATGTGACAATTCTCTTAATTTTGGGTGACCATTTCCTGGTCACCAAGTTAACTTCAGTTCTTCTCCTGTCTCTATCTGAATCTTGCCATTGAACAAGAGATGGTTGGGGTACTGAAATAAACTGCTAATTCTGGACCATATTTAATACTCTAGAAAGCTTTTTATTTTTAAGCAGTAATTGGTAATATGCATTGTCAATGCTGACTCCAGTTACAAAAGCACTTTTGGGATTTAGGGAAGTAAATTAAATCGACTTTAAAAATATATATGACTGTATGCCAAATTTTATTTTATGTTAGAAGCTCTGGGAAGCAGTCAATATTTTTGTAAAAGACAAAATTATGTGAAGTGAAATTTTTAGGCTTAAGTTAAAGGCTACTTTAGTTCTTGATGCCACTGGAAAAATACTTAATAAAGGAAAGGAAGGTAAGTTTTATTGAGGGACTACTATAGGCTGAGTGCTCTCGACACATCATCTCATTTAATCTCTTGACACCCTGTAAGTAATTTTCTACATGGGAAGTTATACAGTTTGCCTAAGGTCACTGAGCTAGTAGGTAGTAGGCTGGATTTGACACAAAAATCTGACTCCAAAGCCTGTGCTCTCTTCTACAGAGGCTATTCATCCAAAGAGTCCACATCTCTCCAAAAGTGGCTTGCAAACTACTGAGAAGTGGTTATGGCAGCCATGCAGAGCCAGCTCATTAACGTGTACATTTATGAAGTACATCCCACTAATGAATTACATGGATTTTTGCTGACATCTACAAATTGCTTACTCTGCAAGAATTTGGAGATAGTTTAGGAGATACACGGCACCCAGTAGATGTGTTTCAGTAGTTCTGTGACTTGAAACATAGTTTATATAATAAACCTTTTCAACAGCAAATACCTGCTGTCACTACCATTACCCCAACTTATCTCCTGCAAAATTCTGTTTCCGTAAAGCTGCATTTTCCTAAAGGAGATATACCTGGAAATGAGTGAGGGGTTTGATGTTTCCTTTTATTTGCTTTCTTCTAATTGGGCTAAAATTTCCCATATTGTATTGATTCATCTGAAATCTTCAAGTACTTTTTTTACTACTAGTAAGCACAACTGTTCAAAAATACAACATAGAAGTGGAGACTCTCGGTTATATCTGTGTCAGAATCATCCTGATTGCCCACTGTGGAGCGGGTAAGTAGCTGTCGCGGAGGAAATCTTAAACAAAACCTGCCATCACCCCATCCCCCAAACACACACACACAGCTTCCAAACGCTGCTTGGTGGAGTGACTGTACTGTGCTTCCTTTTCTTCTATTCTGGACAGTCGGTACAGTGCTGTGGTTCAAACCACAGACGGCACCAACTGACTGGGGTTCAAATCTCAGCTCTCTCTCTTCCCCGCTGGCTGAGCTCCCCAGCTTGTACCTTGATGTCCTCATCTGTAACCTGGACTCTCAACAGGTTGTTGTGAGGATTAAATAAATCGATCAATGTGTGCAATGTACTCAGAATCAGGCCTGGTGACAGAGACAGAGTGCTATATAAATATTAGCTGCTGATTTTATTACTATCTTCCTTAGGCATTTCATTAAAAGGCACTGAACGTAGAAAAAGAGTGACAGAATTTGAAACCACTGAGGCACTGTTATACCAAAAAGCTGATATAACCTCAGTTACAAATGTAACCTCTCTAGATAGAAAGGGTAGGAATTTCATCCACATGCTATTTATAAAGATGTTTTCTAGGCTATAAGTTAGGAGGCAATAATCTCTGATAAGAAGCTGGAGTCATTGCTATATGATTGTATGAAGACAGGGAACCAATAGCACAGATGAGAGGTTTCTTGACAAGGTTGGGACAGTGATGCTTAGTTTCTTCCAACCAGTCACTTTGGCAAGGCAGGGAACCACAAGGGGCCACCACTCTTGACCATTCATTGTGCACCTGCCTTGTGCCAGGTACTGCAAAGACATGACCCATAATCTCATTGTGAAAACAAATGAATGACAAGAGTCATTCATTAATGCAAAATTACTCACTGAGTATCTCCCATGTGTCAGGTACTATGCTAGGTGTTGAACAAAACAGACCAAAGTCCCCATGGAGCTGACATTCTAGGAAAGACAAAGGTAATAAATGTAATAAGTATTACACATGTAGTCTCTCAGTTGGTGATAAGTGCAAATAAAAAAATAAAGCCACGAAGGGACTAGAGAGTGTTGCATTGGCGGGGGGGGGGGGGTTGCACTCTTAGTTTGGATAGTCAGGGAAGACTTTATTGGGATAAGCACAATGAGGTGGGGTAAGTGCAATCCAGACACAGGGCACAAAGCATAGGGGCCCTTGGGAAAGCCCGCCAGGCCTCTTTCCCTGCCATTTTGAATGCAGCAACAAAACTCAATACCCTTGAGCGTAAGTTCCCACAGGGTCAACATTTTATTTTCTCTTGTTCATTGCTCCCAGCCTAGCAGAGAGCATTGTGCCAAGAAGATGATGGATAAATATTGCCTGAAAAGACATAATATTCAAGTCAGTGAACTAACAAGCAATTTTCGAGCACTAACTATGCTGAAATCTACTCATTCAGTATTTTCTAAGCACTTAACATGTGAGATGCTGGGCTTTGCGCCCAGGGACCTTAGACTGTAGTTTACATGAATTATCAGCATCAGGTTGAAGGTGTGGGCAGTCACAGCACAAATCCCGACCTGCTCAGACACCGGCATTAGGGGAGCCCACAGACTGGAACGGGCGCGGCCTTTCCATTGAAGCCGCAGGGCCCAGTCCACATCTATCCCCCTGTTAGTGGCGAGTCAGGCCCCTCTAGGGCCCTCAAATCCGATAGGGCTGCGTTTGCAAAGGGTGGGGCCTTTGGAGGAAGGCAGAGCCCACTTCTCCCATGGGGAGGCCCTGACATTTCCCTGGTGCACCGCACGCCTTGGATGCTAAAAAGTATGCAAAGGCTTTGGCCATAGCTGAGTCCTGGGGCGCAAGCGACCAGCTCCAGGGGAGTCACGGGGAAAAGGGAACCGACCAGCTCGACATGGGCCTTCTTGGAGGTCTTGGGAAGCAGGCAGCCTTCTTCGGCCTCCCCGACCAAGGCTCCCGGCACCCCTCTCCTACCCGAGCCCACCCAGTCCCGCGGCTCCAGGGGGCGGGAACGGGGCGAAGGTTCCCAGCCGGCCTCCCGCCTCCTTCCGCGCGCCCCCGCCCCCGGCCCGCCCCGCGCGGGGCTCCTCCTTGAGGCCGGCGCGGGCGGGGAGCGCGCGGCTACCTGGGCTGTGCGGCCGGCGAGGGTGAGTGCGCGGGGGGCGCGGGCGGGCGCGGAGCGCCTCCTGGGCTCCTGCTTTCGTTCGTCTCGGCGCCCCGGGCCCCGGGAAAGCCGCGCTGCGCGCCTCTTTTCTGCCTGGGACACTCCTCCCTCTCTCCCTCCTGGAGACGAATCCATTGGCTGCCCCGCCGGTGGAACAGCTGGCTCCGTCCGCCCCCCGCCCCCCCAAGCCCCTCACCCCTCACTCCAGCACATCACCCCTCCCATAACCCCGTCCCGCCCCCTCCCCCAACCCCGTGTATACCCCCTTGCCAGCCCCTCTTCCCCTTTCCTGCTGCCCCTTCCTTCCTTGGATGTTGCAAGGGCGGCTGGTATATTCTTCCCCAACACTCCTTCGTTCTTTGTCTTCCGGTTTCTCCTCTTGGTGTTGTTATGCCTTCCCGGCTTGGGCAGTGTGTGTGTGTGTGTGTGTGTAAAAGAAACCTAGCGGCGGTAGAAGTGGATTTTAGATTTTAGTCTATCTGGACGGGGAACGGGCCGTGGTGCGGGAAGAGGCCCCGGCGCCGCGACCAAGTCGGGGTGGGAAGACTTTTAGCAGCTGCCCATGTGGTTTCCTCTGGTCTTAATGTGCGTACCCCTGACCTTTCGGAAGCCCGTTTCCCGTCTGTATCTGAGAAGGAAATACTAGAGATCAGCTCTTGGCAGATTGCTCAAAACAAACAAACAAACAAAAAGACAAAACTCTCATTAATGAGAGTCCGCCTTGTTCAAAACAGTGGATGAGAGAGGGATGGATGTCCTGGGAGCGTTGCCCTCAAGAGGTGGGCAGACAGCCAGCCGAGTCAGAATGGAAAGAAAAGTAGTGTTGTGGGGTCAGAGAAGAAGCTGAATAAGTGTGGAGTAATGAAATTTGTTTAGAAAATCCACCACCACCAGGCTCTCCTTTGTAAAGGACGACTTAGAAGTTGAGCCCAGAAGAAAGAAGTGGCCTAACTCCCAGCTACTGTCCCTCAGTTTGCCTGCTTTGAGAATAAGCTCTACACATCCAAGAGTGCTTTTCTTTTTGCTCTTTTTGAACCCTCAAGGTGTCCAGAGGTGTTTTTTCCTCTTCTTAATCAACCTCTCTCTTTTGTTGTGAACTCCGCTTGCCCAAAGCCTTTGTTGCCTTGCCCTGACTCCTTTTTCAAGCTAATGTCTGACTTGTGACCACCATTTGGTTTTCATTTTACATGCTGATTTTTACTTTAGAAAGAAAAGGTAGAGTGCCTTTTCTTTAAGCTGTCTTTCTCGTTAAAAATGAGCTCAGGTACTGGGCTGTAAGCATAGGAAAATGTAAACAGATGAAACCTGTGTTTTAATTTAATAGACAATCTCATTTTGTTCCTTAGAAAACTAAAAATAATTCAAAATGTGCTGAAGTTGTTAACAATGAAACAAGTAGAGCAATATTTCATTTCCCCAGATAGTGAGGAAACAACAAGTTCTACAGCAATGATTTTTGAGCCCAAACTAAAAAAAAAAAAAAAATGCAGGCCTTGTTTGAAATGCATTTTGCAATACACGGGGTTTGGAATCAGCTGAACCTCTGTTGGAATCTTGGCTCCCCATTGATTCACTCTGCCCGTGTCCTCCAGCCAAAGACCACCAGGGACACACTTGAAAAAGTTCGGTTTGTTGCTCCTTGCAGTGAGGGAAACCTCACCATGGAGAACCCTGGAGCATGTCAGTAAGAGAGTGTTAGGAAGGATTATTATAGGATTTGGGGTTGTGGTAGGAGATTTGGGGGAGGGTGTAAGGAAACGGGCCTTTGCTCTGGATTGGATGCTGTCAGAAGTGGGGCAAATTCTGTGCTTGGGTATCTTAATAAATCTTATCTAGAGGGAGGGAAGACTAGAGCACTGCTAGAAGCTGGAACTTGTAAAAAGCAGCAATCGCTCATATTAGTCAAGATAGGAGGATGTTTGGTAATTTTTGTGGTTTGAACAATGCTCATATTTTGTCTGTGTTCAGACATGGTTATGGAGTGGTTTTGTTTTTTGCCTTGGTCCATCGTGAACATAGAGTGACCTTGCCTGATGTTGGTGTTCTTTGAAATTGTTCACGTTCAACAGGAGAAGGCCAAGCCCTAGCTGTGAGTGCCAGGCCTGCCCCCAGACACCAGAGCTGCTTCTCTCTTTCTTAGGACCGTGGGTAAGTTACTTAACATCTTTGAACTTCAGTTTTCACACCTGTGAAAGTAATACCAATCAAATGCAGGGTTCTCCACCAATCTATGATCTATGACACTGAGGTTTCAAAAGGGAGAAAGTTTATTGCTACCTGAAACTAGGAGAACAGATGCTCTATTTGCCTAAAATCTGTCTCCTGAAGTCAAAGGAGTTTAGGGTTTTTATGGATTCAAACAAAGGGAAGTGGAGTGTTACCATTACAATCATAAGTATAAACAACTACAATTTACAAAATGTAAAGGAGTGGAACTAAGCTAAAGTAACCATTACAATAACAAGTATAAACAACTATAGTTCCATTTAAAGGAGTGGAACTAAACTAGAACTAAGCAAAAATGACCATTACAATACCAAGTATAAACACTGTAGTCAGTGGTTACAAAATGTGGAAGGTTGCTTCATAGGGTTGTTGTGAAGATTCAAGCATTCACCTAATACCTGGCACGTAGCAGGTGCTCAACAAACAGTTGCCTTCTCTTTATCTTGTGCATTTCGATGTTGAGGTTTCTTCCATAGAAGAAAGCAAAGGCCCAATGATCAACCAGAGCTGCTGGGGAGAAGAATTCTGAATGGGGTGTGCGGAAGAACTGGGGCCTTTCCAATTCAAAGGCTTGATAATTCCAAGGCTCTTAATCTGCCTGAAGAATGGATACTAGTGATTATAATATCTTCTCATGCAGTTATCACCTTGGAAACTATTTTCAGGATTCTTTGTTCCCACATGCCAATGGCCCTAGATGGCTTTATGCTTTGCTAATTTTATCTCATCTTGCCTTCTTGGCCTCTCCCCTGGAGGATTCTTGTACAAGAGACTATTTCAAGCTAGCTTGTTCTCACCCCATTCCCTTTGGCTCTCTGGGTTCTAACCTGATTTGAGCTGGGAAGTCAGTTAGTAAGATATGTGAGGACTGTTTGTTAATATAATTCTTAAGGCTCTGTGTGAGAGCCCAGGAGCTCTATGGCTTCTTAGGCCGTGAGCAGTTTGAAGCTATTGCTGCCCTGAGACCATTTTCATCGACTTCCTGCTTGGAGCATTCTTAAGGTTTGAATTCGAAGTCTTGACTTCTGGTTGATTGAGACTTTACTGTGCTTGTCTGTGTCAGGCAACTCGGGTTCCAGGCCCTTCTTTCCGTCAGCGCTGGACAGATTATTTAATCTTTTCTGGCTAGACCATTTATTTTAGATGATTGAGAATAATGATCACAGTTTATTGTCTCCCAATGGCCACATTGTAAAATCTATCATGTTAAATTTCTATTTTATATTTTGGCTGATCTCTCTATTATATCAAAAGTTCCTAGAAGTAAAGAACAAAAAAAAGAACTATGATAGAAAATGGCTAAGGACACCAATGGTTAAAAAAAAAGGTACAAAAAGCCTTTAAATAAAATAAAAGATGCTTTATTTCACTTATATTTAAATAACATAACCCCAAACTGTACAGAGATTTTGTTTCCCACCTGTCTGGCAAAAATCCGAAAGTCTGATAAAGTCTGATAATACATTCTGTTGGTGAGACTCATAATTTCATGCATTATTGGTAAGATTGCAAAATGGTACAACACCTATGAAGGGAAATCTGGCAATACCTACTAAAATTACAGATGCATTTACCAATTGATCTAGCAATCCCTCTTCAAGGAATCTACTCATTGGATACACTCATCCATGTATGAAGTGTATTTAACATAGTATTTTTTTAATAACAACACAAGAACCCAAGAGTCAGGCTATAGGGGATAGGTTAAATAAACTATGGTACATCCACATGGTGGAGTAGAATGTACTCACATGGAGAGATCTCCAGGATATACTGTTACATGATAAAAGCAAGGTGCAGAACTGTGTGTAGGTTCCTTGTTAATTGAATGTGCATAAAAACCGTGAAGTTAATGTAAGTGGTTACCCAAAGGGGAGAGGAGTAAAAGGTTCAGGAGCCAAGGGCAGGAATGGGATTCCTCTGTGTATATCTTTTTTTTTTTTTTTTTTTTTTTTTATAATCATCATTTTATTGAGATATATTCACATACCACGCAGTCATACAAAACAAATTGTACTTTCGATTGTTTACAGTACCATTACATAGTTGTACATTCATCACCTAAATCAATCCCTGACACCTTCATTAGCACACACACAAAAATAACAAGAATAATAATTAGAGTGAAAAAGAGCAATTGAAGTAAAAAGAACACTGGGTACCTTTGTCTGTTTGTTTCCTTCCCCTACTTTTCTACACATCCATCCATAAACTAGACAAAGTGGTGTTTGGTCCTTATGGCTTTCCCAATCCCATTGTCACCCCTCATAAGCTACATTTTTATACAACTGTCTTCGAGATTCATGGGTTCTGGGTTGTAGTTTGATAGTTTCAGGTATCCACCACCAGCTACCCCCAATTCTTTAGAACCTAAAAAGGGTTGTCTAAAGTGTGCATAAGAGTGCCCACCAGAGTGACCTCTCGGCTCCTTTTGGAATCTCTCTGCCACTGAAGCTTATTTCATTTCCTTTCACATCCCCCTTTTGGTCAAGAAGATGTTCTCCGTCCCACGGTGCCAGGTCTACATTCCTCCCTGGGAGTCATATTCCACGTTGCCAGGGAGATTCACTTCCCTGGGTGTCTGATCCCACGTAGGGGGGAGGGCAGTGATTTCACCTTTCAAGTTGGCTTAGCCAGAGAGAGAGGGCCACATCTGAGCAACAAAGAGGCATTCAGGAGGAGACTCTTAGGCACAAATACAGGGAGGCCTAGCCTCTCCTTTGCAGCAACCGTCTTCCCAAGGGTAAAACTTATGGTAGAGGGCTCAACCCATCAAACCACCAGTCCCCTATGTCTGTGGTCATGTTAGCAACCATGGAGGTGGGGTAGGCGAATACCCCTGCATTCCCCACAGGCTCCTCAAGGGGGCACTACATCTTTTTTTTTTTTTTTTTTCCCCTTGTTTGTCTTTTTATTTTTTTTTTTTTTTTTTTTTTTTAACTTTCCCTTCTTTTTTCAAATCACCTGTATGAAAAAAAAGTTAAAAAGAAAACAAACATACAATAAAAGAGCATTTCAAAGAGACCATAGCAAGGGAGTAAGAAAAAGACATCTAACCTAAGATAACTGCTTAACTTCCAACATGTTCCTACTTT